>NW_026533191.1:435000-1155000 GCF_028296485.1 Oppia nitens
ATAAATATATATATATATATATATATATATATATATATATATTATTTACACTAATTATGAGACAGTTAATTTAGTTTATTAATAATTACTAGATATATTATTTTAYTAACAAATACATGTATTTAATATATATATATATATATATATATATATCTAATTTAACTAATTTAAATATATCTAAACAAAAAACTTTATATATTGTAAATATATTATATTGTACTCAAAAAATATTATACAATTTATAATATTTATAAAAAAAACAATTCATACATATTTTTCTATTTACAAATAACTAACTTATTATATCAATATATATATTCAAATTAAATTAAATTGTTATTGAAAAATKATATATATATCGGWATATATAAAACTAAATTATTGTATTACTTRCGCTTAGCAACAAAATATAATAAGTAATAACATTAATAGTAYACTAATTTKTATRTTAATATATATATATATATATATATAATATATGAAATATATATTGTTKTTAATATAAATATAAAATTTATTTTATCAATAAAATTATGTTGTTGTTGATAAAAGCTAGCTTAYTAAAAAAATCAATATATWTATATATATATATKAAATATTGCAATAATATTAGATTTATAKATTTTTTAATATATATGAATAATATACAAAACATACTAAATGTATATTAAATTAAAATTATCACAAAWTTTTTTTAATACATATTACACTTACATTATATTTAGTGATTTGTTTATAATAWAAAATTTCAAATAATTTAAATGCTAAAAACTTTTTTGAATAATATWTAATTTGTTTTAAAATATACTTAATATCTACATACAGTTATACTACAATATAGTGTACATATATATATAMTKTATATATATATATTAATAAAAACAGTATTGTATKGCAAAAATAAATTTCTAATTATAATTTATTGCTAAATCTCTATGTAATTCAATTCAATTGTATTACTATATCAATATATATATAAATTTTATTTTTATATACATGTTTAATAATAWTATATATAAATAACACTAAAAAAAATAATAATAATGATATCATATTATTTAAAAACTTTTATTATTATTATTTCTGCTATTATTTTCTATTGATAGCTCAATATTTTGATAAATAAAAAAAGATAGTACAGTATATTAAATTGTTCAAGGATATTTTAGTAGTGATTAATTTTTTTAAACAACTAAAMTAAACMTTTTAGAWAAATTAAAAATTTAATTTGCATTTTTTAATTAATTATAATAAAAACTATTGTATTAATTATACAATTAAATTATTTATATTAAAGTTTTATTAATAATAATCAATTAATTTATTTTTAGTTAAAATATTTATACTGTTAACTAAATTTATATACAGTATTGCTTACAATGTTGTTGTTTTTGTGTCACAGTCTATAAATCATTGATTTATATTACTCTCTAATAATAATAMTAYTAMTAACTATAGTATTAATAATAATAATAATTATATTAAACTATACGTACAGTTAGTGTAATGACTACCACCACCTAAATGATATCTCAACTAATATTTTGTTAGCAAATAAAATACATTAAACTTTTTAGCAAACAACTAATACAATACACAAAAGTTTGCTATAATAATAGTTGCTATTATCAAAAAAAAAAAATATTTTATCTAAAGTAGACATTGAATATACTGTATATATATATAGTATAATACTGTATTGWAGTTTAATTATTAAACAACAACAACAACAATAAAATGTAATTTTTATTTTTAAACAAWTTTTTATATATAGATTTTWAATAATTTTAAAYAAGTTTGTTATATAATATGTAACCAAAAAAAAATAATAATAAAAAATAAATACAATTACAACATGTTTGCTTGTTTATATATATATATATATATATATTTGACCATTAATTAAA
This sequence comes from Oppia nitens, assembly GCF_028296485.1. NCBI lineage: Eukaryota > Metazoa > Arthropoda > Arachnida > Sarcoptiformes > Oppiidae > Oppia > Oppia nitens. The sequence continues at coordinate 436,908 of NW_026533191.1, forward strand.
TACACTGTATATATATATATACTGTACTAATAATAATAATAATGCCCGGCTATGAAAAGGGTAGATTTGTKGSACTGGGCGACTATGAGAAACAGGAGCTAACTTGTTGTATATGCCGGGAGATACTATGCRATCCAGTRGTGGTTGACTGTTGTTTGCAAACATTTTGCAAAGATTGTATTTATCAATGGCTAGAAACGGAAGCTAACTGTCCACATGATAGACAACCGTTAATGGTTACCGAATTGAGACCAGCACCTAGGTAAGTTTTTTTGTTGTTGTTGTTGTGATAATTATGGTTAGGATAAGTTATGTGTTAATTTTAATTTTATACATATATATACAGTAATACATATATATATAATATAATAAATAAAAATATATATATATATATGTATATATATAATATTAAGTTAAAAAATAATAATAATAATATAAATATATTATTAAATATTAAATATTACAGAATAATTTATTATTTAATATATTAGTTAATATTTTGAGTATATTTGTTTTTATTAATGTTTTAACTTAATTGTATTAATTGTATTGTAAAACTAGTATTAATTATTAGTAATTATTAGCATTATTATTATTACTAACTTATAATGAATAATTTTTTTTAATTACAGTAAAACAWTTAACAAWTAAGATATTTTTTAATTTTTATTTTTTTACTAATTTCATAAATATATTGTATATTTTAWTAGATAATTATATTTCCAGATAAAGSTGTTATAATACAATACAATAGTGTCTATAGTTTTTATAATGTTTTATAAATATACTGTAGATTTAGTARACCTTTAATTTTTTTTATTGTTGATAWWTATATATAYATTATGTCATCACCTGATATATTATAATTATTTTTATTTTATTATTATTTTTCAGCTGATAATCAAATTAAAATTTTATATACAAAAAATTATTGAAATAAATTATTAGTTWTATATATATTTAAAAATAAAAACACATATTTAGTTAACTACATTTGATAACTAAACACACACATATATACACATACACATACACATACACATACACATACACATACACATACACATACACATACACACATAATAATAATTTGAAAAAATGTATTAAAAATATTGATCTATCAATTATAGGATATTAACCAATTTGTTGGGCAAAATGACCATCACATGCGACTACTGGAAAAACGGCTGCAAAGAGTCGATGCCATTGGATCGGCTCCGGGATCATACAAACCAATGTCCCTATAGTTTGCGTTTGTGTCCAAAATGTTACTGTATATGCAATATCAGTCACGACTGTATCAAAGAGCTGATGGCAGTCAATCGGAAAGAGTCCACAAAATATGAACAATTATGGCACGAAAAGGACGTCCTCAACAAAGCAGTGGACGAAATGACCGTACGATTTGTAGATGAAAAGTCTAAACTAGTCAAACAAGTCGATCAACTGCGGGCACAGTTAGCCGATTGTCGTAAACAATTGTTAACTACTAAACAACAATTATCTTTTAATAATAATAAGGATAATAATGTTATTGCTGTAAATATATTTTTAAAATAACCAAGGTCATCTATTTATAGATAATAATTTATAAATAACTCAACAATAATTGTAGTTGGTCATTTTTAAAAAAAAATTAATTGTAAAATTAACTAGATGATAATAGTAGATAGATAATAGCATCAACTATTATCTATGTTGATGATGATGATGATGATGATGCTATGATATTATCTTGTTAATTTTATTAATTAATCAACAACAAAAATAATAAAATGACCAATGAACAATTATTGTTATTATTAAAAAAAAATTTATCTACAAATTATGCCCATGGTCAATTTTTAAAAATTGGATGTATATATATAGTTTATCAGATAAACTAATAGATATAAACTAATGGAAAGTCTAATACCTGTCCCTAACCTAATACTATCCCATAATACATACACCTATATTTACACACACATATATATATATACTAGTATATATATACACACACACATATATATATATATACTAGTATATATATATATACATATATATACAGACACACACACACACACATATATATATATACATATATATACAGACACACACACACACACATATATATATATACATATATATACACACATATATATACCCATACTTGCAATATAAATATTTAGTCAATCAGTCAATTAGTTACCCAAAAAATAAATAAATAAAAAATAATAATAACTTATTTATCTACCGGTGCTTAGGGATTACCACCATCATCGTCATCATCATCATCATCAAGATTATACAAGACATTTTCAACAATGTCACTTAACGCCAATACTACTACTACTACTAACTGTCCACAAAACAGGCCAACAATTTACGATATGATACGCGAAGGTCGCCGCCATTTATCGCAACGGGTGTCCATTACCGAAACCAATACGGATGATACGGTAGCCAATCGGGTCGTAGATGTGGTCAAATCGGAACTACAGTCTAACAACAATATGTACTATATGTGCCAGAATATTGTCTATAAATTGGATCATGAGTTGGGCAGCTCCTGGTGCGTGATAACCAATTACGATAAACAGGGTCACAACTATACCAATAGTAGTTGTTTTGTTAAATTAAAGTTTGGAAAATTGACGTTTAAAATCTATCGGACTAAATTTGTAAGTATATATATATATATATATAGATCAATATATATCAGGGTTGCAAAAGGGTGGGGGTAAGGCCATCTTACCCCCCCCTCTGAGATTGATTTACCCCCCCCCCTGGCCTAAAGCCAAAAAGTATATATAGCATAAAAAGTAATATACAGTTTATACTAATTAAAAAGTATTTAAATTTGACTAATATATTATGTAATATATTTAGCAAGGTACTTTACTATATAACTTACATAATACTACTGGCTAAGTTACCTTGCTTAGAGTAAAGTAACTGTACACGATATATTACTCAAATTTAAACTATTAATTGGTATTATCTATATACATATATTGATATATAAATTATATACAGTTTATACTACTTAAAAAATGTTTAAATTTGACTAATATATTATGTAATATATTTAGCAAGATACTTTATATAACTTTCCTAATAATACTGTATTACTACTAAGTTAACTTGCTTAGTGTAAAGTTAACTGTACATGATAAATTAGTCAAATTTAAACTTTTAATTGGTATTATCTGTATATATATATAATAATAATAATTTATATAACAACTCTAATCTGTAGTCTACTAAAATAATTATTAAATTATAGCCCCCTGGCCCTACCCTCGGGCAATCAGTGGCCCATATGTGAAAATGTGGGGGTGGGCAATAAGTTAGATATAGCCAACCCACCCCCACCCCCATCCACTACCAAATATATGAATTCACTCAAAAATAGCCCCCTGCCCCCCGACTATTGAAGTTTTTCATTGAATATCTGTAATTAACATTACAATGAACTATCCTTACCCACCCCACCCCCAAATCGTTTTCTACCTCCACGACTTCACACATAGCGCCCCAGTAGATGTGGGGGGGGCTGGCGGGAGGTATTTGCCTGATATAGCCCCCCCCATATAGAAAATGCATGATTTTAAAATTTAAAAAAATCGGAGTTAGTGGGGAGGGGGAGAGGGGCTATTATTAATGTTAATAACAATTTTTTTTAAAAAAATCATATTATTATTACTAATATATTTTTCAACAAAAAAAAACTGTTTGAATCAATCAATTAATTTATTGGTAATTAAGTTGGACGTACCGCTACTGAAACGTCGGCTCCGGGACGGCAAAGTCGAACCAAAAATCCGACTGTTCGACACCGATATGACCGAATCGATGATACAGTTTGTCGAAAATATATCGTTGACAGCCATCCGAAAACATAAGACACTGAAATCAATTGCCAGTGAATTGCGATCGAAAATGGACGCCGAATACGGCGGTCACTGGAATTGTTTTGCCCATAATTACGGCGATTATTCGGTCAATAAAAAGGATAAAACATTTGCCAGTTTCGATATCGATGAACTAAAATTGACCATGTTTCAATCGAGTTAAATTAATTTAATTTAATTAATTAATAATAATAATAATTATTATTATTATTATAGTTATATAAATTGATTTAAAATTTTCTTAAATTTTTCAGTTTGTTTGGTATTTTTAAAAACATTGAATATTTTACTACTACTACTACTACTACTACTACTACTAATAATAATAATAATAATTATTATTAGTTATAAATTAACACAAAAACAAAAACTCAAAATAATTAATAAATCCTAAAACTTTCTGTTTGTTTGGTATTTTAAATATTAAATAATTTAATAATAATATTAATAATTATTATTATTAATATATAAATTGACAAAAAAACTGTCGAAATAATAAAAAAATATCTTAAACTATATGTTGATGAAGATATTTTAAACATTAGATAATTTAATTATAATAATAGTAATAATAATTATAATAATTATAATTATTATAATTATTATAAAATTATTATTATTAGAGTTATATAAATTGACAAAAAAAACTGTCGAAATAACAAATAAAATACTAAAACTATCAGTTTGTTTGGTATTTTTTAATAACATTAGATAATAATTTAATTATAATATTAATAATACACATTAATTAATTAATTAATTAATTAAGTGTACCATGTTTAATTATGAATTACAATTTTTAAAAAAAATAATAATAATTAAATCCTAATATTTGTTTTTTTTAAATATATTTATGTTTTAAGTGGTAAATGTCAACAAAAAAAATTGTTAACAAAAATACTATGTTTTTAAATGACAAAAAAAAAATATTAATATTAAACTAAATATTTTCTAATTGTCAAAATTTTTTTTATATTATTATTTACAACATATATAACCACTGAATATATTTGTATTATTTTTTTTAAAAAAAATTTTATTTTAAATATTCTAAAAATTAATATCTATTGGTATTGAGGAGCGGATCCGGAAAATGCTGAACCACTGGCACCGGGAGGTGGTGTCTGACCTAATTGTGTGGGATCTTCCAGTGGATGAATAGGTCGAAACTGTTCCGACGAGTATCGGGTAAATAGTATACCCATTCCTTCGATAAGTGCTAGAAGTACGCCACCGATTATAGCCGACCCGACCATAGCTCCCGTTCCGTCTGTATATACAACAAGTAGTAGTAGTCAAACAATTAGCAAACAATAGTCTAAATCAATCAATAGGTTAATTAAAACAAACAAATCATCCGATTGTGTCCACACACACACATATGTATGTACACATATGTATACACATACATACAGATACATACACATACACATACATACACATACATACACATACATACACATACATACACATACATACACATACATACACATACATACACATACATACACACACATACATAAGTACAGATACATACATACACACATACATACAGATAGATACACACATACATACACATACATACACACACACACACATACACACACACATACATACACACACACACAYACACACACACACACACACACACACATACACACACACACATACACACACACACACACATACACACACACACCCACACACCCACACACCCACACACACCCACACACACACACACATACATACACACAGTTGTCTACTAACTTCTAACGGCTAGTATAGCGCCGGTCAGTGCACCCGAAGTAATACTATTCCACGGGTCCTCCTTTTTGCGGATGTGGACCAGCGAACAGTCAATGGTACTGAACAGACCGCCCCATACGGCAAAATTGCCGCCAATAATCGGCGCCCGACTCCTGATCGCCGACCACGAACCCAGTAGTCGCCGATTGACGCCTTGCGGTGCATTACGAAAGCCGCGAATGGCCTGAAATACTGAACCGCCGATCGCACCCATAGTGAAGGCACCGCCGCAGTCGTCCACTATACGCCACGGACACGGCTCGCGGGCGTATTCTTCCATTTTTTTATGGTCTGGTCAGGTCAGTCAATCACCGATAATATGGCCGAAACAACAAAAATATTACCGATATTATGGTCACCCGATTTGGTCACTAAAAAACAAAATAATAGACACTTTTTTCTATCAATGAAAATGTGTTTTGAGTTTTGAATGCATTTTTCAATTCAATTCAATACTAGACTTCATTTCTGATGCAATGATAGACTGATTAGAATTATAATCAAAACCAAAACAATAGCCACAAACACACAAACACATAGATATGTGTTTATATACAATAGATTATACTTAATATGTATACATACATAAATAATGTATATATATGTGTGTATGTATAATAACTATTCCTAACATAGAAATGTAAAAAAAAACTACGCCCACCCCCTTAAGTATTAAACACTAATATTGGGCGCATATACAGTACATATAATACTGTATTATGGGACGGCCATTATTGTTTTGGTTTTGTATATAATCAATATGTTTTTTTCAATAATATTAATATCATTGCAAACATTGCACATTGGGTTCGGTTATCAATAACGTCGGGGAAATAAATTTGTTTAATAAATTATATCAATTTTTTTATTATTATTTTGTTTAATTGTATTATAATTAATAATAATTAAAATATAAATTATTATTTTTTTTTAAATCTGAGTTTTCAACTATTATATTGAAAATATAAAAATATATTTTATTTTTATTTTATTAGAGAGAGAGAGAGAGAGAGAGAGAGAGAGATAGAGAGATTAGTTTCATTAAAAATATTAATTAAAAATTAAAAAAACAATTAACTTAACTAACTGTACAATAAAGTATTAAATTTTTAATTATTTTTGAATGTATTATTTAGTAATAATTAAATTTATAATAATAATAATAATAATCACTAATTAATTGCTTCAAAATACAGTACAGTATTACATGAATGTTGTAATAAATACAGTAATACTACTATACTTAAGTAAATTAAATTTAATAAACTTTTTTAAAAAAATTAAATAATCAACCTTGCTGATTATAGTTGTCATATAAATTTACGGTTATCAAAAATAAAATAAAAAAATAAAATAAAATAAATTGATGATTAAATATAAAACAATATTACATAATAATAATGAGTGTGTATATATACAGTATAAATATAACCATAAATTAAAATATATATTTATAATATACAATATTATAGTATTTTAATTGTTATTTTTTAAATAATTAATTTTGTTTTTTTATTAAAATAGCAATGTACAAATTTATTGTATCCAGGTCATTATTAGCTCAATATGTTTGCTCAAAAAAATCAAATAATCTACAGGTATTTGAACTAATATCCCGGTGCTTGTCATCATCATCATCACTATCATCTTCATCCTCATCATCATTGGTGGCGAAAAAACAAAAATTAGTTCAATTCAAGGGTCCAATGGCACCGGTATTCACACCGTTCGATAGCCAAGGGTTTTCGTATAATTTTTGATTTTTTTGTATTAAATTAATACTTATATTAACACTTTTGATGGACAGTGAGATCGATGTCAAACAAATCGATGGTTATATCAAGTATTTAGTTGATAATGAAGTTCGCGGTATATATTTGATGGGAACTACTGGTGAGGGCTATAGTTTGACTAACGATGAACGGCTAGCCCTGAGCACTGCCTGGTCTCAGGCGATCAATGCCTCCAAGGGTGTCGATCTCCTTAGTGTTGTCAACGTTAGCTCCCTGTGCGTCAAAGAGGCCATACAATTGGCCAAACATTCGGAAGCTATCGGTACGGATGCTATAGCATTATTGCCGCCCAGTTATTACAAACCTAACAGTGTTGGTCAACTGTTAGACTATATGAAACTGATAGCCCAGGCGGCGCCCAATACACCGCTTATCTACTATAATATACCGCCAAAAACTGGTCAACTTAATTGTAAGTCAATAAAATAAATAATAGTTATAATTAATTAACTAATTAACTAAACTTATAATTAATTAAATAACTAAACATATAATTAACTAATTAACTAAACTTATAATTAACTAATTAACTAGACTTATAATTAACTAAATAAGTAAACATATAATTAACTAATTAACTAAACTTATAATTAATTAATTAACTTAACTAAATAATTAACTAAATTAATAACTTTTTCAAAATTTTTTTTAACTAATACTTTTTTAAAAAAAATAGTGAACTTAATTGTGGCCATTGTTGAGGGCGTCAAACAAATACCGCAATTGACGGCAATAAAAGTAAAATAAAAAATATTATTTTTTTGTTTAAATATTATTATAACTATTAATTAATTAAAATTTTTTTTAATAATTTTAATAATTATAATTTAATWATCAGTATTCCGATGAAAACATTATTACATTGCAATTACTTCAGCAACAACTCAGCGGACAGTTGTTTAAAATATTTCTCGGTTTCGATGAGGTATTAGTTTATAAATTTAAAAAAAAATATTTAAAAAAACTTTATTTATTTATTTATTTAGTCTGTMCTACGGGTGCTGACTGGCCTACGAGGGTTTGATGCGGCYATAGCCCAGTCGTTTAATTTGTCGGGTATTCCGCAAACGTTTAACCGATTTTTGAAATTTGTTGAACAGTCCGATATGGTTGGTGCCAGTCGTGAGAAACAACTAATTTTGGACGAGTTTTTAAAACATAAGTCAACCGGTAATATGATATTATCGCAGAAACTGGCACTGAATGCCAGTGCCCGGCGCTGGTCGTTCAATGTCGGACATCCGCGTCCGCCCAATAGTTTTCATTATGATTTCAGACATTTATAATTATATTATTATTATTAATATATAATATATTATTAATATACCTATATATATATATATATATATATATATATATATATATATATATATATATATATATATATATATATAAATTTATAATAATAAAAAAATGTTATATTAAATAATAATATCAATAATAATAGTACAATATTAATATTACATATTATTATGTAATGTAATTTATATATACAGTATTTTTATATATATATATATATTGAATAACATTAATATATAATTGTTGCAAATTATGATAAAAATAAAACAAAAATTTGTTTTTATTTATTATAAATTCACAAAATTTATAAAAAATAAAATAATTTTTGTTTATAGAAAATTAGTCGAAATATAAAATATTTTAATTGTATAACAAATTATTTAAATATATATATATTAACCACAAACTAAAAAAATAAATAAATATTATATTTCTATATTATTATAAAAATAAAAAAATAATAATATAATAATAAACATAACAAACTTATTTTTTTTTAATTAATAAACAGTCAATTTATAAGATATTTTTTTTGGAGGAAACAAAAAATAACAATTCAATGATTTAAATGATGAGCGAAATAGTTGTTCAAAAATCTATTAACAGGCAATGAGCGGCCTGTAATAGTCGGGCATACCCTTCGTGAGTAGACCTATCTGTTGTTCATCGGAGGCGCGCGCTTCGTCCAGAAGGCGGCGCATATCGTGATAGTACGTAAGTACGCTTTCATTAGCTTTGAGTTTTCGGTCGGAGGCTTCAACAAGACCGTGACCAACCATACGACCAAAACGCGCAATCATAAGAGATCGGCATTCGGCCCAGGTCAGGTTTGGAAGTTTTCGGGCGACTTCACGACAATACCAACTGAAGGCATCGCCGGTCAAGTGCTTGGCGAGCGCAAGCAGCCTCTCGTAGTCGTTATAAGCGTATGTCAATGCGGTGAAGCCATCGAGCCATTCGTCGATAGGAGTTAAGGAGTAACCGCCTATAAATGGTTCACATAATTTCGAAGCGTGTTTTACGGTACTATGCGGTCGTGTTGTTAAGGTATCGGCATCGGAGTCCAATCTCTGTACGCTTGTAGTCGATAAACTCGATGCCGTATTGCGATTGTTAATCACATTTCGTAACTTGTAAGCTCTGGTCAGCGTTGCCAGACGTTGTGCTAACCCATCCTGTGTCGGGTCGTTAGTCATATCGCGGGTCAATGCTTCCAAGTCTGAAGCGATTGACGACAAGTCTTCATTCGTGTATCGGAAATCGGGTTGATATATATATATATATGAATGGCGGTAGTGTGCGGCCACTACGTAACTGTTGAGACATCGTTGTCTTCGTATCGTTTCTTTAAAACGCTTTATTAACGAAAAAACCGTTGAATCGATGAGAGCCGTTAAGGCGACAAAAAACCGTTGTTTTTTGAATTCAAAAGTGTCGGTGAGTAGGTCGTCGAAGTCGATTTACTTTCGATATCCGCGTAGGTAAGTATCTCAGTCGACTGCGCCAATTGAGTTGAGTGGCCGTTGATCAGGCGGCCAATAACTCGGGTTCGGTAAAGTATACGAAATAAGTACACGTTTTTATATGAAAGTAAACGATTTTATTAAATATAAAATATGCGACTAAACGCTGTGAAAGCTAAACGACTACTACTGTTGCGGAAACGGTAGAGTCGTTGAAATAATGCAATGCTGCCGCTTATGATGTTGTGTTGAGCGCCAGCTGTTAACACACTCCCCGGCCGCGAAACTGCGTATATTGTCCGAATTTTGCGACCTTCGGGTAATGCGATCACGTACATCAATCGGTGATGTGTTTCGGTGATTACGGTCTTGTTTATCATCAAACCGTCGTTGTTTGTCTTGTGGTAGACGTCCAATCGGTGTCACAGGTGGTCGTATTAGTGGATGTTTCTTTTCGGTGTGATTTGTGATATCACGCTTAACGGTGAACAAACCAATCTGTGGTATTCGCGGACTACTGCCGGAACACCCAAACGATTTGTTATGCGATTTGATCGGCTCCTGTCGTCGACATTGACGTTTCCAATGATATTCGGTGAAACCGTGTCGAAGACATCGAGGACAAGGAGTCGGCGGTATGTCATACTTACGATTGTCTTTACGATTTATGTGATTGTTTTCGGTGACAATACCGACTTTTTTGACTGTCATATGTGCGACTTTCGGTTTATTCGTGATGTGTCGTTGACTTCGCAGGCGCACAGTTGTCTTCATTTCTGCGATGTCGAGGCCTATGAGAACATCGTACGCGATGTCCATTACGTGAATCGTTACGTATTCGGTGTCCGTATATTTGAATCTTAACGTTTACGACACCGAGTGTATACTTATCGCCGGCAATGGTACCTACTTTGGTCTTATGTCGCGCGTCGGGTCGGAGTTTCATTTGTTTTGCGACATCCTTCGATAAGATAGTAATGTCGGCGCCATTATCTATGAATGCTCGTACGGGTTTGTCATTAATTCGTATATCTCGATATCGTTCAATATGCGAGACAGCGTTAACCACTGGATCTGGATTTTTCGGTTCTGTTCTCGGACAGACGCGCATCCAGTGATATTCGGTTATGCCGTGTCGTCGGCATCGTGGACATGGAGTCGGTGGCCTATCATTGTTACCGTTCTGTCGCTTTTTCCAACGATTACGTTTCGGTTGGCCGTCTTCGTCGTCGATAGCGTTAACGTTAAAACTTTTATTTCTTTTTCGTGTCTCTTCGACGAGAAGTGCTATCTGTAGCCATTCTTGAGGCGTTGTCGGTCGTTGACAGGCAATGAGCGGCCTGTAATAGTCGGGCATACCCTTCGTGAGTAGACCTATCTGTTGTTCATCGGAGGCGCGCGCTTCGTCCAGAAGGCGGCGCATATCGTGATAGTACGTAAGTACGCTTTCATTAGCTTTGAGTTTTCGGTCGGAGGCTTCAACAAGACCGTGACCAACCATACGACCAAAACGCGCAATCATAAGAGATCGGCATTCGGCCCAGGTCAGGTTTGGAAGTTTTCGGGCGACTTCACGACAATACCAACTGAAGGCATCGCCGGTCAAGTGCTTGGCGAGCGCAAGCAGCCTCTCGTAGTCGTTATAAGCGTATGTCAATGCGGTGAAGCCATCGAGCCATTCGTCGATAGGAGTTAAGGAGTAACCGCCTATAAATGGTTCACATAATTTCGAAGCGTGTTTTACGGTACTATGCGGTCGTGTTGTTAAGGTATCGGCATCGGAGTCCAATCTCTGTACGCTTGTAGTCGATAAACTCGATGCCGTATTGCGATTGTTAATCACATTTCGTGCGGCGGCGGCCACTTGTGCAGCTCTGGTCAGCGTTGCCAGACGTTGTGCTAACCCATCCTGTGTCGGGTCGTTAGTCATATCGCGGGTCAATGCTTCCAAGTCTGAAGCGATTGACGACAAGTCTTCATTCGTGTCTTCGGAAATCGGGTTGAGTCCGTTCGCACCCGTCGGTACATTCAGTTCGTTACTGAATGGCGGTAGTGTGCGGCCACTACGTAACTGTTGAGACATCGTTGTCTTCGTATCGTTTCTTTAAAACGCTTTATTAACGAAAAAACCGTTGAATCGATGAGAGCCGTTAAGGCGACAAAAAACCGTTGTTTTTTGAATTCAAAAGTGTCGGTGAGTAGGTCGTCGAAGTCGATTTACTTTCGATATCCGCGTAGGTAAGTATCTCAGTCGACTGCGCCAATTGAGTTGAGTGGCCGTTGATCAGGCGGCCAATAACTCGGGTTCGGTAAAGTATACGAAATAAGTACACGTTTTTATATGAAAGTAAACGATTTTATTTAATATAAAATATGCGACTAAACGCTGTGAAAGCTAAACGACTACTACTGTTGCGGAAACGGTAGAGTCGTTGAAATAATGCAATGCTGCCGCTTATGATGTTGTGTTGAGCGCCAGCTGTTAACACAAATTAATACTAGTAATATCTAACTAATCATTAACAATATAATATTAAGTTAAAACATTAATAAAAAAAATAATATACTTAAAAATATTTAAAACTAACTTTTAGGACATTACCCAATATATTAGTTTATTATTAGTTTTGATAATTAAAATAATTTAAAATAAAAATTCAATAAAAAAAATAAATATATAAATACTGTGTATTATCGGCAAATATGTCGACCGCAAACAAATCCTGGCCAACAAATCCCAGACTATAGACGTCGGCCATTTTGTTATACTTTTGACCTTCGAGTACTTCGGTGGCCATATATCTCATGGTACCCGCACGGGACGTATGCGTCATCGATGACCACTCGTGAGCGGTGGCCAAACCAAAGTCGCATAATTTCACAAACCGATTGTCTACTACTTGTCTATCGGTGGCCACAACCAGAATATTCTGTGGCTTAAGATCCCGATGAATGATCGGTGGTTTGATTTTCTGGTGCAAATAGTCGACACATTGGATAATCTCGAGGAATAGTCGACACCTAATGTAGTTCAATACCAGTTCCAGGTTATCGGTATCGCCTACTGACTGGTGGTGTTCCTCATCTTCATCCAAGAAGAAGATCTGTTGGATTCGTTGGATAACTGTTTCCATATTCATTAGACACGATTCCATCTGAATATAATAGGTATCCATTTCCAGCCAATCGTCATAGTATTTGATAACAAATCTGGGATCCATTTGTCTTAATAGTTGACACTCTTTCTGGATCTGTTTGTCGTCGACACCGATTTCAACTTATTATATAAGATAATAATAATAATTATAATAAAATATAATATTAAAAGTTTATTGGAATATATATATAAATATTAATTATTATTAATAATAATATATATATATATATTAATTACCGGTAATTATAATAATAACAATAACTTAAATATATTGGTATATACCATATATATATATATATATATAAATATTAATTATTATTAATAATAATATAAATATATATATATTAATTACCGGTAATTATAAAAATAACAATAACTTAAATATATTGGTATATACCATATATATATATTAATTATTATTAATAATAATATAAATATACTGCAGTATATATGGTATACCATACCATACAATGATATAATATATATTAATTAATAATAATATAAATATACTGGTATATATATATATATATACATGTATATAACATATAATAATATAAAAAAATATATATCATAATAATAATTAATATTTATAATAATATATATATATAAAATTTATATACAATTACCATTAAGTGGTATTATTTTAACAGCATAAAATTGATTATTTTGTTTATGTTGAACATAATCTACCTGGCCAAATGTACCTGTACCTAGACAATTGATTACTTGAAATTTTTGTTGATATATCGACATATTAACCTAACTGATCCCCGCCCCCATATACAGTATATATAGCTAAAAAAATAGGGTAGTTAAAAAATTGTTTGTTTTTTTAAACAATTTTTTATTTAAACAAAAATATATATACAATAATAATATTTACATTGAAACTGTACAGTACTTATAAAAATATGTTTAAAAAAAATTATGATTAAAACTATAGATATTATTACCTAATTGTCCAATAGTTTTGCAATACTTTAAACATTGGACTTAAAATGTGTGTATAAGTTATTAATACATTATTATTATTATTATTATTATTATATAAATTATGTTTAAATAAAAATTGGTAAAATAATTATTAATTGCAATAAATAACGTTTAAATTTTTAATATTTTTTGTTGGATACAATAGAATAATACAGTAATAATAAAAATATATATAATATTTAAATAATTATTTTAATAGATTATAATTTTTTTTGAAAAAAAATAATTAATGTTTATTTTAAACAAAATAATTATTATTTAAATATTCATATATTTTTAATTTAATTTTTGTTGTAAATTGTTTACAAATAATTGAAGTTTACTTTTGTTTTTTAAAATTTTTTTATTATTATTATTTTCTTTACATTTACTACTAATTAAATATTAAAGTAATTTAATTTAATTTATTTAATTATTATTTATTTAAATTAATTTATATATATATATATATATTAAAACTTTAATTAGCTTACCAAATTAGTTTAGTTTTTTTAATAAAATAAAAAAAAAATTTTTAGTTAGATTTTATTTTGGACATTATCTTTGAAAAATTTCGGGGTAGGTTTGCCATTGAAAATGCCGACATTGCCTTTCGGATGATAATTGCATACAACAGCCGATAGTTTGGTCAGATCCGTGTCCGTAGTACCGTTTGAACATCGGGCACAGCCTATTTTGGTCGACTCTTTCCATACCAGTGCCGTAAAATGGGCGGTTTTCGGATTAAATTTAGGATCAGTAAAGTTATAGTGTTTGTGTTGCTTATACCTAAAAAATCGGGTTATCATTAACAACAAACAAAAAAAACAATACATGTTTTCTATTAATTTCATTAAGTTTTGATATATATATATATATATATATACTGTAGAATAATATATATAGTATCTATAATATATATATATATTTATATAATGTAGAAAAAAATAATATCTATAATAGTTATTATATTCTATGGAGTTATTATATATATATATTATTCTATAGTATATATATAATAATTCCATAGAATATAATAACTATTATAGATATTATATTTTATTTCTACAGTATATATATATATACACGGATTATGATCTACCGAAGACTCGGGCCCTTTTTATGTATATTACATATGTTTTTTGTGTAACTATATCTCTATTAAATAATTATATAATTACATAAATGATGTCGCATTTTTTTAAACAACACATGACAATATGGTATCTTTTATAATTATCAAATGTAGCATAAAAAACATAAGTAACATAAATAAAAAAGTACCGAGTTTGTTCTGAAAATGTTTAGTGTACTATAGAATAATATATATTGATCTATATATATCATATCATATCATATCTATATACAGTATATCATATCTATATATATCATATCTATATATATACAGTAAAAACTGTATGTTTTTTTTAATACCACAAATCAATAGCCACTTTACAAGACAACTGTTCCGGCATATTCATGACACCGGAAATATTTTCAGTGTTAACTGTATTTGGTTTAATATTGTTGGTTAGGTTGCCATACTCTAAGCACCGTTTTTTTGCTTGCTCAACTAACTTTATTATTTAAAAAAAAATAAAATTAAAAAATAAATAAATATAAAATAAATAAATTGAAAATAATTACAAAAAAATAAAAATAAATACATACTTTGTTATCAATTGCTAGTTTAGGCGACTTATGTTTGGCTCTCAACTCATTGTGATAATTGAGACAATCATCTGAAAATTTTTTATCAGTTTTATCAACAAAATTACTGCTGCATATAATTGATGCTAAATTAATAACTATATAATTGAAAAATATATGTAATTAATTAATTAATAATATTTAAAAAAAACAAAATAAATTTCAATATATATTATGTATATTTATATTACCTAATAATACAATAATAATAATACTAAATGGTTTATTTAGATTCATAGTTAATAATAATACAAAAAAATATATGCACAATATTTTTTTTTTAATAATTAATAATATAAAAAAATATATGCACAATTTTTTTAATAATTATTAATAATTATAAAAAAATTAAATATTTTGTTTTACTACATAAACTATATTTTTATATAAGGTTTTAATACTTTTTCAATATGGTATATCAGTATATATATAAAAAATATTTAATTAATATTAAAATAAAGTAAAACAAAATATTTAATTATTTTTTATATATATATAAAAATATAAGTTATATTATATAATTAAAAATGTAGAAAATGACTACATAAAATAAAATTAATATATATTTATAAGTTTAATAGTAATAAATAAAGGTGCCATTTTAAAAAAATAATTTAATTATCTAATATGTTGAAATTAAAATTGTTATTAATTATTATAATAATTTTTATTAATATATTAATTTTTTGCTAAATTTAGTATTATATTTAATGTTATAAAAAATATTATATAGATATTTAAATTAAATATTAAATATAATAGAAATTTGAAACATATTAGATTTTTAAAAATAATTTTTTTGATATTTAATTAATTGAATATATAATTAATTTATTTTGATATATTAAATAATACAATTTAGCAGTACAATCAAATTGTATTATTTAATATATAAAAATAAATTAATTATATATTTAATTAATTAAATATTAAAAAAAATTAATTAAACAATTTTAAGATAACAAAAATTAAGATTTTAAGGATTAGCATTAAAATATTTTTTAAAAATACTTTATTTAGTTAAAAATAATTTAATACAATAAGTAATTTTGAATTTTTTAAAAAATTATTTTATTATTGATATATAAAAATTATTCAAAAATATAATTGTTTGGTTAGTTTTTTTTAAAAAAAATGTCATAAAAATACTAGTTTAGTAAACATTATTAAATTTTGATTTAATTTATTTTATATAAAAAACAATTTTTATTTTGAATCAGTAATTTTAAAAAAAAAATACTTTATTTAGTTAAAAATAAATTAATTAGTTATTAATTTTGATTTAATTTATTTTATATAAAAAACAATTTTTATTTTGAATCTGATATTTAAAAAAAATACTTTATTTAGTTAAAAATAAGTTAATTAGTTATTAATTTTGATTTAATTTATTGTATAAAAATTATTAATTTTTTTTGTTTGTTAATTAGATATTTATTTTTTAAAACACATAATAAGGGTTTTTACTATTGTATGACTACTGAAATAACTATTAAATTTTTTGTATATATCTTAAAGATTATCAATAAGTTTTCCACTGTTAAGACTCGGATAATAATGGACAGACATATAGGATAGTTTGGTATTGGAGTCGATAGCCGTTTTGCATACAATATGTCTGGTTTCATGGATCAGCTCTAGACTGGCTTCTGAATACCGGAGCTCCGATAGCCCAGTCTTTGTGTTGCATTGATTTTCGCGTTGTTTATAATTAAACTTTCGTTTCAGTATTACTTTGGCATCGATCAGATCCTGGGGACCCAACTCGACAGTGCCGTGATCTATAAGATTCATGTTGTTGGCTGAGGTAGGGGGGTCGGCAAKAGTTGGTTGAGTTGTGGTATAGTTGAAAAAAATTTATGAGAAAATTGCATAATTATTAGATATTTGTTTAAAATAAACAAAAAGTATATATATATAAGTATATATATATACTGTATATATGTATATATATACTGTATATAAGTATATACTGTATATAAGTATATATATATATATACTGTATATAAGTATATATATATATACTGTATATAAGTATATATATATATACTTATATACAGTATATATATAAGTATATATATAAGTATATATATAATCATAATAATAACAATAATAATGTTTAAAAAATTAATATAAATAAATATATAATAATTACTTTTACCGTCAATTTCGTCGGGAAAATATGAATACTTGACGATTAGTGGCGAGTGATTGTCGTCGTCGATGCGCATCGTATACCGTCGGGTAGTGTTTGCGGCCAACAAATATGTTTCGCAACTTTCGTCGGTCAGACCCGACTCGAAGCGGACAATATCGTTGACAACTGTACCCAAACCGTCACCTTTGGACTCACATCTATCGAAGGCTTCAATCCAATCGATTTCAGTAGCTATTGGTTTACAACAAAAAAAATTAATTAATTAATTAATTACTGATTTTTTGTCTCCAAAAAAAATATTAATTAAAATTTTATTATTTTTAAAAATTTTAAATAATATTTATAATTTTTAAAAAAATTTATATTTACGCCGTGTTACTCGTCCAATAGTGTGCTGTATAAAACCTAGGTTATAATTTTTTTAAAAATAAATAAATAAATAAACAAAAATTTAAAACAAAAAATGTTAATTAGCATCATAAAATATCATGCCATTTTATTATAGTAATTAATAATTTTGTTGAAATTAATTAATATCTATTTGTTTTATTTTTAGCTAAGTTATATACAGTATATATATATATTTCAATAATAATAATAATTAACAATAAAAAAAATACTTACAGATATTTATCAAAACAATAATTATGCTAAAAAATTTCATAATTGACTGATAATGTTAATTATTTTTTATACTTTTTATACACACAATCTAATAATGATAACTAAAATGCTATAGTTTTTTATATACTGTATAGAGTATAGTCAGTGAAAAAAAAAACTTAATTAAAATAAAACATAATTTATCAATTAAAAAATTATATTTTTTATTGAAAATCTGTTTTTTAGTTTTACAGTATAATTTAATGTATAATATATGACCAATATTAATTAATTAATTTAATTAAACTATTAATACTATAATATTTTTATAATATTTTAAAATATAAGATATTGTATATTTTGAGTATTTCAATTACTATTATTTAATTATTTAAATATATATATATATATATATATACAGTATATATATATATATAACATGTATATAAATAATAACTGCATAACTAAAACTTTATGCAAAACTTATGTTTAATTTTTAAAAATAAATTTAATATTTAATTTATAAAAAACTATATGATTATTTTAAATATTTTATATTTATATCTAACTTTTTATAATAATAATAATAATAATAATTACAGTTAACTTTGTAAATTTTTTAATTTTTAAAAACAAACTTGATAAAGTAATGTAGTTTTAACATAAGTAAACATTGTACTAAAAAATAATGCATAAAACTTAGTTATTATTATAAAAAAAAAATAATAATCACATAATATATTACTATATAATTAAACTATTAAAATAATATTTGTTTTATTTTTTAAAAATACAGATATTATGATTGTTTATTAGTTTATATAATAATTGTTATCTTTATTAAGCATCTGGCCAGTTAGGCCATACCCGGCTTGAATTTGACAACCGTAAACTGGGTTAACCAGGTTTTCCTGTCCAACACTGATCGGCACCTGACCAGTGGTTTGTCATTGTTTTTATGATCCCGTATCTCAATCGTAGACTCTTTAAACCGGAGTTCCCGGAGACCACCATTTGACTGGCACTCGGAGTCATACCATTGTTTATTGTATTTTCTCCATTCAACTAACTGTGCGCCTAAAAATTCTGGCGGACCTTCCACTACTATACCCGTATCTATTATATTGATCATTTTACCTATGGGGGTAGGGGTAGGAGGGGTGGTGTGGGAGGGTTTATATTTAATTAATGTTTAGCTAGCAATATATTAATGGCATAATTTTTTTTGGTTTGTTTTGTATTACCATTTCTTTCAAGATTGAATTGTGAATCGGTATTTACAGCCACAACAGGTGCCCATTGATTGTCATTATTATAGCTGATTAGGTATCGTCTCGTATCGTTTGATCGGTAGGCTTGATAGGACTGGCAGTCCAGTGACTCGACTTTCCCCTCAAATCGGACCAAACTATTGACTTTGAATCCATTTGACTGCAAATTATTATCACATTTATTGAAAATGGCTATAATTTCCCGATCAATAACTATATTATATATATATATATATAAATAAAATTCAATGTTTATTATTATTAATTTAAATAAAATAAAATATTATTATAATTATAATTATTAATTACTTTTTGCTTTTTGACCGATTGTTTCATATATAAAACCTATGGATAAATAATAATAATAATAATATTATTATAGTAATTAATAATTTATTAATATTATTAATAATAATAAAAAAATAATTATAATATTAAATTAATTAATTTTAGTAATAATAAAAAATAATAATTTAAAATTTTCTTACATATATTAATTAACATAAATACTATAATATTATAAAATTTCATGTTTGAATAGTCTATGATAAAATGATAAAAATTAATTTAATAATTAATTTTAAAAAAATTTAGTTCAACTATTTTAATACCTGAATAATATTTTAAATAAAATTTATTAACAAAAAATTAATTATTATATAATACATTAGAGATTGTCTTATTTATATAAATCATATTAAGTTATTTTCCATTATTAGTTATTATTTAAAAAAACAATTTAAAAAAAAAATTATTTATTTTAAAATTGCAAAATAATTAAATTATTAGACAATTATTATAACAATATTTATTTTGTAAGTCTAGAAAATTATTTGTCATTTTTCAATGACAATTAAATTATTAAAAACTTTTTAGCAATAATTAGATTTTTTTATTATTACAAATAATTTGATTATTGTTATTAAAATTTTATTGTATGTCATTATTATTTGATATTGCTTAAATGATTATTGAGTTACATGATTAAAAAAAATTTAAAAAAATAAAAAAAATTAGATAATATTGTTTATTCATTAAATTTTAAAAAATTTTAAATTTAAATATCAACATTTTATTTAACATTTTTAAAAAATTGGTTTCAAATTAAATATAACTATTGATTTGTTGTTAAAGTTTTTCATTTATTTTATTTATGATTTAAAAAAAAAATAATTTAATTATATTTTATTTTCTTAATACTATAGTCTATTTAAAAATATATATAATCTATTTTATTTATTTTTATTATGATTTAATAAATATATATATTAATCTTTATTTAAAAAAAATAATTTTATTATTTAAATAAATAAAATTAAATCTAGAAAATAATAATAATAATTTATTAATTATAATAATAATTTATTAAGTATAATAATAATTTATTAATTATAATAATAATTTATTAATTATAATAATAATTTATTAATTATAATAATAACTACTAAAAATCTTCAATCTATAACCTACTATCTAATTGTATAAACTCTATAAACTACTATCTAATTGTTTATTAACTTAAATAAACTACAGGTGCGCTCCCCCACCACCAAAATAAACCCACCCTATAGTTTATTGAGTAATTTTTCGCTGACCAGACCCGGTTTGATTTTGGTGACCATAAACTCGGTTAACCAGGTTTTCTGGTCTAACTTAGCCTTACATTGAATCCTAAAATTTTTGTTGACATTAATTTGGACGGTTGCCGATTTGAATCTAAGTTGGGTAACACCATCGGGTTTCTGGCACTGGGTGTCAAACCATTTCAAATTAAATGCCGAATCGTAGACTACCTGAGCGCCAATCAGTTCCTGTAGGCCGTCAACTACTTTACCTTTTTGTAATTCACGAAACTTGTTATCAGCGTCTAGTAGTTTATGGAAATTAAATTTAATTTAATAAAAAAAAATAAAAAGTTTTAGAAAAAAAATTGTGAAAATAAAATAAATCTATAAAATAAAATTTAATAAAAAGTAATTTAATACTAATAATACATTTTAAATAATTTTTACTAAACTGCATAAAATTGCGATTTCTCTCTCTCTCACTCACTCACTCACTCACTCACTCACTCACTCACTCACTCACTCACTCACTCACTCACTCACTCACTCACTCACTCACTCACTCACTCACTCACTCACTCACTCACTCACTCACTCACTCACTCACTCACTCACTCACTCACTCTGTCTCACTCTCTCTGTCTCTCTGTCTCTCTCTCTCTGTCTCTCTGTCTCTCTGTCTCTCTGTCTCTCTGTCTCTCTGTCTCTCTGTCTCTCTGTCTCTCTGTCTCTCTGTCTCTCTGTCTCTCTGTCTCTCTGTCTCTCTGTCTCTCTGTCTCTCTGTCTCTCTGTCTCTCTGTCTCTCTGTCTCTCTCTCTGTCTCTCTGTCTCTCTGTCTCTCTGTCTCTCTGTCTCTCTGTCTCTCTGTCTCTCTGTCTCTCTGTCTCTCTGTCTCTCTGTCTCTCTGTCTCTCTGTCTCTCTGTCTCTCTGTCTCTCTGTCTCTCTGTCTCTCTGTCTCTCTGTCTCTCTGTCTCTCTGTCTCTCTGTCTCTCTGTCTCTCTGTCTCTCTGTCTCTCTGTCTCTCTGTCTCTCTGTCTCTCTGTCTCTCTGTCTCTCTGTCTCTCTGTCTCTCTGTCTCTCTGTCTCTCTGTCTCTCTGTCTCTCTGTCTCTCTGTCTCTCTGTCTCTCTGTCTCTCTGTCTCTCTGTCTCTCTGTCTCTCTGTCTCTCTGTCTCTCTGTCTCTCTGTCTCTCTGTCTCTCTGTCTCTCTGTCTCTCTGTCTCTCTCTCTGTCTCTCTGTCTCTCTGTCTCTCTGTCTGTCTCTCTGTCTCTCTGTCTCTCTGTCTCTCTGTCTCTCTGTCTCTCTGTCTCTCTGTCTCTCTGTCTCTCTGTCTCTCTGTCTCTCTGTCTCTCTGTCTCTCTGTCTGTCTCTCTGTCTCTCTGTCTCTCTCTGTCTCTCTGTCTCTCTGTCTCTCTGTCTCTCTGTCTCTCTGTCTCTCTGTCTCTCTGTCTCTCTGTCTCTCTGTCTCTCTGTCTCTCTGTCTCTCTGTCTCTCTGTCTCTCTGTCTCTCTGTCTCTCTGTCTCTCTGTCTCTCTGTCTCTCTGTCTCTATATATAAAATATACATATTTTTAAAAAAATTAAAAAAAAACTTTGAACCAACTATTCGGTATGTTTTGCAAATCGGTGTACTCGACCACTACCGGTGCCCATTGATTACCATTGTATCGCATCAGATATCGACGTGTAATAGTCGGTTCGTCTACTTTATATTTATCGCAACTGTACGGAAACGACTGGCCAACAAAATGGACCAAATTATCCACTTTGTAGGCACTGTTAGACGATTTACAATCGCCATAGATCTGTATAAACTGAAAATTTGTTACTATTATTATTATAAATAAATAAATATAATAATAATAATATCAAAAAAAAAATAAAACATAATTATTATTTGCAATTAAATAGTTTTACAAAAATTAATTAATTAATTAATATATCTTACGACGTGTTGGTCCACCAATTGATTGTTGAATAAAATCTATATAAAAAAATAAAATTGTGATAAATAAAATTTATTTTAATAATTATTATGATTTAAATTAATAAAATATATAATTTATGATTAAATATTTATTATAATTATTATTGAAAATTAGTTTTAATTACATACATATATTCAACAACAATAGCATAATAATAGATGTATTGGATTTAATGATTAACATGATTACTTTAATTAGTATTTAATTATTAAAAATTAATTTAAGTTTTAATTTGATTTAACTAAATGACTATAAACTGTTAGCTAAATAAAATAATTATTTTAGTTTAAATAGAAAATAATAATAATTATATATATATATATTATAGTAGATTTTATTTGACTATGTTTAATCATGATTATACAAAAATTTAGCTATAATAAAAATTAAATTTATTATATATTTTGAAACTAAATAATATGAAACTCATACTTGATATACAGTAATAATACAATATTTATTTTAATTTTAATGTCTAATAGATAGTGTTGCTTAATATGTTTAATAAAAATAAAAATTAAGGTTTTTTTAAAAAATAATTATTTTAGTTAAGTTTTAATTAAATATATATTTAAATTATTAATAATAATATATATTACATTAAATCTATTAAGACTCTCTCTCTCTCTCTCTCTCTCTCTTAGATATTTTACAATTTATTAGTATAATTATAAATATATAAATATAATATATAAGTTAAATACCAAATTTTGCTATAATTTTATTACATATTACATTATTACATATATATTTAGTAAAAATAATATTTATTTTCTCAGAAAAATTCAATTAATAAAAAAAATAAATAAATCATATTTAATAGTATTAAATTATTATTATAATAACTATTATTAACTATAATATATACACACATACACATACACATACACATACACATACACATACACATACACATACACATACACATACACATACACATACACATACACATACACATACACATACACATACACATACACATACACATACACATACACATACACATACACATACACATACACATACACATACACATACACATACACATACACATACACATACACATACACATACACATACACATACACATACACATACACATACACATACACATACACATACACATACACATACACATACACATACACATACACATACACATACACATACACATACACATACACATACACATACACATACACATACACATACACATACACATACACATACACATACACATACACATACGTATTATCAAATAACACTATTATATTACATTAGTTTTGAATTGTTTTCCACAATACAATTACACGTGATGTAAACAATAACACATTTTTAAAAAATAAAATTAACTACAATTTAAATTGAATTAAATTAAATATTATTGAATGATATTAGTATTAAAATACTATCAATTAAAGTGCTCTCAAACTAAATGACAATTTAAAGTCATGTCCGATACAGTATCACTAAATTTGGTCTCAAAAGTGTGCCATTTATTGCAAACTAAATGCAATGAATTGTTTGATGTCATCGACAAAAAGAGTGGTAACATTAAGAAGGATGATATCAAGACATATATCACTGAAATGGTAAACATTGCCATCAATGAGAAGACTAAATATGAAGAAACAGAGATAAATATGACATTAAATACGGTCAACAAAACACCAGTGATATCCCAATCAATAGAAGACAATGATTTTAACGACCTCGAAGACAATAACCACATCGACAGCCAAATTGAAGTGATTTCTAGTCAAAGAGTGGTAAACATTGACACCATTGATGACAGACTTAAGACATTAGAGAAAATACTATTGAATTTCAAGACAAAGTATAGCCAAAAACAAGACACCAGAAGACATTCATTTCAATGTTACAGATGTCTTAAATTTGGACACAAAGCTAATCAATGCAGAAGTACTTTAAATTCAAGTTCAAGACATAATCTAAGACATGATCGAAGACCTGATTCAAGACCTGATTCAAGACCTGATTCAAGACCTGATTCAAGACATGATTCAAGACATGATTCAAGAGATAATTATCACAATAGACGACAAAACATAAATCAATTCAAACAAAACTTCAACAGATATGGTAATCAAAAACAGGATTTTTTGCCCAACACTCGTGTGTTTCACAATCAAAACACAAAACCATATCAAGTGATGCCGTTTCAAAACAATCAATTGTTTCAACAATATGTACCAAACATGTCATATCTTCCAAATCAATCAGTGATGTCGGCTATCAATCCTCAAGTTTTTCAATACATAAGCCCACAAACGTTACATCCAATGAATTAAACAAAAATGTAAGCAATAATAACATAAATGTATATTTTACTAATGCTCGGAGTTTATGCAACAAAATTAATTTACTAAAATATAAATTAATTGAACTAAATATAGATATATTAATAGTTAATGAAACTTGGTTTACAAACAATTTTCCTAATAATCTTATTTCTACTAATTATAAAATTTTTCGTAAAGATAGACAAAAAACAAAAGGCGGCGGATGTCTAATAGCTGTTAAAAATATATATAAATGTATAGAAATTTTTAATTTATTTGATAAACAAGAGAGTATTGCAATTGAACTTATAATTAAAAATTTGAAAATTTTGTTAATTACGGTATATATTCCTCCAAATAAACAATCAAATTTAGATCTATATAATAATTTAGATAATGAAATAAATAAATTACAAAAATTAACAAAATATGATAGTATAGTAATAGTTGGAGATTTGAATATTAATTATGATCTAAAATCAAATAATTTTGCGATAAAAATCAATCAATTGTTTAATAGTTATGGTTTCAAACAATACGTAAATGACATAACATATCCAAAAAGTAATAATATCTTAGATCTTATTTTTTGTAATTCAAATCATATTTTTAATGTAAATACTGTTGAAAATATTTCACAAAATTGTGATCATTTAGCTTTAAATTTTAATATTAATGTTAAGAAAGTTAAAAATACAGTTATTAAAACTCAAATAATTAATATTATCAATGAAAATAATTTATTAAAATTTAATGAATTATTATATGAGATTAATTGGGAAACAGTTTGTATTGACTGTATAAACATTAATGAAATTTATAACAAAATTGAAATGCATTTTCAATTACTATTTGATAAATCATTTCCAATAAAAGTTATAAAATGTAGAAATAATACTAAATATCCAAAATATATACATAAATTAATTATTAAAAAACGTAAACTTTCTAAGCTATATCAAGTTAACAAAAAACACAAACATTTATCTACTATTGTAAAACTAAACAATGATATACATAAACAAATAGAGATTTATGAAACAGAGAAAATTAATAATTTAATAAATAAATCAAAAAGTTTTTCAAGTTTTTACAAACATATAAAAAACATAAACACAGATAACAACAATGATATTATTTTTAAAAAAGATTCAAAAAACATAATAGAAATCAAAGAGATTATTGAAAATTTTAATAAACAGTTTAACTCTAACTATAATTCTGATATAAATAACGATACAATTATTGCAAATATTAATACATATAATGAATTACCAGACATTGACATATCATATAACGATATATTAAATGCTTATAAAACTTTTAAATTTAACAAATCAAATGGTATTACTTTTATTAACAACAAAATTCTAAAAAATTGTTTGAATGGGTCGACAAAATTGTTATATTTTTTATATAATAAAATTATTTTTTACAATAAAATGCCCAAAAATATGATGTTAGCAAAAGTAACTCCTATTTTAAAAAAACAAAAAAATAAACATTTGTTTGAATCTTATAGACCTATTACCGTATTACCCAACATATTAAGACTGTTTGAAACTATTATATTAAACAAAATTAAACCTTATATTATTGCTAATAATTTGATACCGTACGAACAGTACGGTTATAAAAAACATATAAGTTTACATAACCAACACATTGATATACAAAATATAATATTTAATGGTTTAAATGATAAAAATTGTATCTGTGTAGATTTAATATTTACAGATTTATCTAATTGTTTCGATACAGTACCACATGATAAACTAATAAATAAATTAAGTGAATTAGGAATAACTGGACAATATTTATCTATAATACAAGATATTTTAACAAATAGGAAACAGTTTGTAGAATATAATAATTTATATACAATTCCTAATAAAGTTGGTAGTGGTGTAGGCCAGGGATGTGTATTAAGTCCTATTGAATATAATCTTTATGTATCAGACTTACCTAATTATATTAACTGTCCTACATTTCAATGGGCTGATGATACGGTATTTGTTAAGATTATTAAAAATACAAATGACATTAATTTATTACAAAATGATTTGAATATCTTTGAAAATTATTGTAATGATAAACATTTGAAATTAAATGTAAATAAAACAAAACACTTGAGAATTACATTAAAAAACTGTAAATTAAATACATATTATATGAATAATATATCTATCGATACTGTTATAACACACAAACATTTAGGGGTTACCTATGATAATAAAATGACTTTTAGCTCTCATTGTAATGATTTACATAAAAAAGCTTTTTCTAAATTTTATACATTAAAATATATTTGTAAAAAAGTAAACGGAAAAACATTTTTAAATATGTATAAAACATATATACTTCCGATCATTGAGTATTCAAATATGTGTTGGACTCCAACTAAAACACAATCAAATTTAATTGAGTCAATACAACGAAAGATTACTAGATATATATGTTATAAATTAGGTTATGTTAATATAGATTATGAAAATAGATTAAAAATTTTAGGTTTAAACACATTAGATAATCGAAATAAAATTAAAATATTAAAACATGTTTTTCAAATCAAATCTATGTCCAACACTGTACCTAACAATTGGTTTAATATATTAAACTTTTATAACACATCACGTAATGGTATAAAAATTAAAACAAATTTTAAACGTATTGTGTTAATTGATAAACATTTTTTCAATTATTGTATAAATTTATTTAATTCATTACCAATGTATATTAGAAACGAATCTAATTATAAAAAATTTGTAAATTATTTATATGAAATTTTCAATGTATAATCATTATTTATGAATACAACTTGTTATGTATCTCATTGCTTAATGCTAAAAATAAATTATTATTATTATACACATACACATACACATACACACAATTAACATTAGTATATAATTAGTTAGTTATATCTATCCCAATAAACCTATTGTTTATTAATCAACTTTGCGCTGACCAGACCCGGCTTAAATTTGATGACCATATATTTGGCCAAACATTTTATATTTCCAATCTGGATAGTTGTTACAGGATAATTGAGCTTGGTAACACCCGACCGTTTATGGCACTGCTGGTCAAACCATTTACCATTGTATCTGGCCTTATAGACTACAGGTGCGCCAATCATATTGTATGGGCCGTCCATTACTGTACCTGTCCTCAGTGTATCAATATAATTACCTATTAATTGAATACAATAATAAAAAATTAAACAATTAATATATTAAAAAAACATAAATTAAAATATAATTAATATTTAAAAAAAAACTAGATTTAAGGTAAATAAAAATTAATATTATCAATTTAAATAAATATTAATATTATCAATTAAAATTAAATTAATATTTTAAAATAAAAATCTAGATTTAAGTTAAACAAAAATTAATAAATTATAAATTAAAATAGAATTAATATTTTTTTTAAAAATAAAAATAAACTGGATTTAAGGTATAAGAAAAAAATAATATAAATTAA
Source organism: Oppia nitens (assembly GCF_028296485.1). Taxonomy (NCBI): domain Eukaryota; kingdom Metazoa; phylum Arthropoda; class Arachnida; order Sarcoptiformes; family Oppiidae; genus Oppia; species Oppia nitens. Next base: position 466,378 of record NW_026533191.1, read on the forward strand.
AATTAAATTATTTTGTTTTTATTTAAAAAAAAAAACTGTTGCCAACCATTTTGTGTGTTTTGCCAATCAGTATATACGACAACAATAGGCGCCCATTGACTATCATTATAACGTAACAGATATCTAGCGGTTGCCTTAAGCGGCGGCGGTTTACTAAACAGTTCGCAATTGATATCGACTACCAGTCCCTCAAAACATACCAAATCGTTGACGACAGTGTAGGGCCAGTAGTCCGGCTGCCCTGAGCTACAGTTGCTGAATATATCGATAAACTCAAGCTCTGTAGCTATTATTTTGTATAATTTCACCCAAAAAAAATATATATATATATAACTAATTTAATTTTTGATATAAAATTTTATTATTTTATTTTTTAAAAAATAAATAAATATGTATTACTGCGAGTGTTTCTATCGATTGACAGTTGTTTGCAAACTATATTTATATTATAAAACAAAAAAAAATATTAGTATTAGTTATTATTAATAATTGTTTTTTATTTATTTATATATTATTTTGTTATATTAATTAATTTAATTAATAATAATAATAATTTCAGTTATATTAATTATAGAATAATTATAATAAATATAACTAAAATTATTATTATTATTATAGTAATTAAATTGTATAATAAGCACAAACATATAATTAATTTAATTTAATTTAATTAATTACATATTAGTTTTATAATAGACATAAACAACAGCAACAGTACTAAACTAAACCAATGATTTGAATACATAATAATAATTATTATTATTTAATAACAACAACAACAACAAAATAAACAAATAAATAACTAAACTTTTTTTTTAGATAAATATTTTATATATAAAACAGTAGTTTATTTTAAAAATACAATAAAATTTTATTAATTTAAAATAACAAATATTTTTTTGACGTAATAACTAATACAGTAAATGATAGTTGAATATTGTATACTAATGATTGTACAAATTTTTTAAAAAATAAATAATATTTTTACAAAATACATAATGTGTTAAATAAATCTAAAAACATATTTTATAATAATTATTTTATTTTTAATTTGAAATATATGATTAAAAAAAACATTTTTTTATATAGAAAACTATACGATTAATAGTTTATGATAAATATTATATTTTTATGTATTATTAGTATCTATAATATTATTATTATTTTTAATTAAAAACTTTATTATTAGCTTATATACAACAAAACAAATAATTTAATTATTATTTAATAATTTTTTTTATATAATATTTGATGTATTTTTAAATTAAATTATTTTTTAAAATTAAAAACTTTATTATTAGCTTATATACAACAAAACAATTTTTAATTATTATTTAATATTTTTTTAAATAAAATATTTGATATATTTTTTTTAATTAAATTATTTTTTTAAATTAAAAACTTTATTATTAGCTTATATACAACAAAACAAATTATTTAATTATTATTTAATAATTTTTTTCAGTATAATATTTGATATATTTTTTTTAATTAAATTATTTTTTTAAATTAAAAACTTTATTATTAGCTTATATACAACAAAACAAATTATTTAATTATTATTTAATAATTTTTTTTCAGTATAATATTTGATGTATTTTTAAATTAAATTATTTTTAAACTTGAATCCAGGTTTGTATCGATGATATCCCGGCTGATGTCTGGCCAGACATATGACATCTATGTAGGGCCTCCTCAACAGCATATGAAACTCGCCGTACAGTACATCCAAGTGCTCGACACCCTCAGGGCTGGAGCATCGGGTGCTCAGATAATGTTCATCGTATAGTTTAAGTTTATAGACACTGGCACCTACCAGTGCACCATCACTAATATATCCATTGCCAATCAAATAATGATAAGCTATTTAAATAGATTTTTTTAGACAAATAAAAAACAAATTATTAGTATTTTAAATCTAAAAATTTTATTTTATTTTGTTTTTAGATCTACTATTTAATGTAAAATAAGAGAAATTTATAAAAAAAATAATATAAAATTTATATTATATTATATTAATTTATATTTAATTTCTAATAGAAATTTCTATATATTTTTCATGATATATTTTTAACACTACATTGTTTTTACAAATAAGTAATAATTTTTATATATATTAGTATTAATTTATTTAATTATTAGTATTAATTAGAGTTAAAATCTAATTTATTTGTAATTATCTGTAAAATTCTTATATATACTGTATAATAAAAAAATGGTTATTAAAACTGATTATTATTTATTATAATTATAATTATTTTACATATATATATATATATATGTATCCCATTTTGTATAGTAGTATATATAATATAATGTTATATGAATATAATATTAATTAAGTCTCATTATTAATATATTATTTAAAAAAATAGTTATCGATATAGGGGTGGGGGGTGGGGTAATCCCATAGTATACGACAATAGTAAAGTTAAATTTCTATAGAAATTTATTCCCTGAGAAACTTTCCCATAGAAACTTTCTCAATGGGAGAAATTTATTAGAAACTTTTTATTATTAAAAATCTCATGTATGATACTATACATACGTTTGTGAACTTGTGGACGAAATTTAATGGTTACCACCGATGACAGCACTTGATTGCTATCCAGTATTATTGTAAACAACTGTTGCCTGAGCTCCGGGTCCACATAAAACTGGTCGCACGACCGATTGATACCATCAAATGATAGCGTGTTTCGTATGATTTTCTGGACACTAATCGGTCCCAAACTGCGGCACTCGTCGTATATTTCTATTAGTCTTTCGTCGATAGCTTTTAAATAATAAAAAAATTAGTTAAATATATATATATTTTATTAAAAAAAAAATAAATAAATAAAATTTAAATATATGTTTATTTTTGTTGTTGAATGACTATTACCTGTACATATAGAAAATAATGCTATAATATATAACACTATATATAGTTTAATATTAATATAATTGTTATTAATTATATTTAACGCAAGCATACTTACAAAAATTTATTTACTATTTTTAACAATAGATTTGCTATTTATATAAAATTTTTATTTGAAATTGATTTTTTTCAGTATATTTTGCTAAAAAAAATAATTTACATATAAGAAATAAAATATAATACAATAATTTATTTTTAAAAAAATATTTTATTAATTATTATAATAAATGTATTCAATTAAAATTTTTATCATAGTTTTGCTTATAATATAATGATTTAATTTTAATAAATATTATATAATAAATGATTTTTATCTATAAAACAATTTATTATTAATAAATAACAAACTAATTGATTGACTAATTGCTCATTATTTAAAAAAAAAAATTTTTTTATAAAATTTAAATAAAACTATCTTAATAAATGTCATTAAAATATATTACTGTATAATACTGTACTTTTTTTATCAAAGATATTACACACAAAAAATATTGAAATATTTGAAATTTTCTTAAAACAATAATTGTATAACATTTATAAAATACTTTTTTTTATAAATAAGTTAAATAATAATTTTTTAACTGTTATTCAAAAAAATATTTTCAAATATATTTTATTATTATTATTATTAATACTCTTATTATTATTATTATTATTATTATTATTAATACCCTTATTATTATTATTATTATTATTATAAAAATACTTATTAATAATAATATATTTGTTTTAATGTTCAATGTTAAAGATAAAAAATAAAAATTTTTGTTTTTATTTATAATAATAATAATAATAATAATAAATTTATTACAATCTTTCATAAATAAAATAAAAAAATGAAACTATTATTTTCATAATAAGATTACAGTACTTGATAAATATTATAAGTCATAGTTATATAATATAAAAATTATAAATTTTTTTAGATTAATTGATTACTTATTTTTATAATAAAAAATATTATGATTTTCATTTATTAATACATTATTATTTGAATAATTTATTATTTAATAAAAAATTAATATTTATAAATCTAATACTATATAAAATAATAGTTTATTATATGCAACTATAATATGTTATAACTTTTATGATAATATTATATTTTTTAAATATATAGATTTTATATAAATTATTATTTTATATATACGTGAATTTAACTAATAAATTATTAGTTGTTTATTTGAAATGTTAATTTTAAAAAAAAATAATAACATTGTCACAATATTAATGTTTTCAAATAAGTTTTTTTTTAAAAAAAAGTAGTCATTAATTATTTATTAGAAGTTTATAATTTGAATATTTTCCAAAAATTATTTCATTAATACTATATTTATATTATAAATATTATTTATTTATTTTTATTAATATACTTTAGATATAAATATTAATACATACATTAAAAAAAATAATATTAAAAAAAGTTAAAATATCAAAAGTTAATTTTTGTTGTTGTTGTTATTTATCTAATTATTATTGAATATTACTATATAAACATTATTTTTCAAAAAAATAAAATAATTTTTATTTTATTTCAAGTAATATTACTATTACTTTTTACTTATACTAAGTAATAATATCATAAAATCAATATACAATATAATACATGTATTACGTTAACGTTATAATATATGTATTGTATATTTGATAATAAAATATAAATATAACTTAATTTAGTGCATAAAATTTTTATTTTGAACAAGTTAAGTTTTGTTTGTTAATGTACTGTAAATATTTTCAATGATTTATAAAAGTGATCTTAATAATAATAATAATTAAATATTTTATCATGCTCACTAGTTATTTATTAGTAACTATATTAAATGTTAAATTTTAATATGATTTATTATTTTTATTTAATTATTTTATTACAACAATAATCATATCAATTAAAACTAGTAACTAATTGTCATATAATTTGTGTATAAAATAGTAAAATAAAAACTTTTACAGTATTTTGAAAACTATAATACAAAAAAAAATAATAACAAATTTAATCAATTATTTTGTTGATATTTTAAGATATCAGGTATAATATAATATAATATATATATATTATAATCACTAATAATTTAATTCAATAAATATTCAATAACTTATTTTTAACAAATTTTCATTTTTTTTAAATTAATAATAGATTGCTTTCAATAATAATAATTAATATTTTCATTATTAAATATCAATTAATTTTTCAAAAAAACAAAATTATGTATATTATCGATAAATTAGTTAAACTAGTTATCGGTTTCGATGATAGACAACATCATATACCAGGCCAAGTGTTAGGCATTGAATTATATGAACAATATTTAAGGCGAAACTATATGTTTGTTACCGACAATGTATGTAACTATCGATTGGGTATTATTCAATGGAAACGCCGTTTTATGGCTTATCTACAAAATTTAAATATTTGGTTACATATTATAAAATTTCTATTAGTATTTCTAACTAATAATAATACTGATAATAATAATCAATCAATAGATCTAGTATTATGTAATCAATTTTTTATAATACCAAATGGTTTTATAATGGAAATATCTATAGCTTTGTTAATCTTATATTTTATAATAGTAGGTAAGTGTATAACTTTGAAAAATTTTAATTAATTAATTAATTAATAAATATTTTTTTTTATTAATCAATGTTTGAACAACAAAAAAAACAGACAAAAATTTTTGTCTAAATTAAAAACACAAAATTATTAAACTATATATCAGGTATATATAGAGATATGAGTCAAATAGAAAGTTTCTCTAATAAATTTCCCATTGAGAAAATTTCTAGAAAATTTCTCAATGGCAAATAAATTTCTATAGAAATTTAACAGTATTAATGAGACATAATACTATACAGTATATTATACTATATATATATATATATATATAGTAAACAATTAACAATAAATGTATTGGATTTCATAATTGTTTTAATTAGTGTTTAATCAAAAATTAAAAAAAAAATAATAATTTAAGTTTTAATTTGATTTAACTAAATGACTAAAAACTGTTAGCTAAATAAAATAATTATTTTAGTTTAAATAGAAAATTTATATTATAATATACCGGTATATATATATATATATTAGTAGATTTTATTTGACTATTAATGTTATTACATGATTATACAAAAATTTAAGCTATAATAAAATTAAATTTATTATATATTTTGAAACTAAATAATATTGAAACTCATACTTGATATATACAGTACAGTACAATACAATATTTATTTTAATTTTTATGTTTAACAGTTAGTGTTGCTTAATATGTTTAATAAAAATAAAAATTAATGTTTTTTTATTACTAATAATTATTTTAGTTAAGTTTTAATTAAATATATATTTAAATCAATAATATATATTACATTAAATCTATTAAGACTCTCTCTCTCTCTCTCTCTCTCTCTCTCTCTCTCTCTTAGATATTTTACAATTTATTAGTATAATTATAAATATATAAATATAATATATAAGTTAAATACCAAATTTAGCTATAATTTTATTAAAAAATAAATTAAAACATAAATACATATATATTTAGTAAAATAATATTTATTTTCTCAGAAAAATTCAATTAATAAAAAAATAAATAAATCATATTTAATAGTATTAATTTATTATTACAATAACTATTATTAACTATAATATATATATATATATATACACATACACGCACATACACACACACATACACACACACATACACACACATACACACACATACACACACATACACACACATACACACACACATACACACACATACACACACACATACACACACATACACACACACASACACACACATACACACACATACACACACATACACACACATACACACACATACACACACACATACACACACATACACACACATACACACACATACACACACATACACACACATACACACACAAATACACACACACATACACACACATACACACACATACACACACATACACACACAAATACACACACATACACACACACACACACACACACACACACACACACACACACACACACATACACACACATACACACACACATACACACACAAATACACACACACATACACACACATACACACACATACACACACATACACACACACATACACACACATACACACACATACACACACATACACACACATACACACACATACACACACATACACACACATACACACACATACACACACATACACACACATACACACACATACACACACAAATACACACACAATTAACATTAGTAAAGTATATTATAGTTATATCTAATATCCAAATAAACCTATTGTTTATTAATCAACTTTGCGCTGACCAGACCCGGCTTAAATTTGATGACCATATATTTGGCCAAACATTTTATTTTTCCAATCTGGATAGTTGTTACAGGATAATTGAGCTTGGTAACACCCGACCGTTTATGGCACTGCTGGTCAAACCATTTACCATTGTATCTGGCCTTATAGACTACAGGTGCGCCAATCATATTGTATGGGCCGTCCATTACTGTACCTGTCCTCAGTGTATCAATATAATTACCTATTAATTGAATACAACAACAAAAAATTAAACAATTAATATATATTAAAAAAACATAAATTAAAATATAATTAATATTTAAAAATAACTAGATTTAAGGTAAATAAAAATTAATATTATCAATTTAAATAAAAATTAATATTATCAATTTAAATAAATATTAATATTATCAATTAAAATTAAATTAATATTTTAAAATAAAAATCTAGATTTAAGTTAAACAAAAATTAATAAATTATAAATTAAAATAGAATTAATATTTTTTTTTTTAAATAAAAATAAACTAGATTTAAGGTATAAGAAAAAAATAATAAATTATTAGAAATTAGAAAAATTAAATTATTTTGTTTTTATTTAAAAAAAAAAACTGTTGCCAACCATTTTGTGTGTTTTGCCAATCAGTATATACGACAACAATAGGCGCCCATTGACTATCATTATGACGTAACAGATATCTAGCGGTTGCCTTAAGCGGCGGCGGTTTACTAAGTCCGGCTGCCCTGAGCTACAGTTGCTGAATATATCGATAAACTCAAGCTCTGTAGCTATTATTTTGTATAATTTCACCCAAAAAAAAATATATATATATAACTAATTTAATTTTTGATATAAAATTTTATTATTTTATTTTTTAAAAAATAAATAAATATGTATTACTGCGAGTGTTTCTATCGATTGACAGTTGTTTGCAAACTATATTTATATTATAAAACAAAAAAAAATATTAGTATTAATTATTATTAATAATTGTTTTTTATTTATTTATATATTATTTTGTTATATTAATTAATTTAATTAATAATAATAATAATTTCAGTTATATTGATTATAGAATAATTATAATAAATATAACTAAAATTATTATTATTATTATAGTAATTAAATTGTATAATAAACCCAAACATATAATTAAATTTAATTTAATTTAATTAATTACATATTAATTTTATAATAGACATAAACAACAGCAACAGTAATAAACTAAACCAATGATTTGAATACATAATAATAATTATTATTATTTAATAACAACAACAACAACAAAATAAACAAATAAATAACTAAACTCTTTTTTTAGATAAATATTTTATATATAAAACAATAGTTTATTTTAAAAATACAATAAAATTTTATTAATTTTTAAAATAACAAATATTTTTTGACGTAATAACTAATACAGTAAATGATAGTTGAATATTGTATACTAATGATTGTACAAATTTTTTAAAAAATAAATAATATTTTTACAAAATACATAATGTGTTAAATAAATCTAAAAACATATTTTATAATAATTATTTTATTTTTAATTTGAAATATATGATTAAAAAAAACATTTTTTTTATATAGAAAACTATACGATTAATAGCTAAGTTTATGATAAAAATATTATATTTTTTATGTATTATTAGTATCTATAATATTATTATTATTTTTAATTAAAAACTTTATTATTAGCTTATATACAACAAAACAAATAATTTAATTATTATTTAATAATTTTTTATAAATATAATATTTGATGTATTTTTAAATTAAATTATTTTTTTTAGAATTAAAAACTTTATTATTAACTTATATACAACAAAACAATTTTTAATTATTATTTAATATTTTTTTTAATAAAATATTTGATATATTTTTTTTAATTAAATTATTTTTTTAAATTAAAAACTTTATTATTAGCTTATATACAACAAAACAAATTATTTAATTATTATTTAATAATTTTTTTTCAGTATAATATTTGATGTATTTTTAAATTAAATTATTTTTAAACTTAAATCCAGGTTTGTATCGATGATATCCCGGCTGATGTCTGGCCAGACATATGACATCTATGTAGGGCCTCCTCAACAGCATATGAAACTCGCCGTACAGTACATACAAGTGCTCGACTCCCTCAGGGCTGGAGCATCGGGTGTTCAGATAATGTTCATCGTATAGTTTAAGTTTATAGACACTGGCACCTACCAGTGCACCATCAGTAATATATCCATTGCCAATCAAATAATGATAAGCTATTTAAATAGATTTTTTTAGACAAATAAAAAACAAATTATTAGTATTTTAAATCTAAAAATTTTATTTTATTTTGTTTTTAGATCTACTATTTAGTGTAAAATAAGAGAAATTTATAAAAAAAAATAATATAAAATTTATATTATATTATATTAACTTATATTTAATTTCTAATAGAAATTTCTATATATTTTTTATGATATATTTTTAACACTACATTGTTTTTACAAATAAGTAATAATTTTTATATATATTAGTATTAATTTATTTAATTATTATTATTATTAATTAAAGTAAAAAATCTAATTTATTTATAATTATCTGTAAAATTCTTATATATATAATAATAATAATAAAATGATTATTAAAATTTTACAAAAACTAATTATTATTTATTATAATTATAATTATTTTAAATACAGTATATATATATATATATATATGTATCCTATTTTGTATAGTAGTATATATATATATATAGTATAATGTTATATGAATATAGTATTAATTAAGTCTCATTATTAATATATTATTAAAAAATAGCTATAGATATGGGGATCCTATAGTATACGACAATATTAAATGTTAAATTTCTATAGAAATTTATTCCCTAAGAAACTTTCCCATAGAAACTTTCTCAATGGGAAATTTTCTCATAGAAACTTTTTCAATGGGAAATTTTCTATAGAAACTTTCTATTTTACAAAATCTCATGTATTTACTATTACATACGTTTGTGAACTTGTGGTCGAAATTTAATGGTTACCACCGATGACAGCACTTGATTGTTATCCAGTATTATTGTAAACAACTGTTGCCTGAGCTCCGGGTCCACATAAAACTGGTCGCACGACCGGTTGATACCACCAAATGATAGCGTGTTTCGTATGATTTTCTGGACACTAATCGGTCCTAAACTGCGGCACTCGTCGTATATTTCTATTAGTCTTTCGTCGATAGCTTTTAAATCAAAAAAAAAAATATTTTTAAGTTTTATTTAGTTAAATATATTTTTTAAAAAATAAAAATAAAATTTTAATATATTTGAATGCATTACCTGTACATATAGAAAATAATGCTATAATATATAACACTATATATAGTCTAATAATAATATTATTATTATTAATTATATTTAACGCAAGCATACTTACAAAAATTTATTTACTAATTTTTAACAATAGATTTGCTATTTATATAAAAATTTTTATTTGAAATTGATTTTTTTTCAGTATATTTTGCTAAAAAAAATAATTTACATATAAGAAATAAAATATAATACAATAATTTATTTAAAAAAAAAATATTATAGTAATTATTACAATAAATGTATTCAATTAAAATTTTTATCATAGTTTTGCTTATAATATAATGATTTAATTTTAATAAATATTATATAATAAATGATTTTTATCTATAAAACAATTTATTATTAATAAATAACAAACTAATTGATTGACTGATGAGCAATTGCTCATTATTTTTTAAAATTTTTTTTTTATAAAATTTAAATAAAACTATCTTAATAAATGTCATTAAAATATATTACTGTATAATACTGTACTTTTTTTTATCAAATATATTACACACAAAAAATATTGAAATATTTGAAATTTTTTTAAACAATAATTGTATAACATTTATAAAATACTTTTTTTTATAAATAAGTTAAATAATAAATTTTTAATGTTATTCAAAAAAATATTTTCAAATATATTTATTATTATTAGTACTACCCCTATTATTATTATTATTATTATTATTATTATTATTATTATTATAAAAATACTTATTAATAATAATATATTTGTTTTAATGTTCAATGTTAAAGATAAAAAATTAAAAATTTTGTTAAATTTTAATATGATTTATTATTTTTTTACAACAATAATCATATTAATTAAAACTAGTAACTAATTGTCATATAATTTGTGTATAAAATAGTAAAATAAAAACTTTTACAGTATTTTGAAAACTATAATACAAAAAAAATAATAACAAATTTAATCAATTATTTTGTTGATATTTTAAGATATCAGGTATAATATAATATAATATATATATATTATAATCACTAATAATTTAATTCAATAAATATTCAATAACTTATTTTTAACAAATTTTCATTTTTTTTTAAATTAATAATAGATTGCTTTCAATAATAATAATTAATATTTTCATTATTAAATATCAATTAATTTTTCAAAAAAACAAAATTATGTATATTATCGATAAATTAGTTAAACTAGTTATCGGTTTCGATGATAGACAACATCATATACCCGGCCAAGTGTTAGGCATTGAATTATATGAACAATATTTAAGGCGAAACTATATGTTTGTTACCGACAATGTATGTAACTATCGATTGGGTATTATTCAATGGAAACGCCGTTTTATGGCTTATCTACAAAATTTAAATATTTGGTTACATATTATAAAATTTCTATTACTATTCCTAACTAACAATAATAATAAATCAATAGATCTAGTATTATGTAATCAATTTTTTATAATACCAAATGGTTTTATAATGGAAATATCTATAGCTTTGTTAATCTTATATTTTATAATAGTAGGTAAGTGTATAACTTTGAAAATTTTTAATTAATTAATTAATTAATTAATTAATATTTTTTTTATTAATCAATGTTTGAACAACAAAAAAAAACAAACAAAAATTTTTGTCTTAATTAAAAACACAAAATTATTAAACTATATATCAGATACATATAGAGATAGAAGTCAAATAGAAAGTTTCTCTAATAAATTTCCCATTGAGAAAATTTCTAGAAAATTTCTCAATGGCAAATAAATTTCTATAGAAATTTAACAGTATTAATGAGACATAATACTATACAGTATATTATACTATATATATATATATATATATATATATATATATATATATATATAGTAAACAATTATACAAAATGGGATATCTATATATWAATAAAATAATTATAATTATTTAATAATAATTAGTTTTTTTTTAAAAAAAATTATTTACAATTCTAATATACAGTATATATATATATCATAGTTTAATATAAATAAATAATTTTGTTTTTTACTTAAATTAATAACCAAAAAAAATACTAATACTAATACTTATATATTTAATTATTACTTTGAAAAAATCAAAATGTAATTAAAGCTAATATTTTTGCTGAATTAACCATTTGGAGGGGGATGGGAGGGGAGGGGAGTATCCCATAGATTATTATTAGAAACTTTCCAATAAATTACCCTATTATATATATATATTTTTAAAATTAATAAATTTGTTGTTGTTGTTGTTTCCAACACTTTTTTTAGGTACATATCTATTATATAATGAATATATTGGAAATGCTAAATATATGGACCTGTTTTATATGCTTGAACTACAGTCTAATTTGAAATTTTCAAATCAAAAAGATTTAGACTATTTTGAAAATCGTTGCCTATTTTTATCGAAATATATTATAATTATTGTTGAATTGACATCATATCCGATATATTTTCTGAATACATATTTACTAGTAATGCTATATATTTCCTATAAAAATGATTTAAATATTGTTTGGTTAATGGTTTGGTGGGCACTGGGATGTTGGGCTATACGTACATCAGTGGCACTGATGTTGACTTCGTTTTTCTTTGTCTATATTGTATCCCTGTATTTAACAATAAGATTCAGACAAACATACTGTCCGTTTAAATGGAAAACTATGAAAGGTATTGAAATTAATTAATTATTATTACAATTATTTATTATTATTATTACAATTATTTATTATTATTATTACAATAATTTATTATTTATTATTACTATTATTTATTATTACTATTATTTATTATTACTATTATTTACTATTAATATTATTTATTATTACTATTATTTATTATTAAAATTATTTATTATTAAAATTATTTATTATTAAAATTATTTATTATTAAAATTATTTATTATTAAAATTATTTATTATTATTATTATTATTAATTTAAAAAAAATATATTCAATAGATAAACAAACAAAAAMTAACATTAAAATAAATGATTTTTTTTTTAAATTAAATAATTAAGTAATTTTTTTACTAATACTAATAATTTTATTTATTTATTTATTTTTTGTGTAATTTTCATAATTAGATTTTAATGATAAACTTTATGGACAACTAGTCGATCACAATGACTGTACAAAACTAACTAATGATATTAATTCGTGGATAAAAAATTTGATATTAATTTTTTATTACATGTTTATACCGATATTGGATTTTTCGATCATATATCTAATATCGGAAACTAATTTAATAATTAAATCGATAATATTTTCGGCTATAGTAGTGGTAGCCTTGAATTCATTGATGGTCAGCCGTTTTCTGGTCAATATTGGTACCGAAGCTCATAGACCGTACGTATATATGACTGGACTGATAGCTACCAATCAATCGTTGATGAGACGGACGGTTAGGCTGAAAACTGGCCGACTGTGCGAACAACTAAGCGGACCGTTGATTGGCATTTATTGCGGAAATTTTTTCCCGTTTACTAGTTATGAGTTATTTTTATTGGTCGGTAACTGTTGTCTACAGTTTACATTGTTTTTAGGTTTATTTAAACAATAGATATATATATATATAATATAAAACATTTAAAAAAAATTAAATTATAAGTATCTAATTGTAAATTATTATTATTATTATTATTATTATTACTATTTTTAAATAATTTATTAATAATATTAATTTTTTTAAATAATTTAATTTATTAAATATTAAATAAAATTTATATTATTATTTTGTTTATGTTTTTTTAAAAAAAAATATATAATTTTGTTGTTCAATGTTAGACTTATTTTGTTTGTTTGTTTGTTATGATAAAATTTTTACTTAAAAATATTAAATTATATTTTTTTTACTATTAGTTTATTCAATAACAACAGTACTGTCATATACTTTAGTTATTATTATATTGTAAATAAAAAAATAATTATTTAAAAATGCTCATCAGTTTTATTATTATTTTAATTTTTATGAAAACATTACAAAAATAAAAAATTATCAAACATTACAAAATATATTTTCAAAAAATATTTAAAAAATTGATTATATATTTTGAAAAAAATTAAAATATTATTTTTAATTAGCTTATAATTAAATCAACAAAACTTAATTAAACAAAAATATAGTATAATATATAAACTAAATACTAAAATACTAAAAAACTATATGAAAATTACAACAAAAAAACAATAATAATTATTATTATATAATAAATTGTATAATAATATTATTATTTAAATTTTTTTTTTATTAATTACTTTGAATTAATAACTAACTGGACGTTAGGTCGTTGTCTGGCCTCCCGATGCACTTGACTGAACAGAAAGCCCGGTTCGTAGGCATTATAGCCGGGCTGTTGTCGGCCGCGGCAAACAAAACCGTTTCCGTCCGGCAAATTGAATTGCAACTGACCAGCGGTAACGTTAGCTCTACGGAGTCCCGGTTCGCGGGAACAGTCGGTTCGCATTTGCAGGTCGTCGTAGACTTTCAGCCGATATACTTGTGCACCAGTGAAGGCACCTCTGACTACCGTTCCGTACGAATGCCAGTGATGTTCATCTATTAGTGATTTATTAAATAAGATTTATATTTTATTGTTTAACAAACAGAGAGACAGAGACAGAGAGAGAGAGAGAGAGACAGAGAGAGAGAGAGAGAGAGAGAGAGAGAGAGAGAGAGAGAGAGAGAGAGAGAGAGAGAGAGAGAGAGAGAGAGAGAGAGAGAGAGAGAGACAGATAGAGAGACAGATAGAGAGACAAATAGAGAGACAGATAGAGAGACAGATAGAGAGACAGATAGAGAGACAGACAGAGAGACAGACAGAGAGAGTGAATACATACTGCCTTTGATTTGCTGTACAAACGAAAAGTCAACAATACTGGACACCACCTGATTATTGTCGGCCAAAATCAATGAAAACAATTGCTGTCGTCGATGGCCGTCAACATAGAACAGATCGCACGTGGCATTTGATCGTCCAATATAAAAGGCACGTAACACGTGCTTGACTTCRGGAGCTAACGTGCCTTTAGTTTGCTGGCATTGTTCATAGTTTTCCATAATACGTACTTGGCCAGCTTAGTTTAGATAAATATAAACAAGCAAATTTAGTATATTTATATTTATTTATAAATAAATGTGCTAGATACTAAAAATTTAATTAAATTAAATAGATTTTTTTTAAATACCAGATAATGCCAATTAAAAGTGTTTAAATTTAAGTAATTTATCGTTTATATAGTTAACTTTACGCTAAGCAAGGTTACTTTTTAGTATACAGTTACCTATTATATTAGGTTAGTTATATATATATATAAAGTACCTTGGCTAAAACATTACATAATATTACTTAAAATTTTTTACTTTAAACACTTTTAAGTGGCATAAACTGTATGCATAAAAAATGTACTGGATACAAAAAAWTTAATTAAATCAAAAAATAAATAGTTTTTTTTAAATACCAGATAATGCCAATTAAAAGTGTTTAAATTTAAGTAATTTATCGTGTATATAGTTAACTTTACGGGTAAGCAAGGTTACTTTTTTGGTATACAGTTATTAGATTAGTTATATATATATATATAAAGTACCTWGGCTAATATTACTTTTAAAAAATTTTWAAAACACTTTTAAATRGCATAATCTGTRTACAAAAAAYAATWATTATTATATAWTATATTACTCCTAGAAAATTTAGGTGGATCATTGCGTTCAACATAAATGATCTTGGTACTAGTATCGGCGCCTACAGTTTTTTGTTGTTGGCCATTGGCCATCATAGTAGTAGTAGTAGTAGTAGTAGTAGTGGGCGATACAAACCCGGGTGGTTGTCCCATATTTGTAAACTGTTGACCGTTTAATATGTCTATTTAGTTTTAAAAATAAAACTTATTAATTAATTAATTTAATACCAAAAAATTAATATTATTATTATTAGTTTTATTTACCTATTTGTTGTAATATGTTTGCCAACAATAATAGACAAATTATCAATATATTTGTAAACATTTTTTTTTTTATTAAATAGTAAAAAATATATTTTTGTTTAACTTTAAAATTAAAAATTATATATAAAATTATGGTTGACTTTAAATACTGTTTTTGCGAATTATCTTAWATACTTAAAAAACTTTTAATAATTATAAAAAAATGAAATAAATAATAAACAATTAATTTCAATATCATTATAGTTTTTAAAGTCAATTTTTAAATTATAATTTATTTTATTTTTAATTATAATTTTACATTTATAATATAATTATAGCTAAAACAATCATTTYAATTAATTAGYATATATTATTATAATAATAATAATATATTTAGCCAATTATTATTGTAATATTAAAATTTATTTACAAAATATATAAAGTTATCAGAAAATCTATATATATATAATATTTTTGATAGTCATTACTTAAAATAGTATTTTTTAACTATTAATAGTAAGTATTAWATTTTAGTTAAAAATATTTAAATATYTATCACTAAAGATTATTTAATGATAAAAATAATTGTTTACATTATSTACTAAATAATAAATAAAAAATTATTTTGTTTGAGTCTATTATAATTGCAATTTAATAAAAAAATTATTATTTTACAATTTTTCAATGTTAACATAATTAAGCAATATATTTAAGTAAATAATATATATATTATTATTTTGTTTTGTTTTTTGTTGTTGTTGAAAAAAAGTATAAATACTTTTAAAAAATAAATTGTTTAATAAATTACTAATTTTTATTTAAAGAAAACTAGTGTAAGATTATTGCTATTAACAGTAAATGTGATTCAATTCAAAAAATGTTATYAAAATTATTGCAAACTTTTATATWTCTAATCTCATATATTATTTCATGTAAGTATCCAAACAAACAAACAAACAAAAATAATTTATTTTTTTTATATATAAAAATATATAAACTTTAAAAAAAATTATTTTATAGTAAGTTATGGTCAAAATTTTGGCGTTTTTGGTAATCTAATCACTAGTTTGAACCAAATCAATGGCAACAATGGCATCAATAATCTAAATAATAATAATAATAATAATCTCATAGCTCAGGGATTGAGAAGTATTTTAACATATTTTTTACAAAAAATATATATATTTTTTATTTTAATTTTTAAAATTTTTTTGTTTATCAAAGCAACCGAAGTCCGCGATTTTGAGTCCTATCCCGAGTGCCGTAGTTTTAGCGACTATAATGTCACGAATATTATACGTAACGAAATATTTCGGGTAAACTCCAGTTGCGATCTATTGTGGCGATCGGGTGTCCACCGCATCCATACGCTGGCCGTTGTGTTGGCCGACGGCCGCGCAATGGCTATGGCCGTCAACTTTACGTTCACACATGTTGTCAGAGATAGTAAATTATGAAATAATTTATATTTTATTTATTTATTAAGTTTTTATTTCATATTTTTTTTTTTGTTTACGAAAAATAGATCTACACTTTTGGATAGCAAACGGACAGGTAGTTCACGGTTCACTACCCGGTTCACGGTTTTTCAAAGTSAAAGTCTATGATGAACTGCAAATGCAAACCGAATGTTCCCGCGAACCGGGAATCGGTAGACTGGATGTACTSTAYGAGGAAATACATTTGGACGCACCCGARCAYCGGCAGATCGGCCGGGYTTACTGTATGGGCGGTAAGGGATCCGGTTATCATGAATATMGKCCGGGGTTTGTATTTTCACGTATAATACGAKYGTCCGCCAATAATCCAAAAAGTGGTCAACAATTGCCCGTTATTTCGACACTTAATACCGATTTGATGACAAAAATACAGATGTCGTTGATTAGTCTAAACAATAATAATAATAATAATTAAATTAGTTTTTTTTAAAAAACCCGATTWTAATATATTRTTTTTTTATATATAAAAAATTGTTTATACTTTTTATTAATTAGTTTTTTTAGTAGTTTTTATTAATTAATTATTTTTATTTTTATAAAAATTTAGATTTAGACTTAAATTATTATTATTATAAATAATTTAACTCTAATTATGAATATATTRTTTTTTTTTACAAATTGCATAAAWAAAAAATCAATAAATTAAAWWAAAAATTAATAAATTATTTGCATAATTATCTATTGTTTTTTTTGTAGATTTAAAATAAAATCAAATACTTATAATATAAACTTATATACAGTAATAATAATAATAATAATACAATATCTATATATAAACAACTAAATTGATTATTAGATTATATATTTAATTAATAAATGTTTATATATATTAGATTTTTTAYTAATAATAATTAAAGTATAAAATAAAATAATRGGTAATTTARCTATAATAATATTATATAAATTTTGATATCATATAAACATTAAATTTGAYTAATAATAAAWTTTTATATAAATTTARTCAATTTTTTTAACAAAAACTTTAATTAACATAAAACTTGTTATTAATTAAAAGTCTATATTAAACATTAATTGTATTAATTAGTAAAATRTTTGAATTTTTTTTTTGTTGAATAGCTAACTAATAATGTATATAAATATTTAAAAATTATATTACATTTAAAAAAATTCAAAAAGTATTCAAACTATACACTAAATTAAATATTTATAAAATTCAAATAAAAAAATACTATAAGATTGATATATTGTATTTAAAAAAAATAAATAAATAAAATAATTTATGCCATCTGTATATTGACGTAAATKTATTGAATATATATATATTAAAAAAATAAAATTTTAAAAAYTGAAAGCCATTTTTGTAAACAAAAATTTTTAATTTTAATTAACTTTTTAAGTTTTGTTAAAAACAATTAATTATTTAAATGGGGTTTTATTTTATAAAWTAGAAATTATTAATTTATGACAATTAWTTTTTTTAAAKTTTAAAATTAATAGTATAATACATTTAATAATAATAATAATAATAATAATAATAATAATGTTTGCATCAATTGTAGTGTTTTTTRYTAATTTTTTAGCAATTAGTTTAACTATATTTCTAGTATTATATRTTTATTWTAAACWWAAAAACCGTTACCGCGACCAATGTTTGGCCAGTATTCCCGGACCCGWACCCCGGTATCCATTGATCGGTAATCTAGATTTGTTTCGTATACCTGGCCTTCCTATTAATGAATGTAAGTTTTTTTTGAAACTAATAGTTTTTTTGTTAAAAAAAATTATTTATATAATTATACTAWAATTATTGTCAGATATTTAAAAATATATATTTTTATTTCAACAAAAMAATAAATAAATTGTTTTATTACAGGTTATTATAAAACATTAGTTTCATTATCTAAACTATACAACAATGGTATCTATAAGATATTTATGGGACATAAACCAGTTATATGTCTATATAATTATCGCTTAATGAATGTATGTATTGTATTAATATTGTAATAATTTAACTAAAATTTAATAATTAATTAGCAATTAATTAATATTATTATTAWTATTATCAACTAWATATAGACAATATTTTCAAGCAATATCAATATTGATAAATCTGAACAATATCAATTTCTAAGCGATTGGTTAGGCGATGGCTTAGTGTTRASTACCGGTGCTAAATGGAAAGKTAGACGAAAACTGTTGACACCGGCATTTCATAATACGAAAATACTCGATAGTTTTATACCATTAATCAATGAACAGACATCAATATTTGTGGATAAAATCAAAGATATRTCATCCGAGAGACAATATATTGATATCAGGGAACCGATAAMACAGTTAACATTAGATATTATTTGTGGTAATAATACTAATAATAATAAWACTAAAAATAATAATAATAATAATACTAATAATAATACTAATAATACTAATAATAATAAAAATACTATTAATAATAATAATAATAATAATAATACTAATAATAATAATAATAATACTAATAATAATACTAATAATAATACTAATAATAATACTAATAATAATACTAATAATAATAAAAATACTACTACTACTACTACTACTACTAATAATAATACTAATAATAATACTAATAATAATACTAATAATAATACTAATAATAATACTAATAATAATAAAAATACTAAAAATAAAAATAATAATAATAGAAAATAATAATAATAATAATAATAATACTAATAATAATTAATAATACTAACTAATAATACTAACTAATAATAATTATCATTTGAAAAAATAAATAAATATAATATAAATTTTAAAAAAATATTTACTTAAACTATAGAAACAGCAATGGGTATACAAGTGGGCGCACAGGTAGGCAAAAATARGTCATACGTTAAGGCCATTAATGATTTAAGCAAAATATTYATCAAACGTATGTTTTCGCCGTGGATTTGGTCGGACACTGTATTTTATTTGACACCAATTGGCCGTAAATTTAGCCGATATCTMCAAACACTTCATTCATTTACCCGCAATGTTATCAATCAAAAGAAACAAYWGTTTATTTACWAATAACGAYACAAAAARTACGGATCAGTTAAGYGATGACAACRAYRACAACTATTTTTCTACAAATCARATGAAGAAGAAAAGTATGGCATTTATGGATCTATTACTCGATTATCATATCAAAGACAACCAGTTGTCTGTAGAGGACATAYACGAAGAAGTGGACACTTTTATGTTTGCCGGACACGACACTACTTCGGTAAGTMTCGGWTGGACWCTMTATTTGATTGGATTGCATCGYGAAGTACAGGACAAGATTCATGAAGAGTTGACCACAATTTTYGGTGACSACAWCAWCCAGAGAGACATCACTGCCGATGACATTCAACAGATGACATACTTRGAGTGTGTACTRAAAGAATCGTTACGTATGTATCCGTCAGTACCGGTAATTGCCCRCCGACTGGTCGCCGATTGTCCGGTCGGTGATTATGTTATACCGGCCGGTGTCGAYGTMTTTCTGATGATCGGTCAAATGCATTACGATTCSGWKGTATTYCYCGATCCCAACCATTTCAGACCCGAACGGTTTGCRTGCGATGACAACAACACCAGTCGTCCTCGACAACAATAAATGCCTACAATTATGTGCCGTTCAGTGCCGGTCCTCGCGGTTGTATTGGTAAACGGTTTGCMGTAATCGAGGAAAAGATAATATTAGCCAAAGTTTGCCAAAACTTTTATATTGAATCAATTGAACCGTTAGATTGTGTACAGRCATCACCTGAATTGGTATATCAAGCAAAAAGTCCRCTAAATATTAGATTTRTTCCCAAAAAAAATAAGATAATATAAAATAMTATTATTATAAACAACAAAATTTTTTTGTATTACTATTAAAAYAAAATATTTTTGTATTACTATTAAAACWAAATATTATTTAAATTATTWTATGAWTATATGTATAAAGTATTTTAAWTTCAATTAGTWTTATTATATATATAWTGTTTTATTATGATTTAATTTAATAATAAWAATAATATTAAACATTTAGTATTAATATTTTATTATTATTATTATTATTACTTTTACAGTTCTAGCAATTTAWATTTAAATATAATAATTAATTAATTAAAATTGACACTTTTTTTAATAWAAAAAATAAAAGTATGTATAATATAACAAATATTTAGATAACAAAAATAATTTGCCTAAAAATTTTGATTATTTATTTATTACTAAAATGTTATGTATGTGTTATTGTRTTATTAAAAAAAWATAATAAAATATTTTTTTAATTTAATATATTTGTGATCAAAATTATACAAAAAATATATAATYATTTATTTTTRACTCTCTCTCTCTCTCTCTCTCTCTCTCTCTCTCTCTCTCTTTGTTTGTTTTTTAARYTTATATTTACTCATATCTTATAAAAATTAAATAAAATTCAATTACTGTAGTATAATATAATAGTATTTTTAATTTTAACATATGTTTAACATAGTGTGTGTATACATAAGTTTTAATTGAAAATTTTAATTAAAATTTTTTTTTAATTAAATCAATACTATCTATRTTTTTAGTGAGCAATGATGTCATAAAAATAAAAATATTTAATTTAATTTTGTTTATTATACCTTATTGTGTACAGTAATTATTTTTATATAATTTATTAAATACAAACATWTAWAAAATGCTTGATTTAGCTATAATTTTTGTTTATTATAATCATATTATGTATATTAGTAATTGTATCAACAATTATACATTTATATAATACCAATAATAATAATAATAATAATAATAACAAAATTAAATCAAATTGTTTTTTATTAAAATTTTCGTTGATAACCAATTTTCAAGCAATTAATCCAATCAATAATAATAATCCCATAATAATAATTGACCATGATCAATTTAGTTTTCTAAATGGTTTACGTTTTATGATTASCTGGGGTATAGCTATCGGTCACCTGATTATGTTAAGCGTATATATTATCAAACAAAACCAGTTCAACCAATATCTTAATTATTGGTTTGTATTATACGGTCGTATTTTTATGCAATTATCGTTTATTATTAACGGCGTGTCCAATGGCCGATGGCTTACCAAACAGTTAACTACTAATACAACAGTAAAACATAATAATAATAATAACAACTATACCGGTATATGATTAGAAATGGGCTAAATTGGGAAAGTTTCTCTAATAAATTTTCCCATTGAGAAAGTTTCTAGAAAATTTCTATAGAAATTTAACWTTATTGTTATATACTATGGGACCCCCCATATCTATAGTTACTATTGTGATACCTATTAATATACTAATGAAACATATAATACTATATATATATATATATATATATAATACTGTATTATACTATTATAATACTATTATACATATCGGATACCAATATATATAAATAATTATAAATAATTATAATTAATTATAATTAATTATAAATAATTATTAGTTTTKTAGAAATTTTTATTCATCATTTTATTATTATATTAATATCATATATAGTTTAATATAATTAGATAAAATTAATTTTTTTTAAATATTTTAATTAATAATTAAAATACTAATAATTAGAATATTTAATTATTTATTTGTAAAAAAAACAATTTAAACAATGTTAATAAGATAACAAAATTAACCATCAGGAGGGTGGGGGTGGGGGATCGCATAGAATAGAAATTTTKTTTTARGAAACTTTCTAGAAATTTCTGTATTATTTTTTTGTTGTTGTTTGAAATTTYTCTACTWTTTTKTATTATTAGGTATATGGAAACAGTATGTAATCGGGAGATTAGCTACTATACTACCGTATCATTATTTTGTACTATTTGTATACTATATATTAATAAAATATGTGGGACTTGTCCGCCGACCCGATCCCGATATCTACGAGTCATGTATTGACAATATATGGCTGAATGTATTGTTAATATCAAATCTAGTTTCGTCCGATAAAATGGTATTATTATTATTACATATTATTATTATATTAATTAGTTATAAATACTAATATATAATAAACATTAGTTTGTATTGAATGCMTTGATATAATTTTATTTAAATAATTTTTCCTATTTTTTATTACAATAATTTTTACTATATTTTTAATATAATAATTTTTACTATTTTTATTAATACAATAATTATTACTATTTTTAATACAATATTTTTTACTATTTTATTAATACAATAAATTTTACTATATTTTTAATACAATAACTATTACTATTTTATTAATACAATAATTTTTACTATTTTTTTAATATAATAAATTTTACTATATTTTAAATACAATAATTATTATTATTTTATTAATATAATAATTATTACTATTTTTAATACAATAACTTTTACTATTTTATTAATACAATAATTTTTACTATTTTTCTTAATAGAATAATTTTTCACTATTTTATTAATATAATAATTTTTACTAATTTTAATATTATATATTTTTAAAAAAWWTTTTTAATAGTGTGCACCATGGATGTGGAGCAATAATATACTAGTATTGTTTAGTATAGTTACACCATATTTTATTATACTATTACACAGGTAATTTTATTGAGAAAAATAAAATTATTAAAAAATGTAAATTAAGTATTTAACTTAACCTAACATATATATATATATATATATATTTATAGAAACAATAAACTTGGTATTAAATTAATTATTTTGGTAAATATATTGTCAACATTGATAACATTTTCAGTATATATGATCAATGGTTTCAAAATGCAAGGGTTTCTGTATAAATCAAATCCAACGCTAATTCAATGCAATCCTTTATTGTAAGTTATAATTATCTATAAAAAATAATAATATTTAAAATTTAAATTAAAAGTGCTTAAATTTGAGTAATTTTTAATCGTGTACAGTTAACTTACTAGTAACAGTAAGCAAGGTAACATTTAATATAGAGTTAATAACTAATATTAGGTAAATTATATATTGTATATATAAAGTACCTTGGCTAAAACATTACATAATATTAAATTCAATTTTAAAACACTTTTAATTAGCATAAACTGTATACAGTATATACAAACATGTATATATTAACATTATGTTATAATAATATTATTGTTAATTAATATTATTATTAATATTATTATATTATATGATAATAAACATGTTTAACATTTTTTTTGTTGAATTATCAACATTTATAGTTTAAAAGATAGTATAAACAATTGGATACACATAAAACCCTGGTACTACATAAGCCCATATTTTAATGGTCTATTATTTGGCTATCTAACCGAAACCAATAGCATCAACAATAAAAATACTATCTGTGCTAAGCATACCTGTGCTAAACCAATAATATCTATTACTATAGTAATATTTATCCTAAATATTATCATCGGATTTATGGTCGACTATCATATAATACTATTACCCCATATTACACTGTTAGGTGCCTATGAAACAGCTATATTTCCTGTATTATATTCAGGGATTGTATGCTATTTAATGTTAATTATATCGGGAAGTAATGGTCCGATTAGACGGTTGTTATCGCACCGGTATCTCCTAAAACATCGTCTAATAAATAATTCATTATATTTATGGCATCCGATGAGTACTTTTTGGTTAATTATTTTCATTGATAATTATGAATTACGTGAAGATTTCCTACAATTATTACTAATTAAAAGTTTATTAACATATTTTCTGATTATTATATTTTATTTGATATTTGAAATACCAATCAAACATATTGTTCAGCAAATATTATTATTGTTTTTTCGTGAGAGAAAAATATATATTTTAAAAAAAGTAAATTAGTAAATATATATATATATTTTTAAAAATTTTAAGATAATTTTTTTAATATGTTTTTTTTTGTTGTTGTTTAAATAATTAATTATATTGTGATTAAATTGTAATTTATCAGTTTTTTCAATAAATTAATTGTATTAACAATAAATGTACTATATGAATTAAGGTATATAAAGTTATTATTATTATTATTATTATTATTATAAATCAAAATTATTTACATAAATCTAACATTTTAAATGTAATATTATGTGTTTATAAACTATTTATAATTAAATATATTATTATTTATTTATAATAAATATTGATTAATAACATATAATACAAAAAAAAATCTTTTAATTAATTTATTTTCTATGTTTAAAATTGTTAATGAATTTTTCAATAACAAAAAAATTTATAGTCAAAACTCAATACACTTGTATACTGTATTATACTGTTTATTGAATATCACTTTATTTTACAGTATTATAAAATATATTTTATTTCAATTATTTAATGTATGAATTATACAGTAAACCTGTATATATATAGTATGTTATTATTAAATTGTAAACAAAAAAAAACTATTAGATATTATAAACAAAACTTTACAACAAATACTGTGTTATTTTTCCCCCCAATAATATGTAATGATTAAAATATAAACTAAAAATTTAAATAAAAGTTTTATAATATAAATTATTAATAACTAAAGTTTAAAAAAAAATAAATTACTAATTTAATATTTATTTAAAATAAATATAAATAAACTATTTTTGATATTTAGTAATAATTTAAGTAAACATTTTTGAACATAATTATTATTATTAAAAAATAATTTTACATAAAATCCACATTTGCATATAGTTTATTAACCCATTAATTTTTATTAAAAATAGAAAATAAAATTAATTACATTTTAATATTTTTAATTTATTTATAAACATTTAAATTAAATTAATTTAAATGTTTATAATCTAAATATACAATAAATGCTGTTTTGATATGATATGTATAATTTAGTTAATATTTTTATTTGTTATATTTAATTTTTAAAAAATAAATAAATATGATACACTATAAATATTTTAATCGTATTCAAATAATATTGTTTTATTTAAGTAAGTATTATCAAATAAAATATTGTTTTTAAAATTACATTATATATTAATTAATAATAAATTATTAATTAATTTTATTTATTTTTAAAAAAAAATAGTTTATGCTCATGGATATAAAAATAATTTATACATGACTTATGTGGACAATATACGGGGTAATTGTTATTAGTTTTAAAATTTTTTAAATAATAATGATTTTTATATATAAATTTTTCCAATAAATATTTTTTAATATTTACAATTTAATAATATTTAACATTTAATAATATTTAACATTTAATAATATTTAACATTTAATAATATTTAACATTTAATAATATTTAACATTTAATAATATTTAACATTTAATAATATTTACCATTTAATAATATTTAACATTTAATAATATTTAATATTTACAATATAATAATTTTTAATATTTACAATTTAATATTTTTTAATATTTACAATTAAAATAATTTTTAATATTTACAATAAAAATAATATTTAATATTTACAATTTAAAATAATTTTTAATATTTACATTTAATTATATTTAATATTTACAATTAAAATAATTTTTAATATTTACATTTAATTATATTTAATATTTACAATTAAAATAATTTTTAATATTTACATTTAAAATAATTTTTAATATTTACAATTAAAATAATTTTTAATATTTACAATTAAAATAATTTTTAATATTTACAATTTAATAATTTTTAATATTTACAATTAAAATAATTTTTAATATTTACATTTAATAATATTTTATATTTACAATTTAATAATATTTTATATTTACATTTAATAATATTTAATATTTACATTTAATATTTTTTAAAACATTTTTAGTAAATTAATTATAAATATAAATAAAATTAATTAATTATATTGTAGAGCAAGTGTTGGAAACATATAACGAGTGCCGCAATGTTAAGGGCGACCTAAATGTTACGCAAGTTATACGCAACGAGTTTGTCATACATAACCAAAGTTGCGAAAGTTTTTACGCCGGAAACGGTATTATCAATATATTTGCCATTCGTGTCGATAAAGATCGGGTATTGTCAGCGGTGGCCAACTTTTCGTTGATTTCCGATCTGAAAGATAGTAATTAAATAGTTTTGATTTTTTATTTAACAGACACAGACACATATACAGACATATATTCAAACACACATAGATACACACACATACATACATTCAAACACACATTCAAAGATACATACATACACACAGACATACATACATATACACATTTAAACACACACATACACACAGATACACACACACAGATACACACACACACACACACACACACATTCAAACACACACACACATTCAAACACACACACACATTCAAACACACACACACACATTCAAAGATACATACATACATACATAATTACATATACACACACACACATACATACACACATTAAAACACAGACACACACACACATACATACACACATTAAAACACAAACACGCACACATACACACACACACACTCATACATACACACACATATACATAAACCAAATCTTTTTTCCCCCACAATTAATTGCTATCACTCAACAACAACAACAACAAAAAATACATAATTATTTTTTTTTTAAATAATTAAAAATTATAATTTTAATCCACACACACACACACACCCATCCACCCATCCAGATAGACATTATTCAATGTACACTGGTCAGATTGTTCAAGGTGATTTCATTGGTTCAAAAGTATTCAAACTGAAAGTATACGATGAATACTATATCCGGAAAGAGTGTATCGGACAGCCGGGTATTTTGCGATTGTATGCCATGTATGAAGAGTTTGGTATAGAGTCGACAAATCATGGTTTCATATGTATGGGCCGTCAGTATTCGGGGGTCAGTTCCTTCAGTCCGGGTATGGTTTACTCGCCGGTAATCGAGGCACAGGTAGCCCAACGTGTGAATCTGGTTCACCTGATTAGGCAACAGTTGCTAAATGTATACCAACAACAAATGCATAATAAAAACACTAATAATTATAATAATAATAATAATAATAATAATAATAATAATAGTAATTATAATATGAGTAAAAGTGTTGGTAAATAAAAGATATTTTTTAAAAAAATAAATATTTTAAATAAATAAACAGATTTTTAAAAATTTTATTTTATTTATATTGACATAAATTTATTTATATACAGACATACAGTATATAATATTTTAATAAATCATTAAATTTAAATGTTTATATTATAGCAATTTGTGTGTGTGTGTGTGTGTGTGTGTAAAAATATTATATTAAAAAAATATTTAAGCTATATAAAAATATATTTGTTTTTATTATAAGTGTTTGTTTTTTTAAATAAACTCTAATATAAAAAAACAAAAATTTAAAAAAGAAAATAATATCAATTAATTTATATAATTATAGTTAACCTAAATGTTAATAAATATTTTGTCAAAAAAAATTAAAAAAAAATAAAATATAGAGACAACAAAAAAAAATGTTGAATTAGTTTCTAATTAATTAATTAGTTATCTATTTCTCTCTCTCTCTTTCTCTCTCTCTCTCTCTCTCTCTCTCTCTCTCTTTCTCTATATATATGGTATTATATTTGTTTATTATATAATCTATTATTTGAATTATAAAATTTTTAAAAATTATTTAAATGTATATATTTGTGTCTAAAATTAAAAAAAAATAAATATAAATAAATAATATATTTTTATCTAAATATAATCGTCAACGAAAACATGGGCCACATTTTCGCCTCCCTCCACATAGAGGCTATGGCCGGTAATAAAACGGGCCTCAACTGAATCGGCCAAATATAGTACAGCACTGGCTATGTCCTGAATTTTACCTAATCTACGCACCGGTAGTCTATCAGCAAACGGTTTCAACATTTCATGGGTAATACCGTAGCCCAGCAGTGATTTAGTGATCATAACTCCTGGACTTTAAAATTAATTAATTAATTTTTTAATTAAAAAAACTTTAATAATTAAATTGTTAACTACACTACTATATTAACACGTATCCCATGGGAGGCTAACCCCGCGGCCGCACATTTGCTAAACATATTGATTGCACTTTTAGCTGTTGAATGTAATGCCAACTCTGAATACTATATTTGATTTTTTATAATAATAATAATAAATATTAATTCATAATAATAAGTATATTAATAATATTAATAATATTAATAATATTAATAATATTAATAATAACTTAAATAATTAATAACTTATTATTATTAATATTATTAATATACTTATTATTATTAATATTATTAATTATAATTGTTATAATAATAATAATATAATAATTAGTATATTAATAATAATAATAATTAATAACTATTAGTTAATATTATATATAAAAAATAAAATAAAAATTAGTATTAATAAAACAAAAACTATAAACAAACAGTTCGTAAATTCATTGATATATTGACAATATTTCCCTTAGTTTTTGCTAAATAGGGAACCGATAGCTGTGTCAGTCGGACAATAGCCCTGAGCTGAACATCCAGTAATTTATCTAATTTTGATACAAATCTCGGGTCCAATGGATCGCAATAGTCTCCATAATCGGCATTATTGACTAAAATATCAATTTTATTGAACGCATCGACAGTTGTTTGTATAAGTTTTTTGCAATCATCTTCACGGCTAATATCGGCCACAACTGGCAGTGCTGTCCGACCGTTAGGCGACAAATCCGAGCACCGTTTGGCCACAGTTTGGATCGGTTCCGGTTTACGTCCAGTAATAACTAGTTGTGCGCCACGTTTGGCAAACTCGGTTGCAATGCCGGCACCGATACCTCTATTTGAACCGGTAATCAATACTACTTTTCCTAAAAAATTTCTATTTATTTCCATTTTTTGAAAACTAAAATATAATAATAATAATTATATTAATATTAATAATTATATTAATACTAATAATTATATTAATACTAATAATTATATTAATACTAATAATTATATTAATACTATTAATTATATTAATAATAATAATAATAATAATAAATACCCTTTTAATTAATATGTATTATAAATAATATTTTTTTAAATATATACCCAGTAATTAATTTATTATAATATTTATATATTTTTAAAAAACTGTTTTTTAAATAATATATATATAAACTAGTATTTGTAGTAAATCTACAATAAATAATAAAACAATATTAATATTCAATTATTTTTTTGTAATCTTATATTAATGATATTAATTAATATTTGAAAATATCATTCAATAACAAAATAATAGCTAATATAACATAAAAAAATATAATACAATAATAATAATAATAATAATAATAATAAAAATTGCATTGTAATTATTAAATAAATTAATTTTTGCTGATGTTATAAAATAAACATAATAAAAAAAAATTTTAGCTAAAAATTATTATTTAGAAAATTTCTTAGCTATAAAATATTATTTTTATAATTTAACTAATTTTTATAATAATAAAAATATTTTTTCTTATTTATGGATAATAAAAGCGAATTCATCGGTAAAGTAGTAGTGATTACCGGCGGTAGCACTGGTAGTATCGGTGCCGGTATTGCAACCGAGTTTGCCAAACGTGGAGCACAAGTAGTTATCAGTGGACCGGTAGCCGATCGGATCAAATCGGTGGCCAATCGATGTACTGATGTATCGCCCAATGGATTGTTGGCCGCGGAAATTGTGGCCGACATTAGCCGTGAAGATGATTGCAAATCACTTATCGATACTACTGTCGATTTGTTCAATAAAATTGATATTTTAGTCAATATTTTTTGCGAACCACTGGCCAGTCATGTAATGGATACGGATTTTATGGATCAACTAAACAATATGTTGGACATACAGCTCAAGGCACCCATTTGGCTGACACAGCTATCGGCAAATTATTTGGACAAATCTAAAGGAAATATAGTATTTGTTAATACATTATCATCGCTACACTGTGTTAGTTGACTACAGTTATTATATATGTTTGTTTGTAATTTGTTAATTATTATTAATTTTAATTTTGCACCCATGTAATTTTTTTTGTAAAGGACCAGGATCATGTAGCCCATAGTACAGTTCAATATGCATTGAATGTCTATAGCAAATGTGCGGCCCGTTCATTGATGGCACAGGGAGTTCGTATCAATACTGTTGTGTAGGTTTGATATCTATATATATATATATATATATATATATATATTAAATATATAAATTATAATATAAATTATAATATAAATTATAATATAAATTATAATATAAATTATAATAGAAATTATAATAGAAATTATAATAGAAATTATAATAGAAATTATAATAGAAATTATAAATAGAAATTATAATAGAAATTATAATAGAAATTATAATAGAAATTATAAATAGAAATTATAATAGAAATTATAATAGAAATTATAATAGAAATTATAATAGAAATTATAATAGAAATTATAAATAGAAATTATAATAGAAATTATAATTAATTATAAAATATTATTATAATTATAAATATATATATATATATATATATCAATAATTATTTTTTGAGATTTATATTTTCAAATTATTTAATTTAGTTTATATAATTATTTTGTTTAATTAACTATTTGACCATTTGATTTCAGTACTAACCTATCAAACGATAGCACTGGTAGTAGTAGTAGTAGTAGTGGTGATACTGATGTGGTGGGCACACCCGAGGACGTGGCTCTGGCCGTACTATATTTGTCGTCACCGGCGGCCAAATTTATTAACGGCACAACACATGTTGTGGACGGCGGTCACAATATTATCGACTATTATCTTGAAAATTAAATTGAAAACTATTTTGATTTTTGTTAATTTAATATATAGTTATAAAATTTTGATAATTACTGATAATAATTAACTAAAAGTTTTTTTTTATTATAAATAATTTAATAAATCTAAATACAATTCAATATATATGATAATAGTAATAAATTTTTAAAATTAATAATTTAGCTTGCTTATTTATTTATAATAGTATATTGTTGGACTATTAATAATATAAAAACAAGTAATTAGATTTTTTTATTAATAATTATTATTTTTTTTAAATTGTAATTTAATTATAAATTTTGATAGTTTACTAAATATTAATATATAAATAATTTGTTATTTAATTAAACATTATTTATGTTATATATTTTTTTACTAACACATAAATAGGTATTAATAGATAATATTAATAATAATTATAATATAATGTAATTTTTATTAATTGGTTATTAAGTTTTCAGTTTTATAATCTAAACAAAATATAATAATAAAATAATTTTTTTTTGAAAACTATTTATTCAAATAGCTTTTCCATATATCTTCGTCTTTTTAATCTATAATAAATAATAATTAAAAAATTTGTAAAAAAAACTTAAAACATAATTAATTGAAAATATTAATAATACAAAAAAATATTTTTTTAAAACTTAAAACTTAAAATAATATTTAAAAAAAATATTTACTCTATTATTGGACTTCTTGACATTTTAAACTCTGTAATAATAATAATAATAACAAAATATGTATTAAAAAAACAAACATTTTAATTAATTTAATTAATTATTAAAAAAAATTATTGAACCAACAAAATAAAAAATAATTAATTATTTAATAACTAAATAAATTAAAAATAAAATTAACCTTTAGCAAATACATCATCCCATGCTTGATGCATTTTACCAGTTAGATGATCCAGGTCATCAAACAATGTAAACAATTTCATACAATTGAATACATTGAGATAGTTAACAATTATAATTATAATTATTATAAGCAATATAAATAATTTGTTTATTATATTTGTAGCCATTATAGTACTGTATATTTAATTTTAGAAAAATAAAATTGTAATATTTGTAATAATTAAATTTATCAATTATTAATTAAATATATTTTGATTTTTTATTTTTTAAAAACAAATAAACCATATTTTTTTTTAATTTGCGCAATTGTGTTATTGTGTGCAATTTTATTAATTTAGTTAATATATTAAAAAAATGAAAAAAAACATTAAAAACCTTATTGAGGATTGAGTATCGGGATATTATTAGGACATACAGG
The DNA here is from genome assembly GCF_028296485.1 of Oppia nitens. Taxonomy (NCBI): domain Eukaryota; kingdom Metazoa; phylum Arthropoda; class Arachnida; order Sarcoptiformes; family Oppiidae; genus Oppia; species Oppia nitens. The sequence goes on from NW_026533191.1 coordinate 500,301, forward strand.
TGTCCAATCTAACTGTCCGTTTAACAACTTTAGTTTTAATAAGTTATATAATAATTACGGTAACTATATATTTATATATATTATAATAATCAGTACTACCAAACTAACTAATATACAAAATTTATTTATATTTTTTTAATATTTTATTTTATTTTTGAAAAAATAATTAATTATAGACAACAATATAGATGTATAATATTTTTTATATAGCAATAATGGATGTGTAAGTTATTGAAAACATAATAGCTATTTTTAATATAAAATTATTATAATATTAATTATTTTTTGTTTATTTTAGCTTTGGATTGAAAAAAATAATTTTTAAAAAATAATAAAACTATTTTTATATATAAAGATTAGAGATAATAATAATTATTTTTATATTAAGTTTAAAAACTTTTATTAATATAATATAAATGTAAAATATTTCGGATTATATTTAAAACAATTTTATTTATGGTTGTCATTACTGTATATTTTTTAAAAAACATCATTTACTTAAAAAAAATTATAAACACTTATAACTACTGTTATATATATATATATATAWAAGTAATTAAATTACAATATATTAAATTTTACTAAAAAAATTTTTAATTAATGTTTATCATTAAAAAAATGGCTGATCTATAGAAAGGCTAATATATTTAATATATATTTATAAAACTATTTATACAAAACTCAAAACTAAGAAACAATTTAATAATTAAGATATTTTTTTAGATTTTTTTGCTAAATATTATCAACAAAAAATATGCTAATATATTATCAGCTATTTATTGTTACAATATTATCGTTGACATGTATGTAATAATTTAATAAATTGTAAATAAAATTATAATTATTAATATTAATAATAAACTATAATTATTAAAAATAAACTATAATTATTAAAAATAAACTATWATTATTAAAAATAAACTATAATTATTAAAAAATATAACTATTTAATTATTTTTATTTTATTAATTCAATTTCAAGTGTGCTTGATAGATTCAAAAATAATTTACCGCTATAGAAATAATAGAGACTATCAAATTGATCCAGATAGAAATTCACCAATACAATTAACCAATAACCAATATGATAATGGTTATTTACAGKATAATCGTTATAAAACTAATAGTAAATATTAATTTGATTTTATATATATAAAAAAACACCAATAATTATCTGTAAAAATTATGTTTATTTTATTTTTATTTTTGTTTAAATAACAATTTTTTAATTATTTTAGTACAACAACAACAACATACTAGTGAACCTAATATAAAATATTTTATTAATATTATGGATGTAAGTTTATTTAAAAATTAATTAATTAATTTTTTATGATATATTAATTRTTAAAATTWTTAATATTTTTAATTTTTTTTTAACTTTTWTTAATAATTAAAAYATATATTAGCCGTACAATAGTGAAGAAGTAGACAATCCTCGTATTCAACGACTTCGTGGTACTAATCGTTATAAAAATAAATAATTTTAATTATTATTATATTTTAAAAATAAYTATAATGTAGTCTAACAAAAATTAAATATATAATTATTAATTATAATCAAAACATAAAATATTAAACTATAATATAATTATTATTGTGATAGATGGCATGTATAATTGTATTTTCAAAAATATAAATTTAATTAAAAAATAAAATAATTAYTATAWWAAAAATCAATATGTTATTTATTATAACAAATTATATAATTTTTTTTACAAAATGTAAACTTTATATACAATAATAATCAAACAAAAAAAATGTTATTATATTGTYTAACAATAGTTTATTATATAACTGTATTAAATACAAGTAATATTACTAATTAAAAAAAATTWAATTTATCTATATATAAAAAAAACTATCAAGCTAAATTATAATTATTTTTTATTAATTACTATTATACTACCTGTATAGATATAATTCAGGTAATGTCCCATAACTATTATCCAGGCGATTTTGATCCGGACGTACCGTTTTATGGACACCCGTACCTGAATACAGTACCTGAACATCATARTAATGGCCAATGGCCAGCCAATGKTTACCCGTCCAAAACGGTTATTACGGTCAACGGTGTACACAATTATGATAGTCCACAACAGGTTGTCCATTATACGGTCCGGTAGACGACCCCAGGCTGACCAATATGAACGAACTGAGCCACCAAAATGGTTACCGAGTGTACGGTAAGCGAGCTAAGACCGTATCGGGTGGTCAACTCGAGTCGTATGTATATTTGTCGGATACACCCGAAGTCCCGTCGGATTGGAAACCTGTTGGCCAGAAACAAGTGTACGAAGAAGCGGAAACCTCGCGTACGGTACGATTGCCGACACAATTGTTRCCRTCGGAGGAGTTGGCACTTCCCGACAAAATTATCTATAAATCTGATTCATAATAATTAGTATTAGTATTACTGTATTATTATTAGTAATAGTATTAGTATTACTGTATTATAATTAGTAGTAGTATTAGTATAACTGTATTATTATTATTAGTAGTATTAGTATAACTGTATTATAATTAGTAATAGTATTAGTATTACTGTATTATAATTAGTAGTAGTATTAGTATAACTGTATTATTATTAGTAGTAGTATTAGTATTACTGTATTATTATTGGTAGTAGTATTAGTATAACTGTATTATAATTAGTAATAGTATTAGTATTACTGTATTATTATTAGTAGTAGTATTAGTATTAGTAGTATTATTATTAATATAATATATAATAATAATATCAAAAAATAATAATAATTTTGTTTTGTTTATTTAACTATATTTTAATTAATAGTAACTATATTATAGCAATTTATTTTAAAATAGCAAATTTGTGTGTGTGTGTTTTATATTATTTTTAATTGTATACCCAAAATGATTGGTAATAATATATGCAATAATAATAATAACTTTATAATTTTAGTTATAATTTATATTTTATTTAATAAATAAATAACTTATATATACAATATATAAAATAGTATTTACTTATATACAGTATATTTAGTATAAGTATTAAATAATTAAGTATATAATAAATATAGTAAATATTATAACTAATGCTTTATATAAAACTATAAAAATTTTTATAATTAAAAATTATTATTTTATTTTTCAAATATTAATTGAATTATTTTATGAGTTTTTTTTTGTTATTGTATTATTTAAATAATATAATTATATATTATTAAGTAATTTTTCCAATAAATATTTTTATAGCATATATATATTGATATTATTTTTTGTTGTTRTTAATTAATATCTATTCAATAATAGTTTTGACTCATTTATATTACTATCACTTACTGTTAAGTCTAAGTTTTTAAGATTTTACTTAATTTAAAAATTAAAATAAAAATAAATAAATATTATTTACTGGATATACAAAACATGTGACACATGTAATCAACAACAACAATAAAAATTATCAAAATAATTAATGATAAAAAAATTATCTAGTTAATTTTTTTAATTAATCAACAAAAAAATGATCAATGACAATTATGTTGAGTGTTGAATATTATCTATATGATTATGACATTGATATTATTAATCACATATAAATTACAATATATATTATCTTATATTTTAATCTAAATTTTATTTATTAAACATAACTATAACCTAAAAAATATAATAGAAATATGTATTGTTTTTTTTAAAAAACAAATATTTTACAATTCAATACATTAATGCAATATATTTTTTTAAAAAAAACAATATATTTAATTTAATAATAATTAGTATTTTTTTTAGATAATTAGTATTTTAAAAAAATATAACTGAAAATATAACAAAAATACAATACAATAATATCAAACATAAACTAATTATAAATACATAATAAACTATTGATTTAATTATGGCTAGTTTGCGGGCACTGTCTATATTCGAGTCGTCCTCCCGGAGCTGATATCGACGGACACCCAAATACAGACAACATATATATGATTTCCAATCAATTTTGCGGACATCCGAATAATACGTTAGTTGATCTTCAGGGGACAGTCGGCTATAAATTTTATAATAATTTTCCGCATGGATTGTCCATTCATTGATCAAAAAATATCTATAGATTTCAATAGTTGAATGTAATTTTCTAATTATTTTCATCAATGAAACATTACTACTACTACTACTACTACTACTACTACTACTACTACTAGTAGTACTAAAACTATTGATCAGCACATGTATGCTATCGGCACAGTAGGCAAACATGGTTTCCGATACCAACCGATATAATTGATACCATAGTCGTTGAAATTTGTTGGCAATTGGTTTCGTTAATATGTCGGCAACCGGTCTAACCATTTGATGAGATGGTACCGACACTATTGATGGTTTTAGATAATCAAAAAATTGCCGATTAGTTATCGGATTTATTGTACTGCTGGCCATATTGATGACCATATGTCTATCATTGGGATAGTTAGCCGTATGCCAGGCCGTAACAATTAAGCCATTAACTAGTATGTCGACTAAATTTTTAAAATAAAAAATATATATATATATATATATATATTAATAAATAATTTAAAATAATTTTATAAGTTTTTTGATATATAAATATATAATAATAATAAATATATAATAATAATAATAAATATATAATATAAAATAACAAATATATAATATTAATAATAAATATATAATAATAATAATAATAATAAATATATAATAATAATAAATATATAATAATAATAAATATATAATAATAATAAATATATAATAATAATAAATATATAATAATAATAAATATATAATAATAATAAATATATAATAATAATAAATATATAATAATAATAAATATATAATAATAATAAATATATAATAATAATAAATATATAATAATAATAAATATATAATAATAATAAATATATAATAATAATAAATATATAATAATAATAAATATATAATAATAATAAATATATAATAATAATAAATATATAATAATAATAAATATATAATAATAATAAATATATAATAATAATAAATATATAATAATAATAATTATATAATAATAATAAATATATATACTGTATATATATATATATATATATATCAAAAAACTTATAAAATTATTTTAAATTATTTATTAATAATAATAATAATAATACTGTAATAATAATAATAATACTCACCAGGGATTAAATCAGTTTTTCCATCAACTAAAACTAAACAACAACAAAAAAATTATTATGTTTTAAAAAACTAATAATTATCGTATAAACATACAAAGGGTAGTATATTGTATTTTATTAATTTTTAAAAAAATTAAATTAAATTTATATTTATTTTTATTTATTACATTCACATATACGTATAATACCCATCATTAGCATTAAGACAAAAAATGTTGGACCATTGTTATAGTTATTAATCCAACCTAAAAATATTTTTAAAAAAAATTTAAAATAGTTATAAACATTTAATATTATAATTAAAATATTATAAAAAAAAATATTTAAAATAGTTATAAACATTTAATATTATAATTAAAATATTATAAAAAAAATATTTAAAATAGTTATAAATATCTATTATTATAATTAAAATAGTATATATAAAAAAATTTTAAATATATATTTAAAACAGTTATAAACATTTACTATTATAATTAAAATATTATATATAAAAATTTATTTTAAAATAATATTTAAAATTGTTTTAAACATCTTCTATTATAATTAAAATAGTATATATAAATAAAATTTTTTAAAAATTATTTAAAATAAATATAAACATTTACTATTATAATTAAATTATAGTATATATAAAAAAATTTTAAAAAATAATAATAAATTATATGTATTTATACCGGGAATCGGCTCTTTTAAAACAGAGGTCACAATCGATGGCCGGACGATAACAATCGGTAAATGCGAGTACTGTTCGGTTACCAGATTTTCGGCAATAGCTTTGCTAAACGTATACGGATTGGGTCTGTCATCCATAAGCTCTCTCATAGCTAATGTATCGCTACTGTAGCCATAGGTTTGACCGACGGTCCTGATTGCGGCCATTGTGTCCACTGCCGTATGTTTTAGTTTGTAAACATTTTCGCCAATTATTTTCATATTACAATTGCTGAAAGCTGTCGATAAGTATATAACTGCCTATTTGTTTGTATGTTAATTATAAAAAAATTTTTTTAGTAAAATTTATAAAATAATAGAAAAATTTCTAGAAAGTTCCCCCCCCCCCCCAAAAAAAAAAAATAWAATTTCTATTATATTTAGTGAATTCACCATGATTAATTTTTTATCTATTGATATTTTTTGTTATCTTGTAACATTGTTTTTTTTCATAATTATATTATTAAATATTATTATTAGTAGTAGTATTATAATTAAAGTCAAAAAATTAATTAATTTAATTATATTAAACGCATATAATATATTAAAAAATGATATTGATAAAATTTATACAAAACTGATTATTATTATTAAATATAATTATTTATATATTTTCTATATTAATATTATTATACAGTAAACTCTAGATTATATAGTACACTATAAAATTATATTTATATAGTATTATTTTATCATTAGTATACTGTATTTATAGTATCACAATACAGTATATAATATATATACGGGGATCCCATAGTATATAACAATAAAATTGAAATTTCACTATAGAAATCTATATATTCATTGAGGAAATTTTCTAGAAACTTTCTATTTTCTCATCTCTATTAAAACTTAAAAAAATAAATAATTAAAAACTAAAAATTAATTTTTTTTGTTGGTTTGTTTACCTCTAGTTTTATCATTTTATCGCACAATTTCATCACTTCATTAGTTCCCCAAACGTTTTGATCAATTAATTTATCTAATGATTCATTAAATTTTACCGAAGCGGCCAAATGATAGACAACCGACACCTCATTGATCAGTAGTTGTCTGTCGGTTGTCGACAATCCCAGTCCTGGTTCACAGATATTACCGCCGATAGCAACCAATTTGTCCAAAATTTTAGGACAGTTAGTAGTAATATTATGACTGAATATTTCCGATCCAATGATTTCTGTGTCCAATCTTTGGCCAATTGTTTGATTTGGTTTCGGTCTCAACAATATGTAAACGGTTTTTATCTGAGGACACGATCGGATGAGTTTTTCGCATAAAATTTTACCAATAAAACCGGTCCCACCAGTTATAAGCACCGATCGATTGGCATAATATTGATTTATTTGCGATAATTTCATTACTTTTTTTTAATTAAAAAAAACTGTTTAAAAAAAGTCAATAATTTTCTATTTAAATAATAAATAGTTTAACAAAATAAATAAATAATTTATTTTTTAAGCTAAATATTACTGAATATTGAAACTTATGCTTAAAACAAAACTTAAACATAAAATATAATTAAATCGTGTATTTTGTARATATATATATATATATATTATTTTTTTAATTAAATCAAAACTGTTTACGCACTTAGTTTTATTATTTTTTTTAATTAAAATAGTTTTTACAAAATATTACAACAAAATGTTGGGTAAATGTATCACATTTTTAAAAAAATAAATAAAAATTATTTATTTAATATTTAATCAAATATAACAAACATATAGTCAATAGCCTAAAAATATTAATAATAAGTTACAATATATTTTTCAATTGAAGTCTAAACTATAAGTATCARTAATAACTGTTTTAATAGTTTTTTAAAGTATCTAAATTTTTATTTTATTTCATCCAATCAATTTGAAATAATATGATTAATTAATTTTATTTATTAAAAAAAATTATATATATATATATCAAATAACAATATTATTCAGTTTAATATTACATTTATATTTATGCCATTTTTTTAATTATTTTTATATATATAAAGTATAGTTTAATACAGATATTTAATAAATTTAAGTCAGATTTTTAAAACAAATAGAGTTTTAATTTCAGTAATATTATGTTAAATAATAAAAAATAATTATATATAAAATAAAATACTTTAAATATATTGCTTAATATTTGGTCTATAATTTATTTGTAGTATCAGTGATACACAAAATACAGTGATTGAAAAATACAAAAAAATATTTAATTTATGAAAAACATTAGTTTTTTTAATTATATATATATTTATTTAATTATATTATTTTTTAAAGAAATTAATAATAACTTTTTTAGTTTTGTAGATATTATACAGTATTAGTAAAATTATTTTAGTATTATAATAGTAACAAAAAATATATATAATCTTTAATTAATTACTTATTTTTTGTAGTTTATTTTGGTAAATGTTTTTTTTATAAATTATAATTGATTGTTAAATATAAATATTAATAATAATTTATATTTTTATAGATAAACAATTAGAAAAATAATATATATATAAGTAGACTATAAAACCAGAGATATTTAATTTAAATAGTCATCAATAGATAATTGCAAAAAAATAATAATTTAGTTATAAATATAATAATATATGATATTAAATAGTCTCAAAAAATATGAGATCAAACTACTGTATATTAAATACATTAGATGTGAAAAAATATTTAAATTTTTATATTATTACAATTTAAAGCAAAAAAAATTATTAATATATTAGCTATTTTTTAATATGATTTTTTGATATTATATAATTTATTATATAAATACAAATGTATGTATAAAAAAAATTATATATGTATTTAATACACATAAAACATGTTTTAAAGGCCTACAATATATCTATAATTTTTTATATATATATATTAATTGATAGGCCTTATAGACAAAGAAACCACCAAAAAAATACAAAAAAAAATTAAACAAAAAATTGACCTAAATATTAGTGATATCTTTTTTTGTTGTTGTTGATGTCTACTAAAATCAAGGGCACAAATAGTAATTATATAATACACTACTATAAAAAAAATTTATGTAATTATACATTAAGAAAAAAATTGAAATATTTATATATATTTTATATATATTTATATAATAAGTAATGATTTTCATCAAAAAACTTCCCTTAAAAGACAAAAGCATTTATAGTACAGTTATTATCTAAAAAAATAATAATTTTTTTTTGTGTGTGTATTAATATGATATATAGATGACATTTGAACTTTTTTTTGAAGTTTTTACACATTTTTTTTTTGGTTTGTTTTTGTTATATAATATATAACTTATATAATTCAATGACAAAAAACACTCCCAACTGATAAACAAACAAAAAATAAATTTGCATTTTTTGATCAAAAATTTTTTTTTGGTTGTTTAAACAGTATATAAATGGCACACAAATTTCACTTTCATTCAAAATCAAATTCATTGCTTATTTGAAATTGTTTTAAATAACTTTCAATTTTGTTGAATAAAAAAAACTTTTTTTGACCAAAAAAAAATGTTGAGAGTATGTGTAATATATGCCTATTAAATGCTATTTAAAAAAAATAATGTTTAAAATATAATACTAAAAAATTATTTATTATTTTTTTTTTAATTTTCATTTACATTACAAAAACAGTTGACTGTCTTAGCCCTAACCGTTTGCTACGTATGCGCCTATGGAGGCGCACCAGTATTCAGAGCCAGTGCTGGCTATGGTGGAGGCGCTCCTCTATTTAGAGGAGGTGTTGGCTATGGTTTAGGAGGTGGTCTACCGGTTGGTCGGGTGCTCAACAATTTCGGTGGTCCGATCAATGCTGCCGTCCACTCCACCCGTACCTACGAAGTACTGCCCGTCCCCGTCCACTACGAGGCTGCCATTCCCCAGACCATCGAAATACCGGCCAATGTCCAGCCAGTAAACATGATCTTCCGAACCCAATCGAGTCCATTGAACTTACAACAAGTGCACACACCGTCCGCTCCCGTCTACCAGAGTAGCCGTTCCGAAGATCAGCCGTCGGTGTTGACCCACGAAAACTATAAGCCCGTGATTCAGGAATATCGGGAAACTATTCAGCCGTTCCGCCGAATTGAACAACGCATACAACCGGTCATCGAGACAGTACATACCGTAGTGGCCAAAGGTGACCACTATAGACAACCCGAACCCCAACTGTTGGCCGGACCCGCAGTCCTACCGTTTGCTGGCGGCAGAGCTGACTACAAATAATTAAATATTTTAATATTTAATTTTATAAAAAAACATTGAATTTTTTCGACACTAAATTTGTTATTGTTTTTTATAAAAAAAAAATATTTTCATATTATATACAAGTTAATAGTATATATATATTTTTATAAAATTAATTTTACAAATATTTTTATATTATTATATTATATATATAAAACAAAAATATCTAATTGAAAGAAATAAAATATATTTGATTTAAAAAAATCTAATTTCTATTTTTATTTACTTAAAATTTAAAGATTATTAATAATATTAAAAATGATTTGATTAAACCAATTGATTTATCTTTTTTTTATTAATAATTGAATATATATATGATCATATATAAAAATATTAAACAATAAAAATAACATCATCAAATAATACAGTAATAATATTTTTATCATTAGTAATTTACTGTATATATATATAAAAATTTACTATTAATTATCACTCAATATAAATTAATGTATTTAAAAGTACAGTTATATTGTACAGTATTGTAATAATAATAGTAATGACATTAGATTATGTAAATTATAACTAAAAACTTAATTATTATTATTATTTCTACACATATTTCAATTTAATAATTTGTTAATGTATTTTAGAGTAATAGTAATAGTTATAAATTTTTTGAAGCATAACTATTAATATAGATATAACAATTTATGCATATTTTTATAATTTGATGATAATAGCAATAATAATAATACTTTATATTATAATTAAATTTATTTTATTACTTTTTTTATATTATATAATTTTAAAAATTAAAATATAGAAATATTTCAAAAACAATTGATACTTTTTATATTGTATTTTTTACATAAATTTTATATATTAAATAATATATATATATATATAATAAGTAATGATTTTCATCAAAAAACTTCCCTTAAAAGACAAAAGCATTTATAGTACAGTTATTATCTAAATAAATAATAATTTTTTTCTGTGTATTAATATGATATATAGATGACATTTGAACTATTTTTGTTGTTGAAGTTATCACAAAATTTTGTTATATAATAAATTCAATGACAAAAAACACTCCCAACTGATAAACAAAAAAAAATTAAAAAAATAAATTTGCATTTTTTGATCAAAAATTTTTTTTGGTTGTTTGAACAGTATATAAATGGCACACAAATTTCACTTTCATTCAAATCAAATTCATTGCTTATTTGAAATTGTTTTTAATAACTTTCAATTTTGTTTAAAAAAAATTTTATCAAAAAAAAATGTTGAGAGTATGTGTAATATATGCCTATTAAATGCTATTTTTGAATTTTTTTTGATTAATGTTTAAAATATAATACTAATAAATTTATTTATTATTTTTTTTAAATTTTCATTTACATTACAAAAACAGTTGACTGTCTTAGCCCTAACCGTTTGCTACGTATGTGCCTATGGAGGCGCACCAGTATTGAGAGCCAGTGCCGGCTATGGTGGAGGCGCTCCTCTATTTAGAGGAGGTCCAGGCTATGGTTTAGGTGGTGGTCTACCAGTCGGTGGTCGGGTGTTCAACAATTTCGGTGGTCCGATCAATGCTGCCGTCCACTCCACCCGTACCTACGAAGTACTGCCCGTCCCCGTCCACTACGAGGCTGCCATTCCCCAGACCATCGAAGTACCGGCCAATGTCCAGCCAGTAAACATGATCTTCCGAACCCAATCGAGTCCATTGAACTTACAACAAGTTCACACACCGTCGGCACCCGTCTACCAGAGTAGCCGATCCGAAGATCAGCCGTCGGTGTTGACCCACGAAAACTATAAGCCCGTGATTCAGGAATATCGGGAAACTATTCAGCCGTTCCGCCGAATCGAACAACGCATCCAACCGGTCATCGAGACAGTACATACCGTAGTGGCCAAAGGTGACCACTATAGACAACCCGAACCCCAATTGTTGGCCGGACCCGCAGTTGGTCTACCATTTGCTGGCGGCAGAGCTGACTATAAATAATATGTTTTGTTATAATTAATTAATGAAAAAAACATTTTTTCGACACTAAATTTGTTATTGTTTTTTATAAAAAAAATAATTTTTAATTATTTTTTTACAAAAATATTTTCATATTATATACAAATTATTAGTATATATATAAATATATTTTTATAAAATTAATTTTACAAATATTTTTATATCATTATATTATATAAAAAAATATCTAATTGAAAGAAATAAAATATATTTGATTTAAAAAAAACTAATTTCTAATTTTATTTACTTAAAATTTAAAGATTATTAATAATATTAAAAATGATTAATTTTTGAACACTAAATTTGTTATTGTTTTTTTAAAAATATTTTTTATATATAAATATTTTTATATTATATACAAGTTAATAGTATATATATATATTTATAAAGTTAATTTTACAAATATTTTTATATTGAGAAAATATCTAATTGAAAAAATAAAATATATTTGATTTAAAAAAAACTAATTTCTAATTTTATTTACTTAAAATTTAAAGATTATTAATAATATTAAAAATGATTAATTTTTGAACACTAAATTTGTTATTGTTTTTTTAAAAATATTTTTTATATATAAATATTTTTATATTATATACAAGTTAATAGTATATATATATGTTTATAAAGTTAATTTTACAAATATTTTTATATTGAGAAAATATCTAATTGAAAAAATAAAATATATTTGATTTAAAAAAAACTAATTTCTCTTTTATTTAATTAAAATTAAAGATTATTCATAAATGTTAAAATGATTTGATTAAACCAATTGATTTATTTTTTTTATTAATAATTTAATATGTATATATGATTATATATAAAAAAATATTAAACAATAAAAATAAAATCAAATAATACAGTTATAATATTTTTATCATTAGTAATTTACTATTAATAGATATATATATAAATTTACTATTAATTATCACTCAATATAAATTACTGTATTTATATGTACAGTTATATTGTACAGTACAGTATAATAGTAATAATAATAGTAATGATATTAGATTATTTAAATTATATTTAAAAACTTAATTAATAATATTATTTCTACACATATTTCATTAATAATTAATCTCTGATTTGTATTTTAGTGTAATAGTAATAGTTATAATTTTTTTGAAATATAACTATTAATATATAAATTTATATAAAAATTTATACATATTTTTATAATTAAATGATAATAATAATAAAATTGTATTTTATAATTAAATTTATTTTATTACGTTTTTTATATTATATAGATTTTTAAAATTAAAATATAAAAGTATTTCACATACTATTGATTATATCTATATTGTATTTTATGCTTAAATTTTATATGTTAAATAATATATATTTATTTATTGAAAATAATTAAATTAAATTGTTATTTAAATAAAATTTACAACAAATAATAAACAAATTTAAACAAAAATAATGTTATATACAATTAATTAGACAATAATTGACTTTTTAATTTTAGTAAATATATATTGGATATTATTTTAACAAAATAAAAATTGCCAAATAAATAGATTAATTAGTAATAAATTTTAATATATTAATAAAAATACTAATTTTTAGTTTTTTTATATAAAAATAATAGGTGTATTATCTAATATATATATATATTAATCATTATATAATACATATTTTGATAACTAATTTACAGTTTAATAATTTATTTAATGATCAGATATATAATATATTATAAGTAAAGTAAAGACACAAAAAAACAATATTATTATTGGCATCAAAACAAGTATTTTTAAAAATATTATTATTATTATTATTATTAATGTACTGTATATGACGTCTATGAAAATTATATAATAATATATTAATATATATTAATTATAGTTTAAATTATTTAAATGATAGACAAAAAAAATTAAAATAATAAATTATTCAAAAAACAAAAAAATTATACTGTATATTAAAACTAATAATTATAATTATTTATTAATATTATATTATATTTTTTAATGCATTAAGTTAGAAAATAATTAATAAAAATTATTGATTTTATAGCCATATAATATATATATGCAAAATAGTAAACAATTTTTTTATATATAACAATATACTGTATATAGATACAGTATATTATGTATATTTTTATGTACCTAATAAATAATTATCTTTTTTTAGGTAAAATATTTATTGACGATATATATATATAAAACAATTAATATATTTTAACTTTTATTATTATTATTATTATTATTAGTAAACATAATAATTACAAGATATAAATACAATATTTTATTTATCAATAATGTCATTATATTAATAATATAAATGTTTTCAATAATATACTATAAATAACAATTTTATTTACAATATTTTTACACAAAAAACTGATAATACAATAAAACACAAAAATAAATAAATAATTTGTTAATAATAATATTTTTATGTAATATAGTTAACTATTTATAAATAAATAGTTTTTTATATCGTTTATCTATAACAACAAATTGATTTTTATTAATTATATAATTACTACTATTATTATTATTAGTAGATTTATTAAATTTATGACATATATATTGTAAAATTATCTTGAACATATTTTTACAATAGCGTCGCCATATATAACTAAATATTGATATTTTCAACAACAAAAAAAAAAATTATAATTAACTTTATTATTGAATTAATTAATTTTTTAAATAATGAAAAATATATAAATACTTAATATAAAATTGCAAAATAGGTTTACGTAATTCCCATAAAAACAATATCATAGCAATAGTATAGCCTAGAAATATAGTCGATAGACATCCCCTATAAAAGTCGCCTAAAGTTATAATATTATTATCATCTAATGAAATGTCAGTCAATTGAAACTCATTTCCATCTAATATTTCCTTAACATATGTTTGAATGATTAGACTTAATATTATTGATCGCAACTGTGTTTGATGTCCTATTAGTTGACATTCAAATGATCGATGCATACTATGATATATAAATATATAGCATATTATATATATATATAATATTAATTTTATACCAACAAAAACAAAATTATTTAATAAACATATATATATATACAGTAGTATTGCAAGTATTGGTATATATATATACCCTATGTTGTATACATTTTGGGGGAGACTATTAGGGTTAGAGACAGGTATTACATTCAATTAGTTTATATATTAATAAATATCTTGATAAACCATATATACTGTATATTGAATTTAAAATTGATCAAGGGCATAATTTGTATAGATAATATTTAATAACTCAACATTATTCTAATTAATCAATTTTTTTTAAAAAAAATTAATTAATTAATAGTAAAATTATAATTAGATAATATAGCATCGACATAGAAAATAGTTGACTATTATCTAGTTAATTTTTCAATTAATTTAAAAAATGACAATTTTTTTACAAATTATGTACTTGGTCATTTTTTCAACAACAAAAAAATTGAATGTATGTTTAATTAAGATATTTAATATATATATATATATATATAAACTCCAATACCTGTCTCTAACCCTAAAAACTATTCCCCAAAAAATACATACACCATATCTATACCCATACTTGCAATACTATATACAGTACAACACCAAAAAAAAAATGATAAAATTTATAATACATTTTCCTAATGATTGGCCAATAGTTGCTACGTTTAGATACCGGATAATTGCCATACGTTTGCATATATTTCCGATCACTTCGGACCAAATGCGAGCCACGGAAACAGTCGACATACATCTGTGCCAATTCGGATGACATCAACAAAACCGTCCGACCATTAAACAGATCCATAAGCAGCTGATTGTTAATCCAATCCATATAACCGGTTTTCGTATCGATTTCTATGGATTCCTCGTAAGGTATGAGCCGAAAATATATGGATGCATATAAGTTAATGTCTAACGATCTGAGATCGGCCAGCGATGGTCGGCCGGCAATCATCAGACTATCGTCGGCTACCAAATCATCCAATGTATCGACCAATCGGTTGGGTTTTAGTTTGAAAAACGAGTTCAATAAAACACTTGAATAGGATTTGGCCATAAAATTGGCACAAATTATCCACAGAAATACCAGACAGTATAGCGCCTGGCGTTTGTAGACTAACTGAGTCCTGAAATGGGAAAACCGTTTCAAATGGACGTCCGTTTGGTTCAATAGTGTCCGATAAAACTCCATAAATATACTAATAAATGTTAAACGATTATTGCATAATAGTTTGATTAGATAGGCGTAAATTGTTTGTAACATTATTAGCATAATCCAACACTATAAAACAAATAAATTAATTAATTAAAAATAATAATTTTAATAATAATAATGTACTAATAATAATATACTAATAATAATGTACTAATAATAATGTACTAATAATAATGTATTATTAATAATAATGTAATAATAATAATACTGTAATAATAATAATAATTTAATAAAAAAATTTTATTTATAATATACTATATAATTATAATATTATTAAAAAAATTATATACATATATATATATAATATATAACAATAATTGTTTTTAACGTGTTTTTTAAAAAAAATTATAATTTTAATTTACAATACAATATATTTAGTTAGACA
The DNA here is from genome assembly GCF_028296485.1 of Oppia nitens. Lineage (NCBI taxonomy): Eukaryota > Metazoa > Arthropoda > Arachnida > Sarcoptiformes > Oppiidae > Oppia > Oppia nitens. The sequence goes on from NW_026533191.1 coordinate 516,937, forward strand.
ATGATTAGTTAATTATTATTATAAGTTAATTTGACTAATATATATATTATATATAATAAATATTTTAATAATTAATTTTTTTATTTATTTACCGTAATTGATAGCATAGTAAAATAGCTGAAATATGTGCGATCCTCTGTATAAATCAATGCTGAAATCATTTCAATTTGAAAATATTCATCAAACTGTATCATATCTGTATCTGAATAATTGAACTGGCTAAATTTTGTTGTAGATAAACAAGTACCATTTGCCTGGGGGTGGTGGGGGGGGGTAATTAAAATTTTATTATTACAAAAAAAACAAATTTTTATATAATATAAAATAAATATTAAATACAGTAATTATCAATATGAAATTATTAGCAATATTTTTAAATAATAATAATAATAATTAGTATTATTTATTAGGGGGTGGAAAATAAATATTAAATACAGTAATTATCAATATCAAATTAATTATTAATATTTTAAAAAAATAATAATAATAATTAGTATTAGTATTATTTATTAAGGGGGAATAAATATTAAATACAGTAAATATCAAAATATTATTAATATTTTAAAATAATAATAATAATAATTAGTATTATTTATTAAGGGGAAAATTTTTTTAATTAATTAATTATCAATACATACATGTATAGCATCGGCACAATGTTTTTCAATTGTAACATTCAATTTGTTTTCGCACATTAAATATTTTAGAAATGTTGCATCAAATGATGTAAAATGAACTTGCTAAATTATTTTTTTAATTTAAAAAAAATTAAATAAATAAATAAAAATAAAAATTATACATAATTGAAAAATATATATATATAGCAATTAATTACTTTTAGCATTATTTCTATATTAACAAAAAATATAATAATAATAATATCATACATCATGTCTGGCCATTGCACCGACAGCTATATTATCTATACATTCAATATGTTTGCCGCAAATTTCATCGATATTATAATTTTCATATGTTATCCATTCAATTGAAAATTTATTAAATAATGGTCGGGCATGACGTTCAAAATAACCCATTATTTATTATATGATATATATATACTATATATATATATATATATATTAATAATAAAATTTATTTAATTAATTTAAATTTAAATAAATAGTATGTTTTATTTTAAAAAGTAATGCAAAAAAATAATAATATTAGTAATAGTAGTAAATAAAAAATTATTATACAAGATATTTATAGGATTTATATAAATAGTTATTATTTTATTTATAATAATTATTTTTATAATAATAATACTTTTAGATTTATATTTTCTATTATCATATGATTAGTATTTTTTGAATATCAAACAATAAATTCATTGAATAAAAAATTATAATATTATGTAAAAATAAAGTTACATTTTTTTATGATACTGTACTCTACGGTACAATACATTGATTTAATATATAAACTTATAACTGAAAACCGATAAATTGATTTTATTTTTAGTTTATTTTAAATAGATTTATTTAATCATTTATTTTATACAATAATCATTAAATTCAAACAACAATTATAACAATAATATTAATCATAATATTAAAAAAATATATTAAGTAATAAAATCATTTAATTAACATAAATTTTACTAAAATATTATATATTTGAATAATTTCATTGAATGATTAAATATATGTATTGCTATATAATAAATAATTAATAAATATATATTATTATTGCAAAAATAAAAATAAAATGGATATTCAATATTAAAATACTAAATTATATTATTATAAATATTTTAATTTAATAGTAATTAAAATAATAGATTATTTTTATAATTAAAACTACTATACTGTATTATACTGTACAATATTTTTTTATTATTAAATAATTATAGTAACTTTAAGTATAGCAATATTATTATTATTACTTTATTAAAAATGTAATTAAAAAAAATATGTAATTAAATAAATACTTTTTCAACTAAAAGTCATGTGACTTAATATATAATTTTAATTACATATACTCGTAATATACTGTATATATATATATATATCGTATATATAAATATAAATAATAATAATAATAATAATGTCTGTAATTTTTTTCAAATCAAGTCATGCATTCAAAACATTTATTGATAAAATGCACAATAACTACATTAATGTTTACGATAGGTATCGGTATTTAATAGATATATATATATATATTATTTGCTATTTTAAAAAATAAATTAGATATATTACAAAACAATAAAGATAATTATTATAAAAAAAATAATTATATGCTATCCTAATTAGCTCAGGTATATGGCTATCGACAGGAAACACTGGAGGACAGGATGATTGATGACAATGATATCATTGATTATAGATATTCAAACGGTTAGCAAACAATATATATATATATATATATATATATATATATATATCTGTATATATATATCTGTGTATATATATCTGTATATATATCTGTGTATATATATCTGTGTATATATATCTATATATATATCTGTGTATATATATCTATATATATATATATATATATATATATATATATCTGTATATATATCTGTATAATATCTGTATAATATCTGTATAATATCTGGATATATATATATATATCTATATATATATATCTGTATAATATCTGGATATATATATATATCTGTATAATATCTGGATATATATATATATATATATATATATATATATATATCTGTATATATATACCATTAAATTTTAAACCTAACTGTTCATCCATAGATAAGTAAACTTTTTTGTTTTGTTTAATTGTTTTTGTTTTGTTTGTTAAATAAAAGGGATAAATAATAATAATAATATCAATGATATACCAGTGATTGATATATTCAATGATAACGGTTGCAACAATCAGGAGGGGGAGGACTGCTATAGTAGTATAAAGTCGTCGACAATTGTTTCATCAGATTGTCTGACAATCGATTCAATTGATGATAAATTGGTGACAACTACTACTACTACTACTAGTAGTAGTAGTAGTAGTACTGATTATATTGAACTTGGTGCAAAATCAATTACCAAAAGTATTTATAATTTTTTTTTTATATAAATAAAATTAATTTTAAAAAAAACTGTATTTAATTAACTAATTGAAGAAAAAAACTCTTCAACAGAATCTTCGACTGGAAAAGAGTTGACAACAACTGAGAAATTGTCGACAGATATGACAACAACTGAAGAATTGTCTGCAAGTATAACAACAACTGAAGAATTATCGACAGATATGACAACAACTGAAGAATTGTTGGCAGATATAAGAAAAACTGAAGAATTGTCGGCAGATATAACAACAACTGAAGAATTGTCTGCAAGTATAACAACAACTGAAGAATTATCGACAGATATGACAACAACTGAAGAATTGTTGGCAGATATAAGAAAAACTGAAGAATTGTCGGCAGATATAACAACAACTGAAGAATTGTCTGCAAGTATAACAACAACTGAAGAATTATCGACAGATATGACAACAACTGAAGAATTGTTGGCAGATATAAGAAAAACTGAAGAATTGTCGGCAGATATAACAACAACTGAAGAATTGTCTGCAAGTATAACAACAACTGAAGAATTATCGACAGATATGACAACAACTGAAGAATTGTTGGCAGATATAAGAAAAACTGAAGAATTGTCGGCAGATATAACAACAACTGAAGAATTGTCTGCAAGTATAACAACAACTGAAGAATTATCGACAGATATGACAACAACTGAAGAATTGTCGACAGAAATAACAACTGAAGAATTGTYGGCAGATATAACAAAATCTGAAGAATTATCTGCAGGTATAGGAAAAACTAAAGAATTGTCGACAGATATAATAACAACAGAAATAACAACAACTCAAGAATTGTCGACAGATATAACAAATTCTGAAGAATTGTCGACAACTGAGTCGACAACAGCAGAAGTGTCCGATCTTATGGCTGAAAACAAGAAGAAATCAGTGGAAAAACAGTCAAACAGTGACAGTGAGAGTGACATCAATACCACAGTGACAGTCAGTAGTGAACAGTAAGAAAATTATTAATATTATATAATATAAAGTATATTAATATATAGATAATAAAATAATTTTTTTAAATTTTTTTTTAAATATATATACTTTTAGAGACATAACAACAACAACAGATCAGTCATCAGACATCAGTGGTGTCTTAACAAAGAAGAAATCACTAGAAAATTACTTAATTAGTGAACAGTAATTAATTAATTTAAAAAAATTTATTTCAACCAAAAAAAATTACTAAATAATTGATTTAAAATAATTTTTTTGTGTATATTTAGTGAGACATCAACAACAACGACAACAACAATTGAATCGCTGATAACAACAGCAACTGATGAGACAAATGGTTTTATGGCAGTAGTCGTGAAAAAATCGGTGGAAAATCAAACCGGAAGTGATATCGTTGATGATATTACAGCCACTGATATTGAACAGTAAAAAACACAGACAAAACTTATATTAGTTATCAAAAAAAAATTTTTATACAAAAAATATACATATTTTTTAGAGACATAACAACACCAACAGATGAGTCGTCAGACATCAGTGGTATCTTAACGACGAAAAAGAAGAAATCACTAAAAAATTATTTAATTACTGATAGCGAAGAGTAATTAATTAATTAAAATTTTATTTCAAAAAAAAATTATTAAATAATTGATTTAATATTTTTTTTGAGTATATTTAGTGAGACAACAACAACAACAAAGACACCAACAATTGAACCGATGATAACAACAGCAACTGATGAGACAAATGGTTTTATGGCTGTAGTCGTGAAAAAATCAGTGGAAAATCAAACCGGAAGTGATATCGTTGATGATATTACAACCATTGATGATAAACAGTAAAAAACACAGACAAAACTTATATTAGTTATCAAAAAAAAATTTTTATACAAAAAATATACATATTTTTTAGAGACATAACAACACCAACAGATGAGTCGTCAGACATCAGTGGTATCTTAACGACGAAAAAGAAGAAATCACTAAAAAATTATTTAATTACTGATAGCGAAGAGTAATTAATTAATTAAAATTTTATTTCAAAAAAAAAAATTATTAAATAATTGATTTAATATTTTTTTTGAGTATATTTAGTGAGACAACAACAACAACAACAACAACAAAGACACCAACAATTGAACCGATGATAACAACAGCAACTGATGAGACAAATGGTTTTATGGCAGTAGTCGTGAAAAAATCAGTAGAAAATCAAACCGGAAGTGATATCGTTGATGATATTACAACCATTGATGATAAACAGTAAAAAACACATACAAAACTTATAATATGATAATAAAAATTAAAATAATTAAATTGTATTAAAAAATATATATTATTTTAGAGACATAACAACACCAACAGATGAGTCATCAGACATCAGTGGTGTCTTAACAATGAAGAAGAAGAAGAAGAAATCACTAAAAAATTACTTAATTACTGAAAGCGAAGAGTAATTAATTAATTAATTAATTAATTAAAATTTTATTTTTTAAAAAATACTAAATAATTAATTTAATAATATTTTTTGCATATTTAGTGAGACATCAACAACAAAGTCACCAACAATTGAACCGATGATAACAACAGCAACTGATGAGACAAATGGTTTTATGGCTGTAGTCGTAAAAAAATCAGTGGAAAATCAAACTGGAAGTGATATCGTTGATGATATTACAACCATTGATGATAAACAGTAAAAAACACAGACAAAACTTATATTAGTTATCAAAAAAAAATTTTATACAAAAAATATACATATTTTTTAGAGACATAACAACACCAACAGATGAGTCGTCAGACATCAGTGGTATCTTAACGACGAAAAAGAAGAAATCACTAAAAAATTATTTAATTACTGATAGCGAAGAGTAATTAATTAATTAAAATTTTATTTCAAAAAAAAAATTATTAAATAATTGATTTAATATTTTTTTTGTGTATATTTAGTGAGACAACAACAACAACAACGACAACAACAAAGACACCAACAATTGAACCGATGATAACAACAGCAACTGATGAGACAAATGGTTTTATGGCAGTAGTCGTGAAAAAATCAGTAGAAAATCAAACCGGAAGTGATATCGTTGATGATATTACAGCCATTGATGATAAACAGTAAAAACAGAAAAAACATATTAGTTATCAACAAAAATATTTATAATTTTATTTTTATTTAGAGATTTAATAACAACAACAATAAAAACCAGTGAAACATTGATAACAGATTTATCGACAAATCAATTGACAAATTGTATATATTTTTTAAGTTTTTAATTTTTGTTTGTTTGTATTTCTATTGTATATATCATTTAAAATGTACACAAAAAATATGATAATTAATTAATTTTTATAAAATAATATATTTTTAGCCATCGATGAGATAACCACCACAACAACAGATCAGACAAGTCTTATAATAGCTTTAGTGAAGAAAAAGTCAAGAAAAAGACATTCAGGCTATGATAAGACCACCGATGATGACGACGAAGACGACAACAACAACCGTGAGGACAGTCAACAGTAAACTAAACTAAAAAAATTAATTTAATTAAAAAAAATTATATTTTTTTTCTTTTGTTTTTAGAGACTTAACAACTATTGAACCACTGATGACAACAACGACAACAACGACAGATGAAACTGAATTTATTGTTAAAATGAAGAAAAAATCCATAAGAAGTTATAGCACTTCCGATGACGACAACACCGATACCGGCGAAGGTATTGAAGATATTACAGATCTTACAGATATAACAGCTATTGTTGGACTAAAAAGTAAAAAGTGTGTTATAATTAATAATAATAATAATACTAATAATATTGTATATAATTAGTTATTTTTATATATATATAAAAAATCAAATGATTTTTTTGTTGTTGATATAATAATACACTTATAATTATTATTATTATTATTATTATTATTATAACTCTCAGAAAATCTAAAACCATTTCGACAGATGATTCAACTGTAGAGTCAATTGAAGAGTCAATTGAAATAACGACTGAAATCTCAACCGAAGAGTTTAGTCACGAATCAACTGAAGACTCAACTGAAGAGTTAACTCAAGAGTCGACTAAAACATCAGCTGAAGAGTCGACTAAAACATCAGCTGAAGAGTCGACGACTAAAACAACGGAAAGTATGTATGAATTAATGTTAAATATATTTATATATAATTTTTTTTTTGATAATTATTTTAATTATTAATAATTTTTATGATAATTTATTATAAAAAACAAAAATTATAGCTAAAATAGACATTAAAACAATGACTACTACTACCGATGAATCAAATATTATGGCCATAATCGGCGACAAGTCATCAAATAAAAGTCATCATTTARACAATGATATACATAACGACATCAATGCCCTAAACCAGTAAATTATTAATAATTAATTATTATATATATATAWATATATACTTTCATTAAGAGATTTTTTTCTCCACCTAATAATAATAATTATAATTATATATATATATCAGGGTTAAGCAAGGTTTTGGATTTTATGGGAGGGGGGGGTGGTAGATTTTTATTGGATTTTTAAACAGCAATTTTTTCAAAAAAAAAATCAAGGGGGTGTCATTAGAAAATTCCCGAATATTCCCGTATAAATTCCCAGGAAAACTAGATAAATTTTCTCAAAATATAAATAATTTTTAAAAATTTTGATCTTAGGGGTGGGTATTTTCGACCTTCCCCCCCCCCCCCCCAATGCTTAACACTGATATACTGTATATATATATACTTTTATTTAATTATGAAATTTTTTTCGCCACCTAAATAATAACAATACTGTATATATATATATATATATATATATATATATAATAGTAATTCAACGACTAATGCGGAATCGTTACATAACGTATCAGTTGATGACATTGTCGTCGCTGACGATGACGGCGGAAGCGCTGATGGAAATACTACCACAACATCGACAACAACAACAACAGAGCCTCAAAGCAAGTTTGAAAAGTTAAAGAAATTATTTAATCAAAACAAACAACAAAAACAAACTGAWAAWMAAWTACMAGAAACTAATGATAATATCGCCAACAAAGACAATAATAACAATATTATAGATAAGCTGAAGACAAAAATCAATAAACTGAGTAACAGTATCATCGGTGGTGGTGTCGGCGGTGCTGGTGGTATAGGTGGCAGCAAATTGATGCCATCGTTGATGAGACGATCGCTGCTGGACTTCATCCGCCGACTCTATCATATCATGAAGAATGTCGTACTTCAGGATCTGAAACATATCGACAAACTAACSAAACATAAGAAGACATCGCCGGCCGCATTGGTGGCCGCMCGAAAAAAATGGCCAACAATTACGTACAGATGGCCAATGTTTCCYTRCAAATGGTCGAAAGTATTGACATCACTGATAAACGTTATCTACCGTCGCTGACCGTCTCGGTTAACGATACTATCGGTGCATTGAGAGCCGTCCGACGGGCCATCGAAACATCTGTCGGTAGTCTACGGCTGCARTTGAARGAAGCGCTGATCGRTAGCGATATCTTGGCCCAGGAAGGCGTCCAATTGGTGGCCGCCGTCTCGAAATTGATGTCCAAATCRCCGAAAGAATGGAAAGCCTCAGCCGACGGTACAGATCTGGTCGACCAGTTGTGCGAAGTATGCGATCAGCTGAAGGTGACAATGATTAACGAAGGAGTGGCCGAAAGTTGGATCAATTTGATGGCAAAACGTAGAGAAGAGTTGGATTTTTTGTAAAATAATAAATAAATTTTTTTGTAAAAAAATAATAATTTTTATAATAATATATTTTATAAGTATTTATTTTTTAGTATATATATATACAGTATATATTGATATTATATGCGATAAAACTGGTAATACTGTTAGTTAGTATTTAATTAATTATATAAAAATTATTTAGAGTTAAAATTTAAAAAATAATTTTTATAATAATTTTTAAAGTATTTATTTATAGTATATATTGATATTATATGCGATAAAAGTGGTAATACTGTTARTTAGTAATTAAGTAATTATATAAAAATTATTTAGAATTAAAATTTTATAAAAAAAATTAATTATTAATTTATTTTTTTCAATCAATAACTTATATATGATATTATTTGTTAATATACCGTAAGATCAATATATATTGTTTGATATATTAGCAGTTACTGTATATATATATATATATATATATATATATWTTTTAATTATCCAAATTAAATATATTTACAGTATATACTGTATATATATGAAATTTTAATCATTTTCATAAAACAATTAAAATGTTTATTGGATTTTTAATTATTAAATGTTTGAAATTAAATCGATAATAAAAATAATAGAAAAAAATTAATTATATTTAAATTATTTTCATAAATCATTTAATGTATATAAATGAAAAAATATTTTTGCATATAAACAATAATATTGAAACAAAATAGTAGTAGATAAAGGTGCTGATTGACCTTGAACTTGACCTCTAAGCCACGCCCCAAGGTCGTCAAGGTCATTCAAGTCCTATAAGAATGACGTCACTTTGATAAGGTACTCACATAAATAATGTGACATTGGAATTAACGATGACGACATCCTAATGACCATCACGGTCATCACTTTCTAATTTTAAATTTAATATAGTACTAATAATACTTCTATTGCATAATTGATTAATAATTACAACTACTTCTACTACTACTACTACTAAATAGCTTATTTCATTAATAATAAAACTACTACTACATTTCTTTTATTTCATTAATAATTACTACTACTATTACTATTACTATATATACCATATTTCATTAGCAATAAATACTATTATTATAAAAACTACTAAGCTTTTAATTCCTATTACTTATACTACATTGCTTACAATAAAGTAATAAAGTTATAAATTTTTGATACATTCTATATATTTACTTAAAATTATTATAAATTCTACTATTGTGTGTATATTTTATTAATAATAATTTAGATTCGTACTAAATTGCTTATAATTCATTATTTATATATAAAAGAATACTATAATAATGCCAAATGTATTTCATTTATAAATATATATACTAACAATAAAACACATGTATTTTACTAAAACTTATTTTAGACTAATATTTATTAATTTTACTATAATAATGTTTATATTTTATTAAAGATAACTTACAATTCTTATTCTTATTATATTATAATTATAATCATTTAATACTAATATTTTACATTTATTTAATAAATATTAATTATTCCATTGCAATACTTATATTTTAATAAATTTTTATTAAATATTACTACTACAGTCTCTATATTTTTCAATATACTACTAAAAATATTAAGATAATGTTTACATTTCAATAATAATTACTAATATAGTCTCTATTTAATTAAAGTTACTAATACATTTTTAAGTTATCTTATATTTTATTTATATTAATCTTTTAAATACTAATAAATTTTCTATATTTATTTTAAAAAATCAATAATATTAATATAATCCTTATATTTTAATAAAAATTATTAGTACATTGTTAATTTATTAAATATTTCTAATATTTGACTTATATTTACTAATTACTGATATGCAATTACTGTTATGTTAATTATTATTATACTTTAAGAACTACTAATGATAATAGAATGATTATATTTTATTAATTATTAATTAATTAATACTATTACTTCAACTACATAGTTTAAATCTAACTAATAATTACTATAAATAATTATAAAATAAGTATATTTTTAAATATTTATTATTAATGCTATTATATTGATTATATTTTTATTAAAAATTACTTATACTTAATTAATTTTACTATTAAATTACTTGACTTATACAGTACTAATAGTAAATTACTTTATTTTTTAGATTATTAAACACAATTACTACATCTAAATAACATATATTTTACTTAAAATTATTATAAATAGTAATAACTTCATTATAAATAATCTACTTTTTAAATAATAATAAATAAATAGTTTATATTTGTTTACAAAAATGTAAACAAACCATAAAAATAGTTTGTTATTGTATCCAAAAATGTAAACAAACCATAAAAATAGTTTGTTATTGTATCCAAAAATGTAAACAAACCATAAAAATAGTTTGTTATTGTATCCAAAAATGTAAACAAACCATAAAAATAGTTTGTTATTGTATTCAAAAATGTAAACAAACCATAAAAATAGTTTGTTATTGTATCCAAAAATGTAAAAAAAACCTTAAAAATAGTTTGTTATTGTATTCAAAAATGTAAACAAACCTTAAAAATAGTTTGTTATTGTATTCAAAAATGTTAACAAACCTTAAAAATAGTTTGTTATTGTATCCAAAAATGTAAACCATAAAAATAGTTTGTTATTGTATTCAAAAATGTAAACAAACCTTAAAAAAATAGTTTGTTATTGTATTCAAAAATGTAAACAAACCATAAAAATAGTTTATTATTGTATTAAAAAATGTAAACAAACCATAAAAATAGTTTGTTATTGTATTAAAAAATGTAAACAAACTAACCCTACTTTATAACTACTCGTAAACAAACTACCCTACTGTATAACTACTTGTAAACAAAACATATAAATAGTTTGTTATTGTATTCAAAAATGTAAACAAACCATAAAAATAGTTTGTTATTGTATTCAAAAATGTAAACAAACCTTAAAAATAGTTTGTTATTGTATTCAAAAATGTAAACAAACTACCCTACTTTATAACTACTCGTAAACAAACTACCCTACTGTATAACTACTTGTAAACAAAACATATAAATAGTTTATATTTGTTTACAAAAATGTAAACAAACCATAAAAATAGTTTGCTTTTGTATTAAAAAATGTAAACAAACCATAAAAATAGTTTGTTATTGTATTCAAAATCGTAAACAAACTACCCTACTTTATAACTACTCGTAAACAAACYACCCTACTGTATAACTACTTGTAAACAAAACATATAAATAGTTTGTTATTGTATCCAAAAATGTAAACAAACCATAAAAATAGTTTGTTATTGTATTCAAAAATGTAAACAAACCATAAAAATAGTTTGTTATTGTATTCAAAAATGTAAACAAACCTTAAAAATAGTTTGTTATTGTATTCAAAAATGTAAACAAACCTTAAAAATAGTTTGTTATTGTATTCAAAAATGTAAACAAACCTTAAAAATAGTTTGTTATTGTATTCAAAAATGTAAACAAACCTTAAAAATAGTTTGTTATTGTATCCAAAAATGTAAACAAACCATAAAAATAGTTTATTATTGTATCCAAAAATGTAAACAAACCATAAATATATTTGTTATTGTATTCAAAAAYGTAAACAAACCATAAAAATAGTTTATTATTGTATTCAAAAATGTAAACAAACCATAAATATAGTTTGTTATTGTATCCAAAAATGTAAAMAAACCATAAAAATAGTTTATTATTGTATCCAAAAATGTAAACAAACCATAAATATAGTTTATTATTGTATCCAAAAATGTAAACAAACCCTAAAAATAGTTTGTTATTGTATCCAAAAATGTAAACAAACCTTAAAAATAGTTTGTTATTGTATCCAAAAATGTAAACAAACCATAAAAATAGTTTGTTATTGTATTCAAAAATGTAAATAAAAACGTTAATTAACTATAAAAAAATTCATTGGTTATAAAAATGTATAAAGTATTTTATAATATAAATAAAGAAATTTTAATTAATTTGATAATTTTATTTATAAACAATAGCCATAAGGAATAGTTTGGTATACATCATGTGATTGTACTATTATACGTTTATCGGATACTGCTTGATATTTTTTATTAAATACTGCTGTGTTAATGTTATGAAATTTATCGCATCTAAATTGTTGTTGTGGTACTTGACGACTATCATAAATACCTCTACTGTATTTATCAGCAATATCTACTACTGTATAATAATTAACAATATGTTTAGCTTTTTCTGTTATTGCTAAACCTTTAACTTTCAATTTGTTTATTTCATTACCATTTGGTAACACGACTTTGTAACCATAGTTTTTTGGACCGCACGATACAAACTCCTTGATGTACGCTTCACTTCCAAAGTCTTTTTCTATTTCATCTGTAAGTTGACCCAAAAAATTACCAACTGTTGGTACACTCCAGTTTTGTGACGCGTTGTGTTTGAAGATAACAGAGTCGGTGTCAAAATATAATACACGTCCGTCAGCTTCTGATTCAATTGAATGTAGTATACTATACAGATGTAGTCTAGCGTAAGCAGTTACCATGGCAGCCAATGCCACTGATGTGTTACCAGGCTTTGATAAGATGTCGTCAACTAACTTATAGTTAACTATAAGTTTTTCACTATTGGGATGTACTTCACCTATTTATCAAATAATATAATTATTAATATATTAAATAATAACTAATTATAATATAATACCTGTTATTTTATACTTTGCATCAGTTAGCAAACTATAATAGTCATTATAATTTGAACATATTTTAACTTGACCCTGATTAGATAATTGGGCCAATTTTCCCCATAAACTATTGAGCATTAACTTAGATATTGTGCGCAAACCAGAGTTTTTAACCATATTATTGACATCTAATTCAACGTCTATATTAAAATATATTTATTAATTAAATATATCAAATAAATAAACAACATTTACCTTCTATTTCTTTAAATTCGCTGACAAAAGTATTTTTTTGCTCTTCAGTTACGCAATTGTCTGGCCATCCCGATGCCTCAGTTTTAATTTTTAAAAAAGTTTTAATATATGGAGAAAAAATTTCACTTGATTTTTCTTCGTAATTTAATACTTCAATAATTAAGTTAATTTTGTAACCAAAGTTTAATGCACATTTAAGCTCTTCACTAAACCACGTGCCAACTAACATCCGTTCACAATCTGAATGTACACAATAATCATCTGATTTCGATTCTAAACAAGTCTTACATAATGGAAAATAAAGTTTTCCATTATATCTTACGGGAAGTATTGGAATATATAACTGTTTTGGCGGAATTACGCGGCACTTAATAAATCCAAAATAATTATCAATTGAAGTATTAATAAAATCGGTTAAAACTGACGGGTGTCCAATAGGAAATAACCGTTTCGATAAGACATACGGGTAAAGACTAGTGACGTCTAAATACATTATTTTTTCATTTTGATTATTACATTTATAATTAAAGTATAAATTGTTAGTCCGGCCACCAAAAAACGCTTCTCTAATGTTTATTGGCTTGTATTTTTTCAAAGACTTGTAAACTAATTGTCTATTATTGACAAAGTCTGATATATTTTGTGGTAGACTTTCGAGTAAATCTTTGAACTGATGTCCCCATATTTGGACAACATTATAGCCACATCGCTGATAATATGAGAGCTTAAATAAATAAATACAAATTAATTTCAAAATAATAATTATATAACTAATTAATTACCTTTTTTATTGTCTCGTCATAGACTTCATCATATGATTTACGTCCTACACCGCGAGAAGCGTTTCTAATTTCTCCGTTAAAGCAAACATGACACCCATGCCAATAACACCCCCAATATTCATACACAGTGTTGGTTTCGTGACAGAAACCATCAGCAAATTCATTACCTAATTTCACTTCTCGAGCAATTTTTTTATTGATTTCATATTCTTTTAAATCTAGCCATACATTTCCGGATATTGATTTATTTCGGCGATTACTGTATCCTTCAAGTGGCGTCACTCCAATTATATTTTCTTGTAATACTTGTGTTCTAAAGTATTCCAATCCAACACCAGCTAAAGTAAACTTTCGAGTAATTGGATCTAATCCGGTGATATCTTTAAATAATTTGCGGAACTCCATTAAAGCCATAGTTAATATTTTGACGTCATTTTGACAATATTTAACTATTTCATGTTTAAAGTCCCATTGTTGACCTGATTGTATGTACTCTTCGTGCCATTTTTGACATGAATCAGCATTTGATGGTGACATGTGATCAATACCAAAATACTTAATATCAGGTATTCTACCTATGTATTGTGTTGGTATAAATTCTTCAGTGGGTTCAGTATTAAATAAATGAGGAAAATATCCTTTTGTGACAACGCTTTCAAATCCAAATGATTTCGGTAGCGATGCTAATGGTTGTTGAAACAAACACAAAGAGTCAATAAACTCAATATTGTAGTAAACCATTTTCAATATTTTCATTCCAGTCATAATAAGTTCGGGTTGTTTTTTCTTGTAATTAGAGTTAATTAATTCTTGCAATAAAAAATGACTATCATAGCCTTTAGCATTGTGTGCGAAAACATAAACTTTTGCATTGTTGTGTGAGTCAGCTGTTTGTGATAAGGATATTAGATAATCAAAAAACGACTTAACGCAACTTTTGTTCTGAAAAACTTGTTGACCTAAACCACATGTATTGCAATTATTTGTTGATTTTTGACGTGAATTTACATCCCAACAGTTATCGCAAACACATTCTGATAATAAATAATGAAATTAATAAAAGTATTTATATATATTTATTTATTAAAAATGTTATCCGTTACCACAAGACTTGATTCGATATCATAACAAACTATAAATTTAATTTTGTCGTCTTCTTTCTTAAGTTTATCATGATTTAAAGGATTAATCATACAATTGTGTTGAGTCCATGAATTGTATTTGACACCACAATTGCGACACTTGAGATAGTTGCATTGATGTTTATTGATTTTGTCCACTTTATACCAAACATCGCAGAGTTGACATTGTTTTCTCTCAAGACATATATTGTTGTTTATATGTTTATCATAACAAATATTTCCATTGAATGTTTTTTTACATACATCGCACTCGATTAACTGATCTATTGCTACTTTATCACATTTAACATTTGATCCACATAATGTACAATTTGTACATTTGTGATCAATTACATGATGTCTTGTATGACATTGATTGCAAACTTTTGTGTCATTTCTGTATGCATTAATGTTTTTAATAAAATTGTAATGACCAACTTTATTGAGTATAATATACTCAAGCCATATCTCATTGTCGGTGATTATATCTTCAGACTGATAAATAATGTTTTCATCATCAGAGGCATCAATAATCATAAGTTTATAAGGACCGATATTATTTAAATACTGCTGAATAACAGGAAAGTTATTAGCTTTAAGCGGTTGGTTGTAGTCTAAATTAGCGTTGAATTGACGATTTATTTTTGCCACAAGATCTTGAGCTCCATTACGCTGTGGTAAATCTCCATAACTTTGACCAATTAATCTTTTCCACTCTTGATTGTTATGAAGTCTTGAAGTATTAAAACCCATTGCAAACCATTGAATACCCACATAAATAGCTCTATATCCGCAGCTATTATCTATATTGGTATTAATAAAAATTTAATAAAGTAATTATTATATAATAAAAATACATACCACTATTGTTAATTGAGACCACAGAGCGCTTTCTAATGCTTTTTTGGACTGTTGTCTCTGGAGCTTTAGTTTTGCGTCCACTTCCCTTAAGCGTTTCCGTTACATATAAAGTAATATCAAAATTACTCATATAAAATGTTTGATTCGATTGAGCAATTTTGCTAATCAAACTCAGCGGTTCGTGTCGATCAAAGTTTTCAATTTTTCGGTTACCTTAAAATTAATGTTTTAATTAATATCAATTTTATTATAATTATTTAAATTACCGATAAATATTGGTTTGTTGAGGTCTTCATTTGACATAATTAATGTAAAGAAATCTTCACCAGAATGTTTTTGAAATATCGGTAAACAAACATCAGCAATGGCTTCCGAAAACTCTTCTTCAATATCGTTAAATCCATTCAAATCTCTTAAATTGTGGTTAAATTTAATTCGCTGAGTGTACTGTTTGCGCTTGAATTTGTCATAAGATTGGATTTGAGGTTGACGGTTAAATGAATATACTAATTGACCTTGTGGTTCATTATTAGTCATCAGATCTTCTTCATCTTCATTTCGAGGGTCAGGAGCTCCGGAAATCATTGCTTCATTATCATCATGAGAGTGTTCACCGCCATATTGTGTATTGACTGATATATATATAATTATTAAAAATTTATAATTATAATTTAATAATTAATTACCTCTGGGATCCGGTTCAGCATCTGAATTTTGTGAAACATTATTCATATAAGTACCATTGCTGTCATCTAATCGAGGGTCAACACCGTTATTGCTAACAATGCTTTCATTTCCACCATTTTCTTTGTTATTGTTTTGAACATCAAAACCATCATTTTTGTCTTGTTTCACACTTTTTAACCACTCGTTAACATTAGCGCCTTCAGGCATTGTACTTAATGAGTCTAATGCCTGACCCCATGACATACCATCTGGTATGTCGTCCACGTGTTGACTTAACAACTGAAACACTAAATAAAAAATAATTAGTTAATTATTACATTAATTATAAAATTATCTGCTTACATTCACCCATACGGCGCTTATTACTTGTATTGACATCAGATGCTGATCGTTTCGACATAATTACAAAAACAATTAAAACTCAAACAATTATTATCAAAAAGTAATATTTATAATAGTTGATGTGAACACTACAAGAGCACAAAAACAAGTGTGTAGTTCAAGTTCAAGTGCAGCTTATATATTGAAACCTGTTATTGACATTGACATTGACTGCGCAGTAAACAAAATACATCTACATTTTTTATTATTGTAATGCTTGTTATTAGAGAGCTACATGTATATTATTAGTATATTGTAATTTTTATTTATAAATAATATATAAGCTAAATATTACTTAATTATTATTTTTAAATTAGATAATTATGAATACAGTAAAAATTCAAACAAAACATTTATGTTTCAAACATCCATTTACTTGTATGACTGCAGGTCCTACAAGTAGCGGGAAAACTGTACTAATACGCAATATACTAGAACATTACAGGAAATCATTATATTTTGAAACTACACCTACAGTGTTAAAAGTCATGTGGGCTTACGGTCAGTGGCAAAACTTGTATGAAAAACCTATAAATAATTGTGACGTAAAATATATAGAAGGTCTACCTTCCGAAGATGACGTCAAAGAGTATGGACCTCATATTATTATAGTTGATGATCTTATGACAGAGTTAGGCAATAACATTACATTAGCAAATTTATTCACTAAAGGGAGCCACCATTTAAATATAAGTGTTGTTTTTATTGCACAAAATATTTTCCACCAGGGGTCGCAAATGAGAACAATTAGCATAAATTGTCATTATTTGATACTTTTGAAAAATCCCAGAGATAAGCGACAAATAATATCATTGGCTTCACAAATATATCCAAATAAATCTAAATTTTTAATTGATGCTTATAATGATGCAACATCTATACAATATGGTTATATAAGAGTTGACTTAAAACAAGACACTCCAGAAAAATATAGAATACAGACAAATATAATACCTGTAGATAATATATTGGCTCCTATTGCTTATGTACCTAAATAATGTCTGAAAATTTAAAAAAGTATTGTCATGACTTGAAATTTATTGCAAAATTACAGTCACCTAAAGCACAAAAATATATATTAAAATATATGTCCCGCGACCGTAATTTTTATTTAGCACTTAAAGAAATAGTCGTAAATATTATAAAAGGTAATATAATATTGGATAAAATTAATGCATCTAAAATACTTAAACATAAAAAATTGTTTAATAAATTTAATAAACCTAATAAAATATCAGTGTCAAAAAAGTTGGTTGTGCAAAGCGGCGGTTGGTTGTGGTTAATACCGATAGTTACGTCAATTATTGATTTAATTACATAATGTCATTTCGAAAAATTCAATTAGTATCAGATAGTGATCCTATTACTGAAACTAAACTTAATAAAGTAATTATACCTCATAAAACAGAAAATAATATAAATGAAAAGTTTATAAAAATAATTGAAGATATTGTACAAAAAATTTTATTAAAAAAGTCTTATAAAACATCTGTTAAATCAATAGTAAAAAATACAATATCTAAAGTGAACCCTACATTATCAAAAAACAAAAAATCTATTAAAAATAAATTTATTAGTAAACTCAAACCTACTAAACATTTAAAAAAAGTTATACCAAATAAATCTGTAGATAATTGGTATAAGTTATGATCGATCAAATACTATCAAAAATTTATTATAATACTAAGCATAATGCATCATTTAGTTCAATTAATAAATTATTTATAGCTGCTAATAAAATAGATAGTAGTATAACTCTAAAAGATGTAAAAAATTGGTTATCTAAACAATTAACATATACACTTCATAAGCCAGTGATCAAAAACTTTAAACGTAATCGTATAGTAGTTAAACATATTAATCAGCAATGGGAGGCTGATTTGGTTGATATGAAAGAATTTAGCGGTACTAATAAACACTATACATATTTATTAACTGTTATTGATTGTTTTAGTAAATATGCTTATGCAATACCGCTAAAAAATAAAAATGCAAAAACAATAACTAGTGTTTTTACAAATATTTTTAAAAAACAAAAACCTTTAGCTTTAAGAACAGATAAAGGTAAAGAGTTTATTAATAGCGATTTACAAAAATTACTGAAAGAGCTAAACATTAACTACTTCACATCTAATGATCATCGAATTAAATGTGCTATTGTTGAGCGTTTTAACCGTACACTTAAAACACGTATGTTTAAGTATTTTACTGCCAAAGGTACACGTAAATATATTGACGTCATTAAGGATTTTGTTGACACATATAATTCATCATATCATCGATCAATTAAAATGCGCCCAATAGATGTCTCTACTACTAATGAAAAACTTGTGTATAACAACCTGTTCTCTAAAACTAAATTAACCCCAAACAAAATAAATACTGGTGATAAAGTAAGACGAGTATATGACATGAAAGCATTTGATAAAGGATATTACCCTAGTTGGACAGACCAAATATTTACTGTTGAAAATACTATAAAAGGTGATAAACAGTATGTTTTTAAGCTAAGAGATGAACAGGGAAATATACTTGAGCAGCGCTTTTATCCCCAGGAATTGCAACAAATTACTGATAATCTGTACAGAATTGAAAAAGTTATTAAAAAACGTAAACGCCGTGGAAAAACTGAATACTTTGTAAAGTGGTTAAACTATCCGGAAAGCTATAATAGTTGGACAGATAATATTGAAAATGTTTCGTAACAAAAAAGTTTGTCCATCAGACTTAATATTATTTTCAATACAAGTATTTTTAATAACATTAGTAATTGTCGTTAGTTTAGTTAATCTATCATTTGATTTCGGCAATAAAAATTTGTGGACAATCATATTGACCAGCGCATTGGGATATATATTACCTAATCCAAGATTACGTATTTGCAATAAAGTTATAAAAGATGTCACAAATAACGATTTGTAAAATAATATCTATTTTAATAACTTTATTAATTATTGTTTTAGTTTTAATTATTTTTTTATATAATAATAAAATTCATCAATCCAAGTGGAATTGTACAAAATTAAATTATACTATAATTTGTGAATAAAATGAGTTCATATATTACTTTGAGTTCTAATGTTAGTACCGGTGACAATACATTAAGCGATTTCCGAACTAAATTAGGTGCTGTAATGAAATTTGATCCACAAAATGATTTATTGACAAGTATACCAAAATATACTGATTGGTTAGTTGGTATAACAGAAATATCATATACAAAATCATGGTATAATATTTTAAATGACTATAAAGTATCTCTATATGATGAGATGGGTAATATCTACAATAATGACTCCAATATTTATACAATTAAAGCCGGTTTTTATGAACGACCATCAAATTTAATTAGTGAAATAAATAGTATATTTGCTAAATTTAAAGGAATTGTACCTCCAAAACTGATATATAATGAATTAAATAATTACGTAACATTAATATGTGGGAAACTTGAAGACTCTGTTAGAGTATTTGTTAACTTGGGTGATGAGATTGAATGTTTGTTAGGACTTAAAAATAGAAATAATTACTATAATTATTATAATACTGAAAATGCAATTAATGATTATACAGTTAATAATGTATATACAAATGATGAAGTGAAAGCTCATCATCCAGTAGAAATATCTGGTGGAT
This sequence comes from Oppia nitens, assembly GCF_028296485.1. Taxonomy (NCBI): domain Eukaryota; kingdom Metazoa; phylum Arthropoda; class Arachnida; order Sarcoptiformes; family Oppiidae; genus Oppia; species Oppia nitens. The sequence goes on from NW_026533191.1 coordinate 538,075, forward strand.
ATCATTTATTATACTTATACACTGATATTGTATATCCATCTCTTGTTGGTGACACATTTGCACCATTGCTACGTGTAGTTGAAATACCACGTAAATCTAAATTTGGTGATACAGTGCACTTAAATTATGAGACACCACAATACAGACCCGTTAGACTAAATCAATTTGACACAATTAAAATCTATATAAGAGACGACAGTGGAAGACCTATACCATTTAAATTCGGTAGAGTTACATTGACTTTACATATTAAAAAAGTATAAAAGATGGATAACCCATACATTGATTATTATAAATCGCAAGCCGGTAACGGTATAGTAGTATATAGTGGTCACAGATATCAAGGTGGTAATGGTATATTTGGTAAAATTTTTAAACACATACAACCAGCACTAAAATATATAGCAAAACAAGGTTGGGAAGCATTTCAAGGTATAGGTAGTGAAGTATTAAGAGGTAAATCACTAGGTGACGCCAGTAAAAACCAATTACTTAAAACTGCTGATACAGTACTCAGTGACGTAAGTGATAAACTCAGTACAATGAAGCGTCAAAGAGGTATGGGTATTAGAAGAAGAAGACGCAAGCGCAGAATAAATAAATCTAAACGTAAAGTCACTAAAAAAGTATATAAAAGACGTAAACGTAGTCGTAAATCAGGAAGAAAACCAACACTAATATAATGACTACTATTCATCCATTGTCGTCTTTAATGACTTTACCGGAGTTGGATATATTTGGTGTCCCTCCAACTCAATTAATGATTGAAAAAGATATACAAACAGATCACAGACCGCTAACTACAATAAAAGCTGATTCACCCATTGAATTTGAAATAACTACTGGAATCAATGAATATATCAATTTAAATAAATCTGAATTGTACCTATGTTTGCAAATTGAGTTAACTAAAACTGAATCACCCGATATTACGGCTGACGATTGGAAAAAAATATCACCCGTTAATTATTTATTAAACTCATTTATAAAACAAATAGATGTAAAAATAGGTCAAACAACTATCACCAGTTCATCTATTAATTATCCATATATTGCTTATTTTGATGCATTACTTAATACATCTTCTCAATCAAAGTCAACACATATGCAAACATCAATGTGGGTTAAAGATAGTTACCCATTTAATGATCATAACTTAGAGCGACAAAAACGGTTATCACCAAAAGGTAAAAAACTAGCAGTTAGCCGTCATATTGAATTGTATGGAAAATTACATTTGGATTTATCTCAACAATTAAAATCACTAATAGGTGGTGTAACTATTAATATAAAAATACATCCAAACTCTCCCGATTTCTACTTAATGTATGATAAATCTATTGTTCCAAAAGTTAACATTATAGATACTAGACTTTATATTCATCGGTCAATTGTTCATTCACAAGTAGTACTAGCACATAATAAAATGCTTGAAGAAGATAAACCTGCACTATATTTTATTACCCGCCGTGAAGTAAAAACATGTACTATACCAAAGGATAGTATTGATTATTGTTTGAATAATGTTGAGAGTGGTGTTCTACCTAGGAAGCTGTATATATCATTTGTTAGTAATGATGCTTATAACGGCTCTCAAACACTTAATCCATTTTATTTTAAACACTATAGTTTACGGCATATTGCTTGTTATTTAAATGGTCAACAGTACCCGCATAAACCGTATACACCTGACTTTCAAAATGATAAATATATTAGAGAATACTTTAGTTTATTTGAAGTTAGTAATCAGCTGAGCCATACTACTTGTGACATTACAAAAGATGAATTTGCCGAAGGTTTTTCAATATTTGCATTTAATTTCATACCTGACCTATCAGATGGCGTTGCAAAAAGTGGTTATGTATCTCCATTACAAAGAGGTGGACTTAGAATTGAATTAAAATTTAATTACCCTTTAGCCGAACAAATAACTGCTTTAATATATTGTGAATACGATAGTTTAATTGAAATACAGAAAAACCGATTTGCTGTTAAAGACTTTTCATGAATACATTAGAAATAAATAAATATTTTCGTAGCTGTATCAAGTATTATGGCACCTATCCTAGAGATGAATTACCTAATACTATACCTAATAACAGTGGATTAATTGTAAATACAGATAAAGCTAATCAACCAGGAGAACATTGGGTTGCAATATATAAATATAATAACAGTGTAGTTTATTTTGATTCATTTGGCTTACCCCCACTACACAAAGAAATCATAAACTTTATAAAAGACAACAGTAGTAGTGGTTGGTTCTATAACACTATTAATTTTCAAAGTGTATACTCAACTACATGTGGAAAATATTGTGTATTTTTTCTATCAAATTATTTCAATGGCGCGAACTTTGATAACTTTTGTAAAATATTTACTTTCAGTAGTGATATTAATGATAAGTTGGCAGATATGTTATACAGATGGCAGCTGTAGCTTATCACATTTGTATAAAGATATACGTCAGTATAGAGTGGTTTATAAACAAATGGAGAAACTATATGACGAAAAACTATTGATAGTTTTGAGTGACGCAAATCTACACGCGCCATATTTGGTTGAACCGTCAACATATTTTTCAAAGGAAATTAAAAAATACTTTATAGAAGAAGGCAAGCAATTAAATGATATAAAAGACTTGGAAGAGTTGCTAAAATTGCTAAACTACTTAAACTTTAGTAATTTTCGTACGGAAAGACATAATTTTTTAGTAAGTAATGGAAAAAATTAATCAAATATGCGGTGTTATGGATGCACAGGGTTTCACTGTTGATGGCGTGTTTTATCCGCGGGAAGTATGTGTGTTATCACATACACTTAAACAGTGTGAACTGTGTGACACAGACCTTCGCTTTGTTGATATGGACCTTAAAGACCGTATAACTAATTTATATTTGGCTAACAATCTGTTTGGCTTTTCATTGAGAGCCCACAACACCGATATCACTCACAACTCATCTCTCGAACCTAATCAAGTGATATATATGATGTATCATAAAATTAAATCACACGATAAACCATATTTGGCCATAAAAAACCAACAATTGGCAATTATATTGGACTTATGGAAAATACCGTATATTAATCTCAATGAATACAAATGTCCCAACTATTCAAAACTTAAACAATTTTATGGTGGTCTCCCGTGTCATTTTCACAATAGAATTGTTCCCGATCGAAAACTCCTGCGCTGCGCTTCAAATAAATGCAATTTATTATGGAAATGGCTAAATAATTATTATCAATCACATTAATTTTTTTATTCAATAAATTTATTTATGTAATTACAATATTGTCTTTAATTAATTTAGTATAAGTATATATAATTAAATTATTTTTACAGTATTTATTCAATGGAGGTCCAAACATTGATACAGTAATTGTTTTGTCGGGGTAAGTCTCAGCTTTAAGTACCAATAAATCAAATAATCGTTGATTAAACCCGTATTCCATTAAAACGTATGTGGTTATATTTGGTTTCATTATTAGCGGCTTTAGATATTTGTCAACATTTAAATATATGTTTATACTTGTGTTGAGTATAACGGTTTCACAAATATCCATCATTTTTGTCTTAAATATATTTATACAAAACGGCTCTAGCATTCTGTGAGCAATAAATAATTTAAATTTTCTAACATAAAGACATTTGAATCCTGAGTTGACAAAATCAAACGGTGACAAGAAGTGTCCTTTTATGAAAAGCATTTTCAATGAGTACCGAACCATCTTATAATCGTCATACATCTCAATATTGTGTGATGAATTTAATGTAAACTGAATTTTATTTGGTGTAGTAGGCATAACATTGTACAGTTCTATGGCGTTGTAAAAGTCGACAAAATTCAATCTTAAATTAGTGATATTTTGATTATTTATAATTGACTTCCAATTTCCTTGACATAACTTTTGATCCACACTGAGAACTTTTAGTTGAGGTAGAGTCGCCAAATGGTTACATACAGTATTTCTATCAACTGATCCACCTACGTGTAATTCAATGGCTTTAGAACCGAATTTATTAATAAACTCAATAAACTGATTCATATTCTTGAAATTAATTGTGTTCATATAACGTATAGCTTTTATCCGTTCTGGAAAGTTTTGACGAAGTATCCCCCGAACATTCTCTATTGCTAAGCATTGAACGGCCGTATAAATATTAATTTGCTTCAAATGACGAAACGAATTAAAAAACGTCTCATTAAATCGATAAAACACATCAAATTCCAATAGTTTGATTTGCTTAAAATCTTGTGATACTTTTTGTAATGATTCTCGATAACCATCTGACCAAAGACTTATACTATTGTGGTCTACATCCCATTCATCATCAAACTCAGCAATTCTGAGTGTTTGTTGATTTGTAAATATCATTCGTTGCCATTGTTTACTAACAGTAAGTAAAGTAACTTTACTTTTTGCAGGTAAGTGTTTTATTATTAGTCCACACAAGTCGTCACCATAACGATCAAAACTATCGCGACCATACACTTTAGTCATTTTAAAGCAACTAAACACTTACTTGAAAAACACATTTGCTTTTATGACAGTGAAACTCAATAAAATAAACATTGATGAAATTTAAATCTCTTTATTTAATTATTAGTATACATTTTAAATATTTCATCATTAAGTATAATTATATTTTTGATCTCATATGACGTCAAACTAACACTAGCATATGTTAAGAGGCATTTTACAACAATAATGTTGTAAAAACCTTTATCATCTTTCTTGAACTTAATAGTCCTATCAATATCTCCAATGTCTTCAATATTGCCATCAATCCCTTTTGCTTTAATATCTTCAATTAGATGACGAAACTCGTCCACATTTAAGTTAACACCGCGTTTCGTATATTGTAATTTCTCATCTTCATTAGCAAAAGCCAGTCGTATATCCACACGCATTTGGTCTTCTGATTTACTCAATCGAATAACTTTTTTGAAATTAGATTTTTTATTTGTAATAATATGAGTGTAAACGTGCTCATAGTTAAAAACTCTTTTAGGCGTATCAACAATACTTGTAGACATTTTGATTGTTATTTGTATTGCTTTTGACTTTTACTTTTACAGTCTTATATATAATGCTACTTATATACTGTTATTTATTTTTAACTACTATATAAGACTAATTAATGTTGATGTAGTATATCTCTCATCAAGTATAATAGTACTATAATGAGCACTAAAATAATTCCCGGTTGTGATGGCTACGCTAAAGTCATTAAATTAGTTGCTGTTAAAAATAAAAATAGTGTAATACAATTAATTAAAATAACTCAGCATAGCCCTAGTTATAGACCATTATTGAGTGTTTGTCTAAAATTAGATCAATATTTATGGCTCGTGGGAAAACTAAAACAACGAAATAGTGGTTATCGTAATGAGAAAAATAATGAGCTATACATCACTAGAGACCCATATTTAAAACTGACAATACTTTATCAAAAACAACTGAAAATAGCTGCAATGATACTAACTAGAATGGATATTAAACACATAATTAAATTAAAACCTTGGATATGGAATAAATTTGTAGCTATTGAGTCAACGATTACACCTATTCAGGAAATAGTACCTGAAGAGTCAATGGACTTGGAATCAGAACCAATCACTATTGAGTTAACATAATAAATGCATATATCATTGTATTTATAACCAATAAAAATAAGTTTTAATTACATCAACATTTATTTACTTTGTATATAAATACAGTAGTTAACTTTTATTTTACCATTGAAAATGTCTCACACAGAAGTTTCTGGTTTTTTTCTAACTCTTAGTACTACTAATAATTTCAAAAGAGTAGTATCAGTAAAATGTGTTTTACATTTGAATTCAACACTTTTTTATATTATCATAACCGACCTAAAAGATGGTAAAATGTTTGATGATCTGCTGGTAATTCAATCCGACGACTTTTTTAATCTTATACGAGAAATTGTGTTTAAAGAGAAAAAAGTTGGTACCGTCAATGTGTCCTTTGGCTCACTTCAATTTGTTACAGACAATCACAACAATAGTGTATCAATTTTTCACCGCAACTACAGCAAAAATAATTTGGTGAATTTGCGATATAAAGAGCTGGAACTACTGTTTAACGAAAAAGACAATATTCTTAAACAAATTGACGACATCGCGGATAAAACATCAAAATTTGTCAATCATCAGCAAAATACACGATCGCTTCTTCCAACGCCACCTGGAATTAAAACTAAAAGCTATTTCGATGAAGTGTGGTCTTGGCCTGAAATTCCGGTTTCAACCAGCACAGGTATTGCGTCTACAGAAAACACTGGGAATGACGTATGTGGTATTCACCCTATGCCCATCAAACGTCCAACAAGTTTACCTCTTAGCAGTAGTCTTAATATTCTTATGAATAAAAATGTTAACAAATAATGATTTACAAATTACTAATGTATCTATGACTGCTAATTTGTTTAATTTTAATAAAGTATTGAATTTACGAAAAATTACAAATTGTTTGAATAATTGTGTGTATGATAATAAAAAATTTGTTCGCTTAATTGTGCGCTTAAGAAAACCAAAGGCAACAATTATGTTATATCAATCGGGAAAATTAATATGTATTGGGACTAATTCAGTTGATAACGGTAGAATAGCCATAAGAAGATTTGCGCGTATGATTCAAAAGCTCGGTTTTGATGTCCAACTAAACAATGTTACGGTAACTAATATGGTGGCTACTTTTGCACTTAACCGATCAATAAATCTGGCGGACTATGGATCATTTATTGGTATTCGGGCCTATTATCAACCTCAGAGGTTTCCATTATTGATCATTAACTACGGTGACAAGAAAAAAGCAAACATCTCCCGTACGGGTAAAGTTAATTTTACTGGTGTTAAATCATTATCTGAATTGAATGATTTATTTTATACATTTTATTTAGATTATTTAATTTATTAGTTTTTAAAAAATGTAAAATTTATTTATTTTTTGCATGTAAACAAACAAGTGTTTAGATGTAAACAAACCATTGAATAGATGTAAACAATCAAGTGTTTAGATGTAAACAAACCATTGAATAGATGTAAACAAACCAATGTTTACATGTAAACAAACCAATGGTTACATGTAAACAAACCATTGTATAAATGTAAATAAACCAATGTTTACATTATTTATTTATATGAAATCCTAATTGTATATTAAATTATTTATTAAATTATTTGAAATTTAATAAACTGAATTTAAATAAAATTAAATTCAACAAAATTAAATACAACTAAATTAAAATCAACAAAATTAAATTCAACGAAATTAAATACAACTAAATTAAAATCAACAAAATTAAATTCAACGAAATTAAATACAACTAAATTAAATTTAATTTAGTTGTATTTAATTAAATTTAATTCAATTATCGCGCGATGGTTATACCACGTGGTTATCGAAATGGTCACGTGGTACGTTAGATATTTTAAAAGGGGGGGGGCGAAAAATTTTACGTTTTTTATGTAAGTACCCGAAATAGGGGGCGAAAATTTTTGGGTCGTAATTTATGTGAGTACCCGCGATAGGGGGCAAAAAATATTGCAACGTTTTATGTGTGAGACCCATTGAATTAATGGACGTCATTTATGCGCAGTACCATGTACATGTAAAGGTCAAGGGTCCAAAGGTCAATCAGCACCTTTATCTACTACTCAAAATAATTATTAATAAATAATTTGTTGTTTTTTTTAAATAATTTTAGTAGTATTTTTGGCAACAAACAAAAACAACCTATTAATTATTTTTATTTTTTGTTTAGTAATTATTTACAGCAATTTTATAATATTTTTTTAAAAATATTTAAATAAAATAATCAGGGTACAACATATGGATTATAAATATTTAAAATTGCCTTTGAACAATTTAATAAACAATTTAATATAARACAATGTTATTAATATTTGTAGTAAACGTTTAAAAAATAAATTGAAAAAATTTAATTGTAATAATAATACCAAATGTAAGTTTATTTATTTTTTTAGATAATTGAAAAAATTAAATTAAAATAACAAATTAATATAATATTTATATATATATATATATTTTAGATTTTGTTTGGTTTTTATCAGACATTAGTCAAACATATATCGTGTAAATTGAATTATCAAATTAAAATAAAGGTAAATAATTGTTTAAATTTTTAAATTTTTAAAATACATAATAACAAAATAATTTTAATAWACAATTTAAAATTTTWAACTTTATGTGTTAACTATAAAAAATTTCAAATAATTAATTAATAATTTTGCTTATATTCTATATTTTTAATAAATAAAAAAAATTAATTTGATTGAAACAGTTTATTGACTGTGAAATTTAGATAGTATTGCATATTTTTAATTTAAAAAATCATTAAAAAAATAATATTAAAATTTATATATCTTGTAAATTAAAATATAGTATATTTTCTATATAATATTGTAAATAACATTCTAAAAATATTACAAATATATATATATTAGAAAAAAATAATATTTTTTTTGTTATTTATTATAGGATGATTTTTCTTGCATTAACTATATTAACAAAAAAACTATCACATGTATTGATTTAGATTATAAAATATATCATAATTACCAATTGAATCATCGTTTTCATCAAATACCAGTCAATCARATAAATATGTTTGAAATTATAACCACAAATGTTGTGGACATTGATCACTCATATTTCAAATTTATTTATAWGTTTGATAAATGGGTAAATTATAAASATAATTTTTTTTTAATTTGTTTAATTGCTTAAAATACTTGAAAAATAACATTAATATACAATTGAATGTTAATTAATAGTTTTGGKCGCTTTCGTTGACAACAATTGTAATCAATGCTCTGTTAATGCATTTAGTAAGCAATAGGWCGATATAGTGTTTGTAWKAATATTAWGATTATGTTTAAAACATTGGTCAGTCAAAYACCCAAACARTTTACTAATTTGAAAATACTAATCAAACAATTTAGTACTTAYTGGACGTATATATTGACAATAGTWATGTGGATATTATTTTCCACACTATTTGTTATGCTWTTTAAAWGTTTTATATTAAGCCAATATTTTAATATAAAATTAGTACCGTTTGTTCAATCAKTGGATGATATTGTTRGCGATCGGATTGAAATGATTACCAGTATAGCACACAATCATATATTCAGTGATATTATCGATAAAAATCAAAATCGTATTATAATTGAAAAACTAGAAAAATATGTGAAATATACTGAAACATTGAAATTGGATAAAGATAAAATTTCTGATCAATTTCACCTGGTCAATATGGTCATGGACAAAAAAGCAATTACAATAGTAGATTCAGATACAGCCAAATTAATAAGCATTTATTTTCCCAATTTAAATATTATTTCAGTTAATTTAAATTTCATAAACACTTTTAAAGTAATTACAATTATGTATTCAACTAATCAAACAAAAMTTGACAAACAATTAACACTTATGTAAATATTTTTTTAATAAAAATTCTTGATATTTTTTATTTATTTAACTATTAAAATATTTATTGTTATTTAATTATTTTAGTGTAAAACGCTGTATTGAAAGTGGTCTACAAATTCATTACGATTTTGTTAATCAATTATTGGGTAAAATAATTGGAAACATTGTTTTTTATAAGTTTGATAACTATTATAATCTGGAAAAAWTTACAATTAATCCATTGGATAATCCCATTAAAATTGATGACTTATTTCATTCAGTATTTCTAATACTATTAARTGGTTATGYAATCAGTATTTTAGTATTTATTTTTCAAATAATTAAAGTCTATATATTATTTTTATAAAGTTAAATCATAAATATAAACATCGATGTTAATACTGTACTAGTAATAGTATTTAATTAATTATCTAAATTATTTTTAGTGTATTTAAAGAATTAATAATCAATTTATTTTCTATCATTATTATTATTATTATTATTTGCTAATATATTGATTTATATAATTACAGTTAATGTATATTTTTTTTTATAATTATATAATTAAAAATTTTTTTTATAATATTTAAAATATTTTAAWTTATAAGTTTGKATAAGTAATGTTAATCTYGRAAAAATTAATCTACTATTAATATATTTGGATAATCCCATTAAAATTGATKAATTTATTTTCATACAGTATTTGTAAATTACTATTATGTTTGTATGCAATAAGTAGTTTTCAAACATTTAGTTTTCAAATAATAAAAGTCAATGTATTATTTTTTATAAAGTTAAAAAAATATATAMATGTTAATTCTGTAGTTGTATTTAATTATCTAAAWTATTTAGAATTAAAATTTTAAAAAAAAATTAATTATTAATTTATTTTTTCTCTATCAATAACTTATATAATATTATTTGTTTGGATATAAGATAATAGTATATTGTTTGATATATTAGCAGTTACTGTATATATATATATATTTTTGTTTAATTATCCAAACAAATATATTTAGTAGTATATGTATATAAAATTAATCATTTTTTTAATAAAACAATTAAAATGTTTATTGGATTATTAAATGTTTGAAAATAAATCGATAATAATAATAATAATATAAAGAAAAAATAATTTCAACCAATAATGTAAAAGTATTTAAATTATTTTCWTAAATAATTTATAATATATAAATGTAAAAATATTTTTGCATATAAACAATATTATTGTAACAAAATAATTATTAATAATTAATTTTTGAGTTTTTGTAATAATTACAAAATTTTAATTTTTAGTAGTATTTTTGGCAACAAACTAAAACATCATATTAATTATTTTTTTGTTTAGTAATTATTTACAGTAATTTTATGATTTTTTTTTAAATAATCAGGGTACATATGGATAATTATAAAGATCTTAAAATTGTCATTGAAACATTTAATAAACTATTTAATATAAACAATGTTATTTGTAGTAAACAATTTAAAAATAAATTKRAAAATAAAATTGTAWTAATAATACCGAATGTAAGTTAATTATTATTTTTTAGATAATTACAAAAATTAAATTAAATAATAAATTAAATTAAATAATAAATTAAATTAAATAATAAATTAAATTAAATAATAAATTAAATTAAATAATAAATTAAATTAAATAATAAATTAAATTAAATAATAAATTAAATTAAATAATAAATTAAATTAAATAATAAATTAAATTAAATAATAAATTAAATTAAATAATAAATTAAATTAAATATTTTATGTATATTTTTAGTATATTTATGGTTTTTATCAGACATTCATCAAACATATGTCGTGTCAATTGAATTATCAAATTAAATTAAAAAGAGCCACTCCTATGGTAAATAAGTTTATTTTTTAAAAATTTWAAAATTATAAAATACATATTTACAAAAAATAATTTTCATATAAAATTTATGAGTTAGTAGACTATAATATTTAAAATAATTTAAATTAATTAATTTTGCTTTTATCACTTAGTTAACTCATTATAAAAAATAATTATTTGATTTAACTGTTGATGTAACAATTGAACAAATAGATAATTTAAGTATATTTATTTAAAAAATAAAATAACAATTTTTAAAAAAAATATTAAAATATTAATATATTTAGTAAATCTACTAGTATATTTTTCTATATAATACTGTAGACTGTACATTATGTTAATATAAAATTTATTAATTAATTTAGTAATATAAGTTTAAAAAAAATAGTAAAWTTTATATATTTAATAAATTATATATATATTTTCAATAAAATAATTTACATTATTTTCAACAACAAAAAAATTATTAATTAAAACTATTAGATTAATACTATTTAGTTAATTTTATTTGTAGGATGAATTTCCATGTATTAACTATATAAACACTGGACATACATGTATTGATTTAGATTATAAAATATATCATAATTACCAATTGAATCATCGTTTTCATCAAATACCAGTCAATCAAATAAATATGTTTGAAATTATGACAACTAATGTTGTGGATATTGATAACTCATATTTCAAATTTATTTATTTGTTTGATAAATGGGTAAGTTTATTTAATTATTGTAAACTATATGAAATATTTTTTTTAAATAATATATTTAATATACAATTAAATGTTAATAATAGTTTTGGGCGCTTATGTTGACAACAATTRTAATCAATGCTATAATAATGCATTTARTAAGCAATGGTCGATATAGTGTTTGTAATAATATTTTTATTATGTTTAAAACATTGGTCAGTCAAATACCMAAACAGTTTACTAATTTGAAAATACTAAACAAAMAATTTAGTACTTATTGGWCGTATATATTGACAATAGTTATGTGGATATTATTTTCCACACTATTTGTTATGGTATTCAAAAGTTTTATATTAAGCAACTATTTTAATGTCAAATTAGTACCGTTTGTTCAATCAATGGATGATATTGTTGGCGATCGGATTGAATTAGTTTCCATTATATCACACTTAGATATATTCATTGATATTATCGATAAAAATCAAAAGCGCATTATAATTGAAAAACAAGAAAAATGTGTGAAATATATTGAAACATTGCGATTGGATAAACAAAAAATTTCTGATCAATTGACCWTGTTCAATATGATCATGGACAAAAAGACAATAGCAATAGCAGATTCAGAGACAATACAAATGGTTTGCAGTTTTTTTCCCAAATTTAATATTATTTCAGTTAATTTAAATTTGATGACCACTTTAAATGTTATAACAATTATGTATTCAACTAATCAAACAAAACTTGACAAACAATTAACAAATATGTAAATAATTTTGTTAACCTTTTTAATATTTTTTTTATCTAATGTTATATTGTAATTAATTAATAATAATCTAAAAAAAAAATCTTCATATATTTATTGTTAATATAACTATTGAAATATTTATTGTTATTTTAATTATTTTAGTGTCAAACGCTGTATTGAAAGTGGTCTACAAATTCATTACGATTTAGTTAATCAATTAATTAGTAAAATACTTGGAAATATTGGTTTATATAAGTTTGATAATTATGATAATCTCGAAAAATTTACTATTAATCCATTGGATAATCCCATTAAAATTGAAGACTTATTTTGTTCAGTAATTGTAATACTATTAAGTGGTTATGCAATCAGTATTTTAGCATTTATTTGCAAAATAATAAAAGTCAATGTATTATTTTTATAAAGTTTTATAAAGTTAAWAAATATTTATGTCCAYCTTAATACTRTAGTAATTATCTAAATTATTTAGTGTTAAAATTTTTAAAAAAAATTAATCATCAATTTATTTTTATCTATCAATTACTTATGGTATTATAATTATTTGTTAATATAATTTTCGTTTGATATTATTAGCATTTATTGTATATTTTTATTATCAAAACAATTATATTATATATATATATATGAAATTAATCATTTTTATAAAACAATTAATATGTTTATTGGATTTTTTAAGTATTAAATGTTTGAAATTAAATCGATAATAATTATAATAATAGAAAGAAAAAATTTCATCCAATAATGTAAAAGTATTTTTTTATAYTTAAATTATTTTCATTAAATCATTTAATATATAAATTGAAAAAATATTTTTGCATATATTAAAAATATTAAATTGTATTATTGTATTRTAATATATTATTGTAACAAAATWATTATTAATARTTTATTTTTTTTTTKTGTKTGTGTGTAATAATTATAGATTTTAATTTTAGTAGTATTTTTGGCAATAAACAAAATCAACCTATTAATTATTTTTTTTTGTTTAGTAATTATTTATAGCAATTTTATGATTTTTTTTTATAAAAAAAATAGTTTAATTAAATAATCAGGGTACAACATATGGATTATAAAGATTTTTATATTGTAATTGAAGCATTTAATAAACTATTTAAAATAAACACTGTTGTTTGTAGTAGACAATTTAAAAATAATTTTAAAAATATAATTGTAATAATAAAACCAAATGTAAGTTTATTTTGTTTTGTTTTTAGATAATTGAAAAAATTAAATTAAATATATATATATATATATATATATATATATATATATATATATATATTAGTATTTTATTGGTTTTTATCAGACATTCATCAAACATATATCGTGTCAATTGAATTATCAAATTATAATAAAAAGTTTCATTTTAAAGGTAATGAATTGTTTATTTTTTATTAAATTTTACAAAATACATAAAAAATAATAATAATTTTAATTTACAATTAAAAATTTTAACTTTAATGTGTTTGACTATAATAATTCAAATAATTAAAATTATATAATTTTTTTTTGTTTTCTAGGATGAATTTCCATGCATTAACTATATTAATACTACACATACATGTATTGATTTAAATTATAAAATATATCATAATTACCAATTGAATGATCGTTTTCATCAAATACCAGTCAATCAAATAAATATGTTTGAAATTATGACAACTAATGTTGTGGACATTGATCGCTCATATTTCAAATTTATTTATATGTTTGATAAATGGGTAATTATAAACATAAAAAAATTAATTTGTTTAATTGCAAAAAAACTTGAAAAATAACATTAATAAATATACTATTATATTTAAATGTAAATAATAATAGTTTTGGGCGCTTTTGTTGACGACAATTGTAATCTATGCTCTGTTAATGCATTTAGTAAGCAATGGTCGATATAGTGTTTGTAATAATATTAWGATTATGTTTAAAACATTGGTCAGTCAAATACCCAAACAGTTTACAAATATGAAAATACTAAACAAACAATACAGTACTTATTGGACACATATATTGACAATAGTTATGTGGATATTATTTTCCACACTATTTGTTATGGTATTTAAAAGTTTTATATTAAGCAACTATTTTAATGTCAAATTAGTACCGTTTGTTCAATCGTTGGATGATATTGTTGACAATAGGCTTGAAATGATTACCGATATTGAATACAATCATATATTCAATGATATTATCGATAAAAATCAAAATTGTATTATAATTGAAAAACAAGAAAAATATATGAAATATACTGAAAAATTGAAATTGGATAAACAAAAATTTTCGGATCAATTGAACATGGTCAATATGATCATGGACAAAAAAACAATATCTATTGTTGATTCAGAGACAACCAAAATATTTAATATTTATTTTCCCAATTTAAATCTAATTACAGTTAATTTAAATTTGATGACCACTTTAAATGTAATTACAATTATGTATTCAACTAATCAAACAAAACTTGACAAACAATTAACAATTATGTAAATATTTTAAAATAAAATTCTTAATATTTTTTTTATTTATTTAACTATTTAAAAAATTTATTGTTATTTAATTATTTTAGTGTCAAACGCTGTATTGAAAGTGGTCTACAAATTCATTACGATTTAGTTAATCAATTAATTAGTAAAATACTTGGAAATATTGGTTTATATAAGTTTGATAATTATGATAATCTCGAAAAATATACTATTAATCCATTGGATAATCCCATTAAAATTGATGACCTATTTCATTCAGTATTTATAATACTATTAACTGGTTATGCAATCAGTATTTTAGTATTTATTTTTCAAATTAGTAAAGTTATTATTTATAAAATTAAAATTAATGATTATCTATTTTAAGATTAATGCATTTGTTTTATTATATAAACTATTTAAATAAATATTTATTTTGCATTTTATATCATCTCTATACATCCCTTAAATTCAAAACCCTTACATGTATTGATTTACATTATARACTATATAATAATTATCAATTTAATCATCGTTTTCATCAAATACCAGTCAATCAAATAAATATGTTTAATATATTGACAACAAATTTTGTAGAAATTGATAACTCATATTTCAAATTTATTTGCTTGTTTGATAAATGGGTAAATTATAAACATTGAAATTTAATTTATTTTAATTGAAAAAATACAATATAAATATTCAAAATAACTTAATATACTATTAAAAATGTTAATAATAGTTTTGGGCACTTATGTTGACAACAATTGTAATCAATGCTCTATTAATGCATTTAGTAAGCAATRGTCGATATAGTGTTTAGTAATAATATTATGATTATGTTTAAAACATTGGTCAGTCAAATACCCAAACAATTTATATATTTGAAAATACTAAACAAACAATACAGTACTTATTGGACGCATATATTGACAATAGTTATGTGGATATTATTTTCCACACTATTTGTTATAGTATTTAAAAGTTTTATATTAAGCCAATATTTTAATGTCAATTTAGTACCGTTTGTTCAATCATTGGTAGTGTTGGCAAAAAGAGAAATTTATAAAATAATAGAGAAATTTCTAGAAAGTTTCTAAAAGAAATTTCTATCTATGGGATCCCCATGTTAATTTTGTTATTCCAATATTTTTTATCTTGTAACATTGTTATTACAAGTAATAATCAAATATTATTATTAGTATTTTAATTATTAATTAAAGTAAAAATTAATTTATTTAACTATATTTAACTATAATATAATATAATGATGAATAAAATTTTACAAAACTGATTAATTATACTTATTTATATAGGTATCCAATTTGTATAATATTATATGTGCAATATTATGTCTCATTAATATATTTATAGTATTTCCAATAACTATAGATATGGGGATCCCATAGTATAACAAAAAAAAAAGTTAAATTTCTATAGAAATTTATTCATGAGAAATTTTCTAGAAACTTTCTCACGGGAATTTATTAGTTACTTTCTATTTGCCCATCTCTAATCATTGGATGTTTATGTTGGCAATCGGCTTGAATTTGTTTCCGGTATCGCAAATATAGATATATTGTACTACTATTAAGTGATTATGCAATCAGTATTTTGGCATTTATTTGTAAAATAATATAAGTCTATGTATTATTTTTATATAGTTAGGAAAAAAACAGCCATGTTAATACTGTAGTAGTATTTAATTATCTAAATTATTTAGTTTTAAATTTTAAAAAAAATTAATCATCAATTTATTTTTTATCTATCAATTACTTATTATTTGTTAATAAAATTTTTGTTTGATATTATTAGCAATTATTGTATATTCACGAATTCCTGAAAGGAATACGTATATGCATTCTAAAAGTCTGTCTGTCCGTCTGTCTGTCTGTCCCACGAGGACATAGGTTCGAATCCAGGCTCTGCTACAAATTTTTTTTTGATTTTTTTTTTGATTTTTTTTGGTTTTTTTTCTTTTTTAAGTTAAGGTGATTGTATGGGAATGCTTTTGAAGCATTCTCAACTTTTTCACGAATTCCTGAAAGGAATACGTATATGCATTCTAAAAGTCTGTCCGTCTGTCCGTCTGTCTGTCTGTCCCACATAGATTAGTGGTTCGAATCCAGACTCTGCTAAAAATTTTTTTTTATTTTTTTTTTTTTTTTATTTTATTTTTTTATAAAGCATAAAAAATGAGCTATGGGATAAGTATTGAAATTTTGATATTTCATCAGGAACATAGAGAAAATGGCGTCTAAAAATTAAAAAAAAATTTTTTTTTTTTTTTTTAAATTTTTTGTAAAGTTTATTTTATCAGGAATATAAAGAAAATAATGTCAAAATTTTTTTAAAAAATATTTTTTTTTTTTTTTAATTTTTTTTTTAATTTTAATTTTTAAGTTTAGATTTGTTTTAGATTTTTTTTTTATTTTTTTTTTATTTTTTAAGTTTATTTTTAAGCAAAAAAACAAAATGGTGTCCAATAATTAATAAAAAAAAATTTTTGTTTTTTTTTAAAGTTTATTTTATCAAGAACATTGAGAAAATTGTGTCAAAATTTGTAAGCTTAGATTTGTGTAAATTACTAATTAAAATTAAAAAAAGTAAGTAAATTTTATATATTTTAAATGTTTATTTTAAATAATAATGTTAAATAAATTAAAAAAGTACTTGTTTAAAATGAACAATTTTATTAAATTAATTAGTATAGAATTATGTGAAAAATTAAAAATGAGTAATAAAAAATATCTTGCTAGTACTTTTCCATAAACTCTGACGTAATAGTAAGTGTAGTACGTTTATAGTAATTTTCCATGAACTTTGATGTCATAGTAATTGTCATACATTTTTTGTAGTTTTCCATGAACTTTGATGCATAATATGTGTCGAACTTTACTTGTAGTTTGGTTTGACCTCTGATGCATAATATGTGTCGAACTTTACTTGTAGTTTGGTTTGACCTCTGATGCAAAATACGTGTCGAACTTTACTTGTAATTTGGTTTGACCTCAGATGCATAATACGTTTCGAACATTACTTGTAGTTTGGTTTGACCTCTGATGATGCATAATACGTTTCGAACATTACTTGTAATTTGGTTTGACCTCTGATGCATAATAAGTGTCGAACTTTACTTGTAGTTTGGTTTGTCGTGTTGTGCGACTGCTCAGTAGACTTCCAAATTAGTATATAAAGACTGCTATTTCTGCAGTGACCATCATTCAACATTCATAGCTTGGTTGGCTAAGCATCCTCTACAACAGTAAGAGTAAGTTGTTATGAAAAATTTATAAATTATTTATTAATATTTTAATTTCTCAACAGATGGCTTTGATTGGCGAATGTTTGCTGTGCTATGACGTAGCGGAGCTGCTGACGTCCGAACTTGTGTGTGAAAAATGTGAGCATCACATTTGACTGAGATGTTTGTACAATGTTTAAAAACGGAGCGTCATAAAGGCTTCATTAAACTTGTTCGTATTGTGTAAATTTTGGGTGGAACTAGAAATATTGGACGTCATCTTTGACACCAATGAAGAGCAATAACTGCAAGACGTTTCGGACGACGCAAATACAGTTCATCTATAATACGTCTTTGAGAACGACTGGGTGAATCCATACGACTCCAATTGATTATAACATGTACTATCCGCATCCTACATATTGTTCTGAATATGAAGAGCTAATATATGCAAAAAACGACGATGACACTCTGTTTACACCAGTTGATGATGACACCAATGTCGAAGATCAAGAGATTGTCATCGACCTAGGTGAACAATGCTCTTCTTCAAAAAAATTCATTTCTATTTGAAGAAGATATTGACTTCGCATGGGTTAACGATATCTTGGTTGTAACCATTGAAGACAACAATGAAGTCATAACTATTGATGGCGCTGAAAATGATGTCATTACTTCAAATTAAATGACTTATTTATAATTATTTTTTTATTTTTGTCATTTAAATATTGTGTTTAACTTATATATAACAAATATAAAAAAATAAAATTTTACGGTATTCTTTTTTTGTCTAAACCAATTTATTTTATGCTTATCGGATTCCTTGACCTCAAAAATGGTTAATTAAATTTTTTAAGTCCCATTTTTTTTAAACTGCTAAGTCCCGACTTATTCAATTATAAAAAAAAATTTTTTTTTAAAAACTAAAATTCACTTAATTTTACATATTTAATAGTTTCAAAAAATTAATAATAAAAAAATATAATTAGACAAAAAAAAATAATTTGATCGTACTTTTCCATAAACTCTGACGTAATAGTAAATGTAGTACGTTTATAGTAATTTTCCATGAACTTTGATGTCATAGTAATTGTCGTAATTTTCTTGTATTTTTCCATGAACTCTGAATTCACAGTAAGTGTCATACATTTTTTGTAGTTTTCCATGAACTTTGATGCATAATATGTGTCGAACTTTACTTGTAGTTTGGTTTGACCTCTGATGCATAATATGTGTCGAACTTTACTTGTAGTTTTGTTTGACCTCTGATGCAAAATACGTGTCGAACTTTACTTGTAATTTGGTTTGACCTCAGATGCATAATACGTTTCGAACATTACTTGTAGTTTTGTTTGACCTCTGATGATGCATAATACGTTTCGAACATTACTTGTAATTTTGTTTGACCTCAGATGCATAATGTGTCGAACTTTACATGTAGTTTTGTTTGACGTGTTGTGCGACTGCTCAGTAGCTTCCAAATGAGTATATAAAGACTGCTATTTCTGCAGTGACCATCATTCAACATTCATAGCTTGGTTGGCTAAGCATCCTCTACAACAGTAAGAGTAAGTTGTTATGAAAAATTTATAAATTATTTATTAATATTTTAATTTCTCAACAGATGGCTTTGATTGGCGAATGTTTGGTATGTTATGACGTAGCGGAGCTGGTGGAGTTCGAACCTTTGTGTCAACCATGTGATCATCACCTGTGCCACAGATGCTTCATCCAATGCCTCAGGACGGCGCATCAAAACGGACTCTCTTATACGTGTCCATACTGTAGGAATCTTTGGGTGGAGTTAGTAACATTGGACGCCATCTTTGACAACAACAATGAAGAGCCACCACAGCAAGACGTATTGGACGACGAAAATCCAGTCCACCAACAATACGTCATCAACAACGACTGGATCAATCCCTACGCGCCAATTGACCACAATCCGTACTATCCGTCTCCAACTTATGGTTCTGAACATGAAGAACCAATGGTTGCAGAAAACGACGACGATCCTCTTTTTGCACCAAATGAGGATAACATCAGAGTCGACGGTCAAGAAATTGTCATCGAAGAGGTAAACAATATTCCTCTTCAAAACAATCCATTCCTTTTTGAAGACGATATAAACTTCGCATGGGTTAACGACATCCTGGTGGTAACCATTGAAGACAACATAGAAGTCATAACAGTCGATGACACTGATTATGAAATCATTAACTTAGATTAAAAAACATATATTTATAAATTAATTTATTTGTAATAAAAAATTGAATATATTAATAAATTAAAAATGAATAAAATTGAAAATTTGTTAAACAATTACTTTATTAATCTTTTTTTTATATAAAATTTAATAAAATTATTTATTGACACTTACAAAAATTTACTAAAAGTTAAAATGCTGTAGTAAATTACTGTAATTGTTAGTAATTATTTTTTAATAAATTTTATATAAAAAGATTAATAAAGTAATTGTTTTAAAAATTTTCAATTTTATTCATTTTTTATTAATTAATATATTCAAATTTTATTACAAATAAATTAATTTATAAATATATTTTTTTAATTAATTTTAACTGATATTTATTTTACATCGCAATATAATTAATAAATGAATACATCTATATAAAGTAAGTAATTTTTATAATTTAATATAAATATCAGTTATTAGAAAGTTTAATTTTCTTCATCATTAATAAGATTTACCATTTCGTCGATGCTTAATTCTAACACTTCATCTTGATTTATATTTAACAAATTATTAGGATTTATTTGTGAAGTGATATTTCCATGAATATCAAAATTGAAATCTTGTATATTTTCATTCAAATTGTCAAATATTTGATATTCTGAAGTTTCTAATGCGTTTTCTATCACTACATCAAAACTTGAATCAATTTCTTGAGAGTTGTCCACTTCTTCAAGGTCTTGATTCACTAAATTTTGCGATACTGAGGTAGTGATATCTGTTGTAATATTTCCATGAATATCAAACTTGAAATCTTGTATATTTTCATTCAACTCGTCAAATATCTGATATTCTGAAGCTTCTAAGGCGTTTTCAATGATTTCATCAGAACTTGAATCAATTTCTTGAGAGTTGTCCACTTCTTCAACGTCTTGATTCACTAAATTTTGCGATACTGAGGTAGTGATATCTGTTGTGATATTTCCATGAATATCAAACTTGAAATCTTGTATATTTTCATTCAACTCGTCAAATATTTGATATTCTGAAGCTTCTAAGGCGTTTTCAATGACTTCATCAGAACTTGAATCAATATCTTGAGAGTTGTCATCTTCGTTTTTAACATTTAAGTTTATATTAGTAGATGCCATAATAAAAATGTATAAAAAGCTTTTATAACAAATTAAATTTTATTAAATAATATTAACACAAAAATAATACAAATTTTATATTTATTAACACTTATTTTTTTAATGTTTTCTTGTTGAGAGCAGAAAACAAACTGAAAATCTTTAGAAAATGCAAGCCCTTTTATATACAGCTAAGACTAATATAAAACTTATAGGTGAAGTTAAATTTTAGCTAAGGTTTATGAATAATTTGCAATCTGATTAAATTTTTCTAAAATTTTGAACTTAATTTAATAATTACTAAACAAATCATTTTCCAAATTATAGTAAATGAGTTATATGGAATATGACTATGTTAATTAAATATGTTTAGTAATTATTAAATAAAGTTGAAAATTTTAGAAAAACTTAATCATATTGCAAATTGTTCATAAACCTAAGCTAAAATTTAACTTCACCTATAAGTTTTATATTAGTCTTAGCTGTATATAAAAGGGCTTGCATTTTCTAAAGATTTTCAGTTTGTTTTCTGCTCTCAACAAGAAAACATTAAAAATAAATATTAAGTACTATGTGATATGCAAATATAAGTACAGTATTAATAATTATAAAATAATAAGTTTTAATAATTAAAAGTTTAATTTTATAAAAAGTAATTTAAGTGATAATAATGGAATCAGATGGAGATCCACAAAGTGTAAAAGAAAAAAATCGTATTCGAAAAGCAAATCAACGCAAAAATTTTCAATTCCGTGATCGTGAAAGAAAAGCTGATAAGGAACGCCGAGCAGCTAAACGCCAATATGAAGAAATACGTGATCGTGAAAGAGAAACTGATAAGGAACGAAAAACAGATAAACGACTAAACGAAGAAATACGTGAACGTGAAAGAGAAGATGATAAGAAACGAAAAGCAGATAAACAACTAAACGAAGAAATACGTAATCGTGTAAGAGAAGCTGATAAGAAACGAAAAGCAGATAAACGACTAAACGAAGAAATACGTGATCGTGAAAAAGAAGCTGATAAAATAAGAAAAGCTACTATTCGAGAAAAAAACAAAAAATTACTAAATGTAAATATAGAAAAATTTAATATTTCGAAGTTGTGTGGTCCCACAGAAATATGTTCATGTTGTGGATGTCTTTGGTTTAAAATGCAAATAAAAAGAATAAATATGGAACAACTACACCTAAAAGATAAGTTTAAAAATACATCGAAATCTGCTTATGAAATATTTGTGAAAAATGTAGTAAATATTGATAATAATAATAATCAGTTCTGTAACACTTGTCATATGGACATAATTAATGCAAAAACACCACGTCTTGCTCTTTCAAATGGTTTGCATTTCCCAGAAATACCAGAATCACTTCAAAGTTTAAACGATCTCGAAGAACGCATGGTATCTGCAAGAATAATATTTGAAACAATATTATCATTACCTAAAGGAGGCCAGTATCAAATGAAAGGAAATGTTGTAAACGTTCCAGTTGATCCAAATGTAACATTACCTTTACTTCCGCGACTCGAAAATGAACTTCATATAATCCGTGTAGAACTAAAAAAACGAATAACAGATCCGGATAGACGAAAAAAAGAAAATCGAAATTTCAAATCAGTAAGACCGGAATTTATTCGAAAAGCACTCGCTTATTTAATTAAACAAAACGCTTATATAAATGCCGGAGTAAAATTACGAGATGAATGGTATGAGCGATTTCCAAACGATTTCTCTCAAATGAGCGACACGCAATCTGCAGATGAAAATTATCAAAATATTAATGAAGAACCAGAAGAAGAAATTGTAGGATGTTTAGATACACTACTTGATTACGAAGATCCACAAGCAGCTGTGGCATATGCTCCCGGTGAAGGTAAGAGACCTTTAAACATATTAATGGATATTAATGCAGCAGCCTTAGCATATCCAAAATTATTTGCCGGTCAAGAACGTAAACTAAAAGCATTAAAACAGAAACTGAGTGTGACTGATTTAGCAAAATCAGAACTACGAAGATATGATAGAAGATGTGCTGAATGCATACCATATCTTTTTTTTACCTTTAAAATTAAACAATGTCATGAAGCAAACAGCGCTGTTAATATTTATAAAAGAAAAGTTAAAGGAGTAGGAGACAAAAATTGGACTGTAAGAGATGCTTTAAATAACGAAAAACTCAATCAAGCTATAGCGTCAGATAAAGCTTTCAAAAGTCTAGTAAAATTAAGAACGAGTCCTTCTTATTGGGAACAAAAGAGAGACGAATCTATAGCAATGATAAGACAACTTGGGTTACCCACACTATTTTTCACGTTGTCTGCTGCTGAAGTTTCATGGGATGAATTAATAGTTATTTTAAGCAAAGTCTTAAACAATGTTATTATAAGCAATGATGAAGCAAAAGATTTACAAAGAAATGAAAAATTAGATTTAATTCGCAGAGATCCGGTAACAACTAGTAGATACTTTGAAAATAGATTTCGAGAATTTTTTAAAGATATTATTCTACCTGGAGTCGCATTTAAAGGACGTCGTGTAACTGACTATTATTATCGCGTCGAATTTCAACATCGAGGATCACCTCATATTCACGGACTTTTATGGATATCTGACGCGCCAAAACTTGAAAAAAACAATTCGACTTTTTTTTGTGAAGTTGAAAAATTTATAGATGAAATATCTTCAACTTCAACTCTTGATTATATTGAATGTGAATCTGAGGAGGAGACGCAAATTATAGATGAAGACACGACACATCTGATAAATACATTACAAGTTCATAGACATATGGAAAATTGTATGAAAAGCAAAAATACTTGTCGTTATCGTTTTCCAATGCCTCCAATGCCAGAAACAAGAATTCTAAAACCGTTAGATGATAATGTATTACTGACTGAAAAAACATTACACAAGATTAATTACAAATTAATTTCATCAAAAATTGAAGAGCTTTCTGTTCCTATTGCATAAGGAGAACTTAATCACATGACTTTTTACGATTTTTGTAAATGCATACAACAGTTTATGGGTAAAATTATGGCGTGCAAATCATGATATTCAATATTGTTTACATCTTTACGCTTGTGTTACATACCTATGCGCATATATTAGCAAATCTATGCGAGGAATATCTTTATTATTAAAACAAGCTAATGATGAGGCAAAAAAAGGAAACAAAACACTTCAACAACAAGTAAGACATTTGGCAAACACTTTAGTAAATGGTACTGAAATTTCAGCACAAGAAGCTGTTTATCATTGTTTAAGTATGACTATTTCGCGTATGTCTCGTGTATGCACTTTTATTAATAATGGACCGCCAAATGAAAGATATCAAATGTTAAAGTCAAAAAAAAGATTTGGAAAATTTACCTAATGATTCAACAGACATAACATTTAAAGGCATCTTAGAACAATATTCAGCTCGTCCAAATACTCCAACTTTGAATAAATTGTGTTTAGCTGAATTTGCCGCATCATACACATATCACAAATCTTTAAGTGATAGACAATTAATGAATATAAACAATGATGAAGATGAAAATGAAGAAAGTCTTATTAACGATGTTAGAAATGTTTTTCCACAAACATTTGCGCTCAAAGATAAAATGGGTTTTATGAAAAAACGAAAGAATATGAAAATAATTAGATTTATCAAATATAACCAGACAACAGATCCAAAAAATTATTATCGATCGCTAATATTTCTCTATTTCCCTTGGAATAATGAAGAAAAAGATATACAAGTGGATTTGTGTCAAAAGATCTATGAACGAAACAAAGAGATAATAGATAGTAATAGGGAACTATTTGATCCTCAGTCTTTAGAAAATCAATTATTAGACGCACAACTTGAAAACGAGAACGAACTTAAAGATGAAACAATTAATTATGTGAACGAAACTATTGAAAGTCAACACGAAATTCTTGCACAGCGATCTCCAATTTACAACATATTTGACGAAGATGATGACATCAAATAGGATAAATCAAAGTCATATATGGAAAGAATATCTGTCCCAAAAGTAATTGGAGAAGAAGATTATCGTAAAATGATGAGATCGTTAAATATTCAACAGAGAAATTATACAATGAATATAATTTATCAATTTAAAACATTAAATCTACCTCTTTATAATATTCTAATGGGATCTGCAGGCGTTGGAAAAAGTCATGTCCTTAAATGCATTTATCAATCAGTACTTCGGCTAATAAATTCACAACCCGGAACTAGACAGGAAACAATTAAAGTTTTAGTTACTGCTTACACAGGAAAAGCGGCATGGAATGTAGACGGTGTCACATTACATGGTGCACTTGGATTTCCACATATACAATCAAGAGGTGGTTCTCTAAACAAATTATCTGCTGATATCGCTAATACAATGCGAGTACAACTTAAAGATTTAAAATTATTAATTATTGACGAAATAAGCCTTTGCATCAGTAAAATATTTAATTGGATTGATGAACGACTTAAAGAAATATTTCAAAATAACTTACCATTTGGCGGAATCTCAGTCTTATTAATTGGAGATCTACATCAAGCAAAACCAGTTGCAGGTAATTGGCCTTTTATTCCCGATAAAAACAAAGCTTACAGTTATCTATGTGGTCCATATCTTTGGAATAAATTTAAAGCATATGAATTAACACAAGTTATGCGTCAAAAAGATGATTTAAAATTCGTTAATTGCTTAAATCGTTTAGCCAAAGCACAATTGGATACCTGTGATCTTGACATTCTTGAAACTCGAGTTAATGTAATTGATGGAACAAAAGATGAAGCGGTTTGTTTGTATTTCACAAATCGTGACGTATTTGCGCATAATCAAAAAGCAATAGAAGATAAACCTGGAAATTTGCTAAAACATATGGCCACAGATATTATTGTTAAATCAAATAAAGACGATGAAAAGAAAATACTAGACAAAATATCAACAATGACATATCAAGAAACTTATGGTTTGCCAAAAGAAATAGACTTTAAATTAAATTTAAAATATATGATTACATGCAATGTTGATGTCACAGATGGCTTATTTAATGGAGCAGTTGGTGTTTTAAGGAAAATAGAACAGGATCGAATAACCAAAAAAATTAATAGAATTTGGATTCAATTTTCTGGAAATTCTGGCAGTGAAATGAGAAGAAAACATCAACAATTAATTATTAAACAAAATATTTCTAAATTATGGACTCCTATTGATGAGGTAGAAAAGACTTTCCAAATTGGTGGCTTTCTTAATATATCAGTTTCTCGTACTCAATTTCCTATTGTTTGTTGTGAAGCAATGACAATACATAAAAGTCAAGGATCAACATTTCACAAAGTTTTGGTAAATTTAACTCCAGGATTGCCGCGTGAACTCATTTATACAGCTTTTTCTCGTGTAACATCTATAAATGGATTATATATCGAAGGAGACTTTAGTATTCTAAAAAATCTAAAACCTAAAGTAAGTGATAATCAAATTTTTGAAGAAATTGTAAGATTACAATCAGAAGCAAAACTTGATTTAATTATTGAACCTCAAACTAATTTTCCAAAGAAGGATTGTTTAATAGCATATTTAAATGTGCAATCGCTTAGAAAAAATCATTTAGATTTAAATTGTGATCAAAATATAATATCTTCAGATGTTTTAGTTCTAGTTGAAAATAGAGTTAAACGAAAAGATTTACCAAATATTGGAGACTTGAAAGTTGTGTCGCATATATATTCTGAAAACTCTACAACTGCTGAAGGTGGAGTTGCTATTTACGTTAAAGAAAATATTAAGGCTTCTATAATTTACGAAACTATTGATAAACATATAAATCCTAATTGGCATTATGAAATTACTTGTGTTAAAATTGACAACATAGCGGTTGTTGCATTATATATTTCATCTAATGTTCCAATTAAAATATTAAAAGAACTTTTAAGTAATATTGCAAAGAACACCTGTGACTATGAACACTTAATTATTTGTGGAGATTTTAACATTGAATGCAATTCAGATAATGGAAGAAGATTGACTGAGTATACTATGAAAACATTTAAATGGTTATCATTAATACCGAAAAATGTGCCTACCACTAAATACGGAAGTCATATTGATTATATTTTCACTACAAATCAAAATGACAAAATTCACATAATGATTTTTACGGTTCAGATCATATACCGTTTTGGATAGACGTATCAAATGATAGTTGTATTGCAGATTTGAATTCATTGTCAACTTTATCATCATGGAATAGCATAGACAAAGAAAATGATTTAAACTCTGAATTAAATTCATCATCACAACGGAGTTTAATAGCTGATACTTTAAAAGACATAAAATTAGATAATATTAAAGAGACTAAATTAGTTATTCCTAAACTAAGCCAAGAGCAAATTGATATGCATTTGTCAATAAAGGATTCAAAGGTATCTCTAATAAAGTTGTCTCAAACACAAATTGAAGAGCATTCACAATCACAAGTATTTATAAACCAAAACATTTGGCTGTCGAAAGCAACACATACGTATTTATTTGAAAATTTAGAATTAAGAGAGAAGAGAATACTTGAAGGATTAGAAGATAATGGATGGTTAAATGATACACATATTACTAATGGAATGTATATAGCAAGATCTCTATTATCAAATTCTAATGCACTGGAATTTGAGCCGTCATATTTATTTCATCATTCATACAATTATCTTAAACCTCGAAATTACTTCAGCTATTTTGGACAGAATATGCATCACATAATTAATCCTGGTGGTCATTGGATATATATACACGTGGAATATGAATCAGATATAATTACATGTAATGTCTACGATTCATTGAATTCTTTATCTACAAATAATTTTATAATTCGCGTTGTGAGTGCTTATATTAGAAAAATAGTTATTACTCCTATAATATATTATCGGATTTGGAAAGTCACTAAACAACCTAATGCTAAAGATTGTGGAATACACGCTTTAATAAATATGGCCTATAACTGTTCTAATATTAACCCAAGTTCAAGAAAAATTTTAGATTCCAGCGATGTTTTAAGAAATTGTTTGCGTCAATGGTATGAAACAGGAAATCCATCATTGCCAAACTCAGAGGAAATTGAAGAAACTATATTATTATCAAAAGTTGTCAAATCATTACATTGTACATGTGCACAAACAGAAGATAATAATATGATTCAATGTACAAATTGTGGTGAAAAATATCATCAAAAATGTTTAGATGTAACTATCACTGCAATTTCTGAAAATTTAATTTGTAACAACTGTCAAAATATTGATGTCGATTTTATTGACATATCTAATTAATTATATAAATTATTAAATGTTGTACTATTTGAATTAAGTAAATATAGAAAATAGTTATTTTTATTATATTTGTAAATTTTTTTGATTAATAATTTTAAATAAAATTTTTTAATTTTCATGTTGTCTATTCTTACTATTAGTAATGATAAATTAAGAAATGTCAGGGAATTCGTATGGAAATGCTTTCTAGCATTCTCAACTGGTTTTATTATCCAAACAATTATATATTTTTGTTTTATTTATATATTTCATGGTATAATTAAAATGTTTATTGGATTTTTAATATTAAAAATGTTTAAATTAAATCRATAATAATAATATAAAAAAATAATGTAAAAGTATTTTTTTATATTTAGATTATTTTAAAAAAATCATTAATAACTTAATGTAAACTATTTTTGCATATAAACACTATTSTATTGTAAAATATTATAACAACAAAAAATAATTATTTTTATAATAATTAAAAATTCAATAATTTAATAATAATTACTTAATTTTTTTATATAATAATTATTTTAGTAATTATTGAATATATATATATATATAATATAAATGTCAATTGAATTGAATATCTATTAAATCTTAAAAAATAAATCGATATTATAATAACAATAATAAGTAAAAAAATTCCATTTAATAACATTTAWGTATTTTTATTTTTAAAAATAAAWATATTTTTAAACTGTTACTAAGTTAATGAAATATATATATATATATAAATTAATTTAGGTTTATTTTTTAAAAAAAATTTTAATAAAAATATTAATAGATTTTATTACTTATAAAATAAAATAATCAGGGTACATATGGATTATACTGATCTTACTAATATAATTTCAGCATTTTATAAACTATATAAAAATAMTGTTATTTGTAAACAATTTAATAAAACTTTAATAACAAATATTATTGTAATAATAATACCAAATGTAAGTTTGTATTTTTKTTGTWTMATWATTATTAKTAACAAAAAAAATMATAATAATAWTTAACAAATTAATATATAATTAATATTTGTTTTATTTTTTAGTCTATTTATGGTTTTTATCAAACATTAATAAAACATATATYGTGTCAAYTGAATTATCAAATTAAATTCAAAAAAACTAATTTAATGGTAAATRATTTATTTTTTAAATTATRATAATCTWAAATAAATAAATAAATAATTTTTAATATAGAATTTAAGGTTATCTTTATATAAATTAAYTATAGTTAAMTTTMMAATAATTTATTAATTATATCTTATTTTAATTAATTATAAATAATTATTTGACTTTTAACTATTATAAATTTAAACATTTAGAKAATAYTGCWTATTTAAATAATTCATAATTCAATCATTAAAAATAAACCTTATAATTATATTAAATTATAACATGTAATGTWTATTTACWATTTTTTTTATTAAAAATTTTATATTTAGTAGATCTACTAGTACAATTTTCTATATAATACTCTRATACTWTATTTTGTTAATATAATTATCGTATWATTATTATTTATTTTTTGGTACCAGGATGAATTTCCATGCATTAACTATACAAACACTGGACATACATGTATTGATTTAGATTATAAAATATATCATAATTACCAATTGATTAATAGTTTTCATCAAATACCAGTCAATCAAATAAATATGTTTAATGTAATGACAACTAATGTTGTAGARATTGATMRCTCATATTTCAAATTTATTTGYTTGTTTGATAAATGGGTAAATTATAAWRATAACATTTTTTTWTAATGTAAAAATACAATATAAATATTYATAATAACTTAATATACTATTAAAAATGTTAACAATAGTTTTGGGCGCTTATGTTGACAACAATTGTAATCAATGCTAATATAATGCATTTAGTAAGCAATGGTCGATATAGTGTTTGTAATAATATTATAATTATGTTTAAAACATTGGTCAGTCAAGTACCCAAACAGTTAACTAATTTGAAAATACTAAACAAACAATTTAGTACTAATTGGACGTATATATTGACAATAGTTATGTGGATATTATTTTCCACACTATTTGTTATGGTATTTAAAAGTTTTATATTAAGCCAATATTTTAATATAAAATTAGTACCGTTTGTTCAATCAATGGATGATATTGTTGGCGATCGGATTGAAATGGTTTCCGGTATATCACACAGTGATATATTTATTGATATYATWGATAAAARTCAATATCGTATTATATTTGAAAAATATCTRAAATGTATCAAATATACTGAAAAACTACGTTTGGATAAAMAWAAATTTTCYGATCAATTGCACCTGGTYAATATGATCATGGACAAAAAARCAATTACAATAGTAGATTCAGAGACAGCTAAMYTAATAAGCATTTATTTTCCCAATTTAAATGTAATTTCARTAAAATTAAATTTGATGACCACTTTAAATGTTATAACAATTATGTWWTCAAYTAATCAAACAAAACTTGATAAWCAATTAACACWTATGTAAATATTTTAAAAAAAACTTTTTAATAATTTTATTTATTTAGCTATGATTATATAATATATTAATTAATTAACAATATAGTAATTAATATCTTATTATTTGTTATTTAATATTATTTTTTAGTGTCAAACGCTGTATTGAAAGTGGTTTACAAAATCATTACGATTTAGTTAATCAATTAATTGGTAAAATACTTGGAAACATTGGTTTTTATAAGTTTGATAATTATGTTAATCTCGAAAAATTTACTATTAATCCATTGGATAATCCCTTAAAAATTTATGACTTATTTCGTTCAGTAATTGTAATACTATTAAGTGGTTATGCATTCAGTATTTTAGTATTTATTTTTCAAATTATTAAAGTTAAAGTATTATTTTTATAATGTTTTTTTATATTTATAAAAATATAAATATCCATGTTAATACTGTAGTAGTATTTAATTATCTAAATTATTTAGAGTTAAAATTTAAAAAAAATAATCATTAATTTATTTTATCTATCAATTACTTATGGTATTATTATTTGTTAATATAATTTTTAGTTTGATATATTAGCAGATATTGTATATTTTTATTATTCAAACAATTATATTATATATATATATATATATGAAATTAATGATTTTATAAGATAATTAAAATTTTTATTAGATTTTATATCAACTTTTTAAATTAAATCGAAAATAATAATAACTATTATTATTGTGTATTAATAATGAATTGTTTAAATAAATCACAAATTAAATTAGATTTCTTTTAATTAAAATTTATTTATAAAAATATATACACCTATTGTTATTACTTATACATACACTAAATATGATGGAAAGATATTAATTTAGTAAATTAATTTAATTATATATAAAATTTTTATTTATTATTATAATATATATGCAAAAAAATATATTACCAAATCATCATATTATTTGATAATTTAATTTATATGATATAATATCGATCAATAATAAATGAAAACTATATACTAACAGAAAATATTTATTTAATAATTTTTATTTTAAAAAATTAATTAAATAAATATATAATTATCATTTTAATAGACTTATATTAGATTTAATTACATAAATCAATAGTCAATTGTCTGTCAAAAATTATCAGTTAAATTATAGATTAATTTTATTTTTTAATAATATTATTTTTGTTATATTTACTAAAGTTTTTTTTCAAATGTAATTATAAACACAATAATAGAAATGCAATTGTATTTTCATGTAAAATATATATATAATAATTTATAAACTAAATATACTAAATGTTGTAATAATATATTTATATCTATTATACTTACATATATTTCTACTAAATGTATAATAGTTTGATATATAATTATAATGATAATTAAAAAAATTGTTTCAAAAAATACTATATAAATAATTAATAATATATTTAAATAAAATATTTTTAAAACAAAATAATTTTCTTTAATATCATTTTGATTTAGAAATACATTAAAATATTGATCAATTTTAACATTGATTTTAACATTTATAGCAACTTTTGATCTGAAAAAATAGATACATAGAAAACATTTATAATATAATAAAAATAATATATTTTAATATTGTAGTAATTTTTTTAATAATATCTATTGCTATTAATTAATAGTTTATAAAAAATAAAATATTTATAAATATATTGAGATTAGTTTAAATATTTCAATTAGTTTTAATTTTTTTTGATAATGATTAATAGGTTATTATGAGTGTTAGGATAAATAAATACAAGATAATTTTGTAATTATTATTTTTATTGTCATTTTTTTTATTAATTAATAATCATTTAAATATTTTTTTATTGTTTTTATTAGTTTATATAATTATATAAATGTAGTTTAAATATATTATTTAAAATATATTATTTATATTAAATTACCAAGGTTAATTTAACATATTATTTATGTTATTATTATTTAATATTATATTACATTTTTTATATATATTAGGATTCTGTTAGGAGATATGGGAGGTAGATGGGTATGGGAGAAAAAGAGAGTAAAAAATAAAATGTTATATTTTTTTAATAGTTAATTAATGTATTATATAATTGTTTTTTTCTAAGTCTTTTAAAAACAGTATTTGTTAATAAATATAAATAAATAATAAGTTGTTTTAAATAATAGTTTTTTTATTATACAATTTTATTTAACTAATTAATATGAATATAGACTATCTATTGATGTTACTCTTAAGTGTTTGTTTAATAATTATTTTGGTTAAAATCAACTAAACTAAACGACTTTTGCGTAACACTTGGTGGAGATAAGGATCGGTTGTCCGTACTCTCGGAGTCCAAGGAAACCCCGGAATTAGTAAGAAAAATGACTAATTTATTTAGTAGCGGTCTCCCAATTTTAGGGGAGGGAAGTAACGGTAATAATGGTAATAATGACGAAAATAGTGATAATGAATCTGTTATTACTACTATTGCTAACCCTACAGTTAGTAGAGGTCAGAGTGCATATTTAGACAAACCACCAGTTATTAACTGGATTACAATGTATCAGTTTGTCCCAGATTTTGTTTCTAGTGGACTATTCACTGATTATCATCTAGACATAGACAATTATGAGCTATCATGGCTTAAATTATATGATATTATGAATATTGATGATATAATTCACTTATATAATTTGTACAGTAACTCTATACCTAATTTAATAAACAGTACGCCTACCACTGCAATGCAGTCATTTAATGCTGACTCACACTTTAATAATTTATTAGTATCTAATATGTCTGTCATAACAACCGGTATAAACCGGTCTGTACCTATATATACTAGTAGTACGTCCGCGCCGGTCACCACTATAACTAATACAGTGTATACAACACTTAATAGACCGCATGTATCGACAAGTATAGGGCTTATTGGCCAACAGAATGACAGGACACGGTCTCCTCTCTATAATAGACCGCCCCGTTATACATACAGTAATTTGAGTCATAGACAATCTAACACTCCTCACAGTAACAATACTGGCGATCAATTGATTAATGCATTAGAGCAGTTAACAATTAATACAAACACAATACATTCACCACCTAAACTAACCTATGATATTGACCCTAAAGTTTGGCTTAAAAAATATGAAAAATCGGCACTAATAAATGGCTGGAAAGACAACCATAAAATTAAAAATTTTGCTAAATTTGTTACAGATGATGTGATCAATTGGATCACAGAAACATTTGCAAATTTAGATTTTATTAATTGGCAAACATTTAAAAATGCATTTTTGAGTGAGTTTCAGGCAAAGGATCAGGGAATAACTAACAGAATGCGTTTAAATACATTGAGACAATACAGTAATGAAACAGTTAGGATATATATTAGACGTGGATTAGATTTAATAGAGTCTGTAAATGATAATATGAGATCTAAAGAAAAGGTTGAAATATTAACATTTGGATTAAAACCAGAGCTTAGAAATCGCATACTTAATGTAGGTGTCTGGCCATTCCAAGGGGGTGTTTCTGAATTTAGACAAATGTGTATAAATGCTGAAAACTTTATTGAAATGAATAGAATAATTGATAGTAGTTCTCAATCAAAACAAAACTTAAGTACTACTTTTAATGATAAAAATAATAATAAATCTATTACTTATAATAATCAAAGAAATAATTTAAAAAATCCCAATAACCAATCGTTAAGCCCAACAAATCGTCCAAATATCCCACAATTTCCTGGTCGTTGCTTTGCATGTGGTGATGCTGGACACAAATCGTATGAGTGTCCAAACAAAGATCGTCAAAGCAAAGGTTATAACACAGATAATAAACAATCTCAATCAAATAATTTTCAAATGCGTAAATTTAACAACACTAACAATAATAATAGAAATTTCAATAATAATAATAGACATCAAAATGACACTAATACTAATAATTATTCTTATAAACCAAATAACAGACAAAACTATTCTAGAGTTTACTATAATAGAAATAATAAATATGAAAATCGTTTTCAAACCAATGGCCAAACCTATGGCCGAACCAACGGCCAAACCAATGGCCGAACCAATGGCCAAACCAATAGTAGATCGATAAATAATCGTCAAAATCTTATAGATACAAACAGAAATCAAACTATACCTAAACAAATTGATACTAATCAGACAATTAGACAGATAAATAGTACACAACCAGATATCGACAATAATGTCGAAAATTTAAACCGTTATCGGGATGTGAACGAGGGCCCATCCCAACAGTATATAAACCCCTCGAATCATTAAAATTTGATTTATATAAATACAATAATTTAATATATATACCTATCTTAGTTAATAATTATAATTGCTTAGCAAATATTGACACAGGATGTAACATTACGGCTATTTCACTAAAATTAGCAAATAATTTAAAACTAAAAATTAGAGATACTTCTATAGAATCGACAACTATTGATGGATATGAATTTAAACCTATAGGTGAAACTAATATTACGATAAAAAATAATGATAATAATTATAATTTAGATATAGTAACTGTTTGTCAAAATATTGTTGACGAGATTGTTATAGGATCGGATTTTTTCATTAAATTTAAAATAGATATAAGTTATAATACTAACACTATAACTATAAATAATTATTAGATAAATGATAACATTTATGATAATAATATAAGTATAAGTAAGTTAAATAAAATTAAATTTCATAGTAATGATAATTATAAAATACCACCAAATAGTTATAAATTTGTTGATATTAATTGTAATTCAAATGAATATATTTTTTGCGATATTGAACCCACAATAAATTTGACACAAAAACATGACTTAAGTGCTGCAAATTCATTATTTATATCAAATAATAAATCTACTCACAAAATGTTGATAGCAAATTATACACCGTTTGAAAAATATGTTTATAAAAATCAAGTTTTAGGCATTAAATCTACTTCAAATTATTTTGTTGAGCCAACATTTTCATTAGATTATTGCCAAAAATCTATGAAAAAACTAGTTTCTATGAAACAATTAACTAATAATTTTGAAATATATAATTTAAATAATAATGAAATTATTACCAGAAAATCCCAAGTAATAAATAAAATAAGAGACTATTATAATAACAAATCAAATAAACAAAACAATGAAATTAATTTTATTTTAGGAGAAAATTTAAATTTATTGCAAAAAAATCAGTTAACAAACCTATTAAATAAATATACAGATATTTTTAGTAAACATCCATTAGATATGGGTTACTGTGATGTAATGAAACATTCAATAATTACAGAAAATAAAATAATTAATATACCTAATTATAAGTTATCACCGGTTGAAAATAAATTTATTAGAGAACAAATACAACAATTTGTTGACGCTGGTATAGTTATCGAATCTACTTCACCTTATAATAGTCCAGTATTATTGTGTCCAAAGCCTGACGGTGTTAGACTTGTATTGGACTACCGTAAACTAAATTCTATAACTAAACCAGATACATTTCCTATACCAGCTATAAAAACTGTACTAGATACATTTAGTGGTTCAAATTATTTTGCAAAAATTGATCTGACTAATTCATTTTTTCAAATTGCCCTTGATAAAGAAAGTCAAGAAAAAACTGCATTTTCTACTGATACGTGTCATTACCAGTTCACTGTTTTAGCACAGGGTTTACGTAACTCCCCGTCTGCTTTTTGTAGAACTATTAATAAAGTGATGTCTGGATTACAATATAATATACTAGTAAATTACATTGATGATATAACAGTTTATGCCAATACATTTGAACAATTTTTATATCGATTAGAAATTGTATTCAATCGATTTAGACAATATAACCTTAAAATTAAACCAAGCAAATGCATATTTGGATCAAATGAAATTAAGTTTTTAGGATATAAAATCAATGAGAATGGTATATCATTAGATGATAAAAAAGTAGAAGCAATAGTTAAGATGCCTAGACCTGTAAATACAAAAGAATTACAAAGTTTTTTAGGTCATATAAATTTTAATAGAGATCATATAAAAGATTGTAGTTTAATTAGTAAACCGTTATATGAATTATTAAATAAAAATACCAAATTTAACTGGACCGACAAACAACAAGATGCTTTTATAAAATTGAAAAATTCATTAATAAATGCCCCAATATTGTCCCATTTTAATGACGATTTAGAGGTCATATTAAAGACTGACAGTTCAGGTTATGAATTAGGCGGCACACTGTGTCAAAAAGACAAAGATGGAAATGAATATGTTATTGCATATGTCAGTAAAACATTATCTGGTTATCAAAAAAACTGGCCAATTTGTGAAAAAGAATATTTTGCAGTATATTATTGTTTAAATTATTTTAGACCATATTTGATAGGCAGAAAATTCACTATAATTACAGATAGTTCAAGTATTTGTTGGTTAAAAAATAGTACTAAGGTTAATTCTAGAATGTATAATATGACCCAATATATGACTGATTTTGAGTATGATATTGTTTATAAATCACCAAAACATACTTGTCAACCAGATAATTTATCTAGATTACCAATAGATAACGATAAAACTGAATTTGATTGTCCACATGTAGGGTTTAAGATATTCAAAAATAACCAATGTAAATCGATAAATATGGCCCAGGAACAGCGCAAAGATATTGAAATTAATGATATTATTTTAAAAATAGAAAATAATAATAACTATAATAGTAAATTTATGATAAATATTGATGATAATATTTTATATAAAAAAGTAATTATTGATGGTATTGCATACTATTGTATTGTTTTACCAAATATTTATAGAGAAAATATAATAAGTAATTATCATTGTCACCCTATGTCAGGTCATTTTAGCCCAGAAAATACCTATCAAAAAATAAAAATTAAATACTACTGGAAAAATATGTTTAATGATATTAGTGAGTTTGTTAAAAATTGTCATAATTGTCAATTAAATAAAATAAATAGAAAAAAACTACCTGGATATTGTGAGTTAATAGAAGTTGATAAACCGTTTTCACGGGTCCAGATAGATATTACCGGCCCATATAGACTGACTAGTAGAGGCAATAAATATATAGTTGCTGCTATAGATAACTTCACTAAATATGTTGAAATGAGAGCTATACCTAATCAAGATGCATTTTCAATTGCAAATTTCATATACGAAGATATTATTAATAGACATTCACCTCCTATAGTCTTACAATCAGATAGAGGTACAGTATTTTTAAGTGAAATCGTACAAGCAATTATATCTATTAATCCCCCAACAATTCAAAAATTTAGCACGCCATATAACCCTAGTTGTCAGGGTCAAATTGAACGCGCTAACGCTACTATTAAAGAGTATTTACGTACAAATATTAAAAATGAAAAAGATTGGGATTTATTTGTACCTAGTTGTAAATTTGCTTTAAATACAATGAGAAATAGTACTACAAATAAAACCCCATTTGAATTGTTATACAACCGCTTGCCGTATACTTTTACTGACTTAGATTTAAATTATAAACAAAAAACAGAAAATATAACAAACTTATTCACAGATAAAACAAATGACTTATATAAGAAAGAAATTGAAAAAATTAAAAATAGGATAAAATCAAAACAGATAAAAATAGCCAAAATATATAATGAAAATCATAGACAACCTATATATTTAATTGGTGATTTAGTTTTAGTTAGAAACAAACATTTAGACCCAAAAAGACACAAATCTCTACAACAAAAATTTTTAGGTCCATATATTGTTATTATGAAATGCCATAATAATGTTTATGTTATACAAGATGTATATAATTATAATATCCACAAAAAGGTTAATGTAAGACATTTAGAACACTATTATAATAATGATTATAAATTTCTTGAGACTCACAAATTACCTAGACAATATTTAGCCGATATAAATCAAATTGAAAACTATAGCGATGGCAATGAAAGTGATGAAACCGAGATATATGAATTGGATCAAAATGATGGCAACACAGGAGATCAAGGTAATTTAATTGATAATAATTCAAAAAATAATGATAATATAATAGATAATAATATTTTAGATAATAATATAATAGATAATAATATAAAAGATAATAATAATGTAACAAGATTAATTTCTAGACCTAGACGTCAGCACAAAAGGCCGTATAGATTCGGTAATAATATTTATGATTAAATTAATTTTTAGATAAATTAAAATATATTATAATTATTTATAAATATTATTTAAAATATTGAATATGATATTAATATATTGTTATTTATAATGTTTTTAAAATTACGGCAATTTTCATTAATTATAGGTTTAAAATTACATATAATAATAATATTTTATAACTAGTATATAGTATTTTGAAATTTAATATATATTTGTTTAATATATTTTAATTTTAATTTAATATAATATATATATAWAAAATTGAACTAAATTTAGTAATAAAAATTTATACTAAATATCTTTATTGTATATGAAATTAACTATAAAAACTAATTTAAAATATAATTTAATTAAATTAAATTTTACATAATTATAATTACATTACAGTTATATAAATATATAAAATAATATATATTAAATATGATATGTATTTAAATTTACTATTTATATATATTTGCTTTTTAATTGATATATTATACTATTGAATCTAATTATGTAATAATATATTATAAAATATTTTACTTTCATTTTTATTGAATAACACTTAATTGATAATTAATATATAATTTTATAATTATATTTTATTATATGGAGTTAAAATTTAATATAATAATTCAATAATATAATTGATATTTTGTTTACTAATTTTTTTTGGAATCGATTCAAATTTATTTTTACATTTACATATATTATATTTTATATGCTTAAATCGATATTTAATGGGTTTATATCGATAAATAATGGTTTTAATTGGTTAAAAATATACATAATGCGTATATTTTATATAATAAATGAGCATGCTCATTCAATGACATGTCTACTAATTGGCCAATAATTATGTTTAAGGTTAAAATACCTGTACTGTTATGTGTTTATTATTGATTTGCGCAAAATATTTTAAACATTTATGGTTTATTAATGTGTGCACACAAATAATATAAAATTGCAATTGTTTTAATAATGTATACCTTAAAATATAGTGTTTGTTTACTATTTTTTGTATATTTGAATGTATATACAATTAAAATATCGCCCCTAGAGAATCAGACTTATCTTTTAGCTACCGGTTCTCATGGATTACGTATATCTCAATACGGTAAAGCGATGATATTCAGTGGATATTGGACTCAAATCATTCAAATCGATTTTCCGGCGATTTTGGACAAAGAATTCAAGATACCAGAGATGTATTTTGATTGTCACAATCAATCTTATAGATCATCGCTAAGGGCCACATGTGACAACTTTAATGATATGATTAGCCTCGTTTTGAATGCATCAAATGGATTTAACGGTATTTTACACGATAAATTTAACAGTATTTTACAGCAGCAGACGGCGCATAGTTGGCTATATAGGCAAAAGCGTGCCTTGATCCCATTTGTTGGAGAGGCGTTGAGTGCAGTATTTGGTACGTCTACATCACGTGACGTTACTGACCTTCAAGAGAAATACCTGCTATTGTCGGAGCAAATCAAACTACAAAACGATAAGAGTTCTCTATTAAAAAATAATTTATTAGGTTTAACTAAATTAGTTAATCATAGATCTATTAATGTAAACAAAGCACTAACGCAAATAGGAAACCACATTCAAAGTTTAGATAATGTTATGAATTCCCATATAAATACTTTATCAAAGATTAAAATGATAACCCAAGATTTAGAATTGTTTGAGAGAATACAAGTCAAACTTAATGATGTAATCATTAGTGCTTTGGTTGAGTTACATAATATGTTATTATATGGTTTTACTGTTGAAGACTTAGAAGAGAGTCTAATCCAAATGAGACGAGGATTAATACCCTCTACTCTAATATCACCTGATATTTTAAAAGATATCTTAATTAAGGTTAATGAGGGTGTGTCACCACTCTATACAATAGGTATCTCCCACAAAAACATTGACATTTATTATATTTTACCATTAATTAAGTTTTCAATTTATAAAAATGGTATAATTTTAAAGCTATCTATACCTTTACAAACAATCAATACACAAACACAGTATAATATTTTGAAACCTATAACAAGTCCAATACCCTGTAGTAATGACTATTGTCAGTGGTACGGTCGGTTAGATGCCGACAGTACTTATATTAGAATATCCCTTTCTGAACGGTCATGGCTAACCGATTTTGATAACAAAGAAATTATCGGTGAAATAGATTTATCGACTTTAAGCTGTATAACAATAAGCGGAAACAATCTATGTTTCACACTTGATAGATCATTAATTCAAACAGTTAGCCAATGTACTGTTAGTCTCTGGAATTGGGATATAAATTTTATAAAAAAGTTTTGTCAAATTGAGCTATCCTTAATGGACAATTACAGTCCAATAAGGATGTCAGATAATATATGGATAATACATAGGGATGTAATTAGTAATTATGATATTATTTGTCAATCTGGCAATCAGAAATCTGGTGCTAAAAGTCGACAGCTATCTGAATGGGCTGAAGAGATAATAGTTGACTCAAACTGTTATATACAGACACCTAAACACACTATTTATGGCCCTTTGAATGAACGAGATTCTCGATTAGATACGATTAATAGTAAAACCCCAGTTTTTATATTTGACAAAAAATTCACTAGAAAATATCATAATTTTGACAAACAGAGTGACCAAATACCAGATATTTCTGTAAACATAAAAAAATTCGATACAAATAAATATAACACACATTTAACATTAGATAACTTTGCAAGTGCTAACATACTAAATACAATGTATGAGACACTTGAAACG
This sequence comes from Oppia nitens, assembly GCF_028296485.1. Taxonomy (NCBI): domain Eukaryota; kingdom Metazoa; phylum Arthropoda; class Arachnida; order Sarcoptiformes; family Oppiidae; genus Oppia; species Oppia nitens. The sequence continues at coordinate 580,553 of NW_026533191.1, forward strand.
CATGCAGACCAGTTAAATTATGTCAAAATTAAAAGTTCAAACACTGATAACTTGTTGTATTGGACTTCAATAGTCCATTCAATTACAAAAACATTTTTATTTATAACTATTACAACAATGACACTAACTATGATACGTTTAGGTTTTATTCGATTGTTTACCGTAGGTGTAATTATTGTGAATGAAACTACAGGTGTTTCCGCTAAAATTATAGACACCAACATTAATATTGGTTTTTTAGACCATTTCACGAGTGCTAACCCTATCAATGTATGGGTAAACCTAATATTATTGATACTATCAATTGCTGTACTTTTAACCTTATACTGTAGACAGACATTGCGTACAATATATTTTTCAAATTATTATGCAGTAAAGGAAAACAAAGATCTTGTTAATTACAACAATCATTTTGTAATTTCATTCAATTATACAAATCTTACACTTTTCCGGCCACAAATCGTAGAAATAGTTTTACAGGTACCAATTGACTGTTTGGACAACGCTTTAGCGTGCGGTTCTATATCCATTATAGGATCACAAAAATTATGGCAGATATACGTAAAGGACAACGATTATCGTTTTAAATTGTTGTCACCGGTAAAATTGGCCATTGATATGTTGACAGGATTCGATGTCGTTCGGGAGCAAACTGTTGACGTATCGTTTAAGGACTTTATTTGGATGGACAATCAGCCAAAACGTTTGATTTGCACTTATGGTACGTGCACTATAATGTACAAAAAGGACAGCATTCCTCACCGTCAATAATAAGATATATATTTTTATTTAAAATTAAATTTAATATTTTTATAATGTTATTGTAAATGTATTTAATTAAATGAATACATATATATTTTTTATATTTATATTTTATATATGTTTTTAATTATATATTTTAGATTTAAATTTTTTGTAATGCAAAATTATCGTGTTTGTTTAGTAAAGTTATAGGGGAGGGAAATGTTAGGATAAATAAATACAAGATAATTTTGTAATTATTATTTTTATTGTCATTTTTTTTATTAATTAATAATCATTTAAATATTTTTTTATTGTTTTTATTAGTTTATATAATTATATAAATGTAGTTTAAATATATTATTTAAAATATATTATTTATATTAAATTACCAAGGTTAATTTAACATATTATTTATGTTATTATTATTTAATATTATATTACATTTTTTATATATATTAGGATTCTGTTAGGAGATATGGGAGGTAGATGGGTATGGGAGAAAAAGAGAGTAAAAAATAAAATGTTATATTTTTTTAATAGTTAATTAATGTATTATATAATTGTTTTTTTCTAAGTCTTTTAAAAACAGTATTTGTTAATAAATATAAATAAATAATAAGTTGTTTTAAATAATAGTTTTTTTATTATACAATTTTATTTAACTAATTAATATGAATATAGACTATCTATTGATGTTACTCTTAAGTGTTTGTTTAATAATTATTTTGGTTAAAATCAACTAAACTAAACGACTTTTGCGTAACATGAGTTTATAATAAAATATGTATTAATCTTAAAATAGGTATTTATATTAATATTTTTTAACATTTATAAAAAACATTATAAATATAATACTTTAAATTTAATAATTAAAAAAAATAAATACTAAAATACTGATTGCATAACCACTTAATAGTATTATAAATACTGAATGAAATATGTCATCAATTTTAATGGGATTATCCAATGGATTAATAGTATATTTTTCAAGATTAACATAATTATCATATTTATAAAAACCAAAGTTTCCAATTATTTTACCAATTAATTGATTAACTAAATCGTAATGATTTTGTAAACCACTTTCAATACAGCGTTTGACACTAAAATAATTTTTTTTAAAAATAATCAGATATATAGTTAAATAGTAAATTAATATAACTATAGATTAGAACAGTTTTTTAAAAAAAGATATTTACATAAGTGTTAATTGTTTGTCAAGATTTGTTTGATTAGTTGATAACATAATTGTGATTACATTTAAAGTGGTCATCAAATTTAAATTAACTGTAATTACATTTAAATTGGGATAATAAATGCTTAATATTTTGGCAAACTTATAATTATATGAAATAATTAAATAGTATTACATTATTAGATTAAAATGTTTACTTATTATTGTTATTATATATTATGTATAATGAAATTAGCATTTGGATTATATTATTAAAATAAAATTAATATTTATTTTATTATTAATTATAATGTTATCATAGATAATGTGTATGCATATTATAGTTTATGAATTAATACTATTATACTATAGCTATTACAATCATTTAACTATAATTAAATTTAATATAACTATAGTTTGATAACAATAACAACATATAAATGATTAAAAATATATTTTAGTAAAAAAAATTTTACAAAAAAAAAATTATAATCATATTTTTATTCAGAAATAGCTGAAAATATCTATCAATTTTTTTCCATTGATTTTGACATTTATAGCAACATATCATTTAAAAAATAAATTAATTGATATTTAATAATATAATATTTTTTATTTTAAGAGTATAGAGATTATTAAAATTTTAAAATAATTTTTATATATATTGCTATTTATTAATAGTTTATAAAAAAAATTATGTAATTTTTAGATATATTTTAAAGATTAGTTTTCTAGACTATTTTAATTAGTTTTACTATAAATAATTTTATTGAAATATGTATAAATAATGAATAAATACTAAAATACTGATTGCATAACCAATTAATAGTATTATAAATACTGAATGAAATAAGTCATTAATTTTAATGGGATTATCCAATGGATTAATAGTATATTTTTCGAGATTAACATAATTATTATGTTTATAAAAACCAAAGTTTCCAATTATTTTACCAATTAATTGATTAAGTAAATCGTAATGATTTTGTAAACCACTTTCAATACAGAGTTTGACACTAAAATAATTTTTAAAAAAACAAATAATCAGATATATATAGTAAAATAGTTAATTAATATAAGTATAGATTAATAGTTTAAAAAAAAAAATATTTACATAAGTGTTAATTGTTTGTCAAGTTTTGTTTGATTAGTTGATAACATAATTGTAATTACATTTAAAGTGGTCATCAAATTTAAATTAACTGCAATTAAATTTAAATTGGGAAAATAAATTTTTATTAATTTGATTGTCTCTGAATCTAATATTGAAATTGTATTTTTGTCCATGATCATATTGAATTGATCCGTAATTTTTTGTTTATTCAATCGCATTGTTTCAATATATTTCACACATTTTTCATGTTTTTCAATTATAATAAGTTTTTGATTTTCATCAATAATATCAATAAATATATCTTTGTTTGCGATACCGAAAATCATTTCAATCCGATCGCCAACAATATCATCCAATGATTGAACAAACGGTACTAATTTGATATTAAAATATTGGCTTAATATAAAACTTTTAAATACTATAACAAATAGTGTGGAAAATAATATCCACATAACTATTGTCAATATATGCGTCCAATAAGTACTGTATTTTTTGTTTAGTATTTTCAAATTAGTAAACTGTTTGGGTATTTGACTGACCAATGTTTTAAACATAATCATAATATTCATACAAACACTATATCGACAATTGCTTACTAAATGCATTATTATAGCATTGATTACAATTGTTGTCAACAAAAGCGCCCAAAACTATTGTTAACATTTTAAATAGTACATTAAGTTATTATGAATATATTTATATTGTATTTAAGTATTAAACAAATAAATAAAAATATTATTATAATTTACCCATTTATCAAACAAACAAATAAATTTGAAATATGAGTTATCAATGTCCAAAACATTTGTTGTCAATATATTAAACATATCTATTTGTTTGACAGGCATTTGATCTAAATCAATGCATGTAATTGTAGTATTAATATAGTCATTGCATGGTAATTTAACCTATAACAACAAAAAATCATATTAATCAAATTATATTAATCTAGTTTTAATTTTATTTTTAAAAAAAATCTTTGTATTAATTAAAAAAAAATATTGCATATGCTATTTTCGTCAAATATATAGTGCAATAATTTTAACAATAATATTAATTAATATTCAATTAATTTTTTTTAAAAAAATAATAATAATAATAATAAAAGTTACATAAAATAATTAAATAATAAATATTATAGTTTATTTATGCGCAAAAAGCTAAAATTACTTTTATTATTTAATTAACTTTTATAAATAAATTAAATTTAAAAAAATATATTTTATTAACAATAATAATTTATTTACATTAAAAATGTCTTTTTTTAATTTTATTTCATAATTCAATTGACACGATATATGTTTGATTAATGTTTGATAAAAACCATAAGTATACTAAAAAATAATATAAATTTATATAAATTGATAAATAATATAAATTTTTTTTTGTAATTTTCTTTTTGTAATTATGCAAACAAACAAAAAAAAATACTTACCATTGGTATTATTATTACAATAATATTTGTTATATTTTTGTTATTGAATTGATTGCACATAATATTTGGTTTAAATAGTTTATGAAATGCTGTTAAAATATTTGTCATGTCTTTAATATCCATTTTTTATTATTTTTTTTAAAAAATAATTAAATAACAAAAATTTTAATTTTTAAATAATTACTTTAAATAAATATTGTTGATTTCAAATGATTACAAAAATATTACAAACATCAATGTAATAGTGAAAAACTCGGAATAATCTACTAATATCTATATATATAAGCAAAATATTTTTTCATTAAAATATTAATTATTGTAAAAATTATTTAAATATAAAATAAAATACTTTTACATTATTATCTATTATTATTATTATCGATTTAATAGTTATATTTAATTGGATATAATTCAATTGACATTTAAATTATTTAATTATGAAAAAATACTACATAAACATTTAATATTACATTATTAAATTTTTTACTAAATTATTGTTATTATATATAAATATATAATGAAATTAGCATTTGAATTAAATTATTTTTTTAAAAAAAATTAATAATTATGTTATTATTAATTATAATGTTATCATACATACATGTATATGCATATTATAGTTTATGAATTAATTATTATTTTTTTGTAATAAAAAAAAATTAGTATTAGATACTGGTACATATTGTATAGTAAAATCTAGTATACTACTACTAATAAATATATAATATTTTATTATAAATAGATCAAGTTGATATCTAATTTTATTATATAAACTAGGAGTATAAATATATTATATCACATTAAATGTAATATAATGATAATTAATAACAAAAAAGGTAATAATAAATTATTAAATGAAATTAGATTTTATAGTAAAATCTAGAAAAAAAAATTTTTTTTTAGGTATTTTATTAATTTTTATTTTTCTATATACAGTATCAGTATAGATATCAGTATAACTATCAATGTTATCATACATACATGTATATGCATATTATAGTTTATGAATTAATTATTATTTTTTTTTGTAACAAAAAAAATTAGTATTAGGTACTGGTAAGTATTGTTTAGTAAAATCTAGTAAATTCATGTAAATTATAATTTAATGCTAAATATGTTATATATAACTAATATATATATATATATATATATATCACATTTAATGTAATATAATGATAGTTTAATAACAAAAATGTTAATTAATAAAAATAATTATTAAATGAAATCATTTAGAATTTTTTAAATTTAATTGTTTTGAGAAAAAAAACAAATTAATTAATATAAAAAAAAAATTACAAAAAAATGATTAAATAAAAATATTTAATAAAATATTTTTAAAAACAACGAAATACCTGTAAATATCAATCAATTTTAACATTGATTTTAACATTTATAGAAGCATTACATTAAAATAATTTGTATTTCATTATAACATAATTAACAATTATTATTGATATTAGTTAATAGTTTATAAAAATAATATATTAACTTTAATAATTTGACAAATAAATGCTAAAATACTTATTAGATAACCAATTAATAGTATTATAAATACTGTATAAAATAAGTCATCAATTTTAATGGGATTATCCAATGGATTAATAGTAAACTTTTCGAGATTAACATAATTATCATATTTATAAAAACCTATATTTCCAAGTATTTTACCCAATAATTGATTAATTAAATAGTAATGATTTTGTAAACCACTTTCAATACAGCGTTTGACACTAAAAAAATATATAATAATAATTAAATAGTTCATTTATATAGCTATATATTAATTGAAAAAAATATTAAAAAGTATTTTTAAAAAAAAATATTTACATAAGTGTTAATTGTTTGTTAAGTTTTGTTTGATTAGTTGATAACATAATTGTAATTACTTTTAAAGTGGTCATCAAATTTAAATTAACTGAAATTATATTTAAATTTGGAAAATAAATGTTAAATATGTTGGCTGTCTCTGAATCAATAATTGATATTGCCTTTTTGTCCATGATCATATTGATCATGGACAATTTATCGTWAAAATTWCTTTTATCCAATCGCATTGTTTTTGTATAATTYAAAAAWTTWTCTTGTTTTTCAATTAWAATAYGATTTTGATTTTTATCAATAATAYCATTGAATATWACTTTGTTTGCGATACCGGAAACCATTTCAAGCCGATCGCCAACAATATCATCCAATGATTGAACAAACGGTACTAATTTGACATTAAAATAGTTGCTTAATATAAAACTTTTGAATACCATAACAAATAGTGTGGAAAATAATATCCACATAACTATTGTCAATATATACGACCAATTGGTACTGTATTGTTTGTTTAGTTTTTTTAAATATATAAATTGTTTGGGTATTTGACTGACCAATGTTTTAAACATATTAATAATATTATTGCAAACACTATATCGACTATTGCTTACTAAATGCATTATCAGAGAATTGATTATAATTGTTGTCAACATAAGCGCCCAAAACTATATTATTAACATTTAATTGTATATTAAGTTATTATGAATATTTATATTTTAATTTGTATTAAACAAATTTAAAATACTATGTTTATAATTACCCATTTATCAAACATATAAATAAATTTCAAATATGAGTGATCAATGTCCACAACATTAGTTGTAATAATTTCAAACATATTTATTTGTTTGACTGGTATTTGATGAAAACGATTAATCAATTGGTAATTATGATATATTTTATAATCTAAATCAATACATGTATGTGTAGTATTAATATAATCATTACATGTTGAGTTATCCTACAACAAAAAAAATCATATTAATTAAAATAGTTATTTAAATAAAATAAACATTAAAATCTAAACACATTAGAATTAAGTTTAGAAATCTAGTTATTAAATTTTTTTTTGTTAATTGTTAATTTATATTTAAAATTAAAATTAATTGTGTACATAAAATATTTGTTATTTAATTATTATTTTTTTGAATTATATTATTAAAAATAAATTTTAATTACTTTAAAAGTGACTCTTTTTAATTTAATTTCATAATTCAATTGACACGATATATGTTTGAGTAATGTCTGATAAAAACCGTAAGTATACTAAAATAAATAAATTAAAAAAAAATAAATAAATTGGTTTATAATATTAATTTGTTATTTTCGCTATCAAAAAAAACAACTAAAAATAAAATACTTACAATTGGTATTATTATTGTAATACTATTTGTTATTGTTTTATTAAATTGATTACAAATAACAGTGTTTTTAAATATTTTATAAAATGCACCAATYACATTTCTAAACTCATTTAAATCCATTAGTAGTGATTTTTTTTAAAAACTATTTAGGTAACAAAAATAATAAAATTTTTAATTTTTAATAATTACAAAAAATAATTACAAAAATATTTCAATCAGCAAATCTGTAATAATACATATATATATATATTAGCAAAATATTTTACATTAACATAATAACGAATTAAAAAAATATTGAAAAAATAATAAAATAATATTTAATAGAAATTTTTAATTAATATTGTTGTTGAATATATATATATACAGTATATATATATATAATGAAATTAACATTTGAATTATATTATTAAATATGATAATTATATTATTATATTAATTATTATGCTATCATACATGGTATATATTATACAACAAATAATTGTTTAGGAAATTTTTTTTAAATATATAGTTTTAGTACTGGAACATTGTATAGTAAAATCTAGTATTATATTTTGGTTAATATATAATAATATCAATATATATATATATATATATCAGTGATAAAAATAGGTTTTTTGAATTTAAGGGATATATATAGGTTGATATAAAATGCAAAATAAATATTTATTTAATAGTTTATATAATAAAACAAATGCAATAATCTTAAAATAGGTATTCATTATTTTTAATATTATAAATAATAACTTTAATAATTTGAAAAATAAATACTAAAATACTGATTGCATAACCACTTAATAGTATTATAAATACTGAATGAAATAAGTCTATAATTTTAATGGGATTATCCAATGGATTAATAGTATATTTTTCGAGATTAAAATAATTATCATATTTAGCTAAACCAATGTTTCCAAGTATTTTACCCAATAATTGATTAACAAAATCATAATGATTTTGTAAACCACTTTCAATACAGTGTTTGACACTAAAATAATATTAAATAACAAATAATAAAATTGTTAAATTGTTAATTAATATAACTATAGATTAATAGAAAAAAATATTAAAAAGTTTTAAAAAATATATTTACATTAGTGTTAATTGTTTGTCAAGTTTTGTTTGATTAGTTGAATACATAATTGTAATTACATTTAAAGTGGTCATCAAATTTAAATTAACTGAAATTATATTTAATTTGGGAAAATAAATGCTTAATATTTTGGTTGCCTCTGAATCTACTATTGAAATTGCTTTTTTGTCCATGATCATATTAATCATGGTCAATTGATCCGAAAATTTTTGTTTATCCAATTTCAATGGTTCAATATATTTCAAAAATTTTTCTTGTTTTTCATTTATAATATGATTTTGATTTTTATCAATAATATCATTCAATATAACTTTGTTTGCAATTCTGGAAACCATTTCAATCCTATCGCCAAAAATATCATCCAATGATTGAACAAACGGTACTAATTTGACATTAAAATAGTTGCTTAATATAAAACTTTTAAATAGCATAACATATAGTGTCGAAAATAATATCCACATAACTATTGTCAATATATACGTCCAATAATTACTAAATTGTATGTTTAATGTTTTCAAATATATAAACTGTTTGGGTATTTGACTGACCAATGTTTTAAACATAATCATAATATTATTACAAACACTATATCGACCATTGCTTACTAAATGCATTATTATAGCATTGATTATAATTGTTGTCAACATAAGCGCCCAAAACTATTATTTTAACATTTAAATAGTATATTAAGTTATTAGGAATATTTATATTGTTTCTTTACATTATAAAAAAATATATATAATTTCTATGTTTATATAATTACCCATTTATCAAACAAACAAATAAATTTGAAATATGAGTTATCAATCTCTACAATATTTGTTGTCACTATATTAAACATATCTATTTGTTTGACTGGTATTTGATGAAAACGATAATTAAATTGATAATTATTATATAGTTTATAATTTAAATCAATACATGTATGTGTAGTATTAATATAATCATTACATGATAATTTATCCTGAAACAACAAAAACATACTAATTACATAATATATAAATTAAAGTTATATGTAATTTAAATATACTATTAATATTAATATAAAGAAATTATTAAGAAATATAAACATTTAATATCTAAATAAATTTAAAAAAAATTAATTGTTAAAAGTAATTTTTTGAATTAATGTTAATATAAAGTAATTAATTAATTACTTTTAAAACGACTCTTTTTAATTTAATTTGATAATTCAATTGACACGATATATGTTTGAGTAATGTCTGATAAAAACCATACAAATACTAATAAAAAATATAAATATAATATTAATTTTTTTAAAATTAAGTAATAAAAAAATTCACTTACAATTGGTATTATTATTACAATAATATTTGTTACTGATTTATTAAATTGATTACAAATAACAGTGTTTTTAAATATTTTATAAAATGCACCAATTACATTTCTAATCTCTTTTAAATCCATTAGTATTAAAAACAATTTTTTAAAAAAAAATATTTGAGTAATCGTAAAATTTTTAATAATTACAAAAATATTACACTCAGCAAATGTGTAATAATATATTACATATACTGTATATATATATATTAGCTAAATATTTTACATTAACATATTAACGATTTATAAAAAACAATCTAAAAAAATAAAATAATATTATATTATTTAATGGAAATTTTTACATATTATTGTTATTATATATATAATGAAATTTGTATTTTTAATTATATTATAAAATAATATAATTATATTATTTATTAATTATAATAACAGCAAATTATTGATTGTGAAACTTATTTTTAAAAAAATAAATAAATAAATAGTTTTAGTACTGGTACATTGTATAGTAAAATCTAGTATAATAATATATATAATATTAAATTATAAATAGATAGATTAGTATCTTATATTACTATTTACTGTATATATATAATAGCATAAATATATATATATATATATATATATATATATATATATATATATATATCATTGATTAACATAAGGGATATATAGGATGACATAAAATAATAGTTTATATAATAAAACAAATTCATTAATCTTAAAATAGGTATTCATTATTTTTAATTTTATAAATAATAACTTTAATAATTTGAAAAATAAATAGAAAAATACTTATTAAATAACCAAATAATAGTATAACAAATACTGAATGAAATAAGTCATCATTTTTAATRGGATTATCCAATGGATTAATAGTATATTTTTCAAGATTAACATAATTATCATATTTATAAAGACCTATATTTCCAAGTATTTTACCCAACAATTGATTAATTAAATCGTAATGATTTTGTAAACCATTTTCAATACAGTGTTTGACACTAAAATAATTATTAAAAAAAACAAATAATAAGATATATAGTTAAATAGTAATTAATATATTTCTAGATAAATAAATATTAAAAAGTTTAAAAAATATTTACATAAGTGTTAATTGTTTGTCAAATTTTGTTTGATTAGTTGATAACATAATTGTAATTACATTTAAAGTGGTCATCAAATTTAAATTAACTGMAATTACATTTAAATTGGGAAAATAAATGTTAAATATTTTGGTTATATCTGAATCTACTATTGATATTGCTTTTTTGTCCATRATCAAATTGACCAWGTTGAATTGATTATTTTTATCCAATTTMAWTRTTTCAATATATTTATCAGATTTTTCTTGTTTTTCAATWATAATACTCATTTGATTTTYATCGATAATATCRWTKAATATATCTAWGTGTGATATACTGGTAATCATTTCAATCCGATCRCCAACTACTATATCATCCAATGATTGRACAAACGGTACTAATTTTATATTAAAATAGTTGCTTAATATAAAACTATTAAATASCATAACAAATAGTGTRGAAAATAATATCCACATTACTATTATCATTATATAAGTCCAATTAGTACTAAATTGTTTGTTTATTATTTTTAAATATATAAACTGTTTGGGTATTTGACTGACCAATGTTTCAAACATATTAATAATATTATTACAAACACTATATCGACTATTGCTTACTAAATGCATTATTATAGCATTGATTATAATTGTTGTCAACATAAGCGCCCAAAACTATTTGATAACATTTAATTGTATATTAAATATATTATTTTTTTAAAAAATATAATATTTCATGTAGTTTACAATAATCAAAACTAATAATTACCCATTTATCAAACAAATAAATAAATTTRAAATATGAGCGATCAATGTCCACAACATTAGTTGTCATAATTTCAAACATATTTATCTGATTGACTGGTATTTGATGAAAACGATTAATCAATTGGTAATTATGATATATTTTATAATCTAAATCAATACATGTATGTCCAGTGTTTGTAAAGTTAATGCACTGAAATTCATACTACAAATAAAATATATATATTAAAAAATTGTATTAAACTAATAGTTTTAATTTAATTTTATGTTTTTAAAAATATATAGAAAATATACTAGAAGATTTTTTTAATAAATATATGAATATTACTATTTTTTTAAATATGCAAAACAATTAAATTTAATATTTTTAATGCTAGTCTATTATTATTATTATTATTATTAAATATGCAATATTATCTAAATGTTTATTAATAAGTTTTAAATCAAATCTATCAAATATATATATATATTTGATTAAAATAAGACACTATAATACTAAATTAATATAATTATTATTTAAAAAAAATGTTAACTTAAAAATTTAAAATTTTTTAAATATGCAATATTAGTATTAAAATATACTAGTTGATTTTTTAAAATATATGAATATTACTATTTTTTAAATATGCAAAACAATTAAATTTAATATTTTTAATGCTAGTTTATTATTATTATTATTAAATATGCAATATTATCTAAATGTTTATTAATAATTTTTAAATCAAATCTATCAAATATATATATATATATATATATATATATATATTATCATTAAAATATAGACACTATAATACTAAATTAATTTAATTACTTAAAAATAATTGTTAACTTAAAATTTTAAGATCAATTTTTTTGTTGATATAATTTTTTGAAATATGCWATAATTATAAAAATAAATAAATAAATAAAATTATTTACCATWGAWGTGGCTCTTATTAATTTAATTTGATAATTCAATTGACACGATATATGWTTGAGTATTGTCTGATAAAAACCATAGATATACTAAACAAATATATAAATATAAATGGGTTTATAATATTAAATTTTTTAGTTTTAATTTAAAATTATAAAAATAAAAAAAATAATAATAACTTACAGTTGGTATTATTATTACAATAATATTTGTTTTATTGTTTAATTGTTTACAAATAACATTGGTTTTATATTTTTTAAAAAATGCTTCAATTAYAATTGTAAGCTCTTTATAATCCATAATCTTACCCTGATTATTTATCAATAGATTATAAAATTTTTTTTTTAATATAATTACTAGTAWAAYTCAATTTAATARTCAACAACAAAAAACCTGAAATAATGTTTATATATATATAAGCATAATATTTTGCATTAAAATWTTAAAAAGTTTAGAAATAATTAAAAAAWAAAATAAAAATACATTTACGTTATTAAATRAATTTTTTAAATAAAAWTATTATTGTTATTGTTCCCTGATTATTACATTAAAATAATATATGTAAATTTATTTATTTTTTATAATTACTATTAAAACTCAATGTAATACTCATATAAAAACCTTTTTTTATATATAAACATAATATTTTACATTAGAATATTAAATGCTTGAAAATATTAAAAAATAAAATAAAAATACTTTTACTTTATTAAATAGATTTTTTGTAAATATTATTTTTTGTAAATTTTTTAAAAATTAATAGTAAAACAATTTAATACACAAAAAAATATCTGAAATAATGTTTATATATAAGCATAATATTTTTGCGTTAAAATATTAAAAAGTTTAGAAATAATTAAAAAATAAAAATACATTTACGTTATAAAATGGATTTTTTAAATAAAAATATTATTGTTATTGTTCCCTGATTATTATATTTAAATTACAAAAAAATTATAATTACTAGGAAAATAATGTAATACTCAACAAAAAAAAACCTAAAATAATGTTTATATATATAAGCATAATATTTTGCATTAAAATATAAAAAAAGTTTAGAAATAATTAAAAAATAAAAATACATTTACGTTATTAAATTTTACAAATTATTGTTATTGTTATCAATTTAATTTTTAATATTTAATAGATATTAATTTTATTGATATTAAAAATTATATATATATATATATATAATAAAATGTATAATTATTTTATTTATTAATTATAATGTTATCATACATAATGTATAGTTTACATAAATTTTAATTTTATTTAAAAAAAAAATAATATTAATACATATAGTAAAATATAGTATACTAATATATAATATTTAATTATATATATATAGATAGGTTAGTATATGGTATTGTATATATATATACAAAACATATATATATATATATATAATATATATATATATRTATATATATTAGGGATATATATATATATATATATAAAATGGTATAAAATAATAATAAATATTTATTAATAATTTATATAATAAAATATGTAAATTAATCTTAAAATAGGTATTCATTATTAGTAATTTTAAAAATAATAACTTTAATAATCTGAAAAATAAATACTAAAATACTGATTGCATAACCAGTTAATAGTATAACAAATACTGAATGAAATAAGTCAACAAATTTTATGGGATTATCCAATGGATTAATAGTATATTTTTCAAGATTAACATAATTATTAAGTTTTAAAAAACCTATTTTTCCAACTATTTTACTAATTAATTGATTAACTAAATCGTAATGATTTTGTAGACCACTTTCAATACAGCGTTTGACACTAAAATAATTATAAAAAAAAACAAATAATAAGATTTATAGTAAAATAGTAAATTAATTAATATAACTCTAGATATATATATATTAAAAGTTTTTAAAAAAATATTTACATAAGTGCTAATTGTTTGTCAAGTTTTGTTTGATTAGTTGAATACATAATTGTAATTACATTTAAAGTTGTCATCAAATTTAAATTAACTGAAATTATATTTAAATTGGGAAAATAAATGCTTAATATTTTTGCTGACTCTGAATCCACTATTGATATTGCTTTTTTGTCCATGATCATACTGACCATGTTAAATTGATAGGAAAATTTTTGTTTATACAATCTCATTGTTTTTGAATAATTCAAATATTTATCATGTTTTTCATTTATAATACGTTTTTGATTTTTATCGATAATATCAATGAATATGTCATTGTGTGCTATACTGGTAATCATTTCAATCCGATCGCCAACTACTATATCATCCAATGATTGAACAAACGGTACTAAATTGACATTAAAATATTGGCTTAATATAAAACTATTAAATACCATAACATATAGAGTGGATAATAATATCCACATAACTATTATCATTATATAAGTCCAATATTGAATACTAAATTTTTTGATTAGTATTTTCAAACATATAAACTGTTTGGGTATTTGACTGACCAATGTTTTAAACATATTAATAATATTATTATAAACACTATATCGACCATTGCTTACTAAATGCATTAGCAGTGCATTGATTATAATTGTTGTCAACATAAGCGCCCAAAACTATTATTAAAATATAATTATGTATAAAATATATTATTAAAAAAAAACAAATATTTCATGTTATTTACAATAATCAAACTACAATTTACCCATTTATCAAACAAATAAATAAATTTGAAATATGACTGATCGATGTCTACAACATTAGTTGTTATAATTTCAAACATATTTATCTGATTGACTGGTATTTGATGAAAACGTTGATTCAATTGATAATTATGTATAGTTTTATACACTAAATCAATACATGTATGTCCAGTATTTATATAGTCAATGCATGGAAATTCATCCTTTAAAAAAAAATTTTTTATTAACAAAATACATTTAATCTACAGTTTTAATTTTATTTTTAAAAAAAAAATAATGTAAATTATTATATAGAAAATATACTAGTAGATTTTTATAACAATATGAGTTTTTCTGATTTTTTTTTATTATAAATATGCAATTTGTTAAAAATATAATTATATAAATATATATATATAAGTTTTTATTAAAATTAAAATTATTGATTATTATGATAAACACAAAAATTAATTTATTTATTTAGTATCAATATATAATTTTGGAAATATGTTGCTTGTTTGTAAATGCTAGTTTATTATTATTATTATTATTATTATTATTATTATTATTATTATTATTATTATTATTATTATTATTATTATTATTATTATTATTATTATTATTATTATTATTATTATTATTATTATTATTATTATTATTATTATTATTATTATTATTATTATTATCTTTGTATATCACGGTTGTTCCGGTGTGATCACAGTTGTGTCGGCCACTTTTTGGTGGCAGAGACACGACTGGTTAGACTCAACTCAAGTCTAGTACTTTTCTGACTGTTCTACAACTCTGAAGTATCACTGCTTTTTGCATTTCATAGATCTTAGTTTTTCTGATTTCCAGTGATTCCAAACTTAGGGCCAGATTTTTCGGTATTACGGCCATTGATGACAAGATTATAGGTATGATTTCAACTTTCTTAATGCGCCACATCTTATTGATCTCATAGGCCAAGTCTGTATATTTTCGACGTTTCTCACTATGCGTGTCCTGTAGTTTGTGTGTTAGTGGGACCGCTATGTCTATTATGTACGCCTTATCTTGATGTTTGTCTACTAGTACTATATCTGGGCGGTTGTGGGCCACAGTCTTATCTGTTCTTATTTCTTTATCCCAGTAGAGCTTGGCTCTGTTGCTTTCCATTACACTTTGTGGCTCGTATCTATAGTATGGTAATGGTTCTTTAATTAGTCCGAATCTTATTGCCAATTCCTGATGTATGATTTTGGCTACTTGGTTGTGACGGCTTAGGTACTCGGTGTTTGTGAGTACTTTACACCCATTTAGTATATGTTCTATTGTTTCGGACTCCATATGACACATCCTGCACTTGTCTGTTGGTATATTTAGCTTTTGGATGTATTTCTGATGGTTTCGTGTCGGAATCACTCGATCTTGTATTGCCATCATGAACCCCTCTGTCTCTCCATGAAGACCAGCGTACTTCAACCATTTTGTAGACATTTCTTCGTCTACGTGTGTTTGGTTGAGTTCTGCCCGGTATCTTCCGTGAAGTTCTTTTGAGGCCCATGTGTTAATCCTCTCTTTTTCATTTTGTATTTCTATTTGATGTTCATTATTGCTGAGATTTAGAGGTGTGTAGTTGTAATCGAGTGTTGATGTTATTTTGTGGAGCTCTGAGACATTGCATTTTTGTTGATGGTATTTTCTCAGCAATTCTCGCTGTTTGGCTTCAAGGCTTACAATGTTTAGTAACCCTCTACCCCCATGTTTTCTACTAACACATAGTCGTGCTACAGAACTTCTAGGGTGGTGTAGTCCAAACATTGTAAGTTGTCGCCTTATATGTCTTTCAATTGTCTCAAGTTCTGTTTTACTCCATTTTATTATTCCGAACGAGTATGTCAGTACAGGTATAGCCATGTGTTTATTGCTTTGAATTTGTTGTTTGAGTTTAGTTGAGATTTTAGTATTTTTGTTATTCTTTGGTTTAATGTTTTCTTTATTTCTTCTTTAACTTCTGTCATTTTAGATTTATGCATTTGCTTAATTCCTAAGTACTTATATATATCTCCATTTTCTAGTGCCTTTATATATCCATTTTCAGTTTCGTATTGATTTCTTTCAGAATAGACTCCTCTTTTCAGTTTCATTATAGCACATTTATCTAATCCAAATTCCATATTTATATCATTGGAGAAAGTTTCTGTTGTTTTTAGCATTGCATTTAAATCAGATTCTTTTTCGGCGTATAGTTTTAAGTCGTCCATATATAGTAGATGTGTTAGATTATATTTTGTATCACTTGATTTTAGATTTACGCCTTTTAGCTTTTTAAGTAGTGATGACAGTGGGTTTATGGCTAAGCAGAACCACAGAGGACTGAGTGAATCTCCTTGAAATATTCCTCTATTTATTTTGATTTCTGTACTTATTTTTGTTCCATTATTTGTATTGACACACAATTTAGTTTTCCATTTTTTCATCATATTTTCTAATGTGTTTATCAGTGTGTTGTCAATTTTATATAGTTTTAACACTCTTAATAACCATTTATGTGGGACTGAATCGAATGCTTTCTTATAGTCTATGTATGCCATTTCAAGATTTCTATGTTTTTGACGAGCTCTTATTGTTATAATATTGTCTATTGTTAATTGCTCTTTACAGCCCATTGAGTGTTTTATACAGCCTTTTTGTTCTTCAGCTATTATGTTGTTGTTACTTAAATGATTATATATTTTTGTTGATATTATGGATGTTAGGATTTTATACATTGTTGTTAGGCAAGTGATGGGTCTATATTTGCTGGGATCTGATGTATTTTCTGTTTTTGGGAGTAGATATGTTATTCCGGAAGTGAGGAAGTCATCGGTTTGTCCTGTTTGTATTATTTTATCCATTGCTATTGCCATTGGTTGATGTACTGTTGTAAAGTGTTTGTACCAGAAGTTTTGTATTTTGTCTTGTCCTGGGCTTTTCCAATTGTGGGATTTCTTGAGAGCTTCGGTTAAGTCATCTTTAATTATATTTACTGAAGTCATATGTGGTATTTCTTTATTTTCATCTTCAATATCATTTATCCAATTAGATTCTTTATATTCCTTTGGGTTACTCCAGATTTCTTTCCAGTAGTTTTCTATTTCATCTATTTGTGGAGTATGGTTAATATTGCTTGAATTTATTTTGTTTTGATTTCTATAGAACATTTTTTCGTTATTATAGAACATTGTATTTTGTTTTCGTCTTTCGCTTTGTTGTTTATATCTTCTGATTCTTTGTGATAGTGCTTGAACTGTTTGTTTTAATGTGTCGTTGTAATTCCGGATAATAGCTTCAAATTCAGGTTTTCCAGGTTTTGTCTGTAATAATCGGTATATATCTTTTAATGATTGGTTAAGTCTTTTTGATTTGTTTCCATTTAACACTTGCGTTATTCTTCCTATTACTTGTCTTTTCCCTTCTATACGTGTCTCTATTCGCTTTTGCCATTTAGGTATTATATTTTCTTGATTTGGTTTTGTAGTTGACATGTGTTGTATTTTGTAGCCTAAGAGTCTCGATACTGCTACTGCTGCACAGTATGTTATTGTATTAATTGTGCTCAACGACATGTTATCTTCGATGTAATCTTTAAGTATATCATTAATTGTTATTATTGTAGATCTTGTTTTTACGCCACTTTTTATTTTTGGTAACTTAGGTCTGAGTTCTATTTCAAAGTCTTTATATTGTTCTAAAGAAGTTTTTAGTTCATTTTCTGCTGTTATTCTATTTATTTCATCATTTGTATTGATTCTGTTATCTGTTGTTGTAGGTGTCTCTTCCATTTCTGGCACTACTTCTACTGTGGTATTTAATTCAGTTGTTTCATTTAATGATAGTTCATGTGCCACTTGCTGTTTGATTTCTTGTAATTCTATTGGGGATATTTTATTATTCTTTGCTAAGAATCGCCGCTGGTCTGCAATCCTTTGTTCCGTTACATTTAGTTCTGGATATTTCTGTTTGAATGCTAAGTAAATTTGGTTTCTGTAATCAGTCATATTTGTTTCGAGTCGAGTTGATCTGTAGTATTCGCGCATTATCAAGGTATTCATCTCATGTGTCCATTTCATGCGCTTTTGCGATTTTTCAACCAAATTGGTCAGTTGTCGCTGAGAACCAGCTTGAACTGAAACATTTTGGAGGTTAGTCTGATTTTGTTGACTAGTCTGCGGTCGCATTACATCACAGCTTTGCCCGCATAGCACATCACTGCGTGGGATATGATGCATACTTAACGAACTGCAGTCAATGCCTACCTGCTGAACGCGGGATTTATTTGAGAGGGTACCTCCCGAACACCCCCCGTTATTCCTTCGACTACGTGTAATCATAATTATATATATATTTGTTTTTGGCCTTTTTACGGGGTCCCAGTCCCTAGAATAAGCTCAACACTAACATGTGTCTATTGCCACCCATTTCTCACCACTAACATGTGTTTGTTGAAATAGGATTTTTATTTTTGAAACAAAAGTGGCCATTGCGTGTGAGGACGAGTAACTACTCGAAGGGTGAAGAGACATCCTTGCGGACGTCTCTTCGGGGTGGGGGCACCTTTTTACAGGCACCCCCGGGTGGGGGCACCCTTGCGGGTACCCCCAGGTGGGTACCGATACCGAAGTACCGATACCCGGGGTCGGGCAGAAACTCGTCCTCACTTAGCACCCCGCTTTCCCCATACTACTTAAGTTGGCCGTCCTAAACAGCGTTGGTTGGGCAGGGACGGGAAGCACAGTTAAAACAATTTTTTTTCTCAGAAAAATTGCTTTACCACATCGGGGCTCGAACTATAGATCTTACTCTCCATTACACTACATAGCCCTACACACTAACCACTACACCACTGTGCCTCCTTTTTATTATTATTATTATTATTATTATTATTATTATTATTATTATTATTATTATTATTATTATTATTATTATTATTATTATTATTATTATTATTATTATTATTATTATTATTATTATTATTATTATTAAATATGCAATATTATCTAATTGTTTATTAATAAGTGTTCAATCAAATCAATCAAATATATAAATATATATATATATATATTATGATTAAAATATAGACATTATAATACTAAATTTATATAATTATTTAAAATAGTGTTAACTTAAAATTTTAAGATCAATTTTTTTGTTGTTGATATAATTTTTGAAATATTCAATAATAATTATAAAAATAAATAAATAAAATTATTTACCAATAAAATGGCTCTTTTTAATTTAATTAAATAATTCAATTGACACGATATATGTTTGAGTAATATTTGATAAAAACCATACATATACTATTAAAAAAAAATAAAATAAAATAATATTAATCGTTTATATTATTAATACATAAAAAATTATTGTATAATTATGTTTAAAAAAAAAAAATAACTTACAGTTGGTATTATTATTACAATAATATTTGTTATTGTTTTATTGTTTAATTGTTTACAAATAACATTGTTTTTATAATTTTTATAAAATGCTAAAATTACAATTCCAAGCTCTTTATAATCCATTTATAGTACCCTGATTATTTTATCAATAAATTATTGAAATTGTTGAAATTTTTTTTGTAATCACTAGTACTGTATCAACAATTTAATACTCAACAAAAAAAATCCTGAAATAATGTTTATATAAATAAACATAAATATTTTGTATTAAGATATTAAAAGTTTTTAAAAAATTATCTTAAAAAAAATAAAATAAAAATACTTTTACGTTTAGTAAATTTCACATATTATTGTTAATGTTATTGTACCCTGATTATTATATTTAAATTACAAAAAA
The DNA here is from genome assembly GCF_028296485.1 of Oppia nitens. NCBI lineage: Eukaryota > Metazoa > Arthropoda > Arachnida > Sarcoptiformes > Oppiidae > Oppia > Oppia nitens. Next base: position 601,822 of record NW_026533191.1, read on the forward strand.
AACAAATTATAATTACTAGGAAAATAATGTAATACTCAACAACAAAAAAAAACCTGAAATAATGTTTATGTATATATAAGCATAATATTTTGCATTAAAATATTAAAACTTTAGAAATAATTAAAAAATAAAATAAAAATACATTTACGTTGTTAAATTTCACATATTATTGTTATTGTAATATAATATAATTCAAATTCAATTTTTAAATTTTATTTTTTGTTATAATTTCTAGTAAACCTCAATGTAATACTCAACAAAAAAAACAAGAAATAATGTTTATATATAATAATAAAACTTTGCATTAAAATATTAAAAGTTCAAAAATAATTAAAAAATAAAATAAAAATTCTCTTAAGTTATTAAATTGAATTTTTATTACAAATTATTGTTATTGTCATTATTATCGATTTAAATTAAATATTTAAGAGACATTAATTCAATTAACATTTAAATTATATATATATATATATAATAAAATTTATAATTATGTTATTATTATTAATTATAATGTTAACATACATAATTAATTTTAATTACTTAAAAAATAATATTAATACAATTGGTGCTAATATAAAATATTTTTTAATAATAAAATGCAATATATAGATGTAATTTAAGATTATTTTATATAAGTTTATATTATATATATATATATATATATTAAAATTAAATATACATTAATCTTAACATGGATATTTATATTTTCTAAAACTTTATAAAAATGTAATATTTAGATACAATTTATTATTTTACTATTATTAATTATAATGGTATCATACATGGTATATATATACAGTATATAGCAAATTATTATTTTTGAAATTTATTTTTAAAAATAAAAAATTAGGTTTTATTACTGGTATATTGTAAAGTAAAATCTAGTATACTAATATATAATATTTAATTATAAATAAATAGGTTAGTATCAGATATTGCTTTATATATATATATATAATAGCATCAGTATATATAAATATAAATTATAAGTATAGAGATATATATATATATAGTATTGTATAAAATGAAAAATATAAGCATTAATCGTTAAAATAGGTATTCATTATTATTAATTTTAAAAATAATAACTTTCATAATCTGAAAAATAAATACTAAAATACTGATTACATAACCAATTAATAGTATAACAAATACTGAATGAAATAAGTCATCAATTTTTATGGGATTATCCAATGKATTAATAGTATATTTTTCRAGAYTAATATAATTATCAKWTTTATAAAGACCTATATTTCCAAGTATTTTMCCAAYTAATTGATTAAYTAAATCGTAATAATTTTGTAAACCATTTTCAATACAGCGTTTGACACTAAAATAATTTATAWTAAAAAAAACAAATAATAAGATATATAGTTAAATAGTAAAWTAATTAMTATAACTYTGGATAAATARTTATTAAAAAGTTTTTAAAMAAAAMTATTTACATAAATGTTAATTGTTTGTCAAGTWTWGTTTGATTAGTTGAWWACATAATTGTAATTACATTTAAAGTGGTCATCAAATTTAAATTAACTGAAATTATATTYAAATTWGGAAAATAAGTGTTTATTATTTTKGYTGTCTCTGAATCTATTATTGCTATTGTYTTTTTGTCCATGATCATATTGAACATGGTCAATTGACYGGAAAATTTTTTGTTATCAAATTTCAATGTTTCARYATATTTCACAAATTTATYGTATTTTTCAATTATAATAMWCWTTTGATTTTTATCGATAATATCAATGAATATATCTTTGTTTGCGATACCGGAAATCATATCAAACCGATCGCCAACAATATCATCCAATGATTGAACAAACGGTACTAATTTGATATTAAAATATTGGCTTAATATAAAACTTTTAAATACTATAACAAATAGTGTTGAAAATAATATCCACATAACTATTGTCAATATATGCGTCCAATAAGTACTGTATTGTTTGTTTAGTATTTTCAAATTAGTAAACTGTTTGGGTATTTGACTGACCAATGTTTTAAACATAATCTTAATATTATTATTAACACTATACCGACCATTGCTTACTAAATGCATTAGCAGTGCATTGATTATAATTGTTGTCAACATAAGYGCCCAAAACTATTAAAATTTAATTWTATATATAGTTAGTTATATATAATTATAATCATATTAAGTTATTTTTTTCAATTTTTTTATGTATTTTATATTTAAAAATAACTAAAATTCTATGTTTATATAATTTACCGATTTATCAAACAAACTAATAAATTTGAAATATGAGTTATCAATGTCYACAACATTAGTTGTCATAATTTCAAACATATTTATCTGATTGACTGGTATTTGATGAAAACGATTAATCAATTGGTAATTATGATATATTTTATAATCTAAATCAATACATGTATRTCCACTGTTTAGATAYTTAATRCATGGAAATTCATCCTATAATTAAAATAAAAATATAAACAAAATWGTATTAATATAATAATTATCATTAATTTAATTTTTTTTTTTTTGAAAATTATTATATAGAAAATATTATAGTAGATTTATTAATTATATAAATTTTACWGATTTTTTTAATTATGCAAAACAATTAATTGTTATTACTATTAAATWAGCAATATWATCTCAATGTTTATTTKTATAWATATAATTATATATATATATATATTTATTAAAATAAGTAAAATTGTAAMACTAAATTAATTTAATTATTYAAAATKWTWAACTTAATTTATAARATCAATTTTARTAAATATTTWTTTTTGAAATATGCTATATTAAAATTAAAATAATTAAATAAATTATTTACCATTAAAGCGGCTCTTTTAATTTTTATATAATAATTCAATTKACACGATATATGTTTGAGTAATATYAGATAAAAACCATAAATATACTAAATATATATATATATATATATATATATATATATATATATATATATATATATATATATATATATATATTAATTTGTTATTTTMATTTATTTAAATATTGAKTAWTTAATCAAATTAAAAAAAAAATTACTTACAAATSSCATTTGTATTACAATAATATTTGTTASATTWTTRTTGTTGAATTGATTACACATATCAGTGTTTTTATATAGTTTAGTAAAAGCTGTTAAAACTTTTTTAATCTCATTTAAATCCATTTGTAGATATTTGTTACTTAAAAAAAATTAAGTAACAATTAAAAATAATAATTATAAATCATAAAAGTATTACTAAAATAATTATTATTATTTTTTTGTTGTTGCAAAAATAATATATATATATATAAGATAAATATTTTACAAATTAAAAAATAAATTATTWTTATATTATTAAATTATATTATKAAGTTATACTATTATCGATATTTATATTATATATATTTAATAAATATAATTAATTTGACAATTAAAATAAATTTTTGTTTAATTATAATTAAATACACAAAAAATACTAATTTAATAGTTAAAAAAAACCTGGATAAATTTACATATGATATATAAKGAAAATWTATTTATTATAAATTATTAAGKTWATTTTAACTATTTTACTAGTAATTACTTAATAATTTATATAATATAATAACATTAATCTGTAATAATAATAATAATAATAATGTATTTATGTTTTCTGATTTTATAAAAGTTTATAAAAAATAATACATTTTAATGATATTGATTAATAGTATATAAGTTTATAATAAAATATTAATTAATCATAAAATAGGTTTTTTGTTTTTAAACTTTTTGAATCATTTAACAAAAAAAAAACACTTACTTTAGGTTTAATTGCAATAATATTAGTCAATGTTTTATTAGATTCATTACAATTAACAATGTTATCCAATGTAACGAAATATTCATTAATCAAATAATAATTATCCATAAGATTACAGATTAATTTGAAAAWWTTTTTGTAATATTATTTTAAATGATAAAATAATTTTATTACAAATAATTTAAAATTATTTTCTATACTTTATTAATATATAATATAAACTATCGTTATATACTATAATAGAAATTCAATTCAATTTAATTTTTATTTGAAATATATATATATATATATATAATTTAAGTAAAAATATATTTATGTTGTAATAATAAATATATATATATATATATATATATATATATCTATTAYACATTAATATATTTCTACTAAATGTAATATTGTATGAAATAGMTATAAAAACATATATACAAAAACAAAMAATTTAATAWAAAATTATTAAATGAAATATTTTTTAAAATAGTAATTTAGAAAATGTTTTAAAAACATAAATTATTAAATTTTYAAARAAAATAAATTCCCATATAAATGATTAAAAATTATATTTAATAAAATTTTTAATCATATAATAGCATTTTGATTTAGAAATACMTGAAAATATCTATCAATTTTTTTAACAATTGATTTTGAYATTTATAAYAACTTTTTTAATTTTTTAATTTATTAATAGTTTAGTAAAAAAAATTATGTAWTAATTAGATWTATTTTGAAGATTAGTTTWASGAAATTAATTAATTTTATTGGTTTAAATATTATATTTAAWTATATTATTAATAYATAAWTAAGATAAAATAAATAGATTAGTATATCTAATTTTGTTATATAAACTATTAGTATATATAAAAATATCATAGTTATGCAAAWTATTGGATTTTAATKGAKATTTATGTTTCAATGTTTTAATATAATTTAATATTKTAGAGATTTTTAATTAATTTCTATTTATTAAYAGTTTATATAATAAAATATATAATAAATATTTAGATATATTTTAAGATTAGTATAACTATATATTAATTAGTTTAACTTAATWATTTTATTTGTAATTATGTTAAAACATAATTAAAATAAATTAACAATTAATATTGACAATTATTACTACTATTATTAGTTTATTATTATTTAATTGTTTATAATAAAATATATGCATTAAACTTAAAATAAATATTTATTTATTTATTAACTTTAATAATTTGACAAATAAATACTAAAATACTAATAACATAATCAACTAATAGTATAATAAATACTGAATGAAATAAGTCATAAAAAATTTTAAATGGATTATCCAATGGATTAATAGTAAAATATTTTAGAGATTAACATAATTATAAAAACTTATAAAAATATTATACAATWTAAAGTACAAGTATTACTAAAATGTTTTTTTTAAATAWAATTATTAAATCAATATAATATACTATAATATAATRTACWTTATGTATAATAACTATATAATTATTTTTTCTAWTAATAATAATTGAAATTTTAATTGTATTTTATCTATTAAATATAAAAAAATTAAAWCGATAATAATAATAACAATAATAATTTAATAGTATTTTATTTTTTTTTAKATAATTATTCAATCGTTAAYATTTTAATGCAAAAATATTTTCCTTATATATAACATATATTATTCCAGRTTTTCAGTATTTTATTKCTGTATATAATATATTTAAAAAATATTTTAATTTTWAAWTAAATAATTAATTTAATTGTCAAWTTTAATTATATCTATTGAAATATAGCAATTAAATCGATAATAATAATAATAACATAATAATAACTATTWRATTCCCATTTAATAATATAAWAAAGTATTTTATTTTTAGATAATTTTTMAATCATTAATATTTWAATRAAAAAATATTTTGCTTATATATATATAAATTAGTAAATTATTCCGGGTTTTTCAGTATTACATTGATGTTTATTGTTGTAAAAAATCCCAATAATTATTTAAATATATTATTWAAAAWTAAAATTTGTTATTTTTAATATATTTAATTAAAATAAAWCTAACAAAAATCTTTCAAATAAATGGATTTMAATGAGATTAGAAATRTTTTAACAACATTTTATAAACTATATAAACCAAATGTTATGTGCAATCAATTCAACAATAAAAATATAACAAATATTATTGTAATAATAATACCATTGGTAAGTAATTTTTTTGTTGAATAATTATAAATTAATAAAAAAAATARATAATTATATATCCATTTATTTTATTTATTTATTTTTAGTATACTTATGGTTTTTTTCAGACATTAATCAAACATATATCGTGTCAATTGAATTATGAAATTAAAATAAAGAAAATYAATTTTATGGTAAATAAATTAAAATTGTTAATAACATATATTTTATCTAAATTTAATTAATTAGTAAATTTAAATAAAATTAATTAACAAATCATTACTTTAAAAAATAGCCATTTTAGAAATTAATAAAATTATAAAAATTATATTTTTTACTAATTTTATCAGTATACTTTTTTAAATAGCACATAACTATATAAAAATAAATAAATACTAAATTAATAAATAAATATGTTTTTTTTTGTTTTAGGATAAATTATCATGTAATGATTATATTAATACTACAAATACATGTATAAATTTAGTGTATAAAATTAATAATAATTATCAATTGAATCATCGTTTTCATCAAATACCAGTCAAACAACTAAATATGTTTAATATATTGACAACAAATGTTGTAGAGATTGATAACTCGTATTTCAAATTTATTTGTTTGTTTGATAAATGGGTAATTGTATAAATATAGAAATATTTTATTTGGTTTAATTGTAAAATACAATATTTATATTCATAATAACTTTATATACTATTTAAATGTTAAACAATAGTTTTGGGCGCTTATGTTGACAACAATTATGATAAATGCTATAATAATGCATTTAGTAAGCAATGGTCGATATAATGTTTGTAATAATATTATGATTATGTTTAAAACATTGGTCAGTCAAATACCCAAACAGTTTACTAATTTGAAAATACTAAACAAACAATACAGTACTTATTGGACGCATATATTGACAATAGTTATGTGGATATTATTTTCAACACTATTTGTTATAGTATTTAAAAGTTTTATATTAAGCCAATATTTTAATATCAAATTAGTACCGTTTGTTCAATCATTGGATGATATTGTTGGCGATCGGTTTGATATGATTTCCGGTATCGCAAACAAAGATATATTCATTGATATTATCGATAAAAATCAAAAACGTATAATAATTGAAAAACAAGAAAAATGTGTGAAATATACTGAAACATTGCGATTGAATAAACAAAAATTTTCGGATCAATTGAACATGGTCAATATGATCATGGACAAAAAAGCAATATCAATAGTAGATTCAGAGTTTGCTAAACTAATAAGCATTTATTTTCCTAATATAAATGTAATTTCAGTTAATTTAAATTTGATGACCACTTTAAATGTAATTACAATTATGTTATCAACAAATCAAATAAAACTTGACAAACAATTAACATTTATGTAAATATTTTTTTTTTTTAAAAACTTTTAATGTATATATATATATATCTAGAGTTATATTAATTAATTTACTATATATCTTATTATTTGTTTTTTTTGTCTCATTATTTTAGTGTTAAACGTTGTTTTGAAAGTGGTTTACAAAATCATTACGATTTAGTTAATCTATTATTGGGTAAAATACTTGGAAACATTGGTTTTTATAAGTTTGATAATTATGTTAATCTCGAAAAATATACTATTAATCCATTGGATAATCCCATTAAATTTGATGACTTATTTCATTCAGTATTTGTAATACTATTAGGTGGTTATGCTATTAGTATTTTAGCATTTATTTGTCAAAAATAAAAAAAACTATTATTTTTATTGTAAACTTTTTTCTATAAAATCATAAAACATAAACACATTTTTTTTGTTATGATTAATACATATTATATTATATATTAACTTTTAATTAGTTTACTATTAAAATAATTAATAAAATATTTATTTTCCAGATTTTACACCACACTATACCCCCCCCCTAAAATCCAAAAACATGCTTGACCCTGTTATTTATACTCATACTATAAATAGTAAAATAAAAATTAATAAAATACCTAAAAAATTAGTTTTTCTAGATTTTACTAAAAGATGTACCAGTTCTATTTATATTTTGTTTTTAATAAAATAAATTTAATTATTATCATATATTATGTATGAAAACTTTATGAAATAATTTTATTATAATACATATATAATTTAAATATCAATTGAATTATAGTTTTTTTTTAAAAAATATATAGTCATTAAATCGAGAATAATATTAACAATACTAACTATTAATTTCCATTTAATAATGTAATACTAATTTATTTTTTAATATTTTTTAAAATAAAATAATTTCTAAATCATTAATATGTTAATGTAATATATTATATGTATATTATGTTTTCATTTTTAATTTTCAGCTTTACATTGCTGTTTGTAGTATTTTTTTCAAGTATTTAATTATAATTAAATAATTTATTTAATTGTCAAATGAATTATATCTATTTAATATATAAAAATTAAATCGATAATAATATAACTATAAAGTAATTTAATAATGAAATAGTAATCATTAATATTTTAATATCTATATATATATATATTGCATTTTTACAATCAATAAAATCCTAATAATTATTTTAATAATTATTTCAATAATTATTATTAAATTTTATGATTTTTGTTACTTTAATATTTTTTAAAAAAATGGATTTAAAAGAAATTACAAATGTATTAACAGCTTTTGATAAACTATATAAAAACACTGTTATTTGTAATCAATTCAACAAAACAGTAACAAATATTATTGTAATAATAATACCATTTGTAATAATACCATATATATTTTTTTAAAAAAATAATAAACTATTAATTAATATAAATAATAATTGTTAATTTATTTTAATTATGTTTTAATGCAATACAAATTATTTTACTGAAATATTCCTATAAATGTCAAAATCAATGTAAATAATTGATCGATATTTTCTAGGTATTTCTAAATTAAAATGTTATCATATGATATTTTTTTATTGTTGTTTTAAAAATTTTATTAAATATATTTTTAAAATCACTTATATGATAATTTTTTTTAAAAATTAAATAATATGTTTTTTAGAACAATTAAATTTTCAAAAATATTTCATTTAGTAATTTAGTATTATATTTTTTTATTAAACTATTATTATATTACATTTAATTAAATATATATATATATAATAGCTATTAATATTAATAGATTTTACTATACAATATGTACCAGTACCTAATACTAATTTTTTTTAAATATATAAAATTCATAAACTATAATATGCATATACATTATGTATTAAAAAAAACTATAATTAATAATAACATAATATTCAACTTTTTTAATTATATAATTCAAATGCTAATTTCATTATTATATTATTGTATATATAATAATTACAATTAAGTAGAAAAAATCTATTTAATAATATAATACTATTTTATTTTATATATAATTTTTTTTAATTATTAATAAGTTAATGTGGAAATATTTTTCTAATATATATATTACAGATTTTCACTATTAAATTGTTGAATGTATTATTTTTTTGTAAATTTTACAATTTTTGTTACTTAAATTTTAATTATAAAAAAATCACTACAAATGGATTTAAAAGAGTTAACAAATGTAATTAAAGGATTTTATAAAATATTTAAAAATTCGGTTATTTGTAAACAATTTAACAAAACACTAACAAATATTATTGTAATAATAATACCAAATGTAAGTAATTTTTTTTATTATAAATATAATTATAAAATAATAAATTAATATTATATATATATATATCTATTTATATATATATATATTTATTTTTAGTATACTTATGGTTTTTATCAGACATTACTCAAACATATATCGTGTCAATTGAATTATCAAATTAAATTAAAAAGAGACACTTTTAAAGTAATTAATATTAATTTTTTAATAACATAATACAAAAATAATAAATTAATATATATATATATATATAATTTACTATATAAATTATTTAAATTTTTGAATTTAATAAATAAAATTTATTTATATTTTAGTTTAACAATCTATAAAAAATTACTTGATTTAAATTACTAATATATTTAGATATTAATGTTTATTTTATATTAAAAAAATAATCTTTAAAAATAGTTATTTTATTTTTTGTATAATTATTATATATAAAATCATATACTATTCATCAAATAATATTAATATTATAATATAATTTTTTTGTTAGTAAATATACCTCTAGATATTTAAATAAAATATATCTATTATTTAATTAATATGTTTTTTTTGTTGTTGTTGTTATTGTAGGATAAAGTATCATGCAATGAATATATCAAAACTACACATACATGTATTGATTTAGATTATAAAWTATATCATAATTACCAATTGATTAATCGTTTTCATCAAATACCAGTCAAACAAATAGATATGTTTAATATAATGACAACCAATGTCGTAGAGATTGATAACTCATATTTCAAATTTATTTGTTTATTTGATAAATGGGTAAATTATAGACATAGAAATTTATTTGTTTAATAATTAAATACAATATAATTTTTTCATATTTATTAAAATAAAATATATGAAATTTAAAAAAAATAACTTAATATACAATTAAATGTTATCAAATAGTTGAGATTGATAACTCATATTTCAAATTTATTTGTTTGTTTGATAAATGGGTAATTATATATAAACATAGAAAATTAATTTGTTTAATTGCAAAATAAAATATATATAAATATTCATAATAACTTAATATACTATTTAAATGTTAACAATAGTTTTGGGCGCTTACGTTGACAACTATTATAATCAATGCACTGCTAATACATTTAGTAAGCAATAGTCGATATAGTGTTTGTAATAATATTATGATTATGTTTAAAACATTGGTCAGTCAAACCCCAAAACAGTTTACATATTTGAAAATACTAAACAAACAATACAGTACTTATTGGACACATATATTGACAATAGTTATATGGATATTATTTTCCACACTATTTGTTATAGTATTTAAAAGTTTTATATTAAGCAACTATTTTAATATAAAATTTGTACCGTTTGTTCAATCATTGGATGATACTATTGGCGATAGGTTTGAAATGATTTCCAATATAGCACACAATGATATATTCATTGATATTATTGATAAAAATCAAAAAAGTATTATAATTGAAAAACAAGAAAATTTTGTGAAATATATTGAACCATTGAAATTGGATAAACAAAAATTTTCTGATCAATTTACCATGGTCAAAATGATCATGGACAAAAAAGCAATAGCAATAGTAGATTCAGAGTTAGCCAAAATATTAAGCATTTATTTTCCAAATTTAAATATAATTTCAGTTAATTTAAATTTGATGACCACTTTAAATGTAATTACAATTATGTATTCAACTAATAAAAAAAAACTTGACAAACAATTAACACTTATGTAAATAATTTTTTTAAATTTTTAAATTATACATATATTTAAACTATATATCTTATTATTTATTATTTTAGTGTCAAACTCTGTATTGAAAGTGGTTTACAAAGTCATTACGATTTAGTTAATCAATTATTGGGTAAAATACTTGGAAACATTGGTTTTTATAAATATGATAATTATGTTAATCTTGAAAAATATACTATTAATCCATTGGATAATCCCATAAAAATTGATGACTTATTTCATTCAGTATTTATAATACTATTAATTGGTTATGAAATCAGTATTTTAGTTGTTATTTTTCATATTATTAAAGTTAATGTATTATTTTTATAAAGCTTTATAAAAGTTAAAAAAAACATTTAATATCTGTTTTAAGTTTAGTGCATATTTTATTATAAACTTAGAAACTATTAAATTAATAATAAACTTATAATAGTATTACTAAATATTAAAATTGTTAAGTTATCTTAATTATGTTTTAACATATTTAAATAAAATTATATTAAGTAAAATTAATTAATATACAGTTAAACTAATCATAAAAAATATATCTAATTATTAAATATTTAAACTATTAAAAAATAGCAATAGAAATTAATTAAAAATTTCTATACTATTAAAATATATTATTATAATTACAGTATATTATTAAATGTCAATCTATTTTTTTATTAATGAAAAATAGCTATTAATGTCAAAATCAATGTAAAAAATTGATCGATATTTTCAGGTATTTCTAATTCAAAATGTTATATTATAGGAATATTATTTTATTGTTATTTTTAGTATATTTATTAAATAAATATCTATTTTAAGATTAATGCATATTTTATTATAAACTTAGAAACTATTAAATTAATAATAAACTAGTAAATTATATTAATAAATATCAATTTTAGTTGTTAATTTATCTTAATTATGTTTTTTTAAATTTTAAATAAAATTATTAAGTAAAACTAATTAATATATATATATATAGTTAAACAAATCTTAAAATAAATCTAAATATTAAATATATATATATTATATAAACTATTAATAAATAGCAATAGAAATTAATTAAAAAATCTCAACAATTATATATTATTATTATTATTACAGTTATATTATTATTATAATATTATTAAATGTTTTTTTTATTATTACATCTATTTTAGTTTTTAATGAAAAATTTTTATAAATGTGTTAAAATTAATGTATTTTACAAGTATTTCTAGATCAAAATGATTTTATATATGAATATATTTTGTTGTTGTTTTTAAAAATATTTTATTAAATATATTTTTATATATATATATATCATTTAATTATTTAGTATTACATTTTTGTAATCAAACTATCATATTATATTACATTTAATTAAAATATGAATATAATTACTATATTACTATATTACTATTACAATATCAATATATTGTTATTGTTATTAAATTATAAGTATATACTAGATTTGACTATACAATATGTACCAGTATCTAATACTAATTTTTTTTGTTACAAAAAATAATTAAGTCATAAACTATAATATGCATAAACATTATGTATGCTAACATTATAATTAATAATAACATAATTATTCATTTTATTTTAATAAAATGCTAATTCAAATGCTAATTTCATTATATATATATATATATATAATAACAAAAATAAGTAAAATTTCTATTTAATAATGTAATACTATTTTATTTTATACAATATGTACCAGTATGTAATACTAATTTTTTTTGTTACAAAAAACTAATTAAGTCATAAACATTATAATTAATAATAACATAATTATTTATTTTTTTAATAATATAATTCAAATGCAAATTTCATTATATATATATATAATAACAATAATAAACAAAAAAAAATCTATTTTTAATAATGTATTACTAATTTATTATATATATATATATATATATTTTATATTTTAATCATTAATATGTTAGTGTAATAACTATTTTGCTTATAAAACATATTATTTCATGTTTTTCAGTATTAGATTGCTGTATATATAGTATTTGTTTTTTTTTAAATAAATAAATAATTTAAATTTAAATGTCAATTGAATTATATATGAAATTATATATAACTATTATAAATCGATAATAATAATACTAATAACTTATAAAAAAATATCATTTAATAATATAAAAGTATTTTATTTAAAAAAAAATTATTTTTCAATTGTCAATATATTTATGTAAAATTTTTTTACTTATACTGTATATATATATATATATATATATATAAATATTGTACTTAATTACAAGTATTTCATTATTACATTACTGATAGTAGTTTTATTGCAACATCAAAATAATCCTAATAATTATTTTTATTATAATTTTTTTTTTTAAAATCACTACAAATGGATTTAAAAGGGATAAATAATATAATTAGTGTATTTTATAAAATATATAAATATCCAGCTAATTGTAAACAATTAAATAAATCGCTAAGAAATATCATTGTAATACTAATACCAAAAGTAAGTTTTTTGTTGTTTTTGAATAATTATAAAATGAAAATTATTAAAATTAATTTTATATATTATATATATATATATAATTTTTTTTAGAATAAATATTATGGATTATATGATACATTATTCAGCCATAYATCGTGTCAATTGAATTATCGCATTAAATACAAAGAAGTCTTATATAAAGTAATTAATTAATTAATTAATTTTTTTATTTAATAACATAATTGAAAAAAATAATTTATATATATATATACAGATAATATTTATATATTAAGTATATTTAAATTAATATTTTAATTAAAAGTTTAAGTTTTGAGTAATAACATGGTTATCTTTAACAGTTAAGCAAGGTAACTTAGTATATAGTTATGTAATATTAGATATAATTATATATATATACTACAGTTAAAATCATTAATTAAAATCATTATATAATATTACAAATAATTTAAACTTTTTTTTAGTGGCATAAACAGATCATATAGTTTGCTATATAAGTAATTTTAGTTTTTTAATAAAAAATTTTATTTTATTTTCACAATCTATGAAAAAAATTTAAATAAATTATAATTATAATTATTTTATCTTATTTTTGTTGCTAAATCTAACTGTATATGTTTTTTTATAGCACATATAAATTATTTTTTCTAAAAAATATTTTAATTATTATTTTATTAATATGATTTTTTTATTTTATTGTAGCCTAAATTTTCGTGTAATAATATTAGTACTACACATACATGTATTGATTTAGATTATAAAATATATCATAATTACCAATTGAATCAACGTTTTCATCAAATACCAGTCAATCAAATAAATATGTTTGAATTAATGACAACTATGGTTGTGGACATTGATCAGTCATATTTCAAATTTATCTATATGTTTGATAACTGGGTAATTATAAACATTGAATTTTGATTTGTTTAATTATAAAATACAATATAAATTATTAAATATATATATATATATATTTAAAAAAAATAATTAAATGTTAATATTATTATAGTTTTGGGTGCTTATGTTAACAACAATTGTAATCAATGCTATAATAATGCATTTAGTAAGCAATGGTCGATATGGTGTTTGCAATAATATTATGATTATGTTTAAAACATTGGTCAGTCAACCCCCAAAACAGTTTACATATTTGAAAATACTAAACAAACAATTAAGTACTAATTGGACGTATATAATGATAATAGTAATGTGGATATTATTTTCCACACTATTTGTTATGGTATTTAAAAGTTTTATATTAAGCCAATATTTTAATATCAAATTAGTACCGTTTGTTCAATCATTGGATGATATTGTTGGCGATCGGATTGAAATGGTTTCCGGTATCGCAAACAAAGTAATATTTTATGGTATTATTGATAAAACTAAAAATCATATTATAAAAGAAAAACAAGAAAAATTTTTGAAATTTGAAAAACAATTGAATTTGGATATGAATAATGTTTCTGATCAATTGACCTTGCTCAATATGATCATGGACAAAAAGATAGTTTCAATAATAGATTCAGAGACAGCTAATATAATAAGTGTTTATTATCCCAATTTAAATTTAATTACAGTTAATTTAAATTTGATGACCACTTTAAATGTTATAACAATTATGTATTCAACTAATCAAACAAAACTTGACAAACAATTAACACTTATGTAAATATATTTTTTTTGTTTAAATAATTTTATTTATTAATCTATAGTTATATTAAATAATTTATTAACTATTTAAGTATATATATATATATTATTACTTGTTTTTTTTCTCAATAATTATTTTAGTGTCAAACGCTGTATTGAAAGTGGTTTACAAAATCATTACGAATTAGTTAATCAATTATTGACTAAAATAATTGGAAACATAGGTCTCTATAAACATGATTATTATTTTAATTTTGAAAAATATACTATTAATCCATTGGATAATCCCATAAAAATTGATGACTTATTTCATTCAGTATTTTTAATACTATTAAGTGGTTATGCAATCAGTATTTTAGTATTTATTTATTATTTATACATATTTCAATAAAATTATTTTTAGTATAACTAATTAAAATAGTTAAAAATCTTTAAAATATATCTAAATATTACATAATTTATTTTCTTTATATAAACAATTAATAAAAAATTTTAATTTAAAATTCATTACAATATTAAAATAAAAATATTATATTATAAAATGACATATTATTTTAATAAAATGTTGCTATTAATGTCAAAATCAGTGTAAATAATTGATTGATATTTTCAGGTATTTCTAAATCAAAATGTTATTATATGATAATTTTTTGTTGTTGTTTTAAAAATCTTATTAAATATATTTTTTAATTAATTATTTGGTAATTTTTTTAAAAAATTAAATAATTTTTATTTGAAACAAAGATTTCAAAATATTTTTGTTATTATACTATTATATTTTTATACATTTAATTTGATATACTGTATACATATATATAAATTAAATTATTAAATTAATAATAAACTAATAATAGTATATTAATAAATATTAATTGTTAATTTATCTTAATTATTTTTTTAAAATTTTAAATAAAATTATTAAGTAAAACTAATTAATATACAGTTAAACTAATTTATATTTTAAAATTATTTATATGGTAATTTTTAAAAAAATTAAATAATTCATACTAAAATACAGTATATATATACAGTATATATTATAGTTTAATAAAATTAAATAAATATTTTTTTTCTTTTAATTACTTATAACTTATAAAATATATTAAGTATTTAGTAATAACTTGTTAAAAAAATTAAAAAAAAGTTAACAAATAATTAGAAAATACAAAATTAACCCCATTAGATAGAAATTTATTTTATAGAAACTTTCTAGAAATTTCCCTATAATTTTAGAAATTTTTCTTTATTGCCAATACTAAATACTAAACTTTTTAAAAAATAAAATAAATTGCATAAACTATAATATTTAGTAAATTATCTATGATTGACATTATTAATTAAATAATAAAATAATTAGTATATTTTATAATATAATTCAAATGCTAATTTCATATAATATATATATATATATATATATATAATAACATTAATAATTAAAAATTTCTATTTAAATAATATAATAGTATTTTATTTTTTAATTAATTTTAAATCATGAATATGTTAATGTAAAATATTTTTGCTAATATATATATATATTATTACAGATTTGCTAATTGTAATATTTTTTATTAATTATTAAAAATTGAAAAATTTTATGATTTATATTACTAAATATTTTTTTAAAAAAATCATTACAAATGGATATAAAAGAGTTTAAAATTGTAATTGGTGAATTTTTAAAAATATTTAAACTATCGGTTATTTGTAAACAATTTAATAATACAATAACAAATTTTATTGTAATATTAATACCAATTGTAAGTATTTTTTTGTACATAATTATTGAATAAATAAAAAAACAATTTATATATAATTTTTTTAGTATTTGTATGGTTTTTATCAGACAATACTCAAACATATATCGTGTCAATTGAATTATGAAATTACAGTAAAAAGAGTCACTTTTAAAGTAATTAATTATTATTATTTTTTTAAATAACATAATTAAATAAACTTTAATTAATATGATTTTTATTTGTGTGTTGTAAATAGGATAGATTTTCATGCAATGACTATATTAATACAACACATACATGTATTGATTTAGATTATAAATTATATCATAATTACCAATTGATTAATCGTTTTCATCAAATACCAGTCAAACAAATAGATATGTTTAATATAATGACAACTAATGTTGTAAAGATTGATAACTCATATTTCAAATTTATTTGTTTGTTTGATAAATGGGTAATTATATATAAACATAGAAATTTAATTTATTTAAGTGCAAAATAAAATATATATAAATATTCATAATAACTTAATATACTATTTAAATGTTAACAATAGTTTTGGGCGCTTATGTTGACAACAATTATGATCAATGCTATAATAATGCATTTAGTAAGCAATGGTCGATATAGTGTTTGTAATAATATTAAGATTATGTTTAAAACATTGGTCAGTCAAACACCCAAACAGTTTACTAGTTTTAAAGTACTAATCAAACAATTTAGTACTTATTGGTCGTATATATTGACAATAGTTATGTGGATATTATTTTCCACACTATTTGTTATGCTATTTAATAGTTTTATATTAAGCAACTATTTTAATATCAAATTAGTACCGTTTGTTCAATCAATGGATGATATTGTTGGCGATCGGATTGAAATGGTTTCCGGTATCGCAAACATTGATATATTCAATGGTATTATTGATAAAACTAAAAATCTTATTATAAATGAAAAACAATATAAATATTTGAATTATACAAAAACAATGCAATTGGATAAATATGATTTTAACGATCAATTGACCATGTTCAATATGATCATGGAYAAAAAGACAATTTCAATAGTAGATTCAGAGACAACCAAAACTATAAGCATTTTTTCCCCAAATTAAATATAATTTCAGTTAATTTAAATTTGATGACCACTTTAAATATAATTACAATTATGTATTCAACTAATCAAACAAAACTTGACAAACTATTAACACTTAAGTAAATACTTTTTTTAATAATTTTATTTATTAATCTATAATTGTATTAATTAATTACCGCTAATTTATTAATTGTTTTTATAATTTTTTTTAGTGTCGAACGCTGTATTGAAAGTGGTTTACAAAATCATTACGATTTAGTTAATCAATTAATTAGTAAAATAATTGGAAAAATAGGTATTTTTAAATATGATAATTATGTTAATCTAGAAAAATATACTATTAATCCATTGGATAATCCCATTAAAATTGATGACTTATTTTATTCAGTATTTGTAATACTATTAATTGGTTATGCAATCAGTATTTTAGTATTGATTTTTCATATTATTAAAGTAAATGTATTATTTTTATAAAGTTTTATAATAGTTAAAAAAGCATAAATATATTTATTTTATGATTAATTCATATTTTATTATAAACTTATAAACCACTACTAAATATCGATAAAAAATTATGTTTATTCATCTTAATTATGTATTAAAAATATTTTTCAATAAAATAATTAAATAAACCTAATTAATATACAGTTAGACTAATTTTTAAAATATATCTTATTTATTTTATAACTTATTTTTTGTTATAAACTATTAATAAATATTAATTGAAATTAAAAAACCTCTACAATATTAATATTAAAATATTTAATTATTATATGTCAATTTTTTTTATGAAATATTGCTTTAAATGTCAAAATCATTGTAAAAAAATTGATCGATATTTTCAGGTATTTCTAAATCAAAATACTATATAATATGCATATTTTTTTCGTTGTTTTAAAAATATGTTTTAATTAATATATATTTTCAATCATTTATATTGTAATTTTTTTTAATTAAATTTTAATAATTTTTTAGTATTACATTTTTTGTTATCAAACTATTATTATATTACATTTAATTAAATATATATATATATGAATATATGAAAACTATATTATTTTAAACATATTATTACAACATCAATATATTGTTAGCATTAAATTATAAGTATACTAGATTTTACTATACAATATGTACCTGTACATATTACTAATTTTTTTAAAAAAAATTTATAAACTAAAATATGCTATACATTATGTATAATAACATTATAATTAATAATAATAATTCAAATTTCATTATATATATAATAAAAAAATAAGTAAAAATTTTATTTAATAATGTAATAATATTTTATTTTTTATATGTTTTTTTTAATCATTAATATGTTAGTGTAAAATATTTTTTTTCTTATATAACACATTATTTCAGTATTAGATTGCTGTATTTAGTTGTAATATTTAGTTATTACAGTATTTTTGTAATTATTAAAAATTTTTTAAAATTTGAATGATTTTTGTTAATTAAATTATTAAATTTTTATAAATAACAAAAAATCACTACAAATGGATATAAAAGAGATTACAATTGTAATTAAGGCTTTTTATAAAATTTATAAAACAACGATTATTTGTAGAAAACAATTTAATAAAACTGTAACAAATTTTATAGTAATATTAATACCAGTGGTAAGTAATAATATTAAGTAATATAATTATAAATTGAAAAATACCTAAATATATATGATATATATATTTTTAGTATACTTATGGTTTTTATCAGACATTACTCAAACATATATCGTGTCAATTGAGTTATCAAATTAAATTAAAAAGAGTCACTTTAAAAGTAATTTATTATTTATTTTTATTTTTAAAAAAAACATAATTGAATAATATTTAAATAATATTTTTTGTTGTAAATAGGATAGATTATCATGCAATAACTATATTAATACTACACATACATGTATTGATTTAGATTATAAATTATATCATAATTACCAATTGAATCATCGTTTTCATCAAATACCAGTCAATCAGATAAATATGTTTGAAATTATGACAACTAATRTTGTAGAGATTGATAACTCATATTTCAAATTTATTTGTTTGTTTGATAAATGGGTAAATTATAAATATAGAAAATTATTGTTTGTTTAATATTAAAATACTTTATAAATTATTAAAAAATATATTTAAAAAATAAATTAAATGTTAACAATAGTTTTGGGCGCTTACGTTGACAACAATTATGATCAATGCTATGATAATGTATTTAGTAAGCAATGGTCGATATAGTGTTTGTAATAATATTATGATTATGTTTCAAGCAATGGTCAGTCAAACACCCAAACAGTTTACTTGTTTTAAAGTACTAATCAAACAATTTAGTACTAATTGGACGTATATATTGTCAATAGTTATGTGGATATTATTTTCGACACTATTTGTTATGCTATTTAATAGTTTTATATTAAGCAACTATTTTAATGTCAAATTAGTACCGTTTGTTCAATCATTGGATGATATTGTTGACGATAGGCTTGAAATGGTTTCCGGTTTTGTAAACAAAGATATATTCACTGGTATTACTGATAAAAGTAAAAATCATATTATACTTGAAAAAAACGATAAATATATAAATTATACAAAAACAAACCGATTGGATATATTTAATTTTAACAATCAATTGACCATGTTCAATATGATCATGGACAAAAAAACAATTTCAATAGTAGATTCAGAAAAAGCTAAAACAATAAGCATTTTATTCCCGAAATTAAATATAATTTCAGTTAATTTAAATTTGATTACAACTTTAAATGTAATTACAATTATGTATTCAATTAATCAAACAAAACTTGACAAACAATTAACATTTATGTGAATAATTTTTTTAAAACTTTTAAATTATATATATATATTTAAACTATATATCTTATTATTTGTTATTTAATTTTTATTATTTATTATTTTAGTGTCAAACACTGTATTGAAAGTGGTTTACAAAATCATTACTATTTAGTTAATCAATTAATTGGTAAAATACTTGGAAACATTGGTTTTTATAAGTATGAAAATTATGTTAATCTCGAAAAATATACTATTAATCCATTGGATAATCCCATTAAAATTGATGACTTATTTCAATCAGTATTTGTTATACTATTAGTTGGTTATGTTATTAGTATTTTAACATTTATTTATCAAATTATTAAAGTAATTATTTTTAAAATTAAAACTAATAAATATCTATTTTATGATTAATTCATATTTAAATTATAAACTTATAAACTATTAATCAATATCAATCAAAAAAATCATCATATATATTAATAACATTATTAAGTAAAACTAATTATAATAATTAAAACTAATATTAAAAATAAATCTAAATATGACATATCTTTTTTTATTTATAAACTATAAATAGCAATAATTATTATTTTTTATTATTATCTATCTATCAATATTTATTATTATTATACTTTACAATATTAAAATATATTATAATTATTATATTGATTAAAAGTTAATCTATTTTTTTTTAATGAAAAACTAATCTTTTTAAACTATATCTAAATATTACATATTTTTATTAATTGTTATAAACTATTAATAAATAACAATAGAAATTATTTAGAAAAATTTCTACAATATTATAATTATTATAATTATTAAATGTTTCTATAATTTTAAAATATAAATATTATATTATTAAATGTCAATTTATTTATTTTTTTTTGCTAATATAAAAGTTGCTATAAATGTCAAAATCAATTGTAGAAAAATTGATCGATATTTTGTAGGTATTTCTATAATCATAATGCTATTAAATGATAATTTTTTGTAATTGCTTTTAAAAATATTTAATTATTAAATATATATATTTTTTAAAATCATTTATATGGTAATTTTTATATTTTTGAAATAATTTTTGTTGTTGTTGATATTACCATTTAAAATAGATAATAATTTTTTTGTTGTTATCAAACTATAATATATATATTACATTTTACAATTACAACATATATGAATATAATAGCTATATTATTGCAACATCAATATATTGTTAGCATAAAATTATTAGTACTACAATATATTGTTGGCGATCGGATTGAATTGGTTTCCAGTTTGCAAAACAAAGATATATTCACTGATATTATTGATAAAAATATAAATCGTATTATATTTGAAAAACTAAATAAATTTTTGAATTATACAAAAACAATGCGATTGAATAAATATAATTTTAACGATCAATTGAACATGGTCAATATGATCATGGAGAAAAAAACAATTTCAATAGTTGATTCAAAGACAACCAAATTAGTTAACAGTTATTTTCCCAATTTTAATCTAATATCAGTTAATTTAAATTTGATGACCACTTTAAATGTTATTACAATTATGTATTCAACTAATCAAACAAAACTTGACAAACAATTAACTCTAATGTAAATATTTTTTTCTAAAAAAACATTTTTAATAATTTTATTTATTTATTTATCTATAGTTATATAATATATTAATTAATTAACTATTTAACTCTTAAATCATATTATTTGTTATTTAATATCATTTTTAGTGTCAAACATTGTATTGAAAGTGGTTTACAAAATCATTACGATTTAGTTAATCAATTAATTGGTAAAAGAATTGGAAATATTTGTTTTCATAAATATGATAATTATGTTAATCTCGAAAAATATACTATTAATCCATTGGATAATCCCATTAAAATTGATGACTTATTTCATTCAGTATTTGTTATACTATTAACTGGTTATGCAATCAGTATTTTAGTATTTAGTTTTCAAATTTTTCAAATGTTTATTTATATTAATTGTGTATTAATAACATATTTAAATAATATTTTTTTTTAAATTAAAAATAATTAAGCAATTCTCAAAATATACTTAAATATTATATTTTATATATATATATATAAGCTATAGATATATCTATAGCTAATTTATTGCATTAGAAATTATTTTAAATATTCCTATAATATTAAAATATAATTAATATATTATTAAATGACAATTTATTTTTTTAAATGAAAAGTTGCTATAAATGTCAAAATTAAATTAAAATATTGATCGATATTCTCAGGTATTTCTAAATCAAAATGTTATTTTTTTTGAATATTTTTTTAATTGTTGTTTTAAAATATTTTATTAAATATATTTTTAAAATTAAATTACCATTTTTTTCAAAAATATCTCATATAGTAATTTAGTATTATAGTTTTTTTTTATCAAACTATTATTATTTTACATTTAATTAAATATATATAAATATAATAGCTATTAATAATAATAGATTTTACTATACTATATATATATACCAGTACCTAATACTAACATTTTTTAAAAATATAATATTCATAAACTATAATATGCTGTACATTATTTATGATAAAATTTTAATTAATAATAACATAATTATTCATGTTTTTTTAATAATATAATTCAAATTCTAATTTCATTAAATATTATTGTATATATATAAATAATTACAATAATAAGTAAAAATTTTTATTTAATAATGAAATATTAAATACTATTTAACCTTACTTATTTATATGTATTAAATAATATGTAATAAATATTTTATAAGTTATATAACAAATTATTTCAGTATTAGATTGCTGTATATGTAGTATTTTTATTTTAATTAAATAATTAATTTAATTAACAATTGAATTACAATATCTATTAAATATGTCAATTAAATCGATAATAATAATAATAACAATAATAAATAAAAATTCAATTTAATATTTTAATACAATTGTAAACTATTGTATACTATTGTAATACTTTATTTTATTTCTTAATATAATTTTTTTTGAATAAAAATCATTAAAAATATATTAGTGTAAAATATTTTTCTTGTATATAACAGATTATTTCAGGTTTCAGTATTATATATATAATATATTATTTTAATATATCAATTGAATTATATCTATAAAATATAGATATTAAATCGATAATAATAATAATAATAATAATATCAATTATAACTATAAAATTCCATTTAATAATGTAATAGTATTTTAAATTTATTTTTTAAGATAATTTTTTTAATCGTCAATAACTAATCATTAAACTATATCTAAATATTATATATTTTATTAATTGTTATAATCTATTAATAAATAGCAATAGAAATTATTTTAAAAATTTCTACAATATTAAAATATTATAATTATTAAATTTTTTTTGCTAATATAAAAGTTGCTATAAATGTCAAAATCAATTGTAGAAAAATTGATCGATATTTTTAAGGTATTTCTAAATCAAAATGCTATTAAATTATAAATTTTTTGTTGTTTTAAAAATATTTAATTAAATATAAATTTTTGTTAATCATTTATATGGTAATTTATTTTTGAAATATTTTTTTTGATATTACTATATAAAAAAGTTTTCATCTAATAATTTAGTATTACATTTTTTTGTTGTTATTAAACTATTATATTACATTTAATTAAACATATATTAATATAATAGCTATATTACAATTACAACATCAATATATTGTTAGCATTAAATTATAAGTACTAATAGATTTTACTATACAATATTTGTACTAGTACCTAATACTATTTTTTTTAAAAAAATATTAAATTCATAAACTATAATATTCTGTACATTATGTATGATAACATTATTAATTAATACTAACATAATTATTCATATTATATAATATCTAACTCAAATGCTAATTTTATAATATATATATATATATATAAAATAACAATAATAAGTAAAATTTCTATTTAATATTGTAATACTATTATAAACTATTGTATACTATTGTATACTATTGTATACTATTGTAATATTTTATTTTATTTTTTAATATGATTTTTTTGAAAAAATCATTAAAAATTTATTAGTTTAAAATATTTTTCTTGTATATAACAGATTATTTCAGGTTTCAGTATTATATATATAAAATATTATTTTAATATATCAATTTATTATATATTAATTAAATATAGATATTAAATCGATAATAATAATAATAATAATAATAATAAAAATAATAAAAATAAAAATAAAAATAATAATAATAATAATAATAATAATAATAATAATAATAATAATAATAATAATAATAATAATAATAATAATAATAATAATAATAATAATAATAATAATAATAATAATAATAATAATAATAATAATAATAATAATAATAATAATAATAATAATAATAATAATAATAATAATAATAATAATAATAATAATAATAATAATAATAATAATAATAATAATAATAATAATAATAATAATAATAATAATAATAATAATAATAATAATAATAATAATAATAATAATAATAATAATAATAATAATAATAATAATAATAATAATAATAATAATAATAATAATAATAATAATAATAATAATAATAATAATAATAATAATAATAATAATAATAATAATAATAATAATAATAATAATAATAATAATAATAATAATAATAATAATAATAATAATAATAATAATAATAATAATAATAATAAAAAAAGGAGGCACAGTGGTGTAGTGGTTAGTGTGTAGGGCTATGTAGTGTAATGGAGAGTAAGATCTATAGTTCGAGCCCCGATGTGGTAAAGCAATTTTTCTGAGAAAAAAAAATTGTTTTAACTGTGCTTCCCGTCCCTGCCCAACCAACGCTGTTTAGGACGGCCAACTTAAGTAGTATGGGGAAAGCGGGGTGCTAAGTGAGGACGAGTTTCTGCCCGACCCCGGGTATCGGTACTTCGGTATCGGTACCCACCTGGGGGTACCCGCAAGGGTGCCCCCACCCGGGGGTGCCTGTAAAAAGGTGCCCCCACCCCGAAGAGACGTCCACAAGGATGTCTCTTCACCCTTCGAGTAGTTACTCGTCCTCACACGCAATGGCCACTTTTGTTTCAAAAATAAAAATCCTATTTCAACAAACACATGTTAGTGGTGAGAAATGGGTGGCAATAGACACATGTTAGTGTTGAGCTTATTCTAGGGACTGGGACCCCGTAAAAAGGCCAAAAACAAATATATATATAATTATGATTACACGTAGTCGAAGGAATAACGGGGGTGTTCGGGAGGTACCCTCTCAAATAAATCCCGCGTTCAGCAGGTAGGCATTGACTGCAGTTCGTTAAGTATGCATCATATCCCACGCAGTGATGTGCTATGCGGGCAAAGCTGTGATGTAATGCGACCGCAGACTAGTCAACAAAATCAGACTAACCTCCAAAATGTTTCAGTTCAAGCTGGTTCTCAGCGACAACTGACCAATTTGGTTGAAAAATCGCAAAAGCGCATGAAATGGACACATGAGATGAATACCTTGATAATGCGCGAATACTACAGATCAACTCGACTCGAAACAAATATGACTGATTACAGAAACCAAATTTACTTAGCATTCAAACAGAAATATCCAGAACTAAATGTAACGGAACAAAGGATTGCAGACCAGCGGCGATTCTTAGCAAAGAATAATAAAATATCCCCAATAGAATTACAAGAAATCAAACAGCAAGTGGCACATGAACTATCATTAAATGAAACAACTGAATTAAATACCACAGTAGAAGTAGTGCCAGAAATGGAAGAGACACCTACAACAACAGATAACAGAATCAATACAAATGATGAAATAAATAAAATAACAGCAGAAAATGAACTAAAAACTTCTTTAGAACAATATAAAGACTTTGAAATAGAACTCAGACCTAAGTTACCAAAAATAAAAAGTGGCGTAAAAACAAGATCTACAATAATAACAATTAATGATATACTTAAAGATTACATCGAAGATAACATGTCGTTGAGCACAATTAATACAATAACATACTGTGCAGCAGTAGCAGTATCTAGACTCTTAGGCTACAAAATACAACACATGTCAACTACAAAACCAAATCAAGAAAATATAATACCTAAATGGCAAAAGCGAATAGAGACACGTATAGAAGGGAAAAGACAAGTAATAGGAAGAATAACGCAAGTGTTAAATGGAAACAAATCAAAAAGACTTAACCAATCATTAAAAGATATATACCGATTATTACAGACAAAACCTGGAAAACCTGAATTTGAAGCTATTATCCGGAATTACAACGACACATTAAAACAAACAGTTCAAGCACTATCACAAAGAATCAGAAGATATAAACATCAAAGCGAAAGACGAAAACAAAATACAATGTTCTATAATAACGAAAAAATGTTCTATAGAAATCAAAACAAAATAAATTCAAGCAATATTAACCATACACCACAAATAGATGAAATAGAAAACTACTGGAAAGAAATCTGGAGTAACCCAAAGGAATATAAAGAATCTAATTGGATAAATGATATTGAAGATGAAAATAAAGAAATACCACATATGACTTCAGTAAATATAATTAAAGATGACTTAACCGAAGCCCTCAAGAAATCCCACAATTGGAAAAGCCCAGGACAAGACAAAATACAAAACTTCTGGTACAAACACTTTACAACAGTACATCAACCAATGGCAATAGCAATGGATAAAATAATACAAACAGGACAAACCGATGACTTCCTCACTTCCGGAATAACATATCTACTCCCAAAAACAGAAAATACATCAGATCCCAGCAAATATAGACCCATCACTTGCCTAACAACAATGTATAAAATCCTAACATCCATAATATCAACAAAAATATATAATCATTTAAGTAACAACAACATAATAGCTGAAGAACAAAAAGGCTGTATAAAACACTCAATGGGCTGTAAAGAGCAATTAACAATAGACAATATTATAACAATAAGAGCTCGTCAAAAACATAGAAATCTTGAAATGGCATACATAGACTATAAGAAAGCATTCGATTCAGTCCCACATAAATGGTTATTAAGAGTGTTAAAACTATATAAAATTGACAACACACTGATAAACACATTAGAAAATATGATGAAAAAATGGAAAACTAAATTGTGTGTCAATACAAATAATGGAACAAAAATAAGTACAGAAATCAAAATAAATAGAGGAATATTTCAAGGAGATTCACTCAGTCCTCTGTGGTTCTGCTTAGCCATAAACCCACTATCATCACTACTTAAAAAGCTAAAAGGCGTAAATCTAAAATCAAGTGATACAAAATATAATCTAACACATCTACTATATATGGACGACTTAAAACTATACGCCGAAAAAGAATCTGATTTAAATGCAATGCTAAAAACAACAGAAACTTTCTCCAATGATATAAATATGGAATTTGGATTAGATAAATGTGCTATAATGAAACTGAAAAGAGGAGTCTATTCTGAAAGAAATCAATACGAAACTGAAAATGGATATATAAAGGCACTAGAAAATGGAGATATATATAAGTACTTAGGAATTAAGCAAATGCATAAATCTAAAATGACAGAAGTTAAAGAAGAAATAAAGAAAACATTAAACCAAAGAATAATAAAAATACTAAAATCTCAACTAAACTCAAACAACAAATTCAAAGCAATAAACACTTGGGCTATACCTGTACTGACATACTCGTTCGGAATAATAAAATGGAGTAAAACAGAACTTGAGACAATTGAAAGACATATAAGGCGACAACTTACAATGTTTGGACTACACCACCCTAGAAGTTCTGTAGCACGTCTATGTGTTAGTAGAAAACATGGGGGTAGAGGGTTACTAAACATTGTAAGCCTTGAAGCACAACAGCGAGAATTGCTGAGAAAATACCATCAACAAAAATGCAATGTCTCAGAGCTCCACAAAATAACATCAACACTCGATTACAACTACACACCTCTAAATCTCAGCAATAATGAACATCAAATAGAAATACAAAATGAAAAAGAGAGGATTAACACATGGGCCTCAAAAGAACTTCACGGAAGATACCGGGCAGAACTCAACCAAACACACGTAGACGAAGAAATGTCTACAAAATGGTTGAAGTACGCCGGTCTTCATGGAGAGACAGAGGGGTTCATGATGGCAATACAAGATCGAGTGATTCCGACACGAAACCATCAGAAATACATCCAAAAGCTAAATATACCAACAGACAAGTGCAGGATGTGTCATATGGAGTCCGAAACAATAGAACATATACTAAATGGGTGTAAAGTACTCACAAACACCGAGTACCTAAGCCGTCACAACCAAGTAGCCAAAATCATACATCAGGAATTGGCAATAAGATTCGGACTAATCAAAGAACCATTACCATACTATAGATACGAGCCACAAAGTGTAATGGAAAGCAACAGAGCCAAGCTCTACTGGGATAAAGAAATAAGAACAGATAAGACTGTGGCCCACAACCGTCCAGATATAGTACTAGTAGACAAACATCAAGATAAGGCGTACATAATAGACATAGCGGTCCCACTAACACACAAACTACAGGACACGCATAGTGAGAAACGCCGAAAATATACAGACTTGGCCTATGAGATCAATAAGATGTGGCGCATTAAGAAAGTTGAAATAATACCTATAATACTGTCATCAATGGCCGTAATACCGAAAAATCTGGCCCTAAGTATGGAATCACTTCAAATAAGAAAAACTAAGATCTATGAAATGCAAAAAGCAGTGATACTTCAGAGTTGTAGAACAGTCAGAAAAGTACTAGACTTGAGTTGAGTCTAACCAGTCGTGTCTCTGCCACCAAAAGTGGCCGACACAACTGTGATCACACCGGAACAACCGTGATATACAAAGATAATAATAATAATAATAATAATAATAATAATAATAATAATAATAATAATAATAATAATAATAATAATAATAATAATAATAATAATAATAATAATAATAATAATAATAATAATAATAATAATAATAACAACAATTATTACTACATTATAGTTCCATTTAATAATGTAATAGTATTTTTAATTTATTTTTTAAGATAATTTTTTAATCGTCAATATATTAATGTAAAATATTTTGCTTATATATAAATATAAATACAATATTTCAGGTTTTCAGTATTACATTACTGATTGTATTGTATTACTACCAAAAAAAAACATAATCCTAATAATTATTTTTAAATAAAATTTTTGTTAGTTAATTTTATTCAATAATAAAAAAATCACTACAAATGGATATAAAAGAGATTACAAATATATTTGAAAGATTAAATAAATTATTTAAAAAAGAGGTTATTTGTAAACAATTCAATAAATCAATTGAAAATATTATTGTAATAATAAAACCAATTGTAAGTAGTTTTTATTATATTGTTTCATAATTATAAAATTAATATTATATACCCATTTATATATATATATATATTTAATTATTTATTTTAGTATACTTATGGTTTTTATCATATGTTACTCAAATATATATCATGTAATATGGATTATGAAATCAAATTAAAAAGAGACACTATTGAAGTAATTAAAATTTATTTGTTAAATAACATAATTCAAAAATAATATATACTATATATATATATACAAGTTATTTTAAATATTTAAAATAATTAATTAGTTAATTTAGATATATTATTTATTTTAATAATCTATAACAAAAATTAACACTAGATTTAACACTAGTTAATTAGTTTGAAGTTAATGTTTTTATTTTATTATATATAAAAATAGCATTAAAAATACTTATTTAATTTTTTGTTGTTGCTTAAATATAATATTATTTTTTGACTAATAACACATATGTTTTTTTTAAAAATAAAAACTTTAATCAATAATATTTTGTTATTATAGGATAAATTACCATGCAATGATTATATTAATACTACACATACATGTATTGATTTAGATTATAAATTAAATCATAATTACCAATTGAATCATCGATTTCATCAAATACCAGTCAAACAAATAGATATGTTTAATATATTGACAACAAATGTTGTAGAGATTGATAACTCATATTTGAAATTTATTTGTTTGTTTGATAAATGGGTAATTGTATATAAACATAGAAATTTTCTTATTTGTTTAATACTAAAATACAATATAAATTTTCATATTTATTTAATAAAAAAATACATAAAACTAATTTACTATACAATTAAATGTTAAAATAATAGTTTTGGGCGCTTATGTTGACAACTATTATAATCAATGCATTGCTAATGCATTTAGTAAGCAATGGTCGATATGATGTTTGTAATAATATTAAGATTATGTTTAAAACATTGGTCAGTCAACCCCCACAACAGTTTACATATTTGAAAATACTAAACAAACAATACAGTACTTATTGGACACATATATTGACAATAGTTATGTGGATATTATTTTCCACATTATTTGTTATGGTATTTAAAAGTTTTATATTAAGCAACTATTTTAATGTCAAATTAGTACCGTTTGTTCAATCATTGGATGATATTGTTGGCGATAGACTTGAATTTGTTTCCGGTATCGCAAACACTGTTATATTCACTGGTATTATCGATAAAAATCAATATCGTATTATACTTGAAAAACATGATAAATATGTGAAATATACTGAAACATTGAAATTGGATAAACAAAAATTTTCCGATCAATTCAACATGGTCAATATGATCATGGACAAAAAAACAATATCAATATTAGATTCAGATACAGCCAAATTAATAAGCATTTATTTTCCCAATTTAAATATAATTACAGTTAATTTAAATTTGATGACCACTTTAAATGTAATTACAATTATGTATTCAACTAATCAAACAAAACTTGACAAACAATTAACATTTATGTAAATTTTTTTTATTAACTTTATTTATTTAACTATAGAAATATTAATTAAAAAATATAATAAATTATATTATTTGTTATTTTAATTACTTTAGTGTCAAACGCTGTATTGAAAGTGGTTTACAAAATCATTACGATTTAGTTAATCAATTAATTAGTAAATTACTTGGAAAAATTGGTATTTTAAAGTTTGATAATTATGATAATCTCGAAAAATATACTATTAATCCATTGGATAATCCCATAAAAATTGATGACTTATTTCATTCAGTATTTATAATACTATTAATTGGTTATCTAATAAGTATTTTAACATTTATTTTACAGATTATTAAAGTTATTATTTTAAAAATTAAAACTAATAAATACCTATTTTAACGATTAATTCATTTTTATTATATAAATTATAATAAATATTTTATTATATAAACTATTAATAAATATTTTATTATATAAACTATTACTAAATAATTTATGCCATCCTATATATAACCTTAAAAAAATTAAAATCTATAATTATCTCTAATATTTATATATACTGATGTTATATAATATCAGTATATATAAAGCTATATCAGATACTAACCTATCTATATATTATTAAATATTAATATATTTAATTTTACTATACAATGTACCAATGTACTAACATTAATTTTTTTAATAAAATAAATAAAAATAAAATCAATTTAATTATTATATTATAAACTATACATTCTGTATGATAACATCAAACTCAATAAATAACATAATTATTAATATATATTTTATTATATATAATTTAAATGTCAATTGAATTTTTTATCTATTAAATAATAAAAAATTAAATCGATAATAATTATAACAATAATATGCACAAAAAAATCCATTTAATAAACTAAAAATTATTTTAATATTTAAAATTATTTTTAAACTTTTAATATCTTAATGCAAAATATTTTGCTTATTTATATTTATATATTATTTCAAGTTTTTTGAGTATTACATATATTTTACATATATATTAATTATATATTTTTTTTATTAATCATTTATATGGTAATTAAATTTTTGAAATAATTTTTTTTCTGATATTACCATTTGAAAAAGATAACATTTAATAATTTATTATTACATTTTTGTTATTAAACTATTGCTATTATATTACATTTAATTAAATATATGAATATAATTACTAAATATTATTACAACATCAATGTGTTAAATAGCATTAAATTATAAGTATATTTAGATTTTACTTTATATAATATGTACCAGTACCTAAAACTAATTTTTTAAAAAAATATAAGATTCATAAACTATATTATGTTGTACATTATATATGATAATATTATTAATTAAACAATAACATAATTATTATATTTTATTTAATAATATAATTCAAATGCTAATTTCATTATATATTATAAATAATAACAATAATATGAAAAAATATTATTTAATAATGAAATATTAAATACACTTTTTATTTTATATATGATTTAATCATTAATATGTTAGGTGTAATAAATATTTTGCTTAAATATAAAACACAATATTTTAGATTTTCAATAATTAGATTACTGTATATATATTATAGTATTTATTTTAATTAAATAATTAATTAAATTGTCAATTGAATTATATCTATTAAAAAATCAGTTTCAATTAAATCGATAATAATAATAATAACAATAAAAATAGCAATGTAAAATTAGTATTATTTATATATTATTACAGATTTTCAATATTAAATTTGCTGTATTGTAAAAAAACAAAAAAAAATCCTAATAATTATTTTTTTTAAATTATTAAAAAAAAATTTTTATTTAATAAACAATAAAAATCACTACAAATGGATAAAAAAGATTTAACAAAAATATTTGTAGTATTTTATAGATTATTTATAAAATCGGATTTTTGTAAACAATTCAATAATAAATCTGTAATAAATCATTATATTGTAATTATAATACCAACTGTAAGTTGTTTTTTGTTTATTTGTTTGTTTGAATAATATAAAAATAGATATTATATAACTATTTATATATACTTTTAGTATACTTATGGTTTTTACCAGACATTAATCAAACATATATCGTGTCAATTGAATTATCAAATTAAACTAAAAAAATTTAAAATAATTAATAACATAATTTTAAAAATAATATATATATATATATATATATAATTTGTCTATACATGTTAATTTAATTTTTATTACTTATTAATTATTTATTTTAGCAATCTATAAAAATTTTTTTATATATTTAATATTTTTGCATAATTATAATAATATATACTAATATATTTTATAAAAAATAACTTTTATTAATATTTTATTTGATTAATATGTGATTTATTTTTTGTGTTGTTAATATAGGATAAATTACCATGCAATAACTTTATTAATACTACACATACATGTATTGATTTAGATTATAAACAATATCATAATTACCAATTGAATCATTGTTTTCATCAAATACCAGTCAATCAAATAGATATGTTTAATATATTGACATCTAATGTTGTAGAGATTGATAACTCATATTTCAAATTTATTTATATGTTTGATAAATGGGTAATTATAAACATAGTATTTTTTTTATTTGTTTAATTGTAAAATATAATATATAAATATTCTTAATAACTTAATATACTATTTAAATGTTAACAATAGTTTTGGGCGCTTATGTTGACAATAATTATAATTAATGCACTGCTAATGCATTTAGTAAGCAATAACAATAATAGATTCAGAGACAACCAAAATGTTTAACATTTATTTTCCCAATTTTAATGTAATATCAGTTAATTTAAATTTGATGACCACTTTAAATGTTATAACAATTATGTATTCAACTCAACAAACAAAACTTGACAAACAATTAACACTTATGTAAATATTTTTTTTTTAATAATTTTATTTATTTAGATTTATATTAATTACTTAACTATTTAACTATATATATACATCTTATTATTTGTTTTTTTTTTCAATAATTATTTTAGTGTCAAACACTGTATTGAAAGTCGTCTACAAAATCATTACGATTTAGTTAATCAATTATTGACTAAAATAATTGGAAAAATAGGTTTATATAAATATGATTATTATAATTTTAATTTTGAAAAATATACTATTAATTCATTGGATAATCCCATTAAAATTGATGACTTATTTCATTCAGTATTTGTTATACTATTAGTTGGTTATGTTATTAGTATTTTAGTATTTATTTATCATATTATTAAAGTTAATGTATTATTTTTATAAAGTTTTTTTTTTGTAAAAGTTAATAAATAAATGAATTTCTATTCTAAGATTAATGCATATTTTGATTATAAATATATAAACTATTAATTAATTTAAATAACAATTGTTAATTTATCTTTAATTATGTTTTAACATGATTTAACTAATCTTAAAGTATATCTAAATATTTATTATAGTTTAGTATATAAACTATTAATAAATAGCAATACAAATTATTTTCATAATTTAAAAATAACTACAATATTATAATAAAAATATTATATTATTAAATGTCAAATTATTTTTAATGAAAAGTTGCTATAAATGTCAAAATCAATGTATAAAATTGATCGATACTTTCAATTATTTCTAAATCAAAATGTTATTATATGAATATTTGTTGTAGTTTTAAAAATATTTTTTTATATATATTATTAATATATTTTTAAAAAATTATTTTTATGTTAATTTTTTAATATAATAAAAAAAAGTAAAAAATATCAATTTATTACTATTTTATTTTTTATATGATTTTTTATTAGTTATTAATATGTTAGTGTATATTATTAAAGTTAATACATTATTTTTATAAAAAATTTATAAAAGCAAAATAAATAATTAAATATCCATTTTAAGATTAATGCATATTTTTATTATAAACTTAGAAACTATTAAATTAATAATAAACTAATAATAGTATTAATAAATATCAATATTAATTGTTAATTTATCTTAATTATGTTTTTTTTAAATTTTAAATAAAATTTGTAAGCAAAACTAATTAACATACAGTTAAACTAATTTTAAAATATATCTAATTATTAAATATATTATTATTATATAAACTATTATAAATAAATAGCAATAGTAATTAATTAAAAAAATCTACAATATTAAATTATTATTATTATTATTTTATTAAATGTTTTTGTATTATTAGATCTATTTTAGTTTTTAATGAAAAATTGCTATAAATGTGTTAAAATCAATGTATTTTAAAGGTATTACTAAATCAAAATGCTTTTATATATATATAAATAAATTTTGTTGTTGTTTTTAAAAATATTTTATTAATTATATGAATTTTAATTACTATATTACAATTACAATATCAAAATATAATTTTAGTAGTAAATAATTTAAGTATACTAGATTTTACTATACAATATGTACCAGTATCTAATACTATTTTTTTTGTTACATACAATAATTAGTCACATAAACTATAATATTCATATACATTATGTATGATAACATTATTAATAACAACAATATTTATTTTATTTTTTTTAATAATATAATTCAAATGCAAATTTCATTATATATATAATAACAAAAATAAGTAAAATTTCTATTTAATAATGTAATGCTATTTTATTTTATACAATATGTACCAGTATGTAATACTAATTTTTTTTGTTACAAAAAAATAATTAAGTCATAAACATTATAATTAATAATAACATAATTATTTATTTTTCTAATAATATAATTCAAATGCAAATTTCATTATATATATATATAATAACAATAATAAACAAAAAAAATCTATTTTTAATAATGTATTACTAATTTATTATTATTATTATATATATATATATATATATTTATATTTTAATCATTAATATGTTAGTGTAATAACTATTTTGCTTATAAAACATATTATTTCAAGTTTTTCAGTATTAGATTGCTGTATATGTAGTATTTGTTTTTTTTAAATAATAATTAAATAATTTAAATTTAAATGTCAATTGAATTATATGAAATTAAATATAATAATAGCTAATAAAAAATATCATTTAATAATATAAAAGTATTTTATTTTTAAAAAATTATTTTTCAATTGTCAATATATAAATGTAAAATATTTGTACTTATATATATTATATATATATATATATTGTACTTAATTACAAGTATTTCATTATTAAATTACTTGAATGTAGTTTTATTGCAACATCAAAATAAACCTAATAATTATTTTTGTCTGTAATTATTAAAAATTTTACGTTATTTTTATTATAATTTTTTTTCAAAAAAATAAAATAAAATCACTACAAATGAATTTAAAAGAAATAGATAATATAACTGATTTATTTTATAATATATTTAAATATCCGGTTATTTGTGAACAATTAAATAAATCCGTAACAAATATCATTGTAATACTAATACCAAAAGTAAGTTTTTTGTTGTTGTTGTTGTTGTTTGTTTGTTTGTATAATTATAAATGAAAATTATATATAAAAAAAATTACTATTATATATATATCCATTAATATATTAAATATATATATATTTTTTTTAGTATAAACATTATGGTTTTTATTATACATTATTCAGCCATATATCGTGTCAATTGAATTATCGCATTAGATTCAAAAAAGTCTTATATAAAGTAAGTAATTAATTAATTTTTTATTTTAATAACATAATTCAAAAATAATTTATTTATATATACAGATAATATTATTAATGAAAAAAGTTTAAGTTTATAATATTTAAATTTTTAAGTGTCATAAACTGGTATATAGTTTGCTAAAAAAAAAGTTATTTTAATTTTTAATAAAAATAAATCTTATTTTATTTTTACAATCTAAGAAAAAAAATTAGAATATATAATTTAAATAAAAAAATATTTTGATTATTATTTTATTAATATGATTTTTTTTAATTGTAGCCTAAATTTTCGTGTAATAATATTAATACTATACATACATGTATTGATTTAGATTATAAAATATATAATAATTATCAATTGATTCATCGTTTTCATCAAATACCAGTCAATCAAATAGATATGAGTAGTTACACGCCAGAAAAAGCTTAGACCAATCACAGCGAAGTATACGTAGTCATAGTAATTGTTTATGTTTTCATATAGTTAACAACATATGGCTAAGTATACTTCGCTGTAATTAGTTTATGCTTTTTCTGGCGTACATTAAAAAATTTTGAAACAATTAAATAAAGTATTATATTGTATTTTATTGCTTAAAAACATCTGCACTTTTAGTAAAAGGCAATAAAATGCAGATGTTAAAAACAATAAAATACAGATGTACAGGGTAATAAAATGCAGGTGTTATAAACATCTGGGTTTTATTGCTCACAAAAACTATTTGCAAAAATAAATTTATTTTTATTACTCTCAATGTAAAAAAAACTTTTATAGCTTTTAAAACTTTTTTACTTTATTGTTTTCAATAAATATATTCCTTAAAAACATGTTTTTATTTCAATTTTATTGCATTCTAAGAATTTTAAGAAAGTAAATGATTTTTATTATAATAGATAAAAGCGGTATTTCGCTAAGTGAAAAATTTATTAGACAAAAATTTGCTATATAAAGGCTTGCTCATTTTATTTTAATTTCATTCTGATTTCAGGACTAAAGCTAGCGTTAAGAAGCTATTTAGGTAGTGAGTCTGCTACCGGCTTAAGTCCTTCAATCATTATATACTTATTATATAGTTAGTTATTAGTAAATATTATATATAAAGTTATTAATTATAGTTATTATTTATAAAGTTATTAATTATTAGTTATTAATTATCAAGTTATTAATTATATAGTTATTAATTATCCAGTTATTAATTATTAGTTATTAATATAAAGTTATTTAATATAGTTATTAATTATAAAGTTATTAATTATCCAGTTATTAATTATCAAGTTATTAATTATACAGTTATTAATTATACAGTTATTAATTATACAGTTATTAATTATCCAGTTATTAATTATCCAGTTATTAATATTAGTTATTAGTTATTAGTTATTAATTATCCAGTTATTAATTATTAGTTATTAATATAGTTATTTAATATAGTTATTAATTATCCAGTTATTAATTATACAGTTATTAATTATCCAGTTATTAATTCTCCAGTTATTAATATTAGTTATTAATTATTAGTTATTAATTATCCAGTTATTAATTATTAGTTATTAATATAGTTATTTAATATAGTTATTAATTATAAAGTTATTAATTATCCAGTTATTAATTATACAGTTATTAATTATCCAGTTATTAATTCTCCAGTTATTAATATTAGTTATTAATTATTAGTTATTAATTATCCAGTTATTAATTATTAGTTATTAATATAAAGTTATTTAATATAGTTATTAATTATAAAGTTATTAATTATACAGTTATTAATTATCAAGTTATTAATTATCCAGTTATTAATTATACAGTTATTAATTATACAGTTATTAATTATCCACTTATTAATTATACAGTAATTAATTATTAGTTATTAATTATAAAGTTATTAATTATCCAGTTATTAATTATCCAGTTATTAATTATCCAGTTATTAATTATACAGTTATTAATTATCCAGTTATTAATTATACAGTAATTAATTATTAGTTATTTATTATAAAGCTATTAATTATTAGTTATTAATTATAAAGTTATTTATTATAAAGTTATTAATTATAGAGTTATTAATATTCAAGTTATTAATTATTAGTTATTAGTTATTAATTATAAATCTATTAATTATAAAGTTATTAATATTAAGTTATTAATTATAAAATTTTTAATTATAATGTTATTAATTATAAAGTTCTTAATTATTAAGCTATAATTTATTAATATATAAACATATAAATCGACTCACCTATTGGATATTTTGGATTACGATAATCGATGTCTTCAATTTAATTAAATCAACACATTACTTAAAGTAAGTTTATTATCATTTTTCACTATTTTCAACATATTTTGAAACTTTTTGTTGTTATATATCTTAACTTTATACAAAAAATTGTAACAAACTCTTAAAACAACCTCAGTGAAAGCTAAAGAGAAATGATAACTTTACTTTAAAGTAGTTGGCTTTTATAGTAAAAATTTTTTGCGCATAAGCAAACGTTTAACTATAAACATTATTTGTTAATTATGATTATGCAAGACATATCTCATTGTCTAACTTCAACATTTAATAAAATATACGCCAGAAAAAGCATAGTCCAAAACACAAGTAAGCGTAGTAAATGAAGTGGTATTTTATTTACGTATGGAGGCTTGACCTTGAACTCCATATACTAAAAAAAACCATGACAACGTATACTTCGCTGTGATTGGTCTAAGCTTTTTCTGGCGTGTAACTACTGATATGTTTAATATATTGACAACTAATGTTGTGGACATTGATCAGTCATATTTCAAATTTATCGATATGTTTGATAAATGGGTAAATTATAAATATAGAAATTTAGTTTGTTTAATTGTAAAATATTTATAAATTATTTTAAAAATATATTTTTAAAATTAAATGTTAACAATAGTTTTGGGCGCTTACGTTGACAACAATTGTAATCAATGCTATAATAATGCATTTAGTAAGCAATGGTCGATATAGTGTTTGTATGAATATTAAGATTATGTTTAAAACATTGGTCAGTCAACCCCCAAAACAGTTTACATTATTGAAAATACTAAACAAAAAATTTAGTACTAATTGGACGTATATAATGATAATAGTTATTTGGATATTATTTTCCACACTATTTGTTATGGTATTCAAAAGTTTTATATTAAGCCAATATTTTAATATAAAATTAGTACCGTTTGTTCAATCAATGGATGATATTGTTGGCGATCGGATTGAAATGATTTCCGGTATAACAAACAGCGTAATATTTTATGGTATTATTGATAAAACTAAAAATCATATTATAAAAGAAAAACAAGAAAAATTTGAAAAATATATTAAACAATTGAAATTGAATACAAGTATTATTTCCGATCAATTGACCATGTACAATATGATGATGGACAAAAAAATGATTTCAATAGTAGATACAGAGACAGCTAATATAATAAACATTTATTATCCCAATTTAAATATAATTAGAGTTAATTTAAATTTGATGACCAATTTAAATGTTATAACAATTATGTATTCAACTAATCAAACAAAACTTGACAAACAATTAACACTTATGTAAATATATTTTTTTGTTTAAATAATTTTATTTATTAATCTATAGTTATGTTAAATAATTTATTAACTATTTAAGTATATATATATATATATATATATTATTACTTGTTTTTTTCTCAATAATTATTTTAGTGTCAAACGCTGTATTGAAAGTGGTTTACAAAATCATTACGAATTAGTTAATCAATTATTGACTAAAATAATTGGAAACATAGGTCTCTATAAACATGATTATTATTTTAATTTTGAAAAATATACTATTAATCCATTGGATAATCCCATTAAAATTGATGACTTATTTCATTCAGTATTTTTAATACTATTAAGTGGTTATGCAATCAGTATTTTAGTATTTATTTATTATTTATACATATTTCAATAAAATTATTTTTAGTATAACTAATTAAAATAGTTAAAAATAAACTAATCTTTAAAATATATCTAAATATTACATAATTTATTTTCTTTATATAAACAATTAATAAATATTAATTATAAATCATTACAATATTAAAATTAAAATATTATATTATAAAATGACATATTATTTTAATAAAATGTTGCTATTAATGTCAAAATCAATGTAAAAAAATGATCGATATTTTCAGGTATTTCTAAATCAAAATGTTATCTTATGATAATTTTTTGTTGTTGTTTTAAAAATCTTATTAAATTTAATTTTTTAAATTTAATTTATGTATCTTAATATGTTATTATGTATCTTATTATTTGTTTTCTTTTTCAATAATAATTACTTTAGTGTCAATCGTTGTATTGAAAGTGGTTTACAAAATCATTACGATTTAATTAATCAACTATTGGCTAAAATAATTGGAAAAATAGGTTTATATAAATATGATTATTATTATTTTAATTTTGAAAAATATACTATTAA
This sequence comes from Oppia nitens, assembly GCF_028296485.1. Lineage (NCBI taxonomy): Eukaryota > Metazoa > Arthropoda > Arachnida > Sarcoptiformes > Oppiidae > Oppia > Oppia nitens. Next base: position 643,888 of record NW_026533191.1, read on the forward strand.
TCCATTGGATAATCCCATTAAAATTGATGACTTATTTCATTCACTATTTGTTATACTATTAAGTGGTTATGCAATCAGTATTTTAGTATTTATTTATTATTTATACATATTTCAATAAAAATTATTTTTATAAAACTAATTTAAAAATAGTTAATAACTAATCTTTAAAATTAATCTTTAAAATATATCTAAATATTACAATTTTTTTATAAACTATTAATAAATAAGAATAGAAATTATTTTAAAATTTTAAAATCATTTAAAAATCATTACAATATTAAAATAATAATATTATATTATTAATTTACAAATTATTTTAATGAAATGTTGCTATAAATGTCATTTTTATGTTAATTTTTTAAATTTGTTTTTTTCAAACAATTAAATTACCATTTAAAAAAAATTCATTCAACAATTTAGTATTACATTTTTTTGTTTGTTATCAAACTATTATTTTACATTTAATTAAATATATGAATATAATTACTATATATTATTTTAACATATTATTACAACATCAATATATATATATTTATATATATATTTAGCATTAAATTATAAGTATACTAGATTTTATTATAAAAATATGTACCAGTACCTAATACTAATTTTTTTTGTTACAAAAAATAATTAATTCATAAACTATAATATGCATATACATTATGTATGATAACATTATTAATTAATAAAAAATAATAATTTAATTCAAATGCTAATTTCATTATTTATAATAATAACAATAATAAGTAAATTTTTTTTATTTAATATTGTACTACTGTTTTATATTATATATAATTTAAAAAATAAAATAAAATAATATTCTTATAGATTTATTCATATTTTATTTTAAACTTATAAACTATTAAACTAATAATTAAACTAATAATAGTATCAATCAATATCAATAATAATTGTTAATTTATTTTAATTATGTTTTAACATATGTAATTAAAAAACTTACTATTTAAATTCAATTAAGTAAAACTATTTAATATATATATATAGTTAATAAACTTTAATTAAAATTAATAAAAAAGTTAATATTAAAATATATTTTATTGTATAAACTATTAATTAAAATAGCAATAGAAATTAATTAAAAATCACTAGAATATTAAATTATATTAATATATGTCAAAATTATTGTATTTTTAGGTATTTCTAAATTTAAAATCAAAAAACGCTTTAAAAATATTTTATTAAATATATATATATTTAAAAATAATTTATATGGTAATTTTTTTCAAAACAATTAAATTACTATTTATCAAAATGGTATCATTTAATAATTTAGTATTAATTTTTTGTTGTTGTAATCAAACTATAATATTATATTACATTTAATTATATATATATATATATATGAATATAATTACTATATTACAATTACAATATATTATTAGCATTAAATAATAAGTAAACTATACAATAAGTACCAGTATCTAATAATATTTTTTTTTTAATAATAGCTATAATCTGTTATACATTATTATATGATAACATTATAATTTAATAATAACATAATTATTCAATTTATATAATATAATTCAAATGCTAATTTCATTATATATATATATATATATATATATATCAATAATAAGTATACTAGATTTTACTATTACAATAAGTACCAGTACCTAATACTATTATTTTTTTTTGTTATAACTATAATATGCTATACATGTATGTATGATAACATTATAATTAATAATAACATAATTAATCATTTTATATATTATAATTCAAATGTTAATTTCATTATATACTGTATATATAATAACAATAATAAATAACATTTTTTATTTAATAATGTAATACTATTTGATTTGTTTTTTAGTTATTAATATGTTTATGTAAAAATATTTTGCTAATATATATATATATTCAATATTACATTTGCTGAATGTAGTATTATAGCAAATACAAAAATAAAATCCTAAAATTTTTTTTTAATTATTAATTATTAAAAAGTTTTATGTTTTTTACTAAAATTTTTTTTTTATTTAATAAACAAAAAATAACTACAAATGGATTTAAATGAGTTTACAAATATAATTGAAGGATTTTATAGACTATTTAATAAATCAGGTATTTGTAAACAATTTCAAAAAACAGTAACAAATATTATTGTAATAATAATACCAACAGTAAGTTTGTTTTATTTGTTTGTTTGAATAATTATAAAAAAATAAATATTATATAACTATTTTTATATTTATATTATTTTAGTATACTTATGGTTTTTATCATACATTACTCAAACATATATCGTGTCAATTGAATTATGAAATTAAATTAAAAAGATATGAAGTAATTAATTAATTTTTTTCAAATAACATAACTCAAAAATAATATATATATAATTTGCTATAAAAGTTATTTAAAATTTTAATTAATTAATTTTAGCTATATTATTTTTATTTAACAGTCTAAAAAATAACTAGATTTTTTTTTTGAATTAATTTTAAATGTATTTAGATATTGAATGTCTATTTTATATAAAATAAAATATTATTAAAAATATTTATTTTAATTATTGCATAATTATAATAATATTTTTTTTAACTAATATCTTTTAATATCTTACAAAAAAATAACTTATACTAAATATTATTTGATTAATATATGATTTATTTTTGTGTTGTTATAGTATGACTTATCATGCAATGACTATATTAATACTACACATACATGTATTGATTTAGATTATAAATTATATCATAATTATCAATTGATTCATCGTTTTCATCAAATACCAGTCAAACAAATAGATATGTTTAATATATTGACAACTAATGTTGTGGACATTGATCAGTCATATTTCAAATTTATCGATATGTTTGATAACTGGGTAATTATAAACATAGTATTTTTAATTTGTTTAATACTAAAATTAAATATAAATATTCATAATAACTTAATATACTATTTAAATGTTAATAATAGTTTTGGGCGCTTTTGTTGACAACAATTATAATCAATGCTCTGATAATGCATTTAGTAAGCAATGGTCGATATAGTGTTTGTAATAATATTAAGATTATGTTTAAAACATTGGTCAGTCAACCCCCGGAACAGTTTACATATTTAAAAATACTAAACAAAAAATTTAGTACAAATTGGACGCATATATTGACAATAGTTATTTGGATATTATTTTCATCGCTATTTGTTATGGTATTCAAAAGTTTTATATTAAGCAACTATTTTAATGTCAAATTAGTACCGTTTGTTCAATCATTGGATGATATTATTGGCGATCGGATTGAAATGGTTTCCGGTATCGCAAACATAGATATATTCAATGGTATTATTGATAAAAATGAAAATCGTATTATAATTAAAAAACTAGATAAATATGTGAATTATACACACAAAAAATTGCAATTGGATGAACAAAAATTTTCCGATGAATTGACCATGATCAATGTAATCATGGACAAAAAAGCAATATCAATTATAGATTCAGAGTCAGCTAAAATAATAATCATTTATTTTCCCAATTTAAATCTAATTTCAGTTAATTTAAATTTGATGACCACTTTAAATGTAATTACAATTATGTATTCAAGTAATCAAACAAAACTTGAAAAACAATTAACACTTATGTAAATATATTTTTTTTATAACTTTTTAATATTTATTTATCTAGAGTTAGTATTAATTAATTTACTATTTAACTATCTTATTATGTTTTTTGTTATTTTAATTATTTTTAGTATCAAACACTGTATTGAAAGTGGTTTACAAAATCATTACGATTTAGTTAATCAATTATTTAGTAAAATAATTGGAAACTATGGTCTTTATAAACATAATTTTTATGTTAATCTTGAAAAATATACTATTAATCCATTGGATAATCCCATAAAAATTGATGACTTATTTCATTCAGTATTTGTTATACTATTAATTGGTTATGCAATCAGTATTTTAGTATTTATTTATAATTTATACATATTTCAATAAAATATGTTTAGTAAAACTAATTATAATACTTATAATTTTTTTTTTAATTTAAATAATTTGTATTTGAAACAATTTTTTGAAATTATCAAATAAAAATGATATCATTTAATAATTTAGTATTATATTTTTATACATTTAATTTGATATATATAATAGCTATATTATGGTAACTAAAAAAATATTATGGCTATATTACAACATCAACATATTTATAGCATTAAATTACAAGTATACTAGATTTTACTATACAATATTTGTACCAGTACCTAATACTAATTTTTTTGTTACAAAAATAAAATTAAAATTTATAAACTATAATATTCTGTACATTATGTATGATAACATTATTAATTAAATAATAACATAATTATTCAGTTTATTTAATATAATTTAAATGCTAATTTTATTATATATATATAAATAATAATGTAATACTATTTTATTTTTTATATAATTTTTTTAAAAAGATCATTAATATATTAATGTAATAAATATTTTGATTATATAACACATTATTTTAGGTTTTCAGTATTAGATTGCTGTATATGTAGTATTTTTATTTTAATTAAATAATTATAATTTAATTGTCAATTGAATTTATATCAAATTATAACTATTAAATCGATAATAATAATAATAAAAATGTATTATTTTTATAAAGCATAATAAAAGTTACAAAAAAAATAATATATAAATATCTACTTTAAGATTATTGCATAAACTTATAAACTGTTAATACTGTACATAAATAAGATAAATTTTTTTAAATTTATTTTAGTTATGCATTAACAATATATTTAAATAAAATTATTAAGTTAAACTAATTTTTAAAATATATCAAAAAAAATTTATAAATCTCTACAATATTAAAATATAATATATTATTAATTATCAATTTATTTTATTTTCTAAATGAAAAGTTGTTATAAATGTCAAAATCAATGTAAAAAATTGATCGATATTTTTTAGGTACTTAAAAATCAAAATGCTATTATATATAAATATGTTTTAAAAAAAACAATTTATTAATTATATTTTTAAAATTATTTATATGGCAATTATTTTTATTGAAACAATTAAATTAACATTTAAAAAGATATCAATGCATAATTAAGTATTATAATTTTGTTATCAAATTATACTATTATATTACATTTAATTAAAAATATATGAATATAATTACTATCATTACAATTACAACATCAATATATTTTTAGCATTAAATTATAATAATATATTAGATTTTACTATACAATATGTACCAGTACCTAATACTTTTTTTTAAAAAAAAAATATAAAATTCATAATATAATGATATAATACAAATGCTAATTTCATAAATCTACATTCAGCAAATGTAATATATTTATATATAGATAACATATTAATAATTTTTTTTTAAAAAAATATCATAGAATAGTATTAAATTATTAATTAAAAATTTTTCTCATTATTGTTAGTATATAAATTAATAACAATAATAAGAAAATTTTTTAATTAATAATTTAATACTATTTTATTTTTTAATTAATATGTTATATAATATAATTCAAATGCTAATTTCATTATATATATACTGTATAATAATAATAATGAGAAAAATTTTTAATTAATAATTTAATACTATTCTATGATATTTTTTTAAAAATTATTAATATGTTATCTATATATAAATATATTACATTTGCTGAATGTAGATTTTTTAGGTTAAGTAACACGAAAATCCTAATAATTATATATTTTGTAATTATTAAAAAATTTTATGATTTTTTAATACTTAAATTTTGTAAAAAAATCACTACAAATGGATAGAAAAGGGTATAAAAATATAATTCAAGGATTTTTTAGATTATTTAAAAAATCCTATATTTGTAAACAATTCAATAAATCTGTAATAAATCATATTATTGTAATAATAATGCCAACTGTAAGTTGTTTTTTTTTGTTTATTTGTAAATATATTATAAAAATAAATATTATATAACTATGTTTACTATGTTAACTATTATATATATTTTTAGTATACTTATGGCTTTTTTCAAACATTACTCAAACATATAACGTGTCAATTGAATTATAAAATTAAATTAAAAGGATTAGGATTTAAAGTAATTAATTCAAAAATTATATATATATATTCATATAATTTGATATACATGTTAATTTTAATTAAAAATAAAATAGAATAAAAAACTAAATAAAAAATTACTAGATTTAACATTTAATTTTTTAATGTATTTTTGATATTGAATGTTTATTTTATATAATTCATAAAAATCATTAAAAATATTTATTTCATTTTTGCATAATTATAATAATATTAATATTTATATATATATATATATATATATATACTAATATCTTTTAAAAAAATATCTTTAAAAAAAATAACTTTAATAAATATTATTTGATTAATATGTGATTTATTTTTGTTGCTATAGGATAAATTACCATGCAATAAATATATTAATACTACACATACATGTATTGATTTAGATTATAAATCATATCATAATTACCAATTGATTAATCGTTTTCATCAAATACCAGTCAAACAAATAGAAATGTTTAATATATTGACAACAAATGTTGTAGAGATTGATAACTCATATTTCAAATTTATCGATATGTTTGATAACTGGGTAATTATAAATATAGAAATTTAGTGTTTGTTTAATTGCAAAATATTACATAAATTATTTTAAAAAGTATATTTTTAAATTAAATGTTAATAATAGTTTTGGTCGCTTACGTTGACAACAATTGTAATTAATGCTATAATAATGCATTTAGTAAGCAATGGTCGATATAGTGTTTGTAATAATATTAAGATTATGTTTAAAACATTGGTCAGTCAACCCCCGGAACAGTTTACATATTTGAAAATACTAAACAAAAAATTTAGTACTAATTGGACTTATATATTGACAATAGTTATTTGGATATTATTTTCCTCACTATTTGTTATGGTATTTAAAAGTTTTATATTAAGCCAATATTTTAATGTCAAATTAGTACCGTTTGTTCAATCATTGGATGATATTGTTGGCGATCGGATTGAAATGGTTACCGATATAGCAAATAAAGTTATATTTAGTAGTATTATTGATAAAAATCAAAATCATATTATACTTGAAAAACATGATAAATATATAAATTATACAAAAACAATACTAAAACAAAAATTTGCCGATCAATTGAATATAATCAATATGATCATGGACAAAAAAGCAATATCAATAATAGATTCAGAWAAAGCTAAAATAATAAGCATTTCATTACCCAAATTGAATATTATTTTAGTTAATTTAAATTTGATGACCACTTTAAATGTAATTACAATTATGTTATCAACTAATCAAACAAAACTTGACAAACAATTAACACTTATGTAAATATTTTTTGTTTATATAATTTTATTTATTAATCTATAGTTATATTAATTAATTAACTATATATATATATATCTTTTCAATAATTATTTAATTATTATTATATATTATTTTAGTGTCAAAAACTCTATTGAAAGTGGTCTACAAATTCATTATGAATTTGTTAATCAATTGATTAGTAAAATACTTGGAAACATTGGTTTTCATAAGTTTGATAATTATGATAAACTCGAAAAAATATACTATTAATCCATTGGATAATCCCATTAAAATTGATGACTTATTTCATTCACTATTTGTAATACTATTAATTGGTTATCTAATAAGTATTTTAGTATTTATTTTTCAGATTACTAAAGTTATTATTTTTAAAATTAAAACTAATAAATATCTATTTTAAGATTAATGGATATTTTTATTATATAAACTATTAATAAAAAACAATATAAATTATTTATTACTATTTTATTAAATTTATTTTCAATCATTTATTGGGTAATTCAAATAATTAAATTTAAAAAAAAATTTTTATGTAATAATTTAGTATTAGATTTTTGTTATCAAACTATTATATTACATTTAATTAAATATATATAAAAATTAATACAATAACAATATTATTGTAACATATTATTACAACATCAATATAACTTATTAAATGTCAATTTATTATAATTGTCTAAATCAATATAAAAAATTAATCTATATTTTTAATTATTTCTAAATCAAAATGTTTTATTTAAATGATAATTTAGTATTACACTTTTGTTATCAAACTATTATTATATTTAATTAAATATATATATTTATAATATATATATATATATATATATATATATATATATAATAGATATTAATAATAATAGATTTTACTATACAATATGTACTAGTATCTAATAGTATTTTTTTCTAAATATATAATTTATAAACTATAATATGCATATATACATTATGTATGATAATATTATTAATTTATTAATAATAACATAATTATTCATTTTATATAATAAATAATTCAAATGCTAATTTCATTGTATATAAATATAATAACAATAATAAGTAAAAAATTTTATTTAATATTATGTAATACTATTTTATTTTTAGTTATTAAAATGTTATATATATGAAAAAAATATATTATTACATATTTTCAATATTATATTTGCTGAATGTAGTAGTATTGCAAAAAAATGAAAATCCTAATAATAATATTTTGAAATTATTAAAAATTTAAATTTTATTTATTTAATAAAAAAAATCACTACAAATGGATTTAAAAGAGTTTAGAAATATAATTCAAAGTTTTTATAGTTTATTTAAAAAATCAGGTATTTGTAAACAATTCAATAAAACCATAACAAATATTATTGTAATTATAATACCAACTGTAAGTTTTGTTTCATTTTATTTGTTTGATTAATTATAAAAATAAAATAAATATTATATATAATATATATATATATTTTTTAGTATACTTATGGTTTTTATCAGACATTACTCAAACATATATCGTGTCAATTGAATTATCAAATTAAACTAAAAAAAGTCACTTCAAAAGTAATTAATTTTTTTAAATAACATAATTCAAAAATAATACATAAATTTAGTATTTATGTAATTTGCTATACAAGTTATTTAAATTAATTAGTTAATTAAGATATATTATTTAATTTAACAGTTTTAGATTATTGGATTTAATTTAAATTACTAGATTTAACTGTTAATTTTAAATGTATTTTGATATTGACTGTTTATTTTATATATATATATACAATTTTTTTCTTAATTAATATTATTTGATTAATATATGATTTTTTTTTATTTGTTCAAGGATAAATTACCATGCAATAACTATATTAATACTACACATACATGTATTGATTTAAATTATAAATTATATCATAATTACCAATTGAATCATCGATTTCATCAAATACCAGTCAAACAAATAGATATGTTTAATATATTGACAACAAATGTTGTAGAGATTGATAATTCATATTTCAAATTTATTTATATGTTTGATAAATGGGTAATTATAATCATAGTATTTTCATAATAACTTAATATACTATTTAAATGTTACCARTAGTTTTGGGCGCTTTTGTTGACAACAATTATAATCAATGCATTGCTAATGCATTTAGTAAGCAATACTCAATATAGTGTTTGTATGAATATTAGGATTATGTTTAAAACATTGGTCAGTCAAATACCCAAACAATTTATATATTTGAAAACAATAAACAAACAATTTAGTACTAATTGGACGTATATAATGATAATAGTAATGTGGATATTATTTTCCACATTATTTGTTATGGTGTTTAAAAGTTTTATATTAAGCCAATATTTTAATGTCAAATTAGTACCGTTTGTTCAATCAATGGATGATATTGTTGGCGATCGGATTGAAATGGTTTCCGGTATCGCAAACATAGATATATTCACTGATATTATTGATAAAAATGAAAATCGTATTATACTTGAAAAACAAGATAAATATTTGAATTACACAAAAACAATGCCATTGAATAAACAAAAATTTTCCGATCAATTGACCATGATCAGTATGATCATGCACAAAAAAACAATATCAATAGTAGATTCAGAATCAGCTAAAATATTAAGCAATTTTTTTCCCAATTTAAATATTATTTCAGTTAATTTAAATTTGATAAACACTTTTAATGTAATTACAATTATGTATTCAACTAATCAAACAAAACTTGACAAACAATTAACACTTATGTAAATATTTTCTTTTTAAAACTTTTAAATAATTTTATTTATTAATCTATAGTTATATTAATTAATTTACTATTTAATTCTTATTTAATATTATTTTTAGTGTCAAACACTGTATTGAAAGTGGTCTACAAATTCATTACGAGTTTGTTAATCAATTAGTTACTAAAATACTTGGAAATATTGGTTTTTCTAAATATGCTAATTATGTTAATCTTGAAAAATATACTATTAATCCATTGGATAATCCCATTAAAATTGATGACTTATTTCATTCAGTATTTGTAATACTATTAATTGGTTATGCAATCAGTATTTTAGTATTGATTTTTCATATTATTAAAGTTAATATACTATTTTTATAATGTTTTATAAAAGTTTAAAAAAAACACAAAATACCTATTATAAGATTATTGCATATTTTATTATAAACCTATAAACTATTAATCAATATCAATAATAATTTTTAATTTTATCTTAATTAAGTTAAACTAATCATTTAAATTAAATCTAAAAATTTTTATATCTATACAATATTAATTTATATTATTATTATTATATTATTAAATGTTAATATTTTTTATTTTATTTAATGAATAGTTGTTATAAATATAAAAAAAATCAATGTTAAAATTGATGGATATTTTTTAGGTATTTCAAAATCAAAATGCTATTATATGAGTATTTTTTGTTGTTGTTTTAAAAAAACAATTTATTAAATATATTTTTTTTGTTAATCATTTATAATAACAATAATAAGTGAAAAATTTAATATTTTATTTTTTAAATGATTTAATCATTAATATGTAATATAAAACATTATTTCAGGTTTTCAGTATTATTATAGATTGCTGTATATGTAGTTTTTTTTATTTTAATTAAATAATTAATTTAATTGTCAATTGAATTATATCTATTAAATCTATTTCAATTAAATCGATAATAATAATAACAATAATTTAGTAAATATTTTTTATTTAATAATGTAATATTATTTTATTTTTTTAAATGATTTAATCATTAATATGTTAGTGTAATAAACATTTTGCTTATATTAAACATTAGATTGCTGTATATGTAGTATTTTTATTTTAATTAAATAATTAATTTAATTGTCAATTGAATTATATCTCTATTAAATCGATAATAATAATAACAATAATTTATTAAAAAAATTTTCTTTAATAATGTAATATTATTTTATATTATGATTTTTATTTTTAATCATTAATATTGAATATATTTTTATATTATTACAGATTTTCAATATTACATTAGCTGAATGTAGTATTATTGCAATTAAAAAATCATAATAATTATTTTGTTTGTAATTATTAAAAATTTTATAATTTTTGTTACTTAAATTTTTGTTATTTATTCAATTAACAAAAATCACTGCAAATGTTATTTAAAAAATCAGGCATTTGTAAACAATTCAATAAATCTGCAATAAATCATATTATTGTAATAATAATACCAACAGTAAGTTTTGTTTTATTTATTTTGTTTGTTTGTTTGTTTGCATAATTATAAAATCAAATAAATATATTATATAACAATTTTATTATTATTATCATTTTTTCAGTATACTTATGGTTTTTATCAGACATTAATCAAACATATATCGTGTCAATTGAATTATCAAATTAAACTAAAATCATTTAAAGTAATTATTTTTTTTAATAACATAATTCAAAAATTATATATAATATATATATATATATATATAATATTATTATAATTTGTCTATACAGGTTAATTAATAATATTAATAAATTATTTATTTATTTATTTTAACAATCTAAAAAAATTACTAGATTTTTACATTTTTGCTTAATTACTGTATAATAATATATTTTTTTACTAATATTTTATTAAAAAAATTATTATTATTATTTGATTAATATGTGATTTATTTTTGTGTTGTTATAATAGGATGAATTTCCATGCAATAACTATATTAATACTACACATACATGTATTGATTTAAATTATAAAATATATCATAATTACCAATTGAATCATCGTTTTCATCAAATACCAGTCAAACAAATAAATATGTTTGAAATTATGACAACAAATGTTGTAGAGATTGATAACTCGTATTTCAAATTTATTTGTTTGTTTGATAAATGGGTAAATTATAAACATTAGAATTTTAAATATTTAATATTATATAATTTAAAAAAATAACTTAATATATTGTTACAATTAAATTTTTAATACTAGTTTTGGGCGCTTACGTTGACAACTATTATAATCAATGCTATAATAATGCATTTAGTAAGCAATGGTCGATATAGTGTTTGTAATAATATTAAGATTATGTTTAAAACATTGGTCAGTCAAATACCCAAACAGATTATATATTTTCAAATACAAACAAACATTACAGTACTTATTGGACGCATATATTGACAATAGTTATGTGGATATTATTTTCCACACTATTTGTTATGGTATTTAAAAGTTTTATATTAACCAACTATTTTAATTAGTTATAATTATAATTATAATTAATTAGTACCTTATGTTCAATCATTGGATGATATTGTTGGCGATCGGATTGAAATGGTTTCCGGTATCGCAAACAAACATATATTCACTGATATTATTGATAAAACTAAAAATCGTATTATAATTGAAAAATTAGATAAATATATGAATTATACATTGCGATTGGATAGACAAAAATTTTCCGATCAATTGACCATGATCAATGTGATCATGGACAAAAAAAACAATAACAATATTAGATTCAGAGAGAGCTCAACTAATAAGCAATTTTTTTTATATATTTTATATAAGGATATTTTTATGTATTTCAAAATTAAAATGCTATAAATATTTTTTTTTGTTTTAAAAAAAATTTTTTAAATATATTTTTTTTAATCATTTATATGGTAATTTTTTTTGTTGTTGAAGCAATTAAATTACCATTTAAAAAAGATTATAGTATTACATTTTTTTTGTTATCATCAAACTATTATATTATATTACATTTAATTTAACATATATGAATATAATTACTATATTATTACAACATCAATATATTGTTAGCATTAAATTATTATAAGTATATTAGATTTTACTATACAATATTTGTACCAGTATCTAATACTAATTTTTTTTGTTACAAAAAATAATTAAGTCATAAACTATAATATGCATAAACATTATACATATGATAACATTATAATTAAATAATAACATAATTATTCATTTGTATTTATAATATAATTCAAATGCTAATTTCATTATATATATATATATATATATATATAAAATAATTAAAGTAAACTAGATTTTAAAAATAAGTACCAGTACCTAATATATTATTTATGCTATATTATGAAATATTAAAATAAGTATTATTATTTTATTTTTTAAATGATTTAATCATTAATATATTGTTAGTGTAATAAATATTTTGCTTATATAACACATTAGATTGCTGTATATTTAGTATTTTTATTTAATTAAATAATTAATTTAATTGTCAATTGAATTATACCTATTAAATCTATTTCAATTAAATCTATAATAATAATAATAATAATAATAACAATAATTTAGTAATTTTTTTATTTAATAATGTAATATTATTTTATTTTTTTTAAATGATTTAATCATTAATATGTTAGTGTAATAAATATTTTGCTTATATTAAACATTAAATTGCTGTATATGTAGTATTTTTATTTAATTAAATAATTATTTTTAATTGTCAATTGAATTATATCTATTAAATCTATTTCAATTAAATCGATAATAATAATAACAACAATAATAATTTAGTAAAAAATTTTTATTTAATAATGTAATATTATTTTATTATTTTATTTTTTAACGATTTTTTTGTTTGTTATATATATATATATATATATAATATATATTATTACAGATTTTCAATATTACATTTGCTGATTGTAGTATTATTGCAACAAAAATTATTTGTTTTTTTTGTAATTACTAAAATTTTTTATGATTTTTTATTACTTAAATTTTGTATAAAAAATAATTAACTACAAATGGATATAAAAGATTTTATAAATATGATTGAAGGATTTTTAAGATTATTTAAAAAATCTGATATTTGTAAAAAACAATTCAATAAATCTATGATAAATCATATTATTGTAATAATAATACCAAATGTAAGTTTGTTTTTTGTTTATTTGTTTGTTTGAATAATATAAAAATAAATATTATATAACTATTTATATATTTTTTTAGTATACTTATGGCTTTTTTCAGACATTACTCAAATATATATCTTGTCAATTGAATTATGAAATTATATTAAAAAAATTATCATTTAAAGTAATTATTAACATAATTTGTCTATACATGTTAATTTAATTTCAATTAATTAATAATTATTTATTTTAACAAACAAAACAAAAAAATACTAGATTTAACATTTTTGCATAATTATAATAATATTTTTTTTTATACTAATATCTTATAAAAAATAATTTTAATTAATTAAATAAATTATTGATTAATATGTAATTTATTTTTGTGTTGTTATAATAGGATGAATTTCCATGCAATAACTATATTAATACTACACATATATGTATTGATTTAGATTATAAAATATATCATAATTACYAATTGAATCATCGTTTTCATCAAATACCAGTCAAACAAATAAATATGTTTGAAATTATGACAACAAATGTTGTAGAGATTGATAACTCATATTTCAAATTTATTTGTTTGTTTGATAAATGGGTAAATTATAAACATTAGAATTTTAAATATTTAATATTATATAATTTGAAAAAATAACTTAATATATTGTTACAATTAAATTTTGAATACTAGTTTTGGGCGCTTACGTTGACAACTATTATAATCAATGCTCTGTTAATGCATTTAGTAAGCAATGGTCGATATAGTGTTTGTATGAATATTAAGATTATGTTTAAAACATTGGTCAGTCAACCCCCACAACAGTTTACATATTTGAAAATACTAAACAAAAAATTTAGTACTAATTGGATTTATATATTGAAAATAGTTATTTGGATATTATTTTCATCGCTATTTGTTATGGCATTCAAAAGTATTATATTAAGCAACTATTTTAATGTCAAATTAGTACCGTTTGTTCAATCATTGGATGATATTGTTGGCGATCGGATTGAAATGGTTTCCGGTATCGCAAACAAACATATATTCACTGATATTATTGATAAAACTAATAATCGTATTATAATTGAAAAACTAGATAAATATATGAATTATACATTGCGATTTGATAGGCAAAAATTTTCCGATCAATTGACCATGATCAATGTGATCATGGACAAAAAAGCAATAACAATATTAGATTCAGAGAGCGCTCAACTAATAAGCAATTTATTTCCCAAATTGAATATTATTTCAGTTAATTTAAATTTGATGACAACTTTAAATGTAATTACAATTATGTTATCAACTAATCAAACAAAACTTGACAAACAATTAATACTTATGTAAATATTTTTTTTCATAATTTTTTTTTAGTAATTTTATTTATTTAGAGTTAAATTATAGAATTACTTAACTATTTAACTATATATTTGATTATTTGTTTTTTTTTCATAATAATTATTTTTAGTGTCAAACATTGTATTGAAAGTGGTTTACAAATTCATTACGAGTTTGTCAATCAATTATTGGGTAAAATAATTGGAAAAATTGGTTTTTTTAAATATGCTAATTATGTTGATCTTGAAAAATATACTATTAATCCATTGGATAATCCCATTAAAATTGATGATTTATTTCATTCAGTATTTCTAATACTATTAATTGGTTATGCAATCAGTATTTTAGTATTTATTTATCATATTATTAAAGTTAATGTATTATTTTTATAAAGTTTTATAAAAGTTTTAAAAAAACACAAAATATCTATTTAAGATTATTGCATATTTTATTATAAACTTATAAACTATTAATCAATATCAATAATAATTTTTAATTTTATCTTAATTATGCGTTAACAGTATATTTAAATAAAAAATTATTAAGTTAAACTAATTATAATAGCTAAAATAAATCTAAAAATTTATATATCTCTATAATATTAAATTATATTATTATTATTATTATTATACTATTATATGTCAATCTATTTTTGTTTCTAATGAATAGTTGTTATAAATATCAAAATCAATGTTAAAATTGATGGATATTTTTATGTATTTCAAAATTAAAATGCTATAAATATTTTTTAAACAATTTTTTAAATATATTTTTTTTAATCATTTATATGGTAATTTTTTTGTTGTTGAAGCAATTAAATTACCATTTAAAAAAGATATTATTTAATATATAGTATTACATTTTTTTTGTTATCATCAAACTATTATATTATATTACATTTAATTTAACATATATGAATATAATTACTATATTATTACAACATCAATATATTGTTAGCATTAAATTATTATAAGTATATTAGATTTTACTATACAATATTTGTACCAGTACCTAATACTATAATTTTTTTCAAATATAAAATTCATAAACTATAATATGCATATACATTATGTACATATGATAACATTATTAATTAAATAATAACATAATTATTCATTTGTATATAATATAATTCAAATGCTAATTTCATTATATATATATATATAAAATAACTTATATTATAAATTTAATCATTAATATATTGTTAGTGTAATAAATATTTTGCTTCTATTAAACATTAAATTGCTGTATATGTAGTATTTTTATTTAATTAAATAATTATTTTTAATTGTCAATTGAATTATGTCTATTAAATCTATTTCAATTAAATCGATAATAATAACAACAACAATAATAATTTAGTAAAAAATTTTTATTTAATAATGTAATATTATTTTATTATTTTATTTTTTAACGATTTTTTTGTTTGTTGTAATCATTAATATTGAATATATATTATTACAGATTTTCAATATTACATTTGCTGATTGTAGTATTATTGCAAAAAAAATATTTGTTTTTTTTGTAATTACTAAAATTTTTTATGATTTTTTATTACTTAAATTTTGTATAAAAAATAATTAACTACAAATGGATATAAAAGATTTTATAAATATGATTGAAGGATTTTTAAGATTATTTAAAAAATCTGATATTTGTAAAAAACAATTCAATAAATCTATGATAAATCATATTATTGTAATAATAATACCAAATGTAAGTTTGTTTTTTGTTTATTTGTTTGTTTGAATAATATAAAAATAAATATTATATAACTATTTATATATTTTTTTAGTATACTTATGGCTTTTTTCAGACATTACTCAAATATATATCTTGTCAATTGAATTATGAAATTATATTAAAAAAATTATCATTTAAAGTAATTATTAACATAATTTGTCTATACATGTTAATTTAATTTCAATTAATTAATAATTATTTATTTTAACAAACAAAACAAAAAAAATTACTAGATTTAACATTTTTGTATAGTTATAATAATATTTTTTTATACTAATATCTTATAAAAAATAATTTTAATTAATTAAATAAATTATTGATTAATATGTAATTTATTTTTGTGTTGTTATAATAGGATGAATTTCCATGCAATAACTATATTAATACTACACATACATGTATTGATTTAAATTATAAATTATATCATAATTACCAATTGATTAATCGTTTTCATCAAATACCAGTCAAACAAATAAATATGTTTGAAATTATGACAACTAATGTCGTAGAGATTGATAACTCATATTTCAAATTTATTTGTTTGTTTGATAAATGGGTAAATTATTAAACATAAAACTTTATATTTGTTTAATTCTAAAATATAATATAACTTTTCATATTTATAACCAAAATTTATGAAAAATAATTTGATAAAAATAACTTAATATACAATTAAATTTTACTAATAGTTTTGGGCGCTTACGTTGACAACGATTGTAATCAATGCTCTGATAATGCATTTAGTAAGCAATGGTCGATATAGTGTTTGTAATAATATTAWGATTATGTTTAAAACATTGGTCAGTCAAATACCCAAACAGTTTATATGWTTGAAAATACTAAACAAACATTACAGTACATATTGGACTCATATATTGACAATAGTTATGTGGATATTATTTTCCACACTATTTGTTATAGTATTTAAAAGTTTTATATTAAGCAACTATTTTAATGTCAAATTAGTACCGTTTGTTCAGTCATTGGATGATATTGTTGGCGATCGGATTGATATGGTTTCCGGTATCGCAAACATAGATATATTCACTGATATTATTGATAAAAATCAAATGAATATTATAATTGAAAAACTAGATAAATATTTGAATTATACGAAAACAATGCCATTGAATAAACAAAAATTTTCCGATCAATTGACCTTGTTCAATATGATCATGGACAAAAAATCAATATCAGTAATAGATTCAGAAACAATTAATACATTAAGCAATTTATTTCCCAAATTGAATATTATTTCAGTTAATTTAAATTTGATGACAACTTTAAATGTAATTACAATTATGTATTCAACTAATCAAACAAAATTTGACAAACAATTAACATTTATGTAAATATTTTTGTTTCGTAATTTTAATTTATTAATCTATAGTTATATAAATTAATTATTTATTTAACTATATATATATATCTTTTTAATTGTTTAATTAATTATTATTAATATATTATTTTAGTATTAAACGCTGTATTGAAAGTGGTCTACAAATTCATTATGAGTTAGTTAATCAATTAATTAGTAAAATACTCGGAAAAATCGATGTTTTTAAGTTTGATTATTATGATAATCTCGAAAAATATACTATTAATCCATTGGATAATCCCATTAAAATTGATGACTTATTTAATTCAGTATTTGTAATACTATTAGTTGGTTATGCAATCAGTATTTTAGTATTGATTTTTCATATTATTAAAGTTAATGTATTATTTTTTTAAAAGTTTTATAAAAGTTAAAAAAACACATAATTATATCTATTTTAAGATTAATTAATATTTCATAATAAACTTTGACAAACTACTAATCGGTATCAATAAAAAAAATTATTTGTATTAACATCATATTTAAATAATATTATTAAGTAAATCTTTTCTTTAAACTATATCTAAATATTACATATTTTTTATTTTGTTTATAACTATTAATAAATAGCAATAAAATCTCTACAATATTAAAATATATTATTATTGTATTATTAAATGTCAATTTATTTTATGTCAATCAAAAAAATGCTATTATATTTGAATATTTAGTTTGTAGCTATAATATAGTTTATTAAATATATTTATTAATCAAGTTTTAATAAATTTAAAATATATATATATATTACTATTTTAAAATTAATGCATATTTTATTTTAAACTTATAAACTATATTAATCAATATCAACTAAAAAAATATTGTTTATTTATCTTAATTATGTATTAACAACATATTTAAATAAAATAAAAAACTAATTTAACTAGTTAAACTAATCTAAATATTTTTATTTTATTTATTTAAACTATTAATAAATAGCAATAAAAATTATTTTAAAATCTCTACAATATTAAAATATTATAATTATTATTATATTAAATGTTAATATTTTTTATTTTATCTAATGAAAAGTTGCTATAAATGTCAAAAATCAATGTTAAAATTGATCGATATATTCACGTATTTATAAATTAAAATATGAATATATTTTTTTGTTATTTTAAAAATATTTTATTAAAATATATTTTTTAATCATTCATATGGTAATTATTTTTATTAGAAAATTGAATAAATTGTTTTTATTTTCAAACAATTAAATTACCATTTTTTTCTAAAAAAGATTTCATTTAATAATTTAGTATTACATTTTTTTATTATGAAACTATTATTATATTACATTTAATTAAATATATATATAATATAATAGCTATATTATTGCAACATATTATTACAACATTGAAATATATTGTTAGTATTTAAATAAATATTTTACATTTGAAAATACAATTGCATTTCTACTTTATTATAGTATATATTAATAGTTTTTTTAAAAAAAATAATTTAAAGCATATATAATATATTAATAAAATTGTTATAAATAATTTCGATTATTTCTGATAAAATTGTATCATTTATAATAATGCTACAAAAAATATTTTTTTTTTTAAATTAAAACTTATGGATAATTTTTATTTGATTACTAAATTTTTCGGTACATTAGACAACATTGATGTTAATTGTTGTAATGAATCTAACAAAACATTGTCTAATATTATTGTAATTAAACCTAATGTAAGTAATCTATTGAAATGATATTTTTATATTATATATTTAAAAAAAACAGTTATTAAATAAATATTTTTTCAGTTATTATATGGTTTTCATCTTACATTGATCGATATTATATCGTGTAAATTAAATTATCAAATAATATTTAAAAATGATGATTTGGTAATATATATTTTTTGTGTGCATATATATTATAATAATTAATAAAAATTTAATATATTTTATTAAATAGATTTATTAATTTAAAATATAACAATTATATTTATAGCAATTATATTAATAGCAATTATATTTATAGCAATTATATTTATAACAATTATATTTATAGCAATTATATTAATAGCAATTATATTTATAGCAATTATATTAATAACAATTATATTTATAACAATTATATTTATAACAATTATATTTATAACAATTATATTTATAACAATTATATTTATAACAATTATATTTATAACAATTATATTTATAACAATTATATTTATAACAATTATATTTATAACAATTATATTTATAACAATTATATTTATAACAATTATATTTATATCAATTATATTTATAACATTATATTAAATTTTTTAATTAAATAATTTTTTTTCTAGCCTAAATTACCTTGCACTCATTATATTAACACAACCTACACGTGTATTGATTTATTATATAAAATATTTGAAAATAATAATCAATTGAATAATCAACCTAGTATATATCAATTACCATTCAAACAAGTAAACATGTTTGAAATATTGACAACAAATGTATTGGCAATTGATAGATCATATATTAAAATCATTAAGTTGTTTGATAAATGGGTATTTAATTAAATTAATTTTTAAAACATATATAATATGATTGCTAAATATATATATATATATACTGTATATAGATTTGGTTGCTTACATTAACAACAATTTTAGTCAATACTATATTAATAAATTTATTAACTAATAATCGATATAAAGTTTTCAATTGTTTTATGGATATGTTTGCCTCATTGGTTAGTCAAATGCCTAAACATTATACAATTTTTCGGTTATTAATCAAACAATATAGTAATCGCTGGATATTTATATCGATAATAGTTATGTGGATATTATTTTCAACATTAATCGTTATACTAATCAATTGTTTTATATTAAGCAACTATTTTAATGTCAAATTAGTACCGTTTGTACAATCAATGGATGATATTGTTGGCGGCAATAATGGGGTTGAAATGATTGCCGGTATTCAACATATCCGGACACTTGAAAATATTATTGATATAAAAAAAATTAATATAATTAATGATAAACTAAACAATTATAAAAAATATAGGAAAATTCAAATTAAATCAAAACGTACGGAAATGTTACATATTATTAAATTGATCATGGTCAATCAAGCAATATCAATAGCTGATTCAGATTTAGCGGAAATGTTTTTGAATTATTTACCGGAATTTTCAATAATTTCGGTTAACTTAAACCTAATGACTATATTGAAAACAATTACTGTTATGTATGCAAAAAATTCAACAATATTTGATAGACAGCTAACAAATATGTAAATATGTATATTTTTAAATGTTTGATAAATTGAAATTTATAGGGAATTTATAGGGAATTTATAGGGAATTTATAGGGAATTTATAGGGAATTTATAGGGAATTTATAGGGAATTTATAGGGAATTTATAGGGAATTTATAGGGAATTTATTAGGAATCTATTGGGAATTTACTGGGAATCTATTTGGAATTAAAAATGCAATAAAAATTGTTTACCCCACCCTATATATATATATATATATACCCTCAAATTTTTTTTCTAGATTTTTTGCCATTTTACCCCACCCTATACCCCCACCCCTCCCTGAAATCGAAAATCTTTTGCAACCCTGATTTTTATATTTACAAAAAATACTAAAATTATTTTATTTTTAAAAATTATTTTATTAATTAGTGTCAAACAATGTGTTGAATATGGTCTACACATTCATCATGAGTTTGCCACCCAATTGATTGGCAAAATATTTTCAAAATTAAATTATTTTAATTTYGAAAATAATAATAATCTCCAAAAAATTTCAATTAATCCATTGGATAATCCCATAAAAATTGATGACTTATTTCATTCAGTATTTGTAATACTATTAATTGGTTATGCAATCAGTATTTTAGTATTTATTTTTCATATTATTAAAGTTAATGTACTATTTTTATAAAGTTTTTATAAAAGTTARAAAACATAATTATATCTATTTTATGATTAATTCATATTTCATGATAAACTTTGACAAACACCTAATCGATATCAATAAAAAAAACATTTATTTATCTTAATTATCTGTATTAACACCATATTTAAATAATATTATTAAGTAAAACTAATCTTTTAAACTATATCTAAATATATTACATATTTTATTTTGTTTATAACTATTAATAAATAGCAATAGAATATATATATTATTATTGTATTATTAAATGTCAATCTATTTTTTGCTAATTCCTATAAATGTTAAAATTAATATTAAATAATAAAAAATGCTATTATATATGAATATTTTTTGTTTTTATAATATATTTTATTAAATATATTTTTTAATCATGTTTTAATAAATGTAATATATATATATATATATTCCTATTTTAAAATTAATGCATATTTTATTATAAATTTAAACTTATAAACTATATTAATCAATATCAACTAAAAAAATATTGTTTATTTATCTTAGTTATGTTTTAACAACATATTTTTAAATAAAATTAAAACTAATTAAAATAGTTATAACTAATCTCAAAATATATATAAATATTACATATTTTATATAAACTATTAATAAATAGCAATAAAAATTATTTAAAATCTCTACAATATTAAAATATTATAATTATTATTATATTAAATGTCAATCTATTTTATTTACTAATGAAAAGTTGTTATAAATGTCAAAATAAATGTTTAAAAATTAATCGATAGTTTCAGGTATTTTTAAATCAAAATATAAATATATATTTTCTATTGTTTTAAAAATATTTTATTAAAATATATTTTTTTATCATTTATATGGTAATTATTTTTTTAGAAAATTAAATAAATTGYTTTTGAAATTACCATTTAAAAAGATTTCAATTTAATAATTTAGTAATAAATTTTGTTTTCATACTATTATTATATTATATAACATTTAATTAAATATATAAATATATATATGAATATAATAGCATATTATTATTGCAACATTTTATTACAACATCAATATATATTGTTAGCATTTAAATAAATATTTTACATTTGAAAATACAATTGCATTTTAGTTTATTATAATATATATTAATAGTTTTTTAAAATACTTAAAGTACATATTAATAAAATTGTGATAATAATTTTTGATTATTTCAAATAAAATTGTATCATTTTTTTTGATCATTTAAAATAATATTATAAAATTAAAAAACAAAAACAACAAAAAATCTAAACTTATGGATAATTTTTATTTGATTACTAAATTTTTTGGTATATTAGATATCAACATTGATGTTAATTGTAATCAATCTAACAGTACATTGACTAATATTATTGTAATTAAACCTAATGTAAGTTTATTTAATTATTTAAATAAAAAAAAAAATATTTTTGCAGTTAGTATATGGTTTTCATCGTACATTGATTGACATTATATCGTGTAAATTAAATTATCAAATAATATATAAAAATGATAATTTGGTAATGTATTTATTTTTTTTACATATTATAATAATAAATAAAAATTTAGGATATTTTATTAAATACATTTATTACTCTAAAATTAAACAATTATATTTATGACAATTATATTTATAACAATTATATTTATAACAATTATATTTATAACAATTATATTTATAACAATTATATTTATAACAATTATATTTATAACAATTATATTTATAACAATTATATTTATAACAATTATATTTATAACAATTATATTTATAACAATTATATTTATAACAATTATATTTATAACAATTATATTTATAACAATTTAATTTATAATAATAATAATATTTATAATAATAATAATATTTATAATAATAATAATATTTATAATAATAATTATATTTATAATAATAATTATATTTATAATAATAATTATATTTATAATAATAATTATATTTATAATAATAATTATATTTATAATAATAATTATATTTATAATAATAATTATATTTATAATAATAATTATATTTATAATAATAATTATATTTATAATAATAATTATATTTATAATAATAATTATATTTATAATAATAATTATATTTATAATAATAATTATATTTATAATAATAATTATATTTATAATAATAATAATATTTATAATAATAATAATATTTATAATAATAATAATATTTATAATAATAATTATATTTATAATAATAATTATATTTATAATAATAATTATATTTATAATAATAATTATATTTATAATAATAATTATATTTATAATAATAATTATATTTATAATAATAATTATATTTATAATAATAATTATATTTATAATAATAATTATATTTATAATAATAATTATATTTATAATAATAATTATATTTATAATAATAATTATATTTATAATAATAATTATATTTATAATAATAATTATATTTATAATAATAATTATATTTATAATAATAATTATATTTATAATAATAATTATATTTATAATAATAATTATATTTATAATAATAATTATATTTATAATAATAATTATATTTATAATAATAATTATATTTATAATAATAATTATATTTATAATAATTTAATTTATAACAATTATATATTTTAATTAAATAATTTTTTTTAATAGCATAAATTACCATGCAATCATTATATTAATACAATATACACATGTATTGATTTATTATATGAAATATTTCAAAATAATMAWCAATTGAATAATCAACCTAGTATATATCAATTACCAGTCAAACAAGTAAACATGTTTGAAATATTGACAACAAATTTATTGGCAATTGATAGATCATATTTTAAAATTATTAAGTTGTTTGATAAATGGGTATATTTGCATATAAATTAACATTTAATTAAATTAATTTTTAAAACATATATATAATTTAATTGCATAATATATTAATATATAGATTTGGTCGATAACATTAACAGCAATTTTAGTCAATACTATATTAATAAATTTATTAACTAATAATCGATATAAATATTTCAATTGTTTTATGGATATGTTTGCATCATTGATCAATCAAATGCCAAAACAATATACAATTTTTCKGATATTAATYAAACAATATAGTAATCGYTGGATATTTATATYGATAATAGTTTTCTGGATATTATTTTCCACACTATTTGTTATGGTATTCAAAAGTTTTATATTAAGCCAATATTTTAATCAAAAATTAGTACCGTTTGTACAATCATTGGATGATATATATGGCAAAYGGGTTGAAATGATTGCCGGTATTCAACATATACGGACACTTGAAAATATTATTGATATAAAAAATTTTMATATAATTAATGATAAACAAAATCAATTATATAAAATATAGGAAAATTCAAATTAAATCAAAACGTACGGAAATGTTACATATTATTAAATTGATCATGGTCAATCAAGCAATATCAATAGTTGATTCAGATTTAGCGGAAATGTTTTTGAATTATTTACAGGAATTTAACATAATTTCGGTTAACTTAAACCTAATGACTATATTGAAAACAGTGACTGTTATGTAYGSAAAAAATTCAACAAWATTTGATAACCAATTAMCAAATATGTAAATATATATATATATTTTTAATGTTTAATTTTTTTAATAAATGGAAATTTATAGGGAATTTATTAGTAATTTTTTATGGAATCTATTGGGAATTTGTAAATTGGAAATTAATTATAGGGAATTTGGGAATTATTGGGAATTAATTATAGGGAATTAATTTTATGGAAAGGGAATTAATTTAATTGGAAATTAATAGGAAATTAATTGGAAATTAATTGGAAATTAATTGGAAATTAATTGGGAATTAATTGGAAATTAATTGGGTATTAATTGGAAATTAATTGGGAATTAATTGGAAATTAATTGGGAATTAATTGGAAATTAATTGGGAATTAATTGGAAATTAATTGGAAATTAATTGGAAATTAATTGGAAATTAATTGGAAATTAATTGGAAATTAATTGRTAATTAATTGGAAATTAATTGATAATTAATTGGGAATTAATTGGGAATTTATTGGGAATTTACTCAAATTGGCAATAAATTGTTGTTTAAAAATGCAATAAAATTTTTTTACCCTACCCTATATATACCCTCATTTTTTTCTAAATTTTTGCCATTTTAAYCCCACCCCTATACCCTACCCCCTCCCTGAAATAGAAAATCTTTTGCAACCTTGATTTTTATATTTACAAAAAATACTAAAATTATTATTATTTTTTAAAATTATTTTATTAATTAGTGTCAAACAATGTGTTGAATATGGTCTACACATTCATCATGAGTTTGCCACCCAATTGATTGGCAAAATATTTTCAAAATTAAATTATTTTAATTTTGAAAATAATAATAATCTCCAAAAATTTTCAATTAATAATCCAATGGATAATCCCATTAAAATTCAAGATCTATTTAATTCAGTATTTATTATACTATTAATTGGTTATGCAATCAGTATTTTAGTATTTATTTTCCATATTATTAAAGTTAATGTATTATTTTTATAAAGTTTTATAAAAGTTTAAAAAAAAACACAAAATATCTATTTTAAGATTATTGCTTATTTTATTTATATATACTTATAAACTATTAATCAATATCATTAATAATTTTTAATTTTATTAATTTTATTTAAATTTAGTTAATTTTATTAAATTAAATTTAATTAAATTTTATTAATTTTATCTTAATTGTGCATTAACAATATATTTAAATAAAAAAATTATTAAGTTAAACTAATTAATAATTGTTAAACTAATCTTTTTAAAAAAATATTATTATTATTATTATTATTATTATTTATTATTATTATTATTATTATTATTATTATTATTATTATTATTATTATTATTATTATTATTATTATTATTATTATTATTATTATTATTATTATTATTATTATTATTATTATTATTATTATTATTATTATTATTATTATTATTATTATTATTATTATTATTATTATTATTATTATTATTATTATTATTATTATTATTATTATTATTATTATTATTATTATTATTATTATTATTATTATTATTATTATTATTATTATTATTATTATTATTATTATTATTATTATTATTATTATTATTATTATTATTATTATTATTATTATTATTATTATTATTATTATTATTATTATTATTATCTTTGTATATCACGGTTGTTCCGGTGTGATCACAGTTGTGTCGGCCACTTTTGGTGGCAGAGACACGACTGGTTAGACTCAACTCAAGTCTAGTACTTTTCTGACTGTTCTACAACTCTGAAGTATCACTGCTTTTTGCATTTCATAGATCTTAGTTTTTCTGATTTCCAGTGATTCCAAACTTAGGGCCAGATTTTTCGGTATTACGGCCATTGATGACAGGATTATAGGTATGATTTCAACTTTCTTAATGCGCCACATCTTATTGATCTCATAGGCCAAGTCTGTATATTTTCGGCGTTTCTCACTATGCGTGTCCTGTAGTTTGTGTGTTAGTGGGACCGCTATGTCAATTATGTATGCCTTATCTTGATGTTTGTCTACTAGTACTATATCTGGGCGGTTGTGGGCCACAGTCTTATCTGTTCTTATTTCTTTATCCCAGTAGATCTTGGCTCTGTTGCTTTCCATTACACTTTGTGGCTCGTATCTATAGTATGGTAATGGTTCTTTGATTAGTCCGAATCTTATTGCCAATTCCTGATGTATGATTTTGGCTACTTGGTTGTGACGGCTTAGGTACTCTGTGTTTGTGAGTACTTTACACCCGTTTAGTATATGTTCTATTGTTTCGGACTCCATATGACACATCCTGCACTTGTCTGTTGGTATATTTAGCTTTTGGATGTATTTCTGATGGTTTCGTGTCGGAATCACTCGATCTTGTATTGCCATCATGAACCCCTCTGTCTCTCCATGAAGACCGGCGTACTTCAACCATTTTGTAGACATTTCTTCGTCTACGTGTGTTTGGTTGAGTTCTGCTCTGTATCTACCGTGGAGTTCTTTTGAGGCCCATGTGTTAATCCTCTCTTTTTCATTTTGTATTTCTATTTGATGTTCATTATTGCTGAGATTTAGAGGTGTGTAGTTGTAATCAAGTGTTGATGTTATTTTGTGGAGCTCTGAGACATTGCATTTTTGTTGATGGTATTTTCTCAGCAATTCTCGCTGTTTGGCTTCAAGGCTTACAATGTTTAGTAACCCTCTACCCCCATGCTTTCTACTAACACACAGTCGTGCTACAGAACTTCTAGGGTGGTGTAGTCCAAACATTGTAAGTTGTCGCCTTATATGTCTTTCAATGGTCTCAAGTTCTGTTTTACTCCATTTTATTATTCCGAACGAGTATGTCAGTACAGGTATAGCCCAAGTGTTTATGGCTTTGAATTTGTTGTTTGAGTTTAGTTGAGATTTTAGTATTTTTATTATTCTTTGGTTTAATGTTTTCTTTATTTCTTCTTTAACTTCTGTCATTTTAGATTTATGCATTTGCTTAATTCCTAAGTATTTATATATATCTCCATTTTCTAGTGCCTTTATATATCCGTTTTCAGTTTCGTATTGATTTCTTTCAGAATAGACTCCTCTTTTCAGTTTCATTATAGCACATTTATCTAATCCGAATTCCATATTTATATCATTAGAGAAAGTTTCTGTTGTTTTTAGCATTGCATTTAAATCAGATTCTTTTTCGGCGTATAGTTTTAAGTCGTCCATATATAGTAGATGTGTTAGATTATATTTTGTATCACTTGATTTTAGATTTACGCCTTTTAGCTTTTTAAGTAGTGATGACAGTGGGTTTATGGCTAAGCAGAACCACAGAGGACTGAGTGAATCTCCTTGAAATATTCCTCTATTTATTTTGATTTCTGTACTTATTTTTGTTCCATTATTTGTATTGACACACAATTTAGTATTCCATTTTTTCATCATATTTTCTAATGTGTTTATCAGTGTGTTGTCAATTTTATATAGTTTTAACACTCTTAATAACCATTTATGAGGGACTGAATCGAATGCTTTCTTATAGTCTATGTATGCCATTTCAAGATTTCTATGTTTTTGACGAGCTCTTATTGTTATGATATTGTCTATTGTTAATTGCTCTTTACAGCCCATCGAGTGTTTTATACAGCCTTTTTGTTCTTCAGCTATTATGTTGTTGTTACTTAAATGATTATATATTTTTGTTGATATTATGGATGTTAGGATTTTATACATTGTTGTTAGGCAAGTGATGGGTCTATATTTGCTGGGATCTGATGTATTTTCTGTTTTTGGGAGTAGATATGTTATTCCGGAAGTGAGGAAGTCATCGGTTTGTCCTGTTTGTATTATTTTATTCATTGCTATTGCCATTGGTTGATGAACTGTTGTAAAGTGTTTATACCAGAAGTTTTGTATTTTGTCTTGTCCTGGGCTTTTCCAATTGTGGGATTTCTTGAGGGCTTCGGTTAAGTCATCTTTAATTATATTTACTGAAGGCATATGTGGTATTTCTTTATTTTCATCTTCAATATCATTTATCCAATTAGATTCTTTATATTCCTTTGGGTTACTCCAGATTTCTTTCCAGTAGTTTTCTATTTCATCTATTTGTGGTGTATTGTTATTATTGCTTGAATTTATTTTATTTTGATTTCTATAGAACATTTTTTCGTTATTATAGTACATTGTATTTTGTTTTCGTCTTTCGCTTTGTATTTTATATCTTCTAATTCTTTGTGATAGTGCTTGAACTGTTTGTTTTAATGTGTCGTTGTAATTTCGGATTATGGATTCAAATTCAGGTTTTCCAGGTTTTGTCTGTAATGATCGGTATATATCTTTTAATGATTGGTTAAGTCTTTTTGATTTGTTTCCATTTAACACTTGCGTTATTCTTCCAATTATTTTTCTTTTCCCTTCTATCCGTGTCTCTATTCGCTTTTGCCATTTAGGTATTACATTTTCTTGATTTGGTTTTGTTGTATACATGTGTTCTATTTTGTAGCCTAAGAGTCTCGATACTGCTACTGCTGCACAATACGTTATTGTATTAATTGCGCTCAACGACATATTTTCTTCGATGTAATCTTTAAGTATATCATTTATCGTTATTATAGTAGATCTTGTTTTAATGCCACTCCTTATTTTTGGTAATTTAGGTCTGAATTCTATTTCAAAGTCTTTATATTGTTCTAAAGATGTTTTTAGTTCATTTTCTGCTGTTATTCTGTTTATTTCATCATTTGTATTGTTTATGTTATCTGTTGTTGTAGGTGTCTCTTCAGGTTCTATTTCTGGCACTACTTCTACTGTGGTATTTAATTCAGTTGTTTCATTTAATGATAGTTCATGTGCCACTTGTTGTTTGATTTCTTGTAATTCAATCGGAGATATTTTATTATTCTTTGCTAAGAATCGCCGTTGGTCTGCAATTCTTTGTTCCGTTACATTTAGTTCTGGATATTTTTGTTTGAATGCTAAGTATATTTGGTTTCTGTAATCAGTCATATTTGTTTCGAGTCGAGTTGATCTGTAGTATTCGCGCATTATCAAGGTATTCATCTCATGTGTCCATCTCATGCGCTTTTGCGATTTGTCAACCAAATTGGTCAGTTGTTGCTGAGAACCAGCTTGAACTGAAACATTTTGGAGGTTAGTCTGATTTTGTTGACTAGTCTGCGGTCGCATTACATCACAGCTTTGCCCGCATAGCACATCACTGCGTGGGATATGATGCATACTTAACGAACTGCAGTCAATGCCTACCTGCTGAACGCGGGATTTATTTGAGAGGGTACCTCCCGAACACCCCCCGTTATACCTACGGCTACGTGTAATCATATTTATATATTTTGTGGCCTTTTTACGGGGTCCCGGTCCCTAGAGAAAGCTCAACACTAACATGTGTCTATTGCCACCCATTTCTCACCACTAACATGTGTTTGTTGAAATAGGATTTTTATTTTTTTGAAACAAAAGTGGCCATTGCGTGTGAGGACGAGTAACTACTCGAAGGGTGAAGGGACATCCTTGCGGACGTCCCTTCGGGGTGGGGGCACCTTTTTACAGGCACCCCCGGGTGGGAGCACCCTTGCGGGTACCCCCAGGTGGGCACCGATACCGAAGTACCGATACCCGGGTCGGGCAGAAACTCGTCCTCACTTAGCACCCCGCTTTCCCCATACTACTTAAGTTGGCCGTCCTAAACAGCGTTGGTTGGGCAGGGACGGGAAGCACAGTTAAAACAATTTTTTTTCTCAGAAAAATTGCTTTACCACATCGGGGCTCGAACTATAGATCTTACTCTCCATTACACTACATAGCCCTACACACTAACCACTACACCACTTTATTATTTTATTATTATTATTATTATTATTATTATTATTATTATTATTATTATTATTATTATTATTATTATTATTATTATTATTATTATTATTATTATTATTATTATTATTATTATTATTATTATTATTATTATTATTATTATTATTATTATTATTATTATTATTATTATTATTATTATTATTATTATTATTATTATTATTATTATTATTATTATTATTATTATTATTATTATTATTATTATTATTATTATTATTATTATTATTATTATTATTATTATTATTATTATTATTATTATTATTATTATTATTATTATTATTATTTATTATTTTTATTATTATTATTATTATTATTATTATTATTATTATTATTATTATTATTATTATTATTATTATTATTATTATTATTATTATTATTATTATTATTATTATTATTATTATTATTATTATTATTATTATTATTATTATATTATTAAATGTCAATCTATTTTTTGTTTCTAATGAATAGTTGTTATAAATATTAAAAAATCAATGTTAAAATTGATGGATATTTTTAGGTATTGTAAAAGTCTATGTATTATTTTTATAATTTTAAAATCATTTTTTTGAAATAAATAAATATTAATATAATAACTAAATTAAATGCAATTATTTTTAAAAAATGCTAAAATTAATTAATTTAATATATATTAAAATTTCAATTATAATAAAATATTTATTTTTTTATTGCAGAATATTAAATATTTTTTAAAAATGTCAGATATTAGTGATAAATCAAAATTAATTAATTTTAAAATATCTAATATAGTATTTAGTTTTATTGTGTTGTATGGTTTTATTATATTAGATATTATAAATTAAAATATATATATATTTTTTTTATAAATTTTTAAAAATTGTTTGAAAATAAAAAAATAATTAGATAAAAAAATAATGAATGCAATTATTTTTTTATTATAAAAATTTTTAATCAATTAACTTGATATATTAGAGTATAATAGGCATTGCCTTAACTGCGGTGAGACATGGGAAACTTGCGGTCAGTAATTATCTCGAGAACCGTTGGTCAGATCTTGCGGTCAGACATATAAAAGTTATAGAGAATAAAAAGTTAGGAACTAAGGTTGACCTTAAAAAATTTTAGGTTCACCAGGGGACACACAAAATAAATAAAACATGAAAATTTTGTACTAAAAAAGCTGCGGTCAGTGAATATCTGGAAAACCATTGGTCAGATCTTGCGGTCAAACATATAAAAGTTGTAGAGAATAAAAAGATAGAAACTAGGGTTGACATTAAAAAATTTTAGGTCCACCAGGGAACCCACAAAAAAAATAAAACATGAAAATTTTGTACTAAAAAAGTGGCGGTCAGTAATTATCTCGAGAACTAGTGGTCAGATCTTGCGGTCAAACATATAAAAGTTATAGAGAGTAAAAAAATAGAAACCATAATCCACTTGATAAAATTTAAGGACCTCCAGGAGGCCCACAAAAAATTAAACATTTTTTATTTATAAAAATGAGATTAAGTCATTATCTAAAAAACCAGTGATCAGATCTTGCGGTCAAACATATAAAAGTTATAGAGAATAAAAAGTTAGGAACTAAGGTTGACCTTAAAAAATTTTAGGTCCACCAGGGGGCGCAAGAAAACATTAAAACATGTAAATTTTGTATTAAAAAAGCAGCGGTCAGTAATTATCTCGAGAACTAGTGGTCAGATCTTGCGGTCAAACATATAAAAATTGTAGACAATAAAAAAATAAAAATTATGGTCCACTTAAAAAAATTTAAAAACCTCCAGGAGGCCCACAAAAGAATTAAAAAAAATCTATGAAAAAAATGGTATTCAGTAAATATCTTGAAAACCAGTGGTCAGATCTTGCGGTCAAACATATAAAAGTTGTGAAGAATAAAAAGATAGAAACTAGGGTTGATCTTAAAAAATTTTAGGTCCACCAGGGAACCCACAAAAAAAATAAAACTTGAAAACTTTGTACTAAAAAAGCTGCGGTCAGTGAATATCTGGAAAACCATTGGTCAGATCTTGCGGTCAAACATATAAAAGTTGTAGAAAATAAAAAGATAGAAACTAGGGTTGACATTAAAAAATTTTAGGTTCACCAGGGAATCCACAAAAAAAACATGAAAATTTTGTACTAAAAAAGTGGCGGTCAGTAATTATCTCGAGAACTAGTAGTCAGATCTTGCGGTCAAACATATAAAAATTATAGAAAATAAAAAGATAGAAACTATAGTTCATTTATAAAAATTCTAGGAGAACCAGGGGACCTACAAAAAAATAAAACAAAAATTTTGTATTAAAAAAATATTGATCAGTGTTTATCTGAAAAACTAGTAGCCAGATCTTTCGGTCAAACCCTTAAAAGTTTTTAAAAATTTAAAAGTAAACAATAATTTAAATTAAAAAAATTTAAATTTTTTTTGGAACCTCACAAAAAATTAAAACCTATATTTTTATTTAATAAAAAATGTTATATTTTTTATGGGTTTTCTGGTAGACCAAAAATTATTCTTATTAACCATTTTTTTAATTTATAAATGTTTACAACTTTTATATTTTTGATCGCAAGATCTGACCACTGGTTTTTAAAATACTCACTGACCGCAACTTTTTTAGTACAAAATTTTCATGTTTTATTTTTTTTGTGAATCCCTTAGTTGGTCTAGAATTTTTATAAGTGAACTATAGTTTCTATCTTTTTATTTTCTATAATTTTCATATCTTTGACCGCAAGTTCTGACTACTAGTTCTCGAGATAATTACTCACCGCCACTTTTTTAGTACAAAATTTTCATGTTTTATTTTTTTTGTGGGTTCCCTGGTGAACCTAAAATTTTTTAATGTCAACCCTAGTTTCTATCTTTTTATTCTCTACAACTTTTATATGTTTGACCGCAAGATCTGACCAATGGTTTTCCAGATATTCACTGACCGCAGCTTTTTTAGTACAAAGTTTTCAAGTTTTATTTTTTTTGTGGGTTCCCTGGTGGACCTAAAATTTTTTAAGATCAACCCTAGTTTCTATCTTTTTATTCTTCACAACTTTTATATGTTTGACCGCAAGATCTGACCACTGGTTTTCAAGATATTTACTGAATACCATTTTTTTCATAGATTTTTTTTAATTCTTTTGTGGGCCTCCTGGAGGTTTTTAAATTTTTTTAAGTGGACCATAATTTTTATTTTTTTATTGTCTACAATTTTTATATGTTTGACCGCAAGATCTGACCACTAGTTCTCGAGATAATTACTGACCGCTGCTTTTTTAATACAAAATTTACATGTTTTAATGTTTTCTTGCGCCCCCTGGTGAACCTAAATTTTTTTTATTAGACCATTGTTTTAAACTTTTTATTCTTCACAACTTTTATATGTTTGACCGCAAGATCTGACCAATGGTTTTCCAGATATTCACTGACCGCAGCTTTTTTAGTACAAAATTTTCATGTTTTATTTTTTTTGTGAGTTCCCTGGTGGACCTAAAATTTTTTAAGGTCAACCTTAGTTCCTAACTTTTTATTCTCTATAACTTTTATATGTTTGACCGCAAGATCTGATCACTGGTTTTTTAGATAATGACTTAATCTCATTTTTATAAATAAAAAATGTTTAATTTTTTGTGGGCCTCCTGGAGGTCCTTAAATTTTATCAAGTGGATTATGGTTTCTATTTTTTTACTCTCTATAACTTTTATATGTTTGACCGCAAGATCTGACCACTAGTTCTCGAGATAATTACTGACCGCCACTTTTTTAGTACAAAATTTTCATGTTTTATTTTTTTTGTGGGTTCCCTGGTGGACCTAAAATTTTTTAATGTCAACCCTAGTTTCTATCTTTTTATTCTCTACAACTTTTATATGTTTGACCGCAAGATCTGACCAATGGTTTTCCAGATATTCACTGACCGCAGCTTTTTTAGTACAAAATTTTCATGTTTTATTTATTTTGTGTGTCCCCTGGTGAACCTAAAATTTTTTAAGGTCAACCTTAGTTCCTAACTTTTTATTCTCTATAACTTTTATATGTCTGACCGCAAGATCTGACCAACGGTTCTCGAGATAATTACTGACCGCAAGTTTCCCATGTCTCACCGCAGTTAAGGCAATGCCAGTATAATAAGTGATTTTTTTAAATTGCAATATACTATATATATATATTATACTATTAATAATACATTTTTAATGTGTGTGTGTGTGTGTGTGTGTGTGTGTGTGTGTCAAAAGTGATCAAATTTCCATAACATTAGTTGTCATAATTTATAAACATATTTATTTGATTGACTGGTATTTTGATGAAAACGATTAATCAATTGGTAATTATGATATATATATATTTTATAATCTAAATCAATACATATATGTCCAGTGTTTATATAGTTAATGCATTGAAATTCATACTATTAAAAAAAATAGAAATAGTATTAATCTAGTTTTAATTTAAATTTTGTTGTTGTTGAAAATAATGTACATAATTTATATAAAAAATATACTAGTAGCTTTTTAAAATTATATATATATTTTTTAAATAATTATTAGTACAACAGTGTAATACTCAGAAAAAAAACTAATGCATTTAAATATTAAAAATTTAAAAAATAATTAAAAATAAAATAAAATACTTTTTASAAATATTATTTTTATTATTATAATTATAATYGATTTAATTTWTAATATTTAATAGATAAAATTATTTATAATAAAATGTTTGATTATGTTATTTGTAATTWTAATGTTATCATTGAATAATTWATAGTTTATAATAATTAAATTATGTTAATTTTTATTAATTTTATTAATTAATGTACATTGGGTAYATTGYATARTAATATACTAATATTTTAATTATTAGTTATTATTATTATATAATGYTTTATATAGTTTCAAWATATATAGAAATATYAGGGATAAGCATAGGTTTTTAATTTTTTAKATATATATATAGTTTAGAAATAAAATGGAAAAATAAATATTTATAAATAATTTATATAATAAAACAAATGCATTAATCTTAAAATAGATATTTATTAGTTTTAATTTTAAAAATAATAACTTTAATAATTTGATAAATAAATACTAAAATACTAATAGCATAACCAACTAATAGTATAATGAATACTGAATGAAATAAGTCATCAATTTTAATGGTATTATCCAATGGATTAATAGTATATTTTTCAGAATTAAAATAATTATTATATTTATAAAAACCAATGTTTCCAAATATTTTACCCAATAATTGATTAACTAAATCGTAATGATTTTGTAAACCACTTTCAATACAGTGTTTGACACTAAWAATAATAATAATAARTAWCAAAAAGATATTACTATTAAGTTAATTAATTAATATATAACTCATAAATAAATAAAATTATTAAAAAGTTTAATATATATATATACTTAAGTGTTAATTGTTTCTCAAGTATTGTTTGATTTGTTGAATACATAATTGTAATTACATTTAAAGTGGTCATCAAATTTAAATTAACTGATTTTACATTTAAATTGGGAAAATAAATGCTTATTAATTTTGCTGTTTCTGAATCTACTATTGCTATTGCTTTTTTGTCCATGATCATATTGATCATGGTGAATTGATCGGAAAATTTTTGTTTATCCAATTTCAATGATTCAATATATCTCATATATTTTTCTTGTTTTTCAATTATAATATGATTTTTAGTTTTATCAATAATCTCAATGAATATGTCATTGTGTGCTATAGTGGAAACCATTTCAATCCGATCGCCAACAATATCATCCAATGATTGAACAAACGGYACTAATTTGAYATTAAAATAGTTGCTTAATATAACACTTTTAAATACCATAACAAATAGTGTGGAAAATAATATCCACATAACTATTGTCAACATATATGTCCAATAAGTACTGAATTGTTTGTTTAGTATTTTTAAATATATAAACTGWTTGGGTATTTGACTGACCAATGTTTTAAACATAATCCTAATATTATTATAAATACTATATCGACCATTGCTTACTAAATGCATTATTATAGCATTGATTATAATAGTTGTCAACATAAGCGCCCAAAACTATTGTTTAACATTAATTAATAGTATATTAAGTTATTTTTTCAATTTATTTTTTTGGTATTTTATATTAAATAACTAAAAAATTCAATGTTTTTAATAGTTACCCATTTATCAAACAAACTAATAAATTTGAAATATGAGCGATCAATGTCCACAACATTAGTTGTCATWAWTTCAAACATATTTAWYTGATTGACTGGTATTTGATGAAAACGATTAATCAATTGGTAATTATGATATATTTTATAATCTAAATCAATACATGTATAWCCAGTGTTTGTATAGATAATACATGGAAATTCATCCTACAATTTAAATTTATTTACAAAATGTTATTAATCCAGTTTTAATTTAATTGTGTTAAAGTAACATAATTTATTATATATTAAATATATTTATTAAATTTATTATTTTATATCAAGATATATTTATAATTTTTTTTATAAATATGCAAAACAATTAAATATATTTTTTAATGCTAGTTTTATTATTATTATTTTAATATTATGTTAAATGTTAAATTTGTTAGTGTTATATCAAAAATCATTTTTATTTTATTAAACTAAGATAATGTAAAATTAAATTTAAATTAAATTATTTAAAACTATTGTTAACATAAATTTTTAAGATTAAATCTAGTATATATTTTTATTTTATTTTTAATTATGCTATAAAAAATAATTATTATTGATATTGATTATAAATATGCAAAACAATGAAATGTATTTTTTAATTCTAGTTTATTATTATTATTATTATTAAATATTCAACATTATTAATAGTACTAAAAATTATATATATATATATAATGATTAAAATAATATACTACAAAACTTAATTAATTTAATATATAATTTTTGAAATATGGTATAATAAAAATAAAATAAAATAAAAATTATTTACCWTTAAAGTGGTTCTTATTAATAATTTATAATAATTCAATTACACGATATATGTTTGATTAATGTTTGATAAAAATCATACATAAACTAAAAAAAAAAAAAAATATTAATTGTTTTAATTATTAATACARAATATTATAATTATGTTTTTTTTAAAAAAATAACGTACATTTGGYATTATTAYTACAATAATATTTGTTACGGTTTTGTTTTCAAATTGTTTACAAAAAATATTGTTTATTTTWAATTTTTTATTAAATGCTGAAATTATATTTAGAATTTTTGTATAATCCATATGTACCCTGATTATTATTATATATTATATTTAAAATTATTGAAATTTTTTTTATTTATATATATATATTTTTGATAATTACTAGTAAAACAATCTATTGCTCACAAAAAAAACCTGAAATAATGTTTATATATAAGCATAATATTTTTAATATTAAAATATTAAAAGTTTAAAAATAATTAAATAAAAACACTTTTACTTTATTAGATGGAATTTTTTTATTATAAATATTATTGTTATTGTACACTGATTATTATATTAAAATTAAATTTTTATTTTTTTTGTAATTACTATTCAATAGTAAAACAATCTAATAATYACAAAAAAAACATGAAATATTAAACATTTTAATATAATTGAAAAAATAAAATAAAAATCACTTTAACGTTATTAAATGGATTTTTYTTATAAATATTATTGTTATTGTACCCTGATTATTATATTTAAATTAAATTTTTTTATTTTATAATTTTTATAAAAACCTAAAAAACCACATATGTTTATTTATAAGAATAATATTTTAAATAGTAAACGTTTTAAAATAATTGAAAAAATAAAATAAAAATAACTTTTACGTTATTAAATAGATTTTTTTTAAAAAAATATTGTTATTATTATCGATTTTAATTTAAATATTATACAATAGGATATTATAATTCAATAGACAATTCAAATTATTTATAATAAAATGTATGATATTATGTTATTATTATTACTAAAAATGTTATTTTTACAAAATTTTTTAGTTTATAATTAAATTTTAATTTTATTCTGAGTTAGTAAAATTTTTAGTTTTTATTTTGATAAATAAATAAATAATCTCAGTTTATTTTTGTTTTAATATTTTTTAAATGATATTGTTGGTATTAAATAACAGTACATTAACAAACATTTTTTAATATGATTTATAATTATAGTCATAATTATAGACATAATTCTATGTTATATATATGTGTGTTTTGTATATAGTTTTTATATGAATTTAATTATTAGCTACTTTTAAAAAAATAAATAAATAATTTTATATTGATAACAAATGTTATGATATAATTATTATAAATAATTTTGTTTTTGTATTTATTTTTCAAATTATTAAAGTTAATGTATTATTTTTATAATTTTTTTCAATTATTTGAATTAAAATAAATAACAAAATTGAATGTAATTATTATTTTTTTTAATGTTAAAATCAATTATAACTTAATATATTAAATTTTAATTAAAATAAAATATTGATTTTTTATTGCAGAATATATTTCTAAAATTAATGTATATTTTATTATATTAGTTAATGTTAATTTTAATAACTATTTAATTTAATAATATATTTTTTAAATAATACTGTATATTAATATTTTAGTTTAATTAAAAAATAATAATAATTATATTGATAAAATTAAATTATGATATAATCAATAATAAATTTCAATCTATTTATGATTAATCTATTTATAAGTAATAACAATAGTTATATATATATACATATATTTTGATAGATTAAATTTTATAAAAAATAAAATAAAAATATATTATTATAATTTTTGAATAAATATAATATTAACAATTGTTAGTATCATATTATAACCTATTAGTATAAATAATTTATAAACTAGTTGTAAATGTTGAAACAGTGACCAACCATTATATTGTATATTACGTACAATATTGGTGCCCAAAGCCATGGGTAATATATTTTGTATCCAA
This sequence comes from Oppia nitens, assembly GCF_028296485.1. NCBI lineage: Eukaryota > Metazoa > Arthropoda > Arachnida > Sarcoptiformes > Oppiidae > Oppia > Oppia nitens. Next base: position 684,835 of record NW_026533191.1, read on the forward strand.
TTTAGATAACTGGGCAACGATTCAATTGGCCAAAACATTGACGATATAAGTGTTTGAGGAAATAGTATAATAATTAAAAATATCTATATATATATAAAAATAAATAAAACAATTATATAATATATATAAATATATAATACTTAATTAAAAGTTTAAAATTTTAGTAATATCATGTACAATTAATTTTAAACTAAGCAAGGTAACTTTGTATAACAATTATCTATTATTAGATAACTGTTATATTAAAGTACCTTGGCCATTAGCATTTTATAATATTACACAAATTTTAAAACACTTTTAATTGGCATAAACTATATATATATACTGTATATACTGTATATAATGTATATACTGTATATAATGTATATACTGTATATAATGTATATACTGTATATAATGTATATACTGTATATAATGTATATACTGTATATAATGTATATACTGTATATAATGTATATACTGTATATACTGTATATAATGTATATAATGTATATACTGTATATATTATATATAAATTAATTTTAGTAATTTTTTTTATTTTTCTTTTGTAAAAAATAATTATAATTTAAATTATTTTTAAAAAAAAACTTACTATTATTATTAACAAATCATTGAAAAATAGCATAACTGTTGTGCCCACTGTCATACCATGATAACCATTGATTAGTAATATGAAAAACATATCCAAATATGAGCCATAATTTGGATAATTTAATACATTGAATACAAAAAACATTACAAGTATGGATTGTACGGATATATGTACTAAACTTATTAACAAATTAGCTAGAAATATATCCCGAGGCTGGACACCGGCAATCATATACCTGTCCAATAAACCTAATCGACGTTCATTGACTATATTCATAAAATGATTAACAAATAAGGCAGTCATCAGTTGGCCTAAAACAGCCAACAGTCCCGGCAATTGATAATTACTTAGTTTAACAATTGAATAATCATTTTTATAGGTTATATCAATAGGCATGTTGTATACCCGGGGATTATTATGGCTAAAATTTTTGATCATTTCAATTAATGTTTCATACAAATAGTATTGACCATAATATACATACATAGGATTAGTCATATCGGCAAACAAACTGATTAACGTTTGGTTAGTAGTTGTCGACATATCATAATCATAATCATCCAAAATTAGGGTACCATTTTGAACTAGACTATCAATTTGATCGCTAAACCCACTGTTAATTATAATTGTTAAATGATTTTTACCCGAAACCAGTGAATCGTAAGCTAAATCTAGTGAATTATATATAGTTTTATGAAATGATCGGTTATTTATTAATTGGATAAATTGTATTGAATTACTACTACTACTACTACTAGTATTAAGATTATCACTACTAATAAAATCATTGTTAACTATACCGACGGGCATATTGTGTGGTTCATTGAAGGCTATATACGATGGATATATGATAGTAAATGGTAGCAAATAATAGCACAGGTAGGCCCAGGGACGGCATTTTGTTTCAATCAAGTTTCGCATTACCAGTGCTTGAATACAATGAAATTTGAAAAATTGTTTGCCATTGAAGACGACAACTGTTTGATCATCAGTTTCTATATAATCAACATTTTGATTATAATTAGTAGTATTATTGTCATTAATTGATGGATCAATAATACTATTATTAATATTATTAGTATTTTTAGTAGCCATCGATTCGTGAACTAATTCGTAGTAGACATCATCCAGTGTTGAGCACCTGTAGGTTTCTAGTAGTTTATTAGGCGATTGATTTACCAGACAATTGCCATTATATATAAAAGCCACTGAATCTGCACGTCTGGCCTCTTCAGTGTAATGTGTGGTTATTATAACTGTTGTGTCTTTTAATAATAATAATAATAATTAGTAATAATAATAATAATAATAATAATAATAATTAGTAATAATACTAATAAGTAATAATAATACTAATAATAATTAGTAATAATAATAATAATTAGTAATAATAATAATAATTAGTAATAATAATAATAATTAGTAATAATAATAATAATTAGTAATAATAATAATAATTAGTAATAATAATAATAATTAGTAATAATAATAATAATTAGTAATAATAATAATAATTAGTAATAATAATAATAATTTGTAATAATACTAATAATTTGTAATAATACTAATAATTTGTAATAATACTAATAATTTGTAATAATACTAATAATTTGTAATAATACTAATAATTTGTAATAATACTAATAATTTGTAATAATACTAATAATTTGTAATAATACTAATAATTTGTAATAATACTAATAATTTGTAATAATACTAATAATTTGTAATAATACTAATAATAATAATACTAATAATTTGTAATAATACTAATAATTTGTAATAATACTAATAATTTGTAATAATACTAATAATTTGTAATAATACTAATAATTTGTAATAATACTAATAATTTGTAATAATACTAATAATAATATTAAATTCAAACAAAAACCAGTTGAGAATGCTAGAAAGCATTTCCACACGAATTCCTAATCATAATTAAAAATTAAATTCAGTATGATAAAATAAAATCAACTATAGTTATGTAGGGTATCAAACGATTTAGTATGACAAAATAAACAACTATAGTCATGTGGGGTATCAAATGATTCAGTATTACAAAATAAACTACTATTTTCCTAAAAAATAAACTTAAAAACGAAAAAAATAAAAAATCAATATTCAAAAAAATTCAAAAAAAATTCAAAAAAAAATTCAAAATTTTTTTAATTAATTTTTGGACACCATTTTCTTCAATTTCCTAAAAAATAAAACTTAAAAACGAAAAAAAACAAAAAAAAAATCAACAAAAAAAATTGTAGCGGATAGTGGATTCGAACCTATGTCCTCGTGGGACAGACAGACAGACAGACAGACCGACAGACAGACCGACTTATAGAATGCATATACGTATTCCTTTCAGGAATTCGTGATTAATAAACAAACTAAAAACTAAACAAATATATAAATACTGATAAATATTTAAAACAAAAAAAAATTTTTTTAATCACTTATTACTAATTTATTTATTTTAAAAAAATAATAATTATATAATTAAAATTCTCTTTTTCTAATAATTTCTGAGAACTTTTAATTTCTAATAATTAAAAAAAATATTACTACTAAATAAAATAGATTTTAATTTAAATTCTAATTAATTGAAAAAAAACATAATAGTATTATGTGATATTTTTTTAAAAAGATAAAGTTTTTATTAATAGCTAAACTCTGTATTGTTTAAAAATATTTTATTTAAATTTTTATATTTACTATTTTCATGACACAGTTTCTAATAACCTTTAATTTCTAATAACTTTTAATTTCTAATAACTTTTAATTTCTAATAACTTTTAATTTCTAATAACTTTTAATTTCTAATAACTTTACTATATAATATATAAATAATGTAAAATATTTTTACAAATAAAATGGATTTGATTTATTTAATTATAATTAATAAGAAAAAACAAACATGATAGTTTAATCTAATATTTTCTAATTTTTTTTAATTAATAACTAAACTAATAAACTATTGTTTAAAAATATTTAAATTTTAATATTTACTATTTTGATGACACATTTGCTCCAAATAATGCCAAATACGGTCTCTAAGTATTGAATCGACACCGACTGTCGGCTCATCCAATAGTAATAGTTTTGGTGAATGTATTAGTGTTATGGCCAACGATACTAATCTTTGTTGTCCACCACTCATAGTACCCACACTTTGATCCATTGATGGCAATTGAAACAATTCTATCAACTCATCCATACGATTGTCAACAGTTTGACTGTCCACTTGATATATGAGTCCATAATAATGAAACAGTTGTCTTATAGTAAAATCATTGAATAGTGCTATTTCTTGTGGCATATATCCCACACCCGGACCGCCCGTATTTGCCAATCGGTTGCCATTTAGTTGTTTGCTATGATTTTTTTGTATAAATATATTACCCGATTGTGGTCTAAGTCGACCTAATATTAGTTTCATTAATGTTGTCTTTCCCGACCCACTACAGCCCAATAGGGCTAGTATTTGGCCTAAAAAAATAATATCACAAAATAGTATTAATTATTTAGACTAATAAATGATATAATTTATTATATATTTTTTTATAAATAGTATTATTAATATATTTTTATATTCAATGTTTATTATTGTGTTATTATTATGTATTATATATATTTTTTTGTATTTTATATGTTAATATATTGAAACAAATATTTTTAATTATATATATATATATATATATACACACAGTATATATATACATTATATATATACATATAAATATGAAATATTAGAGGAAATTGTTATTTATCTATATATATATATATATATATATATATATATATATATATATATATATATATATATAATGCATTAACTAATAGTTATTTTTAAAATAATTTTATCAATAATTAAATGTTTGTTTATTTTACCTTTTGTTACATTTAATGATATATTATTTAAAATATTATGATTTGTTGATGATTTGTATTTAAATAAAACATTTTGTATATCAATTACATAACTCATTATTATTATAGTTTTACACAATTTGTTGTTCACTATTATTATAATTATTATAATATTTAATTTAATTTTAACAGTTTTATTATAAACTTATTAAATAACTCAATTATTTGCAATAATTTTAAATTTTATATTATACAACAATATATATATATATACGGTATATATATATAAGTAATTTATGTAATATATAAATGAATTTTTTTATACAGTATTCACAGTTTTATACATTAACTCATTATAGTTTTACACAATTTGTTGTTCACTATTATTATAATTATTATAATATTTAATTTAATTTTAACAGTTTTATTATAAATTTTTCTCTCAACAAAAAATAAATATTTATTTTACATTTTATTTAATATTACAACAATTTTTCATTAGACACTACTGTTATTAATATATATATATATATATATAAACTTTTCTATACTTTATTTAAATCATATGAAATCTTTTTAAAAACTAGTTTTAATAATATTTTTATTTTATTTTTTTTAAAAACTTGAAGGTCTTTCTTATATTTAACATAACTATAATAAATATTTTTTTAAAAATGATAATAAAAATGATTATTTGTATATAATTTCTAACTAATAAAAAAAATAAATTAATTTTTTTTTTGAATGAATAAATTAATTGTTAATTATTTTAACTTAAAATTAATGTGTTTGTGTGTAATATTTAATTTTTACAAAATAATAATTTTTTAATCAAAAAATATATACAATATTATATACCAATGATTGCAAACTCACACTACCATGATAACTTTTTAAAAAAAATAATAATTTAAAGTTAAATATTATATTATTAACATTGTTAGTATTGTTACTAAAAACAATTATATTTATATTATAATTATACAAAAAAAATAAATAATTTAATTAATAAACATTATGTATCAAACAAAACATTTTTAATTAACAATATAATAACTAATTTTTTTAGTTTTAAAATTCATAATTTTAACGTTAATAAATTTTATAAATATAATTTTCAATAATTTGTATTTTATAATATTTTAGAAAATTATTGTTACTAAATACTACTTTAGTTAATTTTTATTAAATTAACATTTTTTTATTAAAATAAGTTTTTTTTTGATAAATAAAATAAATAATTAAGTTGTTTATTGTAAATATTTTATATGACATTTAGTTGGTATTAAATAACATACATTTTAAAAAACTAATTAATTTTAATATAATTTATAATTATAATCATACCTATAGACATATTATATGTTATATGTTTTATACATAGTTTTTAATATTTATTTAATTATAATAATAAATATATATATTGATAATAATAGTTATGATATATAATCATAAATAATTTCAATCTATTTAGTCTAATTTGTTTTTTTTATAAAAAAAAATTATTAATATAAAACATTTTTATTGTGTGTTTGTATAAGTAATAACAATAGGTATATATATATTTTTATAGATTAAGTTTAATTAATTAAAAAAATACTAATTTAATTAGTAATTTATTTAATCAATTCAATTATTAATTTAATAATATTTTCGACAACAAATACTAGTGTAGCAATAGTTAGACCAATCATTAAGGGACCGGTAGCTGATTTCATGTCCAACAATAGGAAACGCATATTATCATCACTATAATCTTGATTATTATTATTATTATTATTACAATGATTAACCAATGCATCTAGTACAGTTTTATTTGAATAAATTAAATACAAAAATTGTAAACTAGCTAATTTCCATTTATCAATTAGGCCGCACTCGATACCGGTGCTTAAACTACACAATAAAAACAAAACATATTTAATAATAAATATATTTAGTTTTTTTATAAAAAAAAATTAAATAATGTATTAGTTAATATATATATATATATATATATTAGGAATTAAGTTTAATAATAATTTTTTATTTAAAAAATAAATTGATATAAAAATTAGTTATATAATAGGCAGCACTCAATACCTGTCCTCAATCTATAATAATAATTATATAATTAATTAATTAATTAAAATAATGGTTACATATTTTTTTAATCATAGTATATTATAAATTAAATTAATTTTTTAAAAATATTTTAAAATAAATTGATATAAAAATTACTTATATAATAGGCTGCACTCAATACCTGTCCTCAATCTATAATCATTAGTTATATATAATTAATTAATTAATTAATTAATTAAAATAATGGTAACATATTTTTTTAATCCTATTATATTATTAATTAATTAATTTTTTAAAAAAAATTTTAAAACAAATTGATATAAAAAAATTAGTTATTGTATTACATTTGATGAAAATTATTGATAACCATAGGATCGGTATATCTATTATAGACATAACCGTAGATACGATTGAAATAGGATTCMCGGGATTTGTGTAATATTCGGGAAAATAATTCCGGTTTTAATTTCATAATCAATTCAATATCATTATGAGATCCTAATAAAACTGTAGTCTTATTGTTGACCAGTTTTTCAATAATTGTATTAATTTCCAAAATAAATTGATTGTTATTATAATTTAAATAATTTTTGCCATTTAATAATGCATTTTTAATTAGATTTTTTTCGATATCTAAACCTTTAAACTGAAAAAAAAAAATAAAATAAATAGTAATAAAATAATTAATTACTAATCGATGAAATAAAAGTAATTAATTATTTTTTATATATAAATAAATAATTTGTTAAAGCAATTGTAAAATAATAATTTTAGTTTTTAATTACAAATAATTATATATTAGTAATTAATTATTTTATTTTTTAGTTTAAARGTTTAAATATCGAAAAAATAATAACTAAAAAATTATTAATTTTACAATTGTTTTAACAAATTATTTATWTATATATATAAAATTTTTTTTAATTACTTTTATTTCATCGATATCTGATTCAAACATAAATAATTTTGGTTTGATTTTAGGTCTAATTAACAGATCGTCTAATGTATCGATAAAACTATAAGGGCTTAAAATTTTTGTCGATAATATCATCTGATTATATATAGTTAGCCAGATCACTTTGCTTATTAAAATTAAGCCAGTTATTAATAAATATTTATTAACCATATTAGTTGTTAAAGCTAGATTATTTTTTAAAAAAAATTAATATTAAACATTATAATTAAAAAATTTACAATTTAATATATAAATTAAAAAKTAAATATAAATTAAATATAAATTATAACATTAAATTTTAAATTAAAAAAATATAAATAAAAATAAATAAAATAATATAAATTAAATTAAATTAAATWWAAATATATAAATTATAAATTAAATATAAATTATATATATAAATTAAATATAAATTTACATTGTACAAACATTATGTTCCAAGTTATCCAAAAATTTTCAAATAATAATTGAATTTTTTTATATAAAGATTGCTTTAGTCTATAGAAAATTATAACAAAATTATTTAATTGAAAATTATTTATAGAATAATAACTTGCAATTAATAATTAAAAATTATAAAAAAATATATATATATTTAAAAAAATTAATACCTATTATCAAATTTTCCATTGTATTGATATATGGATACAACCATAAATGTTATAAACAAACATAACCAAATCTTAAATATTAAAAATTTTAATTTAAATAAAATTTATAAATAAATAATTTTTTTTAAAAAATAAATAAACATTTTAATTAATATTTTCAAACATGCGTCCCATTCAACTGATTGATTATTATTTGTATAATAAGCGCCTAATATACTGATCGATGATTGAATTTTGGCCACCGATTGGCCGGCAAACGAGCCGATCATCGGTGTTAACGGGTATTCATCGACCAGAATGTTAACAATCTTTGTTTGTCCGGAATATATACACAGAAAAAACAATTAATAATTAATTTTTTTTAATTAAATAAATAAATCATTAATTTTTTATAATCTAAAAAAAAAATTTTATATTGATATTATGTATTTAATATTATGCTATAATTACTGAGTTATATTACTTTAGTATTATAATTATAGTTATATTTGTTTTTTATAGTTAAAAGATAGACTAATTTAAAAAAAAAATTGTTTAATTAGACTATTGAAAATTATTTTATTTATTAAATACTATTTATCTAAAATTAAGTATTAATTTTTTCTATAGAAATATAAATTAATAGTAAATTATGTCAATAATAAATATTTATATATATATATAATATTTTTACAGTATATAAATTTCATCGACTACTACGTCCACAAAAAAATAATTATTAAATTAATTTTTTTCTGAATATATAAATAAAAAAAATATATATTTTTAAAATTTTTTGCTAATAAATATTTTTTTAGTATAAATAAATAAATTTATTTAAAAAAAATTACTTACATTTTGATAAATATAGTTTAGCTGAGGTTTAGCCACAGTTTCATAATCATCTAATACTAGATATTCACGATGATCGACAATTACAGGCAATGCACTTTATATATGACAACAACAACAAAAAATGTATTGTAATTAAAAAATATGTTTGTTATCCAAAAAAAAAATAATAATAAAAAATTTAAATAAAATTTTTGTTACCCATATTGAGTGCGCCTAACCAGCTCTTTAGTTACGAAAAATAATGGTCCGCATAATATTTTAAAATTAACTTTAGTTAACTAAATTATTAATTAATTAGTTAATTAATTAATTATTTTCATCAACAAAAAAAATTATTTATTTCTAGACAACTATTATTATTATTATTATTATAAAACTATATTAGTCTTTAATTAGTTTTGTTTTGAAATTAAACAAAATAATTACTAGTTTTTTTTAACAAAAACAATAATAATATTAATTAATTAATTATTTTCATCAAAAAAATTTATTTAATTCTAGATAACTATTTTTAGTATTATTATTATTATTATGTTTATAAAACTATACTATATTAGTATATAATTAGTTTGTTTTGAAATTAAACAAAATAATTAAATTTTTAACATCAATAATAATAATAATATTTATTAATTAAATTATTTTCATCAAAAATATTTTATTTAATTCTAGACTACTAGTTATAACAAATTATTATTATTACTATTATTATTGTATTATTATAAAACTATACTATAATTAGTTAATAATATTTTTAAACTATTTTTTTTAAACAAAATAATTACTAAATTTTTAGTAATAATAATAATTATTATTTTTTTTACTAACAAAGTCAGCGCAGGTAAACGTAAAGTTGCCTTTCGGTACAAAATCATAGCCAAACAGTTTAGGTATGTCCTCCTCATAGGTAATCGACAAATCGCACTCAAAATTAGACAACTTGGCTATTGATAACATTATTTATTTATTTTTTTGAATTATTGTATCTAAAATATTTGAATTTTAATGAATCAGATTTTTTATCAAAAAAAAAACTAAATTGATTATTTATATTAAAACTTTTAAGTAAAATAATTTTATTAAGAATAATAATAATAATTTTCTTATAATAAATTTAATTTTATAAAAAAAATTATTATTTATTTAGTTGTTTTTTTAGAAATATAAATTACTTTTTAAATTACTTTTATATATAAAAATACTATTAAAAAAAACTATTGTCAACTAAATTATATATTGATTGTTATTTGTTAATATTATTAACATTACTAAGACTAATATATAATTATTTTTCTTAACCAACAAAAAATCAATAAAATATGAAAAAATATAGTTAATTACTATAAAATTATAATGTAAAACAAATTTATATTCAATAAATAACAATTTATATTTGTGTGCCATTTTTCTCACAATTACTGTAACAAACATTATATATAATTAAATATTATTATAAACTAATTATTATAAAAAAAAAATTTGTAATTAAATTTTCAAATTAATTGTTTTATAATATTTTGATATTATTTCGATAATGTTTAGATAGATTGAAAATATAAGTTTTTTTAAAAAAATAAAATAAATTGTTTTTTAATTTTATAACAAAAGTTTTAATATAATTATTAGAAAAATTATTTTCAATCTCTTTAGTCTAATTTGTTTTTTTAAATAAAAATTAAAAGATAATTAAAATTAATTAATTGATTGATTGCTTAATAAATAAACATACTATACATATAATTTCAACATTATTTTAGTTATTTATGTAAATTTATTATTAATAATTTATAATCATAAATTTAATTTTATTTATTTTTTTGGTATATAAACATTTAGACTGTATATGATTTTTTTAATTAATTAAAAAATACAATTAAATATACTATATGTATGTTAGTTACTATGCAAATTTAATGCATTTTTAACTAAAAAAACAAAAATAAAATATTTATCCTTGAAAATATATTAATATATATATATATATATATAGATTAATACATTGATAATTTACTTAATAATAAAAATTCAATGTCAATGAATTTTGTTGTTATCTATAATATATACACATTAAAAAAAATTATTATATCTATACTAAAGTAAATTGAATTTAAAAATGTAATTAATATATATATACACAATAWATATATATATTTTTTAAACTAAATTAAATATATATATATATATAAAAAATAATATTTTAATTATAGAATATTTGTCGGAAAAAAAATTTAATATAATTTTTTTTAATTAAATAAAATTTTTTAAAAAATATGTCACGATTTGATTGTGTAGACGATGGCCAACCGCTTGAATTTTTTCAACTACTCGATGCCCATCAGTCGGACCSGTCACCCGATAAGGTCAACCTGATTATCGGCGGTAATCATAATCATTAAATTAAAATAAAATATTTTTAAAAAATTTATTTATGTAAACTCTAAAACAGTTTACCGTACAAATAATGGCCAGCCATGGATATTGCCGGTTGTCCAGAGTGCCGAACTGGCCATCATCGCCGACTCGGCCAACAATCATGAATATCTGGGACTACTAGGCGATCGACAATTTACAAAATTATCGACAAAATTATTGTTAGGCGAAAATAGTCGAGCTATTCAAGAAAATAGAGTAATTATAATATATATATATATATATATATATATATATATATATATATATWTTTGAATATATATATATATATATTTTTGAATATATATATATATATATTTWTTTTTTGAATATATATATATATTTTTTTTGAATATATATTTTTTTGAATATATATTTTTTTTTTATATATATATTTTTTTTGAATATATATATATTTTTTTTTAAATTTATTTTTTGTAGACATTTGGTTGTCAAGGTTTATCGGGAACGGGATGTTTGCGATTGGGTGCAGATTTTTTATCGAAAAAATGCGGTTTCAAACTATTATATATAACTGATCCAGCATATGGTTAGTACTGTGTAATAATTAATAATAATTTAGTTAATAACAAACAAAAAAAAACTATATTAAGATTTTAATTAATTAATTAATACATTAATATTATTGTTAATTAAATTATATTAAATATAACTTTTTGTTTTGTTTGTTGTGAATATAAAAATTAATTTTTTTATTAATGATTTTAATATCAATTCAAAAATATAATAATTGACTTTTTATACATCAAAAAAAATATTTAAATTTTAATTAATTAATTAATTACAGTAATAATAATAATACATTAATTTTATTGTTAATTACACTATATTAAATATAACTTTTAAAAATTAATTTTATATAGTAATCATTATAATTACGATTAAAAAAAATATATAATTGACTTTTTTATATATATATAAATCAAAAAATATTTATTTTAATTTATTATTTTTTTTTTGATATATTTTTTTCTGTGTGCAGACAATCATCGGTTGATATTTACGTCCGCGGGTTTCGATGTCCGCAGCTATCGATACTACGATACCGGGAACCGTCGCCTGGACTTTGACGGCCTAATCCATGACCTGAGTCGGGCACCGGTTGATTCGGTAGTCGTATTGCATGCCTGTGCACACAATCCTACCGGTATGGATCCGACCCGTGACCAGTGGACACAGATTGCCGATTTGATGTCCGAGCGCCGATTGTTTCCCCTATTTGACTGCGCCTACCAGGGCTTTGCATCGGGCAATCCCGATACGGATGCCTGGAGTGTACGGTATTTTGCGGATAGAGGTTTTGAGTTGTTATGTGCCCAGAGTTTTGCCAAAAATTTCGGACTTTACGGTAATTTATACAAAAAAAGTATTAAAAAAATTTATATAATATAAGGTATATTCAATATATTTAACCAAAAAAAAAAAAATTGATAATTAGGTGAACGTATTGGCAACTTAACAGTTGTATTGAATTCAAGTCAAAACATCAATAAACTACAGTCTCAACTATCACTGATAGTTAGAGCTAACTATAGGTATGTCTAATATATATACTGTATATATACTATATATATATACTGTCAAATAAAATAAAAAGTTTTTTTTTAAAAATAAATAAATAAATATTTAATAGTTTTTTTGGTTGCTTTTATTTTTGTTTTTTTTTTTGAAACCAAACAGTAGTCCATCAATGCATGGCTCAAAAATTGTTAGCAAAATTTTATCAGATCCTAAACTAACTGAGGAATGGTATGTATTATATAAAATAAGTTAAATTATAAACTAATTAATAGTTATTATTATTATTATTATTATTTTTCCACACAAAAGGCATGATTGCATCCAAACAATGTCCGCACGTATACTAAATGTTAGGCAATTGTTGCGCGAAAAACTGGAACAATTGAAAACTCCGGGCAATTGGTCGCACATTACCGAACAGATCGGTATGTTTTCCTACAGTGGCCTAACCGGTGATCAGGTGCTTAGGTTGCGCCATAAGTTTCATATCTATATGCCTCGTAACGGCCGAATCAGTTTGAGCGGACTGACCACCGATAATGTTGACTATGTGGCCAAAGCCATCAACAATGTTATAGTTAATCAATAATAATAATAATAATCTTAACAATCAATTAATTTGATGATAATATTTAAATTATATTGAATTTTAATGTCAGTGAAAAAAATAATAGTTTTTTTTAAAAAAAAATTTTAAATAAAAATTATTTAAATAAAAGTTATTTAAATAAAAGTTATTTAAATAAAAGTTATTTAAATAAAAGTTATTTAAATAAAAGTTATTTAAATAAAAGTTATTTAAATAAAAGTTATATAAATAAGTTATATAAATAAGTTATATAAATAAAAGTTATATAAATAAAAGTTGTTATATAAATAAAAGTTGTTATATAAATAAAAGTTGTTATATAAATAAAAGTTATATAAATAATACTAAAAATTTAGAAATACAGTAATATTATACACTATATAATGATTATTAAACTAATTTTATAAAAAATAAAATAATTATTTTTTTTAAATAATATTTATTTTAAAGTTTATAAGTTTATAAGTTAAAGCTATAATAACTTTATTTTTTTAAATGATTAAAAAAGTATACTTTATTAAAATAAAAAGTGTTAATTAAAAATCACTATATTAAATTTATTTATTTATTAATTATTATTATTATTATTATTAAACTTTTAAGTAGAATAAGTATAATAAATATCAACTACAGTAATAACTCGATATAAATTACAATTAAATGTATTTTATTATTATTATTAGACATAAATAAGTAATTATATTATGTTATATAGTATTAATAGATAACTGATTTATAATGAAATAATAATTTTGTTTTATTGAAAAATATTGTGTAAGTATTACTACAATTTTATTATTATTATTAAAAAAAACAGGTATTAATTATTTTTGAATTAATTCGGTGGCCGGAAAAGTCGGTTGCGACCGCAGTATACCGCCGTCGACAGGCATTATATGTCCGGTAATCCACGGGGCTGTCCGTTCGGAGGCCAAAAATACTACGGCTTCGGCCACATCATCGGGTCGRCCGATACGTCCTAACGGATAGATTTGTTGGACATTCGACTCAATTTTGGCCAAATGTTCGGCTCCGCCATCGAATCGGTCAAAAATCGGTGTCCGAACTGTGGCCGGACTATTGAGAATAATAATAATAACCATAATTACCGATAAATTATATATATATATATATATATGCTATATATATAWGCTACAGTATATATATATGCTATATATATATGCTATATATATATATGCTATATATATATGCTATATATATATGCTATATATATATGCTATATATATATGCTATATATATATGCTATATATATGCTATATATATATAGTATATTACTTACTTAACACTATTAACCCGTACGCCTAACGGTGCCAGATTCAGGGCCAAACATTTGGTAAACATATCCAATGCCGATTTGGCCATACAGTAGGCCATGGCTGCCGAAGTTGCCGTCGGCTTGAGTCCGGCCACACTCGATATATTAACAATATTGCCATTGGTTTCGGTCAGATAGGGGACGAACAGTCGGGTCAACAGTTGAACACTTCGGACATTTGTTTGCATAACACAGTCATAATCGGCAATATATTTCTGATCGTCAAACGATACCCGACCGCCGCCGGACACTACACCGGCATTGTTGACCAAAATGTCGATCCGCCGGAACTCGGCTACAGTTTTCCGATGAAGTTCCGAGATATCCGAGTCCAGCAATAGGTCAGCCCTAATACCGATAGCTCGTTGGTGTTGTTGTCGGCGGGAAATGGACAGACATTTATTGACCACAGAGTCGATACGTGTCTGATCTCTACCAGTGATGACAACACTGGCACCCAATGTATATAATTTTAAGGCAATAGCTTCTCCTAATCCAGAGGACGATCCTATTATTATTTTTTTTAAATATAAAAAAATAATAATTTTTTAGATATTATATTATAATTATTGTAAAAAAAGTTTTTAATTACCTGTAATTAAGGCTACTTTTCCAGTAAACTCCATATTATTTTAAAAATATTTTATTAAAAAAAAATATTTAATAAAATTTACAAAATTAAAAATAATTATATGTTGAAAAAATTTTAATAATTTATATATTGATGAATAATTACAGTCTATTTATATATTATGTCTTTTTGTTTAAAAAAAATGTACTAAAAAGCACTTAACAAATAAAAATAATTTTATCAAAAAAACATAAGTTTTTATTAGTACATTATATACTATTTTATTTATATACAAAATGTACTTGATAGTGTATTGAATATTTTAGTACAATTTTTAAGTATATATAAATATATTACTAAATGAACTAAAATTTTATAATAAAAAAAATCTAAAAAATGTTCAAATTTTTAAAATCACAAAAATATTTAAAAAAAAATTATTTCTATATAATTACAATTTTTAGAAATTATACATTTTTAATTATAATTTTTTAATAAATAAATAAATCTATTTATTTTTTAATTAGTAATTTGAATAAATTTTGAAATTTATTTTATGATTTCGTCTAGCACAAAATTGATACAGGTCACTATTATTATTAGTAATTTTATTAATTATTTTAGTATGTCTAAAATTTTTGTTATTATTATTATTAGTAATTTTAATAATTTTTTTAGTATGCTTAACAACTTTGTTATTATTATTATTAAATTTTTAACTATTTTTGAATGACAATTAAATTTGGAAAAAATATTTACTAATTTTTCTGCCAGAAAAACAATTGATGCCAWAGTTAGACCCAGTAATAGAGGACAGGTAGCTGTTTTCATTTCGTCTAATATAAACAATGTATTATATTGATTATCTTGTTCATTTTCACCCAATTCATCTAGCTGATTTTTATTTGAATATAATAAATAGGTATATTGTAGGCCAGTTATCTTCCACTTATCAATTAGGCCGCACTCGATACCTGTCCTCAATCTATATAAGATTGTTAAATATAGTTAATATAGAAAAAATAACAATTATGATTACATATATTTTTTTTATCTATTTATTATATATTTAATTAATTAATAAAAATAATTGTTAAAAATATTTTTATAATAGTAATATATATTAGAAATTAAGATTTAAAAATTATTTTTTAAAAAAAAACAAATTTTTAAAACAAATTAGTATTACATTTGATGAAAATGTTTGATCACCAGTGGATCGGTATATCGATTATAGACATAACCATAGATACGATTGAAATAGGATTCACGGGATTTATGTAATATTCGGGAAAATAATTCCGGTTTTAATTTCATACAAATATCGATATCATTATCGGTTCCCAACACAACATGTGTCTTATTGTTGACAATAAATCTAATGATTTTATTGATTTCCGTAAAAAATTTTGTATTATCATAATTTAAATAACTTTTGCCCATTAATAATGCATTTTCGATAACTTTTTTTTCAATTTCCAAACCTTTATACTAAAATCAAATAATAATAATAATAATAATTTCATTTATAATTATTTACCTATAATTAAACATTATTTTTTATATTACTTTAGTTTATTAATTTAAAAATTATTAAATAATTAAATTTAATATACTTAATTTTTTTTAAATAAAAATATCTTATGTTAAATTTTGTTATTTTTAATTTCAAAATAACTAAATCTATTACTATCTAAGCATATACTAAATACTAAAGATATATTGAATACTAAATATATATTAAATACTAAATATATACTAAATACTAAAGATATATTAAATACTAAATATTAATATATATTAAATACTAAATATTAATATATATTAAATACTAAATATTAATATATATTAAATACTAAATATTAATATATATTAAATACTAAATATTAATATATATTAAATACTAAATATTAATATATATTAAATACTAAATATTAATATATATTAAATACTAAATATTAATATATATTAAATACTAAATATTAATATATATTAAATACTAAATATTAATATATATTAAATACTAAATATTAATATATATTAAATACTAAATATTAATATATATTAAATACTAAATAAATGCTAAATAAATATATATTACTCTTATTTCATCGATTTCAGCCGAAACCATCAATAGTCTAGGATTCAGATTAGGCATATCTATTAGGTTGTCCAATGTGTCCACCACTTTATATGGCTTATTAATTTTGATGGATAATATCAATTGATTATATAGTATAAGCCATATTAGTTTGCTCAGTATAATTAGGCCAGTCATACATAAATATCTATTGTTGATCAGTTTATAATTGAAAGCTATGATTGAAAAAATTATTAGTTTATTTAATATTTTAAAAAATTATTAGTTTTAAAAAATTATTATTTTTTTTTAAAAAAATTATAACTATTAATAAAAAAAATTATTAAATAAATAAATATATACATTGCACAAACATTATGTTTAATGTTATCCAACATTGTTGATATAATATTTTATGATATTGTTTATTATTATTTTTGTTAATTGATAATCTAGCAATTAATAAAACAAATTATAATAATTATTATTATACTAATTATTATATTAATAATAAATTACTAAATTTTTTTATATACCTATTATTATTGTTATTATTATATTTGTTGTTTGAATAAATTATTTCCAATGATAAATATATTGATACAATTGTAAAAACGGCAATCAAACATAACCAAATCTATATATTAATATATAGTATTTAAATAAATTAATAAAATTATTATTGTTGTTAATAATATATATAATTATTTCTATAATATATTAGTAATTCAATTGATATTATAATAATATAATATAATAAAAATCAATAATTTTTTAATTAATAATAATAACATTTCTATCAAATATATCTAGAGATGAATCCCAATCAACCGATTCGTTATTTGTATAATAAGCGCCTAATATACTGATCGCGGCATCAATTTTGGCCACCGATTGGCCGGCAAACGAGCCGATCATCGGTGTTAACGGGTATTCATCGACCAGAATGTTAACAATCTTTGTTTGTCCGGAATATAAAAAAACAATTAATAATTATTTTATTTATTATAAATAAATCATTAATTTTTTTATAATTTTAAAAATTCATACTTTATATTGATATTATGTAATTAATGTTGTGATATATTTATATATTTAAAAAAAAAAATTGTATTTATATTGATAATTATACTTTTTATACATATAATTATTATACAATACTATTAATAGATAAACTTAAACTTATGGTTTAATTGCATTTAATAAAATTTTATTTAATAATATTTATCATATTAAATATTTTTTTTTTATATAGAAATCTAATTCATCAATTTTGTCAATAATAAAACTGTAATATATATACTGTGTGTATATATATATATATATATAAACATTACTTACATTTTGATAAATGTAGTTTAGCTGGGGTTTAGCATAAGTTTCATATTCATCTAATATTAAATAATCTTTATAATCGACAATTACAGGCAATGCACTATATACAGTATATAATCAAACAAATAAAATGTAATTTATAATTTAATGTTATTAATAATTAATAAATAATTAAAAATAAATGTTTTTAAAAAAAAAATTTATTACCCATACTGGGTGCGCTTAACCAGCTCCTTAGTTATAAAAAATAATGGCCCACATAACATTTTCCAATCAATTTTTGATAACTAATTAATTAATTAATTAATTAATTAATTAATTGATTTAAATTTTCATCAACAAAAAAAAAATAATTATTTAATACTAGACAACTAATATTTTTTTCTATTATTTATGTATTATTATAAAACTATATACAATAATTTGTCAATAATATTGTTAACTTTTTAAAACTAGTAATGGCAATAATTACTAGAAAATTTTTTAACAATAATAATATTAATTAATTAATTAATTTTATCAACAACAACAAAAAAAATTATTTAATTCTAGACTAACTTAATTATTATTTAAATTAGTATTATTATATCAATAAAACTATACTATAATTATTCAATAATATTGTTAATTTTTAAAAAAAAATAATTAAACAAAATAATAACTAAATTTTTTAAAAATAATTTTTTTTTTACTTACAAAGTCAGCGCAGGTAAACGTAAAGTTGCCTTTTGGTACAAAATCATAGCCAAACAGTTTAGGTATGTCCTCCTCATAGGTAATCGACAAATCGCACTCAAAATTAGACGACTTGGGTATTGATAACATTATTTTTATCACAAATTTTATATACAGTATAATAATAATAAAACAATTAAATCTAAATAATCATTTTTAAACAAAAAATAAAAATCTGTATAATTTATAAATAATTTTTTATTAATTAATAATTAGTAAAAAAAACATAATTTGTGTTTTCAAATCTATTTAAAAAAAATATAATAAAAATTGTTATTAGTTGTTATTTAATTTGACATAAAATATAAATTATAGTTAATTTTTATTATGATTTATGTTAATAATGTTAATGTATTACTAATATACTAAATATTGGTAAACAATTTATTGATGAGTAAAAAAATGCATTTAGAAAATTGCTATCAAAAAAAATAAATCATAAATATTTATTTATTTTAAAAAAATAACTACATTATGCTAATAATTATTATAGATATATATTAATCAATAAATAACCAATTTGTTAATTGACTACTTTATATAACTGATTGTATTTAATTAATATATTATAATTTTTTTTGAATTCAATTAGTCTATCAATTTTAAAATAAAATAATAAATTTTATTAAATAAAAATTAGAGAAATTACTATTTATTCTATAAAAAAATATATTAATATTTTAATTATATAATAATATTAGGAATAATAATAAAGTTATTAAATATATATAAATAATTATAATATACTGTTAGAATGCAAAAGTATTTTCGTTTTTTGGTATTCTTAAAAGTAACTAAGTTTTTCTGTGACTTATTGCTATATTTAAAAAATAATTTTTTGCCTATTATAAACTTTGATATCTAGTCTTAAAATGTATAATTAAATATTTGTTATATATGTTCAAATGGATCAGTAATAATGCCTGACATCACATGACATCTGTTTAAGATATGTCATAAACTATGAATATCGTCGGATAATTAACGATACGCTGGCGGCCTAAAATTTTAATAATGCTTATTCTAAAGCCTTAAATGTAATCTCTTATCAAGCTTAATAAAAATAATAAAAATGAAAGATGTAGAAGTATATTACTAAGAAAGTTCTGGAAAACCATTCAAACTTAAAATTATAAAATAATAAAGAAATAATTTAGATAAATCCAAGATTTTAAAGAAAAGTAATATAAGAGATAGTATGTTTTGATTGATTAATTTTTAAAAAACTTTCAGCTGTAATAGGCTAAAGATATGTGACATTTAATTAGGTTCTATTTAAATTTAACTCATTACCAATAGGAAAAGCATATCAAAATATGGTAACAATTATTTTAATTTAAAATTTCAATGGATTTATACCATGAATTAAAATGGTTGATTAATCATTTTATACAGCAAATATTGCTTTGTCAAATTACTATTAGTTTTGATTAATAAGACACTTCTTTGGTGGCAAAAATTCAAAAATCGGAAAGTGGTCAAAATCGGTGTCAATGAGTTTACCGCTTCAAAAACAAGGGAAGTTGTTAGTCGACGGTATTCAAAATTTTTCAGACAAATGAAGATATGATTGAGAATTAAATTACGATTATATAATTAATAAAAATATAATAGTTTTTTAATTATATAAAATTTAATAATATGCAAATAAAGCGAAAATAGTTTTGCATTCGAACAGTAAATAAATAGCGATATATTTTTACACTTGTTTATTGTAACTATTATTTTAATAATTTTCTAAATAAAAATTTATTTTATAATTTTGTCTAGCATAAAATTGATCAAGGTCATAATAATTAGTAATTTTAATAATATTTTTAGTATGTTTAACACTATTGTTATTATAATTATTATTAAATTTTGTTGAATGACAATTATATTTGTCAAAAAATATATTAACAAATTTTTCGGCTATAAAAACTACCGATGCTAAAGTTAGACCCAATAATAGAGGACAGGTAGCTGTTTTCAATTCATCTAATATAAACAATGTATTATATTGTTGATGATGTTGATCTTGTGCATTTTCACCCAATTCATCTAGCTGATTTTTATTTGAATATAATAAATATGTATATTGTAGACTAGTTATCTTCCACTTATCAATTAGGCCGCACTCGATACCTGTCCTCAATCTATATAAGATTGTTAAATATAGTTAATATAGAAAATAAAAACAATTATGATTACATATATATTTTTGTTTATCATAATATATATATACAGTATATTAGAAATTAAGTTTAATAATAATTTTTAAAAAATAAATAAATTAATATAAAAATTAGTTATATATTTAGGCCGCACTTAATACCGGTAGTCAATCTATAATTGTTATTATATATAATTAATTAATTAATTAATTAATTAAAAATAATGGTTAGATATTTTTTTTAATCATAGTATATTATAAATTAATTAATGTTTAAAATTATTTTAAAATAAATTAATATAAAAATTAGTTATATATTTAGGCCGCGCTCAATATCGGTCCTCAATCTATAATTGTTATTATATATAATTAATTAATTAATTAATTAAAAATAATGGTTAGATATTTTTTTAATCGTAGTATATTATAAATTAATTAATGTTTAAAATTATTTTAAAATAAATTGATTAAAAAAATTAGTTATTGTATTACATTTGATGAAAATGTTTGATCACCAGTGGATCGGTATATCTATTATAGACATAACCATAGATACGATTGAAATAGGATTCACGGGATTTATGTAATATTCGGGAAAATAATTCCGGTTTTAATTTCATACAAATGTCCAAATCATTAACGGATCCCAACAATATATGATTATTATTGACAACTCCTTTAATTATATTATTAATTTCCATAAAAAATTTATTGTAACCATAGTTCAAATAATTTTGGCCCTTCAATAATGTATCGTCGATAAGTTTTTTTTCAATGTCCAAACCTTTATACTAAAATTTTATTTAAAAATATAACAAAATTACATTTATAATTATTTTTAAAAAAATATTGTATATTATTGTATAGTTTGAATATTTTAATCAATTAAATTAAAAATTATTAACTATTGAATCTATTATTTAATAGTAAACTATATTTTTTTTATTGAATAATTTAATTTTTAAATTAATATATTTTATGTTAAATTATGTTATTTATTATTTATAAAATATAATTAAATTATATATACTTATATTTAAACATTATTTTTTTTGTTTTGTTACTTTAGTTTATTAATTTAAAAATTATTTAAACTATTTTCTATAATTAAAAGATATTTTTTAATAAATTATTAAATTTTAATATAATGAGTATAGTTTAAATAAAAATAATCTTATGTTAAATTTTGTTATTTTTAGTTTATAATAACTAAATTTATTACTATTTATATATATATATATATATATATATATATATACTAAATACTAAATATATACTAAATAAAATAAATACTAAATAAATACTAAATAAATACTAAATAAATACTAAATAAATACTAAATAAATACTAAATAAATACTAAATAAATACTAAATAAATACTAAATAAATACTAATTAAATACTAATTAAATACTAAATAAATACTAAATAAATACTAATTAAATACTAAATAAATACTAATTAAATACTAAATAAATACTAAATAAATATATATTACTTTTATTTCCTCAATTTCTGCCTGAAACATTAATAGTTTAGGATTCAGATTAGGCATATCTATTAGGTTGTCCAATGTGTCAACCATTTTATATGGTTTATTAATTTTAATCGACAATATTAGCTGATTATATACAATAAGCCATATTAGTTTGCTCAGTATAATTAGGCCAGTCATACATAAATATCTATTATTAACCATTTTATATTTGAAAGCTATATAATTAAAATAGTTAATTATTTTTTTTTWAAAAAAATTAATTATAACTATTAAGTAATAATTTACTAAATTAAAAAAATATATATATACATTACATTGAACAAACATTAGGTTTAATGTTATCCAACATTGCTGATATAATTTGTGATGATAATAGTGTTGTTTATTATTTTTGTTAATTGATAATCTAGCAAAATAAAATTTATAATTATTATTTATTTTTAAAAAAATTTTAACAATTTTTTTACCTATTATTATTATTATTATTGTTTGAATAAATTATTTCCCATGATAAATATATGGATACAATTGTAAAAACTGCAATCAAACATAACCAAATCTATATATATATATATAATTAAATAAAATAAATAAATAAGTAATTAATTAATTAATTAATTAAAATTATGATTATTTTTTATATAGAAAAACAGTTTATATTCTATTGATAATCTATTTTTTATATATAAATTATATAATATAATATAATATAATATAATATAACATAACATAACATAATAAATAAATAAAATTTTTTAAATAATAATATTAATAACATTTTATCAAATATATCTAGAGATGAATCCCAATCAACCGATTCATTGTTTGTATAATAAGCGCCTAATATACTGATAGCCGACTCTATTTTGGCCACCGATTGGCCGCCAAATGAGCCGATCATTGGGTTTAACGGATATTCATCGACCAGAATGTTGACAATCTGTTTGTCCGGAATATAAAATAAAATAAAACAATTAATAATTATTTTTATTATTATTATAAATAAATCATTAATTTTTTTATAATCTAAAAACAAAATTCGTACTATATATTGATTATTTAGTTAATAATGTGTAATATATTTATACAGTTATATTACTGTATTATTTTTGTTGTTGTTATAATTAAAATTAAATTACAATTAAAAAAATTGTTTAATTAGACTATGTATTATATAAAAAAAATTATTGTTTTTTTTATCTAATTAAGTATTAATTTTTTATAGTCAATAATAAATATATATATATATATATAAACAGTATATAAATAATTTTTACTTACAATTATTAATGTTTATATATATAAATTATATACTATATATATACAGTATATATTATATATATATATATTACTTACATTTTGATAAACATAGTTTAGCTGAGGTTTAGCCACAATATCGTAATCATCTAATACTAGATATTCACGATGATTGACAATTACAGGCAATGCTCTATATATATGACCATCAAAACAAAAAATGTATTGTTATTAATATATGTTTGTTATTAACAAAAACAAAAATAAAAATAATTAAAAAATATTTATATTACCCATATTGGGTGCGCCTAACCAGCTCTTTAGTTACAAAAAATAATGGTCCGCATAATATTTTCACATCAACATATGCTAACTAAATATTTAATTAATTAATTAATATAATTAATATAATTAATATAATTGTTATTTTTATCAACAAAAAAAAATTATTTAATTTCTAATAATAATAATATATTTTTTTTAAAAAAACTATTGGATTCATATGACTAATACTATGTTTTTTTCTATTAGTAATCAATTTATTAAAATATTTCATTTATGATATATATTTATCTAGATATCTATATAATATTAGTAATACATGTTAGTAATAAAGGTATGATATGTGGTATAAGTTTAAAATAATTTATAAAAAAATAATAATTATATTTTTAAATTTTTATTATTACTAACAAAGTCAGTGCAACTAAACGTAAAGTTGCCTTTTGGGACAAAATCATAGCCAAACAGTTGCTGTTTGTCCTCCTCTAAGGCAATGGACAGATCGCACTCAAAATTAGACGACTTGGCTATTGATAACATTATTTAATCACAAATTTTATATACAGTATAAAAATAATAATAATAATAATAAAAACAATTAAATTTAAAAAATCAAATCAAAAAATCTGTATAATTAGTAAAAATAATTTTTATTAATTAATAATTAATATTTTGAGAAAAAAATAAACATAATGTGTGGATTCAAATCTATCTAAATATATATATATTTTGTATAATAAAAATTAGTTGTTATTTAATTAAGACATAAAATATAAATTAGTTAATTTGATTTATGTTAATAATTAAATGTATTACAAATATAATTTATACAGATATTGATATACATGTTTATTGATAAGTAAAAAATGCATTTAGAAAATTGCTATCAAAAAAAAAATAAATCATAAATATTTATTTATTTAAAAAAATTAAGTACATTATGCTAATAATTACTAGATATATATATATATATTAATCAATAAAATAAGCAATTTGTTAATTGACTATTTTATATAAATCATTGCAATTAATTAATATAATTTTGTTGTTGTAAATACAATTAGTTTATTAATTACTACTACTAACTTATAATAAAAATAATCAAATAGTTAGCAATAATCATATGATATAATAATTATAATAATTAACTAAACTTATATAAAAATTAGTTGTTTGTTTCAACTAATAGTATTTATTTTATAATATTTAATAATTGTATAGAAAAAATCCATAATATTTTTTTTTAGTAATTAATTTTTAGTATAATTTAGATTTTTTATATATATATATAGTAGTCATAGGATTACTTTAAAAAGTTGAAAAACAATATTTATCAATAATTGGTGTCTATTAAACATTATAAAAGTTTTTTTTTTAACAAAATGATTATAATTTAATATATATGTGTTTATAAGTTATATGTTTAAATATGTCATAATTATTGCATAAATATTATAATAACTAATATAATATAATATTAAAATTCAAAATTAAAAAAATAAATAAATAATATTACGATAATGTTATGATGTCATAATTTTTTTAAAAAAATATTATATATATATATAAATATTTATTACTAAGCAGATTTTTTTATACAAATATTTTTATATAATTAGAAAAATATAATTACATTATACATAAACACATGATTAAACAAATTGATAATATGAATGACGTTAATATACTGTATATATTATAAAATAATGATTTATCTATATTATAATAATTTTACAATAAATAGTAGCCATAAAAAAATTAAATAAATAAAACAAAATAAATATTTTGTATAAAAATTTCATTTTAATTTTTATTAAAAATCAATTTCAAATCAATTAGCAATAATAACATTCAAAATACAATTTAATACAACATTTATATATTATATATTTTTATAAAAAAATAAACTTATAATAAAATTTGTTGTTTGAGTGTTCAATAGGTGCTAAAAATAAGGCTAAAAAATAGTTTCCATAGAAATTTCCAGGGAATATGAAAAATAGGGAACTTTCGGAATATCTATAAAAAAAACAATAGAGGGAACTTGCCCTAACCCTAATTTAATAAAACATTATTATTATTATTACAATTATCTATAATTATAATAATTACTATAAAAATTATTTGGTTATTTCAATACATACACACATACATGATATTTAAATATTTTAAAAATTAGTAATAATAATAATAATAATAAATATATTGGTTGCGAAACTGTATCTAATATCTATTTAATGTTTGTTTTTGATTGATAATATTGATATCATTAACTTTGAACTTTAATAACTTTTTTATTTTTTAACTTAAATAAACAAATTTGATATCAAATGAAAGAACACTTTTCAAAGTTTATAAGTCAATAAATAAAATTGCATTAATTATCATATTATCTATAAAAAAGCATAATTATATATATATATAAAAGTTATGTACTAAAAAGTATTTTTGAAATCAAAACTTTAAATATTATTAACAAAATAAAGCTATTAATTTAGTAAAAACAATATTAATACAAATTGATAATATGAATGACATTAATATACTGTATATATTATAAAATAATGATTTATCTATATTATAATAATTTTACAATAATTAGTAGACATAAATAAATTAAATAAATAAAACAAAATAAATATTTTGGCAAAAATCTTCATTTTAATTTTATTAAAAATCAATCTTCAAATCAATTAGCAATAATAAATTTGATTCAAAAACAATTTAATACAAATTTTATATATTATATATTTTTATAAAAAAATAAACTTATAATAAAATTTGTTGTTTGAGTGTTCAAATGTGTGCTAAAAATATCGTTAAAAAATAGTTTCCATAGAAATTTGATGGAATATCGAAAAATGGCCAACTCCCTGGCCTGTCATACACCCCCATACCATAACTGATTTCGAGTGCTTCACATTTGGACATATATTATTATTACAATTATCTATAATTATCTTTTTAAAAATTACTCGTTGGCGACGTTTAATACTAATAATCACAATTTTGACTCATTTAAATATTTTCCTCCAGTATAATAATAATAATAATAAATATACTTTCGTGCAAAGTCTAATCGTTTTCTCTGATTTGTTTTTTATTTTTGTTAAATATATAATCAAACCATTTTGTAATAACCCATTTCTTAAAATCCGGTGTCTAATAGTGTTTCTGTGACACAAAATGTAACTGGCGGCCAATAATAATAATAATCATCGGTTCAAAAATGATACTTATTATGAAATAATTAAGAAACTAATGATTAATACATAATTAGTAATATATATATATATATTTTCGATTATATTCTTGCGAAATTTCTAACTATTTAATTAAAAATTAATTTTATCTTTACAATTGATCGGACAGTATTATCAGTTATATTAAAAGTTCCGCAAAAAAAATTTTTGCGTATGACTTTCCGGAAATGACTTTCATATATATATTTGTTGGCGAATTGCATCTGAAAATTCTTGTATTTTAACCATTTTTATGATAATCACTGCATAATAATGTTAATTATATATATTCAAATTAATAACAATTTTTAGGAATCAATAGATAAACAATGATATGAAATCACGCGAAAATTTTAAAAAAAACACGAAAATAATTTTTGTTTTTAAATTATTAACATTTATAACTTTTTGATATATTTTGTTATTTAAACCATTGTTTTGACCATCTAGTATATCAATTTAATTATAATTTATTACTCTATTATTTGATATCAAATTTGTTTATTTAAGTTAAAAAATATAATAAACATTTAGTTTACAATAAAAAAGTTATATATTTAAAGTTAATGATATCAATATTTTTGATACGAAATTAGATTATGTTTTTAGTGTAGATCAACAATTAAAAATTTAACTAATTTTTCATTAAATATTAAAAAAGGTAAATTAATTTTGACAATATATCCTAATCATATATTTTTTTTAAAAATAATAGATAAAAAATTATTAACAATTTTTTATTAAAAAAACAATAATTATTATAATACTAACTAATTGAAACTATTAATATTATTTTAAAAATGTTTAAAAAAAAATTTTGACAATTTTATATAATAACTTTTATTTATTTATTTATTTATTTTTATTTAAACTGTTAGATAAAATATTAGCACTATTAGGCAGTAATGGGTCGGGAAAGACAACATTAATGAAACTAATATTAGGTCGACTTAGACCACAATCGGGTAATATATTTATCAATAATSATAGCAAACAACTAAATGGCAACCGATTGGCAAATACGGGCGGTCCGGGTGTGGGATATATGCCACAAGAAATAGCACTATTCAATGAATTCAATGTCAGACAAATGTTTCTGTATTATGGACTCATATATCGGATGAATAGTCAATCAGTTAACAAACGTATGGATCAGTTGAATCAATTGTTTGAATTGCCATCAATGGATCAAAGTGTGGGTACATTGAGTGGTGGACAACAAAGATTAGTATCACTGGCCATAACACTAATACATTCACCAAAACTATTACTATTGGATGAGCCGACAGTCGGTGTCGATTCAATACTGAGAGACCGTATTTGGTATTATTTGGAGCAACAGTGCCAACAAAATAGTAAATATCAAAAATTTAAATAATATTTTAACAATACTAGAGTCTAGTTATTAATAAAATCTTTTTTTTTAAATAAATATTAGATTAAACTATCATGTTTGTTTGTTTGTTTTTTTGCTTATTAATTAGATTTTAAATTAAATATATTTTATTAGTAAAAATATTTTTTAACAACACTTATTAGAAACTAAAAGTTATTAGAAATTAAATGTTTTATTAGAAATTAAATGTTTTATTAGAAATTAAATGTTATTAGAAATTAAATGTTTTATTAGAAACTAAATGTTTTATTAGAAATTAAATGTTTTATTAGAAACTAAATGTTATTAGAAATTAAATGTTTTATTAGAAACTAAATGTTATTAGAAATTAAATGTTTTATTAGAAATTAAATGTTTTATTAGAAATTAAATGTTATTAGAAATTAAATGTTTTATTAGAAACTAAATGTTTTATTAGAAATTAAATGTTTTATTAGAAATTATATATTATTAGAAATTAAATGTTTTATTAGAAACTAAATGTTTTATTAGAAATTAAATGTTTTATTAGAAATTAAATGTTTTATTAGAAATTAAATGTTTTATTAGAAATTAAATGTTTTATTAGAAATTAAATGTTATCATATAGTAAATAGTAAAACATCATAATAGTAAAAAAAAATTTTAAAAAATATATATATCTATCTAAACTATATGTATATAAATAATTTTTTTTGTTATAATTTTTTATATATATACTAAATAATAGACACAACAGTTATAATAACCACACATTACACTGAAGAGGCCAGACGTGCAGATTCAGTGGCTTTTATATATAATGGCAATTGTTTGGCCAATGAATCGCCTAATAAACTGATTGATACATACAGGTGCTCAACACTGGATGATGTCTATTATAAGTTATGTAAACAATTTATGGCTAAAATCAAGAAAAATTATAATCAAAACGATTTTAGTATAAATGATATAAAAATTTGTGACAATAATAATAATAATTTTAGTAATATTGATAATAATATCGATAGTAATAATATCATTAATATTGATAATAATAATAATAATATCGATAGTAATAATAATTACATTGAAAATTATCAAATTATTACCGAAAATAGGTTTCAATTTCAACGTATGAAAGCACTGGTATTGAGAAACCTAATTGAAACTAAATGCCGTCCGTTTGCATACCTGTTCTACTATTTAATATCATTGATAATCATACTATCGGTTAGTCTATCATTTGGTGAACCACACGGCATACCCATAGCTATAGTTAACAATGATATAACTACTACTACTACTACTACTACTACTGACCTGGATACTATAGCTAATCAATTTATCAAACAATTAGATAGTGAAATATTTCAAAAAACACAATACAATACAATTGATTTAGCAATTAAGTCAATAATTTTAGGTCGAAATCATTTTTCATTGGAAATCAATGAGGGATTTAGCGATACTATTGAAAGTTTATTAATAAATAAAACATTAATAGATTACGATATGATATCATCAAATAATACAATGACAATCAAATTGTTTGCCGATATGACTAATCCTATCGATGGATATTACGGACAATTTTATATATATAAAACATTAACAGATATTTTATCGAAATTTTCGGCCAAAATTTTGGGYCAAAATCCMKTAGCCTATAACCTGCCCATTGATATATCGTTTACTACTAGTTTAACAACTATTAGATATAATACATATGTTATACCCGGGCTATTGGTAGCCATAACCCAATGTCTGAATTGTTTGGTTATTAATTTTTCCATTAATTTATCAAATGATAGAAAATATGGTTATTTAGATCGCTATATGAGTGCCGGTTTGAAACCAATGGAAATATTTCTAACGCAAACTGTTATCAATTTCATACATATTTCCATACAATCGCTACTATTGATTGTCATTGTATTCAATGTATTAGATTATCCACTAAATGGTAGATATTTAGACATTTATCTGGTATTAGTTTTAAGCGGTATTTACGGTATGACATGTGGCACCACTATTATGCTATGTATTAAAGATAGTCTAACAATATTGGTAATGAAATTTTTATTTTTTTTTATTTAATTATTTTTTTATGATAGGAAATTTAAGCAAAAAAAATATTTTATTTATTTTTTTTATTTATTTTAAATAATTTAATTCTATTTATTTATTTATTTTTATTTTAAATAATTTAATTCTATTTATTTAATTTTATTTTAAATAATTTAATTCTATTTATTTATTTATTTTTATTTAAAATAATTTAATACTATTTATTTAATTATTTATTTTCAATAATTAATTTCTATTTATTTATTTATTATTTTATTTTAAATAATTTAATACTATTTATTTGTTTATTTATTTTAAATAATTTAATACTATTTATTTATTTTATTTTTAAAAAAAAAATATTAGGTATTTATATCGATAATAATATTTCCGCAAACTTTCATATCGTCAATGTTTTGGCCAATCGAGTCGCTGCCCGATTATCTATCGTTTGTCCAATACATTGGTCCGATGAATTTGGCCACACAAGTGACCCGCAATATCATGTATAACGGGTGGTCAATGTTTACACATTTTCAATTAGTTTATAGATGTCTAATACTATTAGTCTATAGTTTAGTATTTACTATTGTTAATGTAATTTTATTTAATAAATTGTAATTATTATTGATATATATATATATAATAATAATAATATTATTAAATGTTTGTTTTTTGTGTATAATAAAAACAATATTATTATTAGTATTATTTAATTAAATTCGATAGATATAAGTTTATTTTAATTGTAAATATTTATTCAAATTTTTTTTTGTAACTAACAATTAAATGTGTATTAAACACTATATACAAAACATATTATATTATAAATTATATTATACTGTAAATCATTAGTTTAAATAAATAATTGTATGTTTAATGTATATGTTATTTAATACTAATGTCAATTAAAATATTTAATAATTAACAATTAATTTATTTAACAAAAAAAAATTTTACAAAATTTTAATATTATTAATAAGTATGACTGTAATATATTTATATAATTTATATAGTTATTTGACTTAAACATATAAATTAATATTAATTAATTAAATGGATAAGAAATTAACACAAATATAAAAAAATGATATACTATTTATAAAAATAATACAATTTCTAATATTTAAAAAATAAATAAATTATAATTTACTAATTATTATATAACAAAACTGAGAAACAGTGTAAACTGACAAAAACAGTTTGCTATCAATAGGTAAAACTCATAGTTAGTAAACGGAAATAAATCCCAACAATAAATGCCAATCAATGGACCGCTTAGTAGTTCACAGAGTCGACCCAATTTCAGTCGCTGTGTCCGCGAGAGCGACCGTTGATTGCGGGCTAACTGTCCCGATAGAGAGCCATAGGATTTATGTGCAGATATGCCGATCGCACACAACAAATGGTTGACATAAAACATGTTTATAAGGAAAGCAATTAATAGTAATCCAATCATAAATTTCCAAATAATATTTGATTCATAAATAACATAGATTAAGCTAAAATCTAATCCGGGTATAAATAAATAGTAATAATAAAATACAATGTTTTTAAACCATGAATTGACTTCAGCTACCAGTGATATACAGCTATTGTATTCAACGAGTATTTCGTTTAAATTGACGATTAATTCTAAATAATTTAATTATATTTTATTAAAAAAAAACCAGTTGAGAATGCTTCAAAAGCATTTCCATACGAATTCCTTAACTTAAAAAATAAATAGAATAAAAAAAGTTTTTGACACTATTTTCTCTATGTTCCCAATAAAATAAACTTAAAAGAATTTCAAAAAAATTTAAAAAAAAATCACAAAAAATGTGTAGCTGAATGTGGATTCGAATCTGTCCTCGTGGGACAGACAGACAGATCGACAGACATAGAATGCATATACGTATTGCTTTCAGGAATTCGTGAAAATCAAAAAATATTTTTTTTTTAATTTTTAGACGCCATTTTCTCTATGTTCCTGATGAAATATCAAAATTTCAATAATTATCCCATAGCTCATTTTTTATGCTTTATTAAAAAATAAAATAAAAAAAAATCAAAAAATATTTTGTAGCAGAGTCTGGATTCGAACCACTAACCTATGTGGGACAGACAGACAGACAGACGGACAGACAGACAGACTTTTAGAATGCATATACGTATTCCTTTCAGGAATTCGTGAAAATAAGTAAATAAATATTATTAAATAATACTATTTATAATACTATTTATAATACTATTTATAATGTTGGCAAAAAAAATAAAAAGAAATTTTTAAAATAATACAGAAATTTCTAGAAAGTTTCTTTAAAAAAAAAATTCTTAATTTTTTTTTTTATTTTTTTCGATATATTTTTTGTTGTTGTCTTTTAACAATACATTGTCTTTACAAATAATAAATTTAAATAATTAATATTAATATTTAAATTATTATTATAAATTAATATATTTTAATTACATTAAATTCTTATAAATAAAAATGATTATTAAAATTCTATAAAAACTGATTATTATTAAATGATTATAATTATTATTTTTTATATATAAGTATCACCATTTTGGTATAGTTAGTGTTTTACAAAATTATTAAATAATAAAATTCAATACTATTTAATTCAAAATATATTAAATTAAAATTAATTAAAATAATTTTTTTAATATAATAATTACTTTTATCGTTGTTAATGATTTTCAAGTTAACCTGATCAAATCTTAATGTCAAATACAATGATACAATGTATATATAATATAGTGATGTTAATAGTAGTGCCGATGCTGTACGGCATCCAATCACTAACAATACAAACCAAACAATTATCAATAATACCGAGCATTGATTGTAGTCCAGGATTAACATTAGTATTGACCAAAAAAAAAATACGGTTATAATTGTACTGCAAAATAGTAGTTGGCCAACAATTATCGTATATTTTGAAACAATTAAACAATTTCGGTTAAATCTAATCAATTGTTTGCCATATAATTGTAAACTTGATTGCCATTCAAGTCTACGATATAGATAATTAAATTTGGCAGTACCCATGCTTTCATTGTATAACAAATATGTACCTTGATTATTATATATAAGAAAAATTTTATATTAGATTTTATTTGGTAGGATTATTACATAAAATAAAATTTAAAAAAAAAATACAACAACAAAAATAAACTTGAAATTTCATAAAATATTATTAATTAATTAATATTTTTTATTGTTATTAAATAAAATAAATTTTAATTATAATGGGAAGTATACAAAAAAAAAACTTTGACGCCCCCCCCCAAAAAAACACCCAAAAAACACAGTTTAAATTTTATTGTATGCCTCCCATTATAATAATCAAAATTTATTTTAGTCAATAATATAAAACTATTGATCCGATTGATCTATAATTCAATATATTTTTATCTAAAATTATAATATATATATTAATAGAAAAATATTAATTTTACAAAAAAAACCATGCATAACCTCACCATGCTACTTTTATGAAATTTCAAGTTTATTTTTATTTTATTATTTTTATTTTATTTTATTAGTAATTAATAATCCCTACCAATAAAACCAACTAATAACTCAATCAATACTAAAACCAATTCAATAATATGTTTTTTATTCAAATAAAACAATTGGTTTACTAATAAAAAATCCAGTCTCTGATTATTGCTTAGAAATAATACTAAAAATTTGATGACATGTATCCAAGTGATAGTCAACTGTATGTAAGCAATGAAACGACGTTTTCGGCTAAATATACCCATAAAGTAGTCATCAGTACTGATGGCGACAAACAATGTTTTATTTGTCAAATATTTCTGAAACAATTCAATACCAAACACTTTACCCCTAATGTGTTGGTCGTCATCATCACCGGTAAAACCGGTTAACAAATATAACAATTTGTTGATTAACTTATTCATTGACATTATATTATAATACAAATACTATAAAAAAAAACCAATTAATTATTAAATTAATTTAGTTATTTATACAATGAACTTATAATTAATACAACATTCAAAATAAAATCAATTAATTATGTATTTTTTTTATATATATATTAAATATATATTTAAAAACATTTTTATTGCAAAATTGCTTTCTATATTGTAATTAATAGAAACATGACTTTTAAC
The DNA here is from genome assembly GCF_028296485.1 of Oppia nitens. NCBI lineage: Eukaryota > Metazoa > Arthropoda > Arachnida > Sarcoptiformes > Oppiidae > Oppia > Oppia nitens. The sequence goes on from NW_026533191.1 coordinate 720,341, forward strand.
GATTGATTTTTATTAATTATGAGTAAAATAACTAAATTTATATTTTATTAACATTTAATTGAATATCCAATAAATTTAAACATATATATAGTATAGTAGTAATATATATATATTGTGAACAAAGCTAATAGTGATTTATTAGATAACAACAAACAAACAAAAACTAAATAAATATATTAAATATAAATTAATTTCTCTAAAAATATATAATATTACATAATAGTGTATATCTTTATATTATAGATTATTATTAGTAAAAATTTAAATAAATTAAACATGTTTTATGCATATTTTTTTTTAAAAAAAAATTATACATTTAAAACTAATTAAAAATTAATTAATTCAACAAAAATAAAACTAATTTATTTGTATTTTAGTTTATAAGTTATATATACTGTACTATTATTTATATATTAATGTTTTATTTTTAAAATATTTATTATATAGTTATGTTAGATAAGAAAGACCTTAAGGTTTTTTTCTTTATATAAAAATATTACATGTTTTGAAAGTTTTCATATATTTTAATAAATTAAATACTGTATAAAAAAAGTTTACTCATACTAATCTGATAACACTGATACTAATCGGTTATAATATGATATTTACAATTATTAATATTATATTGATTCAAAAATTATAATAATAATAATATGTTATCAATAATATTATAATATCAATTAGTTAAATGTTAAATAACAATAAACCTTGAAATTGTTGAAATTTTATAAAAATAACTATAATATATATATATAATGTTTTAATAATTTTCATGTGATTTTCATAAATATTTTAATAAAAATGTTAATTTAATATATTTATAACTAACTAATCTAGTGTTTAATCACAATAATTGTCTAATAATATATAAAATGTAAATTATTTCAATTATATTTATTAAATATATTAACTTTAAAATATAAAAATAATAATATTATATATATATATAATTAGTTATAAAATTAGTTATTGTAAAATGTTTTTAATTTTTTTACATAATAAGTTTTGACTATAACATTGTTAAAATTAATTAATTATTTTTTAATATTAATAAAATTATTTTAATATTTATAAAATTATTTTAATATTAATAAAATTATTTTAATATTAATAAAATTATTTTAATATTAATAAAATTATTTTAATATTAATAAAATTATTTTAATACAAATGCTTTTTATTTATAATAATAACTAAATAATAAATATTAAATTTTATTAATACTAATATTTATATAATATATTAAAATAACAAAAAATTATTTTATAATTATTTATTTAAAAAAAATCAAAATTTAGCACTAATAATGGGTCAGGAAATACAAAGTTAATGAAACTAATATTAGGTCGACTTAGACCACAATCGGGTAATATATTTATACACAAAAATGATAGCAAACAACTAAATGGCAACCTATTGGCAAATACGGGCGGTCCGGGTATAGGATATATGCCACAAGAAATAGCACTATTCAATGATTTTAATATCAGACAAATGTTTCATATATTATGGACTCATATATCAATTGAATAGTCAATCAGTTAACAATCGTATGGATGAGTTGAATGAATTGTTTCAATTGCCATCAATGGATCAAAGTGTGGGTACATTGAGTGGTGGACAACAAAGATTAGTATCGTTGGCCATAACACTAATACATTCACATAAAAACTACTACTATTGGATGAGCCGAAAGTCGGTGTCGACTTAATAATCAGATATCAATAATAAAAAATTTAACTTTAAACTAAATTTTTTAAAAAAATTATCCATATATATAATGCAAGTTTGCAATTATTGGTATATAATAATACCATATACAGTATATCTTTATAAAAAAAAAATTATTATTAGTAAAAATTTAAATAAATTAAATATGTTTTATGCATATTTAAAACTAAAATACAATTCACACATTAATGTCATTTAAAATATTTAACAAATAATTAATTCAATAACAAAAAAAACTAATTTACTTGTATTTTAGTTATAAGTTATATACTTTACTATTATTTATATATTAATGTTTTATTTTTAAAATATTTATTATATAGTTATGTTAGATAAGAAAGACCTTAAGTTTTTTTTTATAAAAATATTACTTGTTTTGAAAGTTTTCATATATTTTAATAAATTAAATACTGTATAAAAAAAGTTCACTTATATATATTATATAAATTATTATATATATACAGTATATATTGTTGAATAATATAAATAATGTAAAATTATTGCCAATAATTGATTTAATTGATGAGTTAAACTAAATTTATAATAAAACTGTTAAAATTAAATTAAATATTAAAATAATTATAATAATAGTGACAATAAGAAATTATATGTAAAACTATAATAATAATGAGTTATGTAATTGATATTCAAAATGTTTTATTTAAATACAGATCATCAGATAATTATGTTTTAAATAATATATCATTAAATGTAGCAAAAAGTAAATTAAAAAAATACATCATAATTGTAATATCTATAAAATTATTTTTTTTTTGAAAATATTAACATTTAAAATTAATGCTTTTATTTATAGTTAGTTAATACTAGATATTACACATATATATATATTATGTTATTAAAAAATCTATAATAAATTATAACTTTTTGATATTTTGAATAAATTTTCTATTTTTTATATTATTATTATGTGATTTATTTTTTAGGCCAAATACTAGCACTATTGGGCTGTAATGGGTCGGGAAAGACAACATTAATGAAACTAATATTAGGTAGACTTAGACCACAATCGGGTAAAATAATTACGAAAATTGATAGCAAACAACTAAATGGCAAACAATTGGATAGTATCGGTCCGGGTGTGGGATATATGCCACAAGAAATAGCACTATTCAATGATTTTAATATCAAACAAATGTTTCATTATTATGGACTCATATATCAAGTGGACAGTCAAACTGTTGACAATCGTATGGATGAGTTGATTGAATTGTTTCAATTGCCATCAATGGATCAAAGTGTGGGTACTATGAGTGGTGGACAACAAAGATTAGTATCGTTGGCCATAACACTAATACATTCACCAAAACTATTACTATTGGATGAGCCGACAGTCGGTGTCGATTCAATACTTAGAGACCGTATTTGGCATTATTTGGATCAACTGTGTCATGAAAATAGTAAATATGAAAATTTAAATTATATTTAAATAATAGTTTAATAGTTTAGCTAATTAGATAAAACTATCATGTTTGTTTTGTTTTCTTATTAATTATAATTAAATAAATCAAATCTATTTTATTAGTAAAAATATTTTTAACAACACTTATTAGAAATTAAATTTTATTAGAAATTAAATGTTATTAGAAATTAAAAATTTATTTGAAATTAAAAGCTATTAGAAAATTATTAGAAAAAGTTAATTATAATGATTTAATTATTTATATAAAAAATGAAAAAATAAATAAATAATAACTGTTATAAATAATTGTATATAAATACTAAAGTAATTTTAATGATTTAATTATTTAAAAAATAACTAATAGTCTATTAATATTTATCAGTATATATATTTGTTTATTTGTTTTTTGTTTTAATAATTTTTGTTTAAATTTATTATTATTATTAATAATTAAAAGACACAACAGTTATCATAACTACTCATTACACTGAAGAGGCCAGACGTGCAGATTCAGTGGCTTTTATATATAATGGCAATTGTCTGGCAAATCAATCGCCTAATAAACTACTAGAAACCTACAGGTGCTCAACACTGGATGATGTCTACTACGAGTTAGTTCAGGAATCGATGGCTACTAATAATAATAATAGTATTAATGATAGTATTAATGACAATAATACTAATTATGATCAAAATGTTGATTATATAGAAACTGATGATCAAACAGTTGTTGTCTTCAATAGCAAACAATTATTCAAATTTCATTGTATTCAAGCACTGGTAATGCGAAACTTGATTGAAACAAAATGCCGTCCCTGGGCCTACCTGTGCTACTATTTGCTACCATTTACTATTATATATCCATCCTATATATCATTCAATGAACCACACAATATGCCCGTCGGTATAGTTAACAATGATTTTATTAGTGGTGGTAATCATTATAATACTAGTAGTAGTAGTAGTAATTCAATACAATTTATCCAATTAATAAATAACCGATCATTTTATAAAACTATATACAATTCAACTGATTTAGCTTACGATTCATTGGTTTCGGGTAGAAATCATTTAGCAATTATAATCAACAACGGGTTTAGCGATCAAATTGATAGTCTAGTTCAAAATGGTACCATAATTATTGATGATTATGATTATGATATGTCGACAACTACTAACCACACATTAATCAGTTTGTTTGCCGATATGACTAATCCTATGTATGTATATTATGGTCAATACTATTTGTATGAGACATTGATTGAAATGATCAAAAATTTTAGCCAAAATAATCCCCAGGTATACAACATGCCTATTGATATAACCTATAAAAATGATTATTCAATTGTTAAACTAAATTATTATCAATTACCGGGACTGTTGGCTGTTTTAAACCAACTGATGACCGCCCTATTTGTTAATCAATTTATGAATACAGTCACTGAACGTCGATTAGGTTTATTGGACAGATATATGATTGCCGGTGTCCAACCTCTGGATATATTTATTGCAAATATGTTAATAAGTTTAGTTCATATATCTGTACAATCATTATTGATAATGTTGTTTGTATTTAATGTATTAAATTATCCAAATTATGGCCAATATCTGGACATATTTATCATGTTGCTAATCAATGGTTATCATGGTATGCAATTTGGTACAACAATTATGCTATGGTTGGATGATATATTTTTAATAGTTGTAAGTATTTTCAAACAAAAATTATATATATATAATATATTGTAAATCTGATAAAAAATACTAAAATTAATTTATATACTGTATATATACATACCGTATATTCTGTATATACATATATATACTGTATATACATATATATACTGTATATACATATATATACTGTATATACATATATATATACTGTATATACATATATATACATATATATACTGTATATACATATATATACATATATATACATATATATACTGTATATACATATATATACTGTATATACTGTATATATACATATATTGTATATACTGTATATATACATATATTCTGTATATACAGAATATATGTAAAGTTATATACAGTATATAAATATACATATACTGTATATATAAACAGTATATTGTAAATCTAACAAAAAAAATACTAAAATTAATTTATATGTATATATATATATATATTATTTCAATTGTTTTCTCTTTTTTATAGATATTTATATTTTCTATACTATTTCCGCAAGCATTTCTATCGTCATTGTTTTGGCCGATTGAATCATTGCCCAGTTATCTAAATTTTTTGCAAAATATATTACCCATGGCTTTGGGTACCAATATTGTACGTAATATACAATATAATGGTTGGTCACTGTTTCAACATTTACAACTAGTTTATAAATTATTGATACTAATTGGTTATAATATGATACTAACAATTGTTAATATTATATTGATTCAAAAATTATAATAATAATATGTTTTATTTTTAAATATACATAAAAAAACAATGTAATAGTAAATAAAATATTATATAACAAATTTAGTAAAATACAGTATTGGATAAAACAATTATTGAAACTATTATATATATATATATATATATATATATATATATATTATTTCACTAAAATTATTGCTTATTTTTATATATTATATAAAAAAATAGTTGATTATTATTCATATTTATAATAAGATAATTTAATGTATAATTAAAAAATATTTGTTTCAATAAATTAACATATAAAATACATAAAAATTTATTTTATTTGATAACAGAATTAATTTTTTCATATATAAAATAATATATTGACTATAAAAATTGTAAATTAAAAAAAATAATTTTTATGTTAAAGTATTAAAAATTATATTACAATAATTGAATTTTTTTTTTTAATATACTAATAGTTTTAGTTCCGTAATATTGACTAATATTTGTTTTATTTGTAATCAATTTATTAAATTATACTATTTATAGTATATATAGTATATATATATATATATATATATATATCTAGATATTAGTAATAAGTGATATTAAATGTATGACACGTGGCATAAGTACAACAAAAATAAAAATAATAATAAAATATTTTTTAAAAATAAACAATATTTAATAGTTAAATAAAAAATAATCCATAGATTTCTATTGAATAGAAATATTATTTTAAATAAATTAAATAAATCAGTTTAAAATCATATTTCTATTAAAATTTATTTTCTTCAATGTCAATGTAATAAAATTTATGTAAATTTTTTAAATAGTTATAAAATTATTTCAAAAATGTTATTTTATTATTTGTTATTGAAATATATTTAAATTTTATTATTAAAAAAAAAAAATCTTATTAACTATGATTTCCTTAAATCTGATTATTTACTTATTATTTATAAAAAATAAATAAACTATTTAACTTTATAATACTACTGTAATATATTTAATAATTATAAAATTAAAAATAAAATTAAGTTATTTAATACTTTTTTTTGGTGTTGAATAAATTAAAACTCAAAAAATATATAATATAAATTAATATTTTATTTTATAATGATTTTAATAATATTTTGTCTTAATTATTGTTTCATTATTATTATATATAATAATATAAACTAAAAGTTAATTAAATTAAACTATAATGAGTTATGCAATTAATATTCATAATGTATTATTTAATTACAATTCATCGATTAAAACAATAAATAATTTTTCATTAAATGTAACAAAAGGTAAATATTATCGAAAAATATATTATTATATTATTAATTATATTTTTATTAATTTGAAATAAGTTTTTTAAATACTAATAGTAAACTAATTTTCTAATTATGTAATACTAGTAAATTTTTAATTAATTAATCATCTATTAATAAATTTTGTATTAGATTTTTGTAATTATATTTAAAAAAAACTATATTTACTTAATTTAAATACAGTTAAAAATTTTAAAACTATTAATATAATTAAATAATATATATATATATATTTTAGTAAAATTATATCCAAGTTATTAAATCATTATTATTATTATAATTAAAAAGTTTTATGTTTATCTAAATTGATTGTTTTTTTAGGTCACATATTAGCACTGTTGGGCTGTAATGGGTCGGGAAAGACAACATTAATGAAACTAATATTAGGTAGACTTAGACCACAATCGGGTAATATATTTATCAATAATGATAGCAAACAACTAAATGGCAACCGATTGGCAAATACGGGCGGTCCGGGTGTGGGATATATGCCACAAGAAATAGCACTATTCAATGATTTTACTGTCAAACAAATGTTTCATTATTATGGACTTATATATCAAATGAATAGCCAAACAGTTAACAATCGTATGGATGAGTTGATGGTTATGTTTGAATTGCCATCAATGGATCAAAGTGTGGATACTATGAGTGGTGGACAACAAAGATTAGTATCACTGGCCATAACACTAATACATTCACCAAAACTATTACTATTGGATGAGCCGACAGTCGGTGTCGATTCAATAATCAGATCTAGTATTTGGCATTATTTGGAGCAACTGTGTCATGAAAATAGTAAAATTTTATTTTATATAATATATATATATATATCTAAACTATATATCATATAAATATATATTTTTTAAAAATTTAACACTAAATATGAAAATATTTAAACAATACTAGAGATATTTTTTATATAAATAAATATTTTTTTTTAAATTTTAGAAAAAACTATCATGATTGTTTTTTATWTATATATATTAATTAGAATTTAATAAATCAAATCTATTTTATTAGTAAAAATATTTCTAACAATACTTATTAGAAAATTATTAGAAAAAGTGAATTTAAATGATTTAATTATTTGAAAAAATAAATAAATAATAATAAATTAATAATAAGTGTTATAAATAATAAGTCTATTAATATTTAGCAGTATATAAACATTTATCAAAATAGTAAATTACAAACAAACAAAAATCTAAAAAACTATAATTAATTATTTTTAGATAAATTTATAAAAATTAAAAGACACAACAGTTATAATAACTACTCATTACACTGAAGAGGATTATATATCTAAACTATAATTTTTTAAATAATTTTTAACACTAAATATGAAAATATAAATATTTTTAAACAATACTAGAGTTTAGCAATAAATAAAAACTTATTTTTAAAAATATTAGATATTTAAAATATTAAATATTTTAAATATTATATTAAACTATCATGTTTGTTTTTTTGCTTATTAATTAGATATTAAATGTTATTGTTATTAGAAATTAAATGTTATTATATAGTAAATAGTAAAACATCATAATAGTAAAAAAAATTTAAAAAAATATATATCATAATCTATCTAAACTATATGTATATAACTATTTTTTTTGTTATAATTTTTTATATATATATATTATTAATAAATAATAGACACAACAGTTATAATAACTACTCATTACACTGAAGAGGCCAGACGTGCAGATTCAGTGGCTTTTATATATAATGGCTATTGTTTGGCCAATCAATCGCCTAATCAACTCATTGATACCTACAGGTGCTCAACACTGGATGATGTCTACTACGAGTTAGTTCATGAATCGATGGCTACAAATAATAATGATAATCAAAATCATAATGATTTTAGTATAATTGACCCATCAATTGATAATAATGTAGACAATGATAAAATTATTTTCAAAAACAATTATTATATTAACTTCAATCATATGAAAGCACTGGTATTTAGATGTTTAATTGAAACTAAATCAAGACTCTGGACCTATATTTACTATTATTTAATACCGTTTGCTATGATAATACCGGCACATCTAGCATTTGATAGTCCACATGATATACCCATTGCTATTGTTAACAATGATAATAATAATAATAGCATTTCCATACAGTTTACCAATTTGTTAAATAACCAGATTTTCCGGAAAACTTATTACAATTCAACTGAATTGGCATACGATTCGGTAGTTTCGGGTAAAAATCAGTATTCAATTGTAATCTCAGATGGTTTTAGTGATGAAATTATTGGTCAATTAACTAATGGTATCATCAAAATTGATGATCAATTTCAGTCTAACTCATCGACAATCAGATTATCGGCTGATATGACCAATATTGTCGGCGTATATTACGGACAGTACTATATATTTAGTACACTTACGGATGTAATCGGCAATTATAGTCAATCAATAGGCCATAATCCCAGAGCCTATTCAATGCCTATTGATATAACCTATAATAATAATAACCTAGTTGATAATTTGAAATTTAACAACTATGTTATATCTGGATCTTTACCAATAGTATCGCAATGTTTGAATCAATTTGCTTTACATTTTTTATTTAATTTATCAAATGAACGCCAATTTGGTTATTTGGATCGTTATTTAAGTGCCGGTTTGAAACCAATGGAAATATTTTGGATACAAATGCTAATCGCATGGATTCATATACAAATACAATCCATATTATTGTTAGGATTTGTATATAAACTATTAGATTATCCTAATTATGGCAGTTATCTGGATATCTATTTAATAATATGTATAAGTGGTTTACAAGGTATGACAATGGGCACAACAATTATGCTATTATTTGATAGCATTATAGCAAAAATGGTAAGTTTTATATATATATATATATCGGGGTTAAGCAAGGTTTTGGAGTTTAGGAGGGTGGGGGTAGATTGAGGTGAAATATATAAAATACTCGAAAAATCTTGTTGGGGTATAGACTTTTGTTGCATTTTTATAAGGCAATTTTTTTTTAAATATTAAGGGGGGGTCAAGAGAAAATTCCCTAAATTTCCTTAAATTTCCTTAAATTTCCTTAAATTTCCTTAAATTTCCTTAAATTTCCTTAAATTTCTTTAAATTTCCTTAAATTTCCTTAAATTTCCTTAAATTTCCTTAAATTTCTTTAAATTTCCTTAAATTTCCTTAAATTTCCTTAAATTTCCTTAAATTTCCTTAAATTTCCTTAAATTTCCTTAAATTTCCTTAAATTTCCTTAAATTTCCTTAAATTTCCTTAAATTTCCTTAAATTCCCATGTAAATTCCATAAAGTTCCCATAAGTTCCCGTATAAACCCTACCTATCCCCTTATTAACCCTGTAATATTTAATATATTATATATATATATATATATCAATATCTATTTAGATATATATATATATAATTTCCATGGTTTTAAAATTTTCTAAGTTAATTTTCTTAAAAACTAAAGACAATTAAATAATAAAATTTTCACCATTATCTTCAATAATTATTACCAATGTATATAGAAATTATCATTTTTATTTTTAAAGTATTTCTTAGCTTTTTTAGCAAAAAATAATGTCATTTTTGACATAACCTTAAATTATTTATTTTAAATACACTAGACATTTTTTTATAATTAAAATCAAATGATATTTTGCTAGTAGATTACAGGGTTATATGGTGAATAAAAAATAATTTTTTATCTCAACTATATCAACCATTTTTTTAATCATTAAGTAACACATTTTAAAATAATATTGTGATAAAAGTTTATTTCAGTTATTTTTTATTAAAACATCACTAAATTTTATCAAATCATTTATAGATAGTACATTGAATGTTAATTTATATAATAATTATTAAACTAATAAATATTTTTAATTTTTTAATAAATTATTTTATAACTATTGCAATTTTTTGATATTAATTTATAATATATATATATATATACAAAAAATTTATTTTATCTTACTTCAAGACTAAGTTATAAATATTAAAATATATATATATATCTAATAGAGGACATAAAAAAATTAGATTTTTAACTTTTATTTACTTAATTATCGCTAAACATTTATCTCATGTTATTGACTATTTATCGTCTTTAAAGAGTTAATTAAATCTTATTAATTTTTGATAATTTTCTTAAATAATCACTTAGGTAACCACTTGAGAATTGTGAAATTAAAAATGATAATTTATGATGAAATCATATAAATAATAATTAAATTAAAAATTTATGATTTGTAAATTTTGGATCATATTTATTAAAATGGCCATTTTATCTTTAAAACAAATAATTTTAAAAATTTTAATTATAAAATTTAAAGACACATAACCATTTTATTTTAATAAAAAAGAATTGCATTTTTATCATTAACAGTAGCTTCACAGGAATAATTTAAAGTTGATACATTTCAGTGTGACAGAATTTTTTGTGGTTATCTTATATATTAGATTACGATAAAAAAAGTTTTTTTATTATTATTATTAATTAATTAATTATAGGTAATATTAGCCAGTATAACATTTCCGCAAGTATTTATATCATCATTACTTTGGCCAATTGAATCATTACCCGATTATCTAACTATTATCCAATATATTGGACCATTGAATTTGGCCACAACTATAACCCGTAATGTTGTTTACAATGGTTGGTCAATATTAACACATTATCAATTGGTTTATAGATGTCTAATACTAATTTCATACAGTATTATATGTACTATAATTAATGTTATTTTATTTAAAAAATTGTAAAAAAAAAATTTTTTTTATAAATTTTTAATTGCTAATAAAAATAAAATAAAATTTTTATAAATAAAAATCATAATTATAACAATATAACTTAATTATGTAAAATTAATAAGATTTTTTTTGTAGTTGAAAAATAAATTAATATATTTACTAAAATTTTAAAAATAAAAATAAAATTAGAAATTAAGTTAAAATTTAATTATTTAAACTCACAAATAAATTATAGTTTTAATAAATTATTTATCTAGCTGATTATATTTTTAAGTTACAATTAATATTAAAATAATATATTTTATTTTATAATAAAATCAATTTCTATAATAAAATATTTAATAATAAAATATATTATATTTAATATAATACAAAAATAATTTCTAAATTAAACTAAATGTTCAAAGTACTAAACAATTATATTAACTACAAAAACAAAATAATAAAATAAACTTATGATTAGTACAGTATATTATTAAAAATAAAAACTGGTTTTTATGAAATTGTAATGTGTTTTACTTATCTATAAAAAAAGTATTCAAATATTTGAAAGTTTTTTTTTATTAATCAGATTTTATTTTTTTTTGTTTATATGATTAAAGTCTTATATATATATATATATAAAAGACTTTAATGATATAAACATTAATAAATATATATATTTATTAATGTTATAATTACAGTGTATTTTTTGAATTAATTATTATTAAATAGACGCGTTTGAAGAGAGAGAGAGAAAGAGAGAGAGAGAGAGAGAGAGAGAGAGAGAGAGAGTCAATGCTATTAATGTTAGAGAGGGCTATTTGACGTCAATATATATATATATATATATATATATAATAGTAAAACAAATTGAGATCCGATAATAACAAACGCCACTAAAACAAAAATTTATAGTTTAAAAGCAATTAAAAAAATTATTATATAATAAATATGAGTGTAAATATAATTATTATTATTATTATTAAATTAATTTAAATAATAATTAAATATTTTAATTAACGTTATATATATATATATATAGTATAAATAATACATTGATTAAAAAGTAATTTTTTACTGTCGAAAAACATATCTAAAAAATAACAAAATTTTATTTAATCATTAGTTTGATAAAAATAAACTTTATTTAAAAACATTTTTATTTAGTAAAAATAAATACAATATAAATTGTGTGAAAATATTTATAATTGACTTAATTAATAAAATCCTTAATAGTGAATCATATTTAAAATTATTAAGATATAATAATAATAATAATTTATTTAGTAATTTTAATTTATTAGTTTAGTTGAATTTTCCTATTAATTATTAATTTATACATTTTTTATTCAATTGTTATTGTTTTATACATATAAGTGGCGTCAATGTCTACGGTCTCAACATTTTTTTAATTGCTAAATACCATTACATAACCTTTGAATTTAATAATTGTTTTAATATATATATATATAACTATTAACTTAAGTAAATAATTAATTTTTATTTTTGAATGTTTTCATTCATATCTATATATGTGTATAAAAATAATTAAAGATAATATATATATACTTATAAATAGATATATATGTATTAAAAATTTTATTTTTATTAAAATATTTCATTTTCGTGTCATTGTAAAGATTGTCAATGTATTGTAAATATTGTATAAATTAGTAAATATATTATAATATATATATATATATAATAATTAATAAATATAAAATAATTAATAAATATAAAATAATTAATAAATATAAAATAATTAATAAATAAATAATAGTTAATAAATATATAATAATTAATAAATTTATAATAATTAAAAAATAAAACTATAATGTGTACAGCAATTGATATTCAAAATGTTTTATTTAAATACAATTCATCGATTGTTGTGTTAAATAATTTTTCATTAAATATAACAGAAGGTAAAGTAACAAAAAAAAACAATTTTTATATATTTTTATAAAATAATGATTTTAATTATAAAATGTTATTTTTTAAAAAACTTGAGATTTATCAAAAAAATTGTAAATCTTAACTAGCTATATTTATTTATTTTTAAATAAAGTATCAATAATATATTCATAAAGTTAAAAATTTTGAAACTATTAATATAATTAAACAATTTTATTTTATTTTTAAAAAAATATATATTTTAGTTATTATATTATTAGTATAATTATTAAAAAGTTATGTTTATCTAAATTGATAACAAAAAAGTGAATCAAAAAATATAATAATAAATATATATTATTTATTATATTTTTATTAATTTGAAATTATTTAAAACTATCACAAAAATAGTAATTGATATAAACTAATTTTCTAATTTAAACTAGTAAATTTTAATTAATTAATTATTTATTATTAAATGTATATTTTTAAAAAAAAATATATTTTAAATTTAAACAAAAAATCTAATTTGATTTTTTTTAAGGTCACATATTAGCACTGTTGGGCTGTAATGGGTCGGGAAAGACAACATTAATGAAACTAATATTAGGTCGACTTAGACCACAATCGGGTAATATATTTATACACAAAAATGATAGCAAACAACTAAATGGCAACCGATTGGCAAATACGGGCAAATACGGGTGTGGGATATATGCCACAAGAAATAGCACTATTCAATGATTTTACTATAAGACAATTGTTTCAGTATTATGGACTCATATATCAAATGAATAGTCAAACTATCAACGATTGTATGAATGAATTGAAATCAATGTTACAATTAGCACCATTGGATCAAAGTGTGGGTACATTGAGTGGTGGACAACAAAGATTAGTATCGTTGGCCATAACACTAATACATTCACCAAAACTATTACTATTGGATGAGCCGACAGTCGGTGTCGATTCAATACTAAGATATCGTATTTGGCATTATTTGGATCAACTATGTCATAAAAATAGTAAATATGAAAATTTAAATATTTTTAAATAATAGTTTAATAGTTTAGCTATTAATAAAAACTTTTATTTTAAAGAAAAATATTTGATAAAACTATCATGTTAGTTTTTTTAATGTTTTTTTATTACTTAGAATTTAATAAATCTATTTTATTTTTGTAAACATATTTTTAACAACACTTATTATAGAAATTAAAAGTTATTAGAAATTAAAAGTTATCATACAGTAAATAGTAAAACATCAAAATAGTAAAAAAAAATCAAAAATATATATATTTATCTAAACTATATGTAAATAATTTTTTTGTTATAATTTTTTATATATATATACTAAATAATAGACACAACAGTTATCATAACAACTCATTACACTGAAGAGGCCAGACGTGCAGATTCAGTGGCTTTTATATATAATGGCAATTGTTTGGCCAATCAATCGCCTAATAAACTAATTGATACCTACAGGTGCTCAACACTGGATGATGTCTACTATAAGTTATGTAAGGAATCGATGGCTAAAAATAAAAATAAAGATAAGGATAGTCATCAACAAAATAATATCAATATAATTGACCGATCAATTGATAATTATGTTGCAAATAATGATATTATTATGAAAAACAATTATATAAACTTCAATCATATGAAAGCACTGGTAGTTAGATGTCTAATTGAAACTAAATCTAGACCCTGGACATACCTATTTTATTATTTGCTACCATTTATTATGATACTACCGGCACACATAACATTTGATAGTCCACACGATATACCCATTGCTATTGTTAACAATGATAATAATAATACCAGTAATAATGATATCAATAATAATAATATTGAAAATAATAATAATAATAATAATAATACAATTTCTACACAATTTATCCAATTATTAAATAATCCCGTTTTCCGTAAAACTTATTATAATTCCAGTCAATTAGGATATGATTCGGTAGTTTCGGGTAGAAATCAATTTCTAATTGTTATCGACAATGATTTCAATGATATAATTCAAAATCAATTAATAAGTGTCCAAACAATTGATGATGAATTGTTGGCATCTAATTCATCGGCAATTAAATTGTTTGTCGATATGACCAACAGTGTCGGTGGATATTACGGACAGTATTATATTTATAAAAAATTTATGGAAATAATCGGCAATTATAGTCAATCACTGGGTCATAATCCCAGTGCCTATACCCTACCTATTGATATAACATATAATAATTTATTTTCTAATCTGAAATTCAATAATTATGTTATACCGGGAACATTGACAACAATAGCCCAAAGTTTGAACCTATTTATCGGTAATTTTGCCTTAAATTTAGGTAATGAACGCCGATTTGGTTATTTAGATCGCTATTTGATTGCCGGCTTAAAACCAATGGAAATATTTGCGATACAAATGCTAATCAATTTCATACATATTTGCCTACAATCGCTTGAATTGGTTGTATTTGTTATTAATTTATTAAATTATCCACTTTATGGTACATATTTGGATATCTATCTGATAGTAGTATTAAGCGGTATTCATGGTATGACATTGGGAACGACTATTATGCTGTGTTTTAATGATAGTTTAGTTATAATAGTAAGTATAGTCATATATATATATATATATATGTATGTGATTATGAAAACTTTAATATATAAACTTTAATATATATGAAAACTTTAATATATATGAAAACTTTAATAAACTATAATATACTGTATATGAAAACTTTAATAAACTTTAATAATTATATACATGACAACAACAAAAAGTTATTAATATAGTAATTAATTAATTGTTTTATTTTTATTTGATTTTTTTACAGATACTATTAATCAGTATAATATTTCCGCAAATATTTATATCGTCGCTAATCTGGCCAATTGAATCGTTTCCCGATTTTATGCGTTTTATACAATATATTGCACCCATGAATCTGAGTACAACTGTTACCCGTAATATCATGTATAACGGGTGGTCTATATTTAGAAATTTTCAATTATTTTATAAATGTCTAATACTTTTAGTATACAGTTTAATATTTACAATGATTAATGTAATGTTATTTAGAAAATTGTAAAATAAAAAAATAAATAACTAAAATAATTAATCTAACAAAAATTAAAATATCTTATTTAATTGTAAAATTGATAATTTATTTTTTGAAAATTAATATATTTACTAAAAATTTTTGTATTTGGAAATTAAGTTAAAAATTTATTTATTTAAATTCACAAAATTTTTTTTTAATAAATTATGTTTTATGTTAGAATTATTATTTATTATTTTAATTAATTATTCAAACTCTAATATAATTTTTTTTAAATGATAATACATTTTATTGATTAACATTTATAGTAGAAAAATAAAAATAATAGTTTTTTTGTCCACTAATAAAACATTTAATTACTGTTAAACTATAAAATCATTAAAAAAATTATTTGTATGTATCAAAAAAACATATTATATTGAATATTTAAATTTTTATTGATGACATAACTCGTGGCAAAAATGTTTACAATTTTTTTTTTAAAAAAAAATCAAAACTATTTATACAATTGACGTAAATATGACGCAATTTAACAAAAAAAAAACAAAACAAAAACTTAACAAAACATTTTTAATTATTTTTTAATTTTAATTTGCAATGATATTAAATATGATATTAATTATTTTGATAGTATAAATTTATAGCATTGAAATTAAATTTAATTATTAGTATATAGTATAGTATAGTTATTTGAAGGCTATCATATATATATCATATACTATTTAATTATATATATATATATATATATATATATATACAGTATATATTCAAGTACAATTAAATATTATTAAAAAAATTGTTTTATCATAATAATTATTACTATAATATTGTAATTTAATTTCTTAGTGATAAAACAGTAATAATGTGTGTGTATATTATAAAAAAAGATATTTTAATCTTTAAGAAAATAAAATAAAATTTTTAATAATTTCAATGATAATGTATATAAATATATTTAAAATTAATAACATTTATATATAGATAGTATATACTGCAGTATAAAATATACTGTAATATAAAATATACTGTAATATAAAATATACTGTAATATAAAATATACTGTAATATAAAATATACTGTAATATAAAATATACTGTAATATAAATATAAAATATTTGGTATAAAAATTTTCATTTTTCAATTCATATAATTTTTATTATTAAACAAATTATATATTAATTGAAATAAATATAGTAATAAAATTAAGTTAAATTTGAAATAATTATAAAATGTTCAAAAAAAAAAGTTTTTATTTTTCTAAAAATTTGTATTTATTATATTTTTAAATTATTCACATATTTTAAATACTTATTAATCAAATTCTTTTATTTTAGTTTTATATTTTTATTTATTTGTTTTTAATTATAATGTATTATAAAAATAAGTTTATATATAATTATTAGATAATGACAAAAATTAACAAACAAACAAAATTAATGAGTTATTGATATTCAAAATGTTTTTTTTAATATTTTGTTTAATTACATGATTTAATGTTTTAAAAATCATTTTTTTTCATTAAATGTTACAAAAATAAAAATAAATTAACAGTTAAAAAATATAAAATAATATTTTAGACTTATCTAAATATAAATTTATATATATATATATATATATGGCTAGTATAATGATAACTATACTCATGAGAAACTTTCTATAAATTTTTTTGCTTAAAAGCAAAATTCAGTTAAAAATTTATAAATTATGAAAGCATATAAACAAAATATACAGAAAAAATAAATAATTGATAAAAATAAAAATATTGTTAATTTTTAGTTTATTTTTTTTTTGTAATTACAATATAATTTTTTATATATTTAATTTATATATTTATTATTAATATTTAATTTATATATTTATTATTAATATTTAATTTATATATCTATTATTAATATTTAATTCATATATTTATTATTAATATTTAATTTATAATTTTATTATATTAATATTTATTATTTTCTGTATATATATATATATACATTTTTAATTTTATTGTTTAATAGTTATATTATTAAAATCATACATACATTTAATTAAATGAAATCAATTCAATAATTACAATGATTACAGATATGACTATAAATAGCATATATGGTCCAAATGCTATCCTCAGTTCATCCATTTCCATATAATCTTTGTTGACATCGAGGGTTATATAGATTTTTGGGTCGACAAATATTTCGTAGGCTGATTTGACACCAGTTTCGGCAAACTTATCAAATAGACCTAGCTCACTAATTTGTCTAGTACTGGGTAAATTTTTAAATAAATAAATAAATATATATATATCAGTTAATTAGTTAATTATTAATAATAAACTTTATAACACTATATATATATATACAGTATATATAATATATAAATATATATATTTTATGTATATATATAGAAATCAATAATCAAAATATTATACATGTAAACATGTAATACATACAAAACATTATAACCAATATATTATTAGTATGTATATTATGTATTAGTATATACAGTATATACAGTATATACAGTATATACAGTATATACAGTATATACAGTATATACAGTATATACAGTATATACAGTATATGTAATATATATATATATATATATATAGAAATCAATAATCAAAATATTATACATGTAAACATGTAATACATACAAAACATTATAACTAATATATTATTAGTATGTATATTACTATATATATATATATATTAAATTTATTAAATATATATATATATATAGTATTATAAAGTTTGTTATTAATAATAATTAAATATTTAACTAATTAAAATAATTTTTAAAAAATATATATATTTTATACTATACAACAACAAAACAACAACAAAAATAATTTAATTAATTTATCAAATGATTTTTGTTGTTGTTGTTGTTGTAAAAAATATATTTTTATAATAAGTAATAATTAAATTTTCAATATTTACATATATATAAAATGCTGTTTAACCAATGGATCGACCAATTTATTCAATACAAATCCTACTGGTTTATCAAAATAATTGATCCGTGATTTATGTGCCACCGTATAGTAGTAGACAGTATTCATATTCATAGTTGTTTGGACAGATAGACGTGATGTTAACAATACATGTGTCAGATTATAGCTAATCAATGACATTATATCATCGATTTGTTGGAAAAAATCTGTATAAGACATATCCAGATATTGATTGCCCAGACATTTGCTAAGCACCCGGCGTTCAACTGGCGTACCCTTTAACTGTTGAATATAAAGTGAAACTTATTTAAAAAATAAAAGAGAAATTTCTAAAATAAATAATAGAGAAATCTATTAAAAAATAATAGAGAAATTTATAATAAATAATAGAAAAATTTCTATAAATAATAGAGAAATTTATAATAAATAATAGAGAAATTTATAATAAATAATAGAGAAATTTATAATAAATAATAGAAAAATTTCTATAAATAATAGAGAAATTTATAATAAATAATAGAGAAATTTATAATAAATAATAGAGAAATTTATAATAAATAATAGAGAAAATTATTTAAAAAATAATAGAAAAATTTCTAATAAATAATAGAGAAATTTATAATAAATAATAGAGAAATTTATTTAAAAAATAATAGAAAAAGTTATAAAAATAATAGAAAAATTTATTAAAAATAATAGAGAAATTTATTAAAAATAATAGAAAAATTTCTAAAAAATATTAAAGAAATTTATAAAAAATAATAGAGAAATTTTTCTAGAAAATTTCTAAAATATATATTTTTATCTATGGGATAACCAAGGTTAATTTTGTTCTATCTGTATATTTGTTATCTTGTAAAATTATTTTTACATGCAATAATTAAATATTTAAAAATTAGTTAAAAATTGATTACTAATTAAACTAAAAAAAAATTAATTTATTTAATCATATTATGAAATATGATAAAATAAAAAGAGGAAAAAAATGTTTTTAACAAAACATTATTATTATTATTAAATAATTATAATTATTTATATATATATATACAGTAATCACTATAATTGTATAATAGTATTATACTAAAACAATATATACGATATGGAGATCCCATAGTAAATAACAACTAAAAATATAGTCAAAAATTTCTATAGAAATTAATTTCATGAAAAATTTCTATAGAAATTTTCTCATAGAAATTTATTATTACAAACTAAACTAAATATATAATTATATTTTTTTTTAATTATTATTATAAAAATAAGCTAAACTTAACCATAATTTCCTGTAGTGTCCTATTGGGCATATGTGCTATAAATTGTAGACTGGGTTTAGCCTCCAAGTCCTCCAATGTATTGATAACAGTATAAGGATTTTCGATAGTAATCGATAAAATCATTTGATTGAAAAAGTTTAGTATAAAAACTTTAGCCAACAATAGACTACCAATTATTATGGCATATGATTGTAGACGACACTTGAATTTAAATGCTTGAATTAAATTTAGAAAAAAATAATAAAATTTTTCTATTAATAAAACTAAAATTTTTCTATTAATAAAAATAAAATTTTTCTATTAATAAAACAAAAAAATTTTTCTATTAATAAAACTAAAATTTTTCTATTAATAAAAATAAAATTTTTCTATTAATAAAACAAAAAAAATTTTCTATTAATAAAAATAAAATTTTTCTATTAATAAAAATATAATTTTTCTATTAATAAAACTAAAATTTTTCTATTAATAAAACTAAAATTTTTCTATTAATAAAACTAAAATTTTTCTATTAATAAAACTAAAATTTTTCTATTAATAAAACTAAAATTTTTCTATTAATAAAAATAAAATTTTTCTATTAATAAAAATAAAAAAATTTCTATTAATAAAACTAAAATTTTTCTATTAATAAAAAATATTAAAATAATAATAATTTAAAAAAAAATAAATTTATATGTAATTTATTATACTATACTCTGCATGAATAGTGAATATAAAACTATCCAAAATTCATTGACTAATATTTCCAGTAATTTTATATTATTATTATTGTTGTTTTGTTGTTGAATTATTTTATTAAAATATTGTTTATATGATGATAATGATGTCGATGATGATTGTATATTATTATATTTTTTATTTAAATAATCTAGCATTACCAGTAGGCCAATTGCCAACACAATTGTTAAGCTCAAGTACATCCAAAACTGCACCCAACCACCACCCCCCCCAAAAAATATATATATTTATATTATTGAAAAATTAATATTATCAACAACAACAAATAACTTACATATATATCAAAAATAAGTAATACACCATCAAATGGGTTAGACTGTGTATTAGTATATTTAGCACCCATTATGGCCAACACCGAGTCAATGTATACGGTAGTCAGCTCTACATAGTCTAACATATAGTCGTCGATTTGTATGCGATCTAAACTGATATCTAATTTCTATATATATTTAAAAAAATATTTACAGTATTTACTATATATATTAATAATAATCTATAATAATATCTATAAAATCTATAATAATAATAATCATATAATATACTAATCATATATATAATAATAATAATCATATATAATAATAATAATAATCATATAAAATAATAATAATAATAATAATCATATATAATAATAATAATAATAATAATAATAATAATCATATATAATAATAATAATAATAATCATATATAATAATAATAATAATAATAATAATAACCATATATATATAATAATTATATATTTAATAATCATATATAATAATAATGATAATATATAAAATAATAATATATATAATAATAATATATAATAATAATAATAATATATATAATAATAATATATAATAATAATAATAATAATAATATATATAATAATAATATATACTGTATAATAATCATATAAAATAATAATAATTTTAAATAAACTTATATTGTATTAAAATAATATTAATGAATACATTTAGATAAATAAACGGTATTTGCGGCTCAACACTGATATCTTGCACTTGTATTACATGGCTATGGCTATCGTCAAGCATTACAGGCAATGCCCTAAAATATATACAGTACACCCACAAAAAAATTAATTAATTAGTTATTTAATTTTTAAAAATATTTATAAAAAATAAATTTTTTGGTTATATTTACCCAAATTGTGTTCTCCTAACCAATAATTTTAATAAATTATACGATGGACTACACAATAATTTTAGGTTAGAATTTGCAGACTATATAATATAAATTTTTTCAAAAATAAATAAATGAAATATAAAATTAATAATATTTTATTATTTAAAAAAAAATGTTTTTGTTATTGTTGGTAACAATGTTAGAAATTTATTTATTTTTTTAAAAAACTACTAAATATTTTTAAAAATAAAATAACATTACATACGTTAGCTTTCCATGTAAATGTAAAATTGCCCCTGGGTACAAAATCATAGCCAAAATCAATTGGTTTATCATTAGATGATGAAATTGAATCATCGCATATAAAATTAGCTTTAGGTGKCAAAAACATATTATTTAATTTTTTTTTTGGTTATATTTGTTGTTGTTTTAACTTTATCTTATTTTTTAATATAATTTTATATAATAATATATATATACAGTATATCATACTACTATAATACTAAAAATACATATATATATATATTAATTGTATTAATATAAAATAGTTATATATATATATATATATAATTTAATTTACTTAATAGCTTTATAATAATAATAATAATATTGTAATAAATTATATATATATATATATATCTATAGTATGTTTTTTGAGTGTGTGGAATAATTGATTATAAATATATGAATATTATTATAAAGTATTATTTTATATTATTAGTTTTATTGAATATTTTTTTGATAACAATTGATTATAATTTTTCCTAATATTTTTTATTAAAAAAAAATAAAATCTGAATATTAAATTTACTTAAGTTAAGCTCATTAATAAAATTAATAATATTGTATATATATATTCTCTTTATTTAATCAATATTTATATTACTATTTAAATTACATATATAATAATAAAATAAAAATTAAACTAAATTGTAATTTTTTTTATATACTAAAAATATCTAACAAATACATTTTTTTAAAAAAACTTAAAATTAATTTTTATGATAATAACATGATTATATTTTTTGATATTTACATTATATTAACATGATTAATATTAGCATATTCATAGAAATTTACTAGGATAATTAATAGATATATAATAAATGGTCCTAGTGCAATTATTATTTGATCAATTGTACCATTACATTAAAAATTAAAATTATATTTAACATTGTTTGCCTTATTATTATTATTATTATTATAATATAGTTTATTATTTAAATAATATTTATGTGCATATCTTGAATAATCAAACTTATTATTATTAGTATTATTATTATTATTATTATAATGAAATTTGAAATTATTTTGACCACAATTTTTAACATTGTTGAAAATTTTCAATGTTAAACAACTATCAATAAAACTATAGCCATATAATTCAATAATAAATATGAGCATGGTCAAACATAGTAATAATAAATAGGGTCCAAATGCTATACGCAATTCATCCAGGATCATCCGGTTTTCATTATCCATATCCAAACTGATATAGATTTTAGGGTCGACCAGCATTTCATAGGCAACCATACAACCAGTTTCGCCCCATTTGTTATATAAACCCAATTCAATGATTTGTCGGGTACTTTGAAAAAAAAAATAAAATTAAAAATTTTAATAATATTACCTTGATTATTATTGATAAAATTTTATTAACAGTATTGCAAGTATGGGTATACACATACTGGTCTACTTCAATAGAGTATGGTATGGTAAAAGGGTAGGTTAGTGGAGTGGGTGGGGGGTTAATTAGTACACAATGTACTATACTATACATATATGGGTCAAATCACTGATTATAATAACTCAATAACTTTGAAATAAAAATTTTATAGTAGCCCTCAAAAAAAATTTTTTTTCAAATAAGTAAAAGTGTTTTTTCAATAGTTTTTTTTGTATATATTTTCATGTAATATAACTAAATAAGAAAATAATAATAACTGAATATTACATATAATTATAGTAATAATAATAAATTTATATTTAATTTAATAACTTATTTAAAAAAAAAATTTAACTTAATTCTACATATATATATATATGTAATTTATTTTATACACTCTAAATATAATACTATTTTTTATTAAAAAAAAATACTCTATAATACCATTATATACTATATATATTAAAAGAGTCGACTGTGTCCTTGGATCGGCCTTCCTCTGGCCAAACATCGTCGGCTTCTTGTATGGCCCGCTTCCCTCGTCTAGCGGCCAATCGTATGTCTCGTTTCGCGGTGGGCGGTCGTCCAACCAATCAGCATCCGCTGATCGCTCGGCGAAGTAATAAATTAGACTGAATTTGCTCGCGACTTTATCTTTTATTTTGACACCAATAGATAATTCACATCACATTACAACAATTATAAAATAATAGATATGTGGGATAACAACTGTAACCGGTAATTGTTACTTAATGCAGAATAACTTCACAACCAACCTACTGTTCACTGTTCCTCCACCCATATATATACCCGACCGTCAACTGAATCGTGCGCATCGATTCAGCTGTCGGTCCGAATACATATATGGGATAAGATCGCATACCTTACTATATATGTCTACAATTAATAACAACAGTTATTACGCAACAAATACCGTTACAAACGCCATCCAATCAGGTCGATCGCCCCCGATCGACATAAACAATTATTTAAACAATAAATAAAATAAAGAACAATTTTATGCATTATATAAGCTATATAAACACAATAACACATGTGATCCATGAATCCGACGTCGTACACTTATTCTTCGGTTTACGATATCGATTTCAAATCGTGGCCACCTCTCCCGATCGAAGAATAGCATCAACCTAATATCCAATTAGGTCAAACACGACTTATGACACTTCAGGCGTCCCTTAGTGTTGCGTAACTTGTATGACGACACCACGAAATTTCGCATACAAGGTAGTCAGTACTGAATAATCTAGGGTTTCCTTAAACCCTCTGCTTATCGCTATTTACAAATATTTTGTGTCTAACAAAATAACTGTTAAATAACGTATGTGTTCTGTCTATGTGTATAATGTCTGTGTGTATGTTTACAGATAAATACAAACGTAAATTTAGAATAAATTAATTAGTCAATAATAATCATTATAAAAGAGTATAGATAAAAAGAAATCTGCGGGCGGCCAGCATTGTCTGCACCCGACACGTCTACAGATTCCCCCTCAATCAACATCTATCCAACCATCATTGGTTGAAACACAACAGCTGAGGAGTCCAGTTGACTCACTAGGTTGGCTCATATTTCCTTCGTTAACTGCTATTACGCGAAATTCAATTTTCATATGTCTGTCAATTATTGGAAAATTGAAAAACGAGTCTTTCAGAAACTGAAGATTAGCCCGGGACCAGAATCCTTGGTTCTCAGGTTTCATCTGAATTATGAACTGACAGTCATCTACTGATCCAGGCGTCTCCCATACTAGTCGGAGATATCTATCGTCAATTTTCCTTAAGAATGGTTTTCCGGGTCTATCGATATAACATTTTGAAAACTGAGTAATGGTGTCCGGTGCTGACGGTCTGCTAGAAGACGGTACTTCTGACTCTACTTTAGATTATACTCCGTCTTTGAAGGTAATGTGGTTCCATAATCTTCTTAACTTATCAACAAATACAGTTTTTGTTTTTAAACAGGGTATATGTATATCACATCCTAATTGCTCTAACTGAGTTGTTGATAGGTCTTCAACCCTAGCAATTTTGAATGTTTTTCCTTGTACAGCTTCTTCGCTTCTGTCTTCTGAAATATATGCAGTATTGGGAAACACGTTACCGACTGTTGGTGTAGTATTTACCACTTTACTCATATTATCGGCGGCAATTGAATTTGTTTTGGGGGTTTCGAGAACCATTGTAGTTTGTGTCGTATTAGATAACTGCGAATGGTCGGTCGCTAGAGAACTTTGTTCGTTAAGCAGCTGGACACCATCAGAAACTTTCACTGCTTGAACGGCATAATATTCGCCACTTTCTCGTCTTAATATTAGAAGAAACTCTTGGTTTTCCGGCTTTTGGACTATTGAAACTAGCGCATGACGGTGGTTGTTCACTTCGATGCACTGTTCTTCTGCTCGTGCCTCGTCATCTTTGTCTTGATCAATCGGTTGAGAGCTAACAATTTGATCACAACTTTGGATGGATTCTGTGACCCTTTTACGAGATCTATATCTGGTATATCGAAACCAGTTGCCGATTGCCTTTTTATTGCAATTCAGTAGTTTTGTCAAATATTCTAAATCTATCGATGATGGGTAAGCGTTGGATTCGTAGAATTCCTTCAGTATTTTCCTTTGAATCTTAGAAAATCGGGTTATTTTATCACATGATTTCTTTAGGCATTGACCACTTGGTTTGTCAATATTTGTGGTTATAGGGATGTTGGCATATGTAGTTTTATTTTTGTTGTTTATGGTTATTTTAGATTGTAGTTGCTTATCCAAAATATTAAGTAGATTTTGTCTTTTCCTTAAAACTTTATCTCCTTCTATTATTGGATGAACTTCTCTCTTTCTTTTAGCCGAGATCTCATATTGTTTGTTCAATGCGATGACTGAGTCGTCACTGTCATCACCGTGGGAGCCGTCCAATTGAGCTATATTCAAAAAGCTGTAACCGTGTTTTCGTTTTTTATTTACATTAATTGTACTTTTCAAATTGAACAATTGAGTTTTGAGATGTATCTGTTGATTCTTTGTTTGGTTTATAATAGCAACTGCAACTATTTGGCAATCGTGTGTTTGTTTCATATGGTCAACCGCCTGCGTCTGATGATCTTCTTTATGTATGACACGTAATACAGACTGAATCTTATGAACTTCATGTCCTTCCGACTGAATCTGTTGATCTTCATGTCCTTCCCACTGAATCTGTTGATCTTCATGTCCTTCCGTCTTAATCTGATTATCTTCAGTTGATCTTCATGTCCTTCCGTCTTAATCTGATATCTTCAGTATGTTTGACACGTCCTTCCGACTGAATTTGATTATCTTCTTGACACGTCCTTCCGTATTTGATTATCTTTATGTTTGACACGTCCTTCCGATTGAATTTGATTATCTTCAGTATGTTTGACACGTCCTTCCGACTGAATTTGATTATCTTCAGTATGTTTGACACGTCCTTCCGACTGAATTTGATTATCTTCAGTATGTTTGACACGTCTTTCCGACTGAATTTGATTATCTTCAGTATGTTTGACACGTCCTTCCGACTGAATTTGATTATCTTCAGTATGTTTGACACGTCCTTCCGACTGAATTTGATTATCTTCAGTATGTTTGACACGTCCTTCCGACTGAATTTGATTATCTTCAGTATGTTTGACACGTCCTTCCGACTGAATTTGATTATCTTTATTATCTTCCGACTGAATTTGATTATCTTCAGTATGTTTGACACGTCCTTCCGACTGAATTTGATTATCTTCAGTATGTTTGACACGTCCTTCCGACTGAATTTGATTATCTTCAGTATGTTTGACACGTCCTTCCGACTGAATTTGATTATCTTCAGTATGTTTGACACGTCCTTCCGACTGAATTTGATTATCTTCAGTATGTTTGACACGTCCTTCCGACTGAATTTGATTATCTTCAGTATGTTTGACACGTCCTTCCGACTGAATTTGATTATCTTCAGTATGTTTGACACGTCCTTCCGACTGAATTTGATTATCTTCAGTATGTTTGACACGTCCTTCCGACTGAATTTGATTATCTTCAGTATGTTTGACACGTCCTTCCGACTGAATTTGATTATCTTCAGTATGTTTGACACGTCCTTCCGACTGAATTTGATTATCTTCAGTATGTTTGACACGTCCTTCCGACTGAATTTGATTATCTTCAGTATGTTTGACACGTCCTTCCGACTGAATTTGATTATCTTCAGTATGTTTGACACGTCCTTCCGACTGAATTTGATTATCTTCAGTATGTTTGACACGTCCTTCCGACTGAATTTGATTATCTTCAGTATGTTTGACACGTCCTTCCGACTGAATTTGATTATCTTCAGTATGTTTGACACGTCCTTCCGACTGAATTTGATTATCTTCAGTATGTTTGACACGTCCTTCCGACTGAATTTGATTATCTTCAGTATGTTTGACACTTCCTTCCGACTGAATTTGATTATCTTCAGTATGTTTGACACTTCCTTCCGACTGAATTTGATTATCTTCAGTATGTTTGACACGTCCTTCCGACTGAATTTGATTATCTTCAGTATGTTTGACACGTCCTTCCGACTGAATTTGATTATCTTCAGTATGTTTGACACGTCCTTCCGACTGAATTTGATTATCTTCAGTATGTTTGACACGTCCTTCCGACTGAATTTGATTATCTTCAGTATGTTTGACACGTCCTTCCGACTGAATTTGATTATCTTCAGTATGTTTGACACGTCCTTCCGACTGAATTTGATTATCTTCAGTATGTTTGACACGTCCTTCCGACTGAATTTGATTATCTTCAGTATGTTTGACACGTCCTTCCGACTGAATTTGATTATCTTCAGTATGTTTGACACGTCCTTCCGACTGAATTTGATTATCTTCAGTATGTTTGACACGTCCTTCCGACTGAATTTGATTATCTTCAGTATGTTTGACACGTCCTTCCGACTGAATTTGATTATCTTCAGTATGTTTGACACGTCCTTCCGACTGAATTTGATTATCTTCAGTATGTTTGACACGTCCTTCCGACTGAATTTGATTATCTTCAGTATGTTTGACACGTCCTTCCGATTGAATTTGATTATCTTCAGTATGTTTGACACGTCCTTCCGACTGAATTTGATTATCTTCAGTATGTTTGACACGTCCTTCCGACTGAATTTGATTATCTTCAGTATGATTGACACGTCCTTCCGACTGAATTTGATTATCTTCAGTATGTTTGACACGTCCTTCCGATTGAATTTGATTATCTTCAGTATGTTTGACACGTCCTTCCGACTGAATTTGATTATCTTCAGTATGTTTGACACGTCCTTCCGACTGAATTTGATTATCTTCAGTATGTTTGACACGTCCTTCCGACTGAATTTGATTATYTTCAGTATGTTTGACACGTCCTTCCGACTGAATTTGATTATCTTCAGTATGTTTGACACTTCCTTCCGACTGAATTTGATTATCTTCAGTATGTTTGGCACGTATTTCCGACTGAATTTTATTATCTTCAGTATGTTTGACACGTCCTTCCGACTGAATTTTATTATCTTCAGTATGTTTGACACGTCCTTCCGACTGTATCTGATGATCTTCAGTATGTTTGACACGTCCTTCCGACTGAATTTGATTATCTTCAGTATGTTTGACACGTCCTTCCGACTGAATTTKATTATCTTCAGTATGTTTGACACGTCCTTCCGACTGAATTTGATTATCTTCAGTATGTTTGACACGTCCTTCTAACTGAATTTGATTATCTTCAGTATGTTTGACACGTCCTTCCGACTGAATTTGATTATCTTCAGTATGTTTGACACGTCCTTCCGACTGAATTTGATTATCTTCAGTATGTTTGACACGTCCTTCCGACTGAATTTGATTATCTTCAGTATGTTTGACACGTCCTTCCGACTGAATTTGATTATCTTCAGTATGTTTGACACGTCCTTCCGACTGAATTTGATTATCTTCAGTATGTTTTTGACGTGTTTCCGATGTCATCTTAAATATTAGCTGTCTTTAATCACTTATTGTTACTCAAGTCATTTAGTTAAAGTAATATTCAACAACAGCGCAGACATCGAAAAACAATTAAATATCATAGTATGAGTTCCCATCAAATAAGGTTTATTATTTAATGGGTGTGTGTTTGATGATTTGCTTATGTTAAAAACTTATAAATAATAATCTCTATTAAGTATTTTATGTTAAAACTCTTTATTTAGATATAACAAAAATAACTTTAAAGCATATTTTCAAATTCTAAATTATTGTTTTTTTTGTGTATATTTTGAAATAAATAAAAGCTTATATTTAGTATATTGTATAGAAAATTATGTTTATTTAAGAAATAATGTGAATTTTAAGATCACATAAGCAATAAACTTATTTGTTATATACATTGTATAGAAAATATCAAAAAATTATCTATTTTTGAAAATAGTGTTTATAAATTTATGTTTATTCTTCTTATAAGCTTAGAAATGTTTATGTTAGTTGTTTTTAATGGTTTTAATTTGAATGTTAGAAATAGAAGTGATAGCAAATATTTCTAAACAAATTTTATAATTCATTAGTTTTTTTTGAAAATAATTTATTATTGTAAATTGAATAAGTATTTTTTTTGTATGACCCTCAATGCATTTAAATAGACACAAAAAAAATAATCGTAAAACAACACTATAATCTTTTAGTGTTAATTTTTGAAATAATATTTATATATTTTAAAAATTAGAAAAAATGATTTCGTTTGCTGATACGTTTATACAGAGCAAATTAACTTTTTTTTTTTTTTTTGAATTTTAAACTAAAAAAAATTATATAATTCAACTAAATAAAATAAATTTACTTACTTAATGATTTACAATGATTTAAAATTTAGGCCATTTTAAATTTTCTTTTTTTTTCTTTCTCTTTGGGCTTACCTGTA
This sequence comes from Oppia nitens, assembly GCF_028296485.1. NCBI lineage: Eukaryota > Metazoa > Arthropoda > Arachnida > Sarcoptiformes > Oppiidae > Oppia > Oppia nitens. Next base: position 751,621 of record NW_026533191.1, read on the forward strand.
GTCTAAATAGTTGGAATGGGGTACTATTGGGCATTTTTATCCCTGCTTCTGATAAAAGAGTCGACTGTGTCCTTGGATCGGCCTTCCTCTGGCCAAACATCGTCGGCTTCTTGTATGGCCCGCTTCCCTCGTCTAGCGGCCAATCGTATGTCTCGTTTCGCGGTGGGCGGTCGTCCAACCAATCAGCATCCGCTGATCGCTCGGCGAAGTAATAAATTAGACTGAATTTGCTCGCGACTTTATCTTTTATTTTGACACCAATAGATAATTCACATCACATTACAACAATTATAAAATAATAGATATGTGGGATAACAACTGTAACCGGTAATTGTTACTTAATGCAGAATAACTTCACAACCAACCTACTGTTCACTGTTCCTCCACCCATATATATACCCGACCGTCAACTGAATCGTGCGCATCGATTCAGCTGTCGGTCCGAATACATATATGGGATAAGATCGCATACCTTACTATATATGTCTACAATTAATAACAACAGTTATTACGCAACAAATACCGTTACAATATATATATTAATATATACACATAATTTGCAATACTAGTTATATTAAATCATCTAATAATTATAATAATAATAATAATAATAACATACATGTATTGAAAATTTTTGATCAATAATTTATCCGATTTCGGATTAAACAAATAGCCGGCAACTTTATCGAAATACATTGTTGCGGACATATGTGCTACATGTCCATAGTATTGGGGATTCATCGACATAATCATATGTATGGATAGATATGGACCCAGTATTATATGCGATTTTACCTGGCTAACACTTGCCATTATATCGTTTATTTCGCTATAGAAATCATTATAACTCATATCAATAAATCGGTTATCAATGTTTGTTGACATAGTCCGGCGCAGATCTGGCGATCCTTTAATCTAAATGTATATATATATATATGTATATTAGTATTGCAAGCACTGGTATATATATATATACAGTATATATATATATATATACAGTATATATATATATATATATATACTGTATATATGATGATATATATATGATATATAAATATGATATATATATATGATATATATAWATATGATATATATATATGATATATATATATGATATATATATATGATATATAWATATGATATATATATATGATATATAAATATGATATATATATATGATATATAAATATGATATATATATATGATATATAAATATGATATATATATATATGATATATATATATGATATATAAATATGATATATATATATGATATATAAATATGATATATATATATGATATATAAATATGATATATATATATGATATATATATATGATATATAAATATGATATATATATATGATATATATATATGATGTATGCATTTTGGGTATAGTATTCAGGGTTAGAGACAGGTATTAGACACCATTAGTTTATATATATATTATTATAGTTTATCTGATTGAACCATACATTCAAATTTTTTTTGTTTGGTGCATATAATTTGTAAATAATATTATTAATTAATTAGACTCAACATTATTGTACTATTGATTAATTTTTATGATTAATTGTAAAATTGTAACTATAGATAATAACATTGACATTACAAAAAGTATCTAGTATTTATCTAGTTAATTTTACGATTAATAAATAAAATGATCAATGAACAATAATGTTTGAGTTTCAAAAATATTATTATCTATATAAATATGCCCTTGATATAAAAATTTTTTTTCTCCAAAATAAAAAAAATGTATAGTTTTTTAACAGATATTTAATATATATATATATATATAAACTAATTGTATCCCAAAAAATGCATACACCATATACTGTATACCATAAATAAAAAATAATTAAATATTTAACTGATTAAAATAATTTTAAATATATTTTATACTATACAACAAAACAACAAAAATAATTTATTAATTTATAAATGATTTTCTTGTTGTAAAAATGTAAAATATTTTTTATAATAAGTAATAATAATAATAGATTTAATTAATAAATTAACTAAAATTTTAGTTATTTTTTAATTATAATACTTGTTATACTAATATATATATATATATAATATTAATTTTTTTCAACAAAAAAAATATATATAATTAAATAAATATTTTTTTACCAATATTTCCTGTACAGTAATATTTGACATAAATGTTATACATTGAAGACTATCATCAATGGTTTGCAAGTCCTCTATACGATCGATAACAGTGTACGGGTTGTCAATAGTTATCGATAAAATCATTTGATTGAAAAAGTTTAGTATAAAAAATTTTCCTAACAATAAACTGCCGATAATTGCCAGATATTCAATGGATTTATTTGTGATATTAAATGCTAAATAAAAATTTAGGGGAAAAAATATATAAATTAATTATTTTTTAAATATTTTTATAGTGCTGTAATTTTTTTTAAATAAATGTATCAATATATATAATTATTTAATTATTAATAATAAACTTTTATAACACTATATATATAGTATTATAAAGTTTGTTATTAAAAAATAATTAAATATTTAACTGATTAAAATAATTTTATATATATTTTATACTATACAACAAAACAACAAAAATATATATTTTTTAAATTTATAAATTATTTTTGGTGTAAAAATGTAAAATATTTTTTTATAATAAGTAATACTAATAGATTTAATTAATAAATTAACTAAAAATTTAATTATTTTTTAAATTATAATATAGATATATTACTTGGCATAAATAATGCATAGATAACTGTCCAAAATTGATTAAACAATAAACTGGGTAACTTTTGTAAACATGATGATGATTGATTAATTTTACGTAGTTTTAAACCAATTAATTGAATTGCTATTAAAATTAGTGTAATTGTTAGTATTGTTGCGATTAGCGATAACCAAACCTACAGTAGAAACAAATTAAAAAAACAAAAAAAAAACATTTTATACAATAGTTAGTAAATTTTATGATTATATAAAAATTATTACAAATTAATAAATAAGTATTAAATACTACTATTATTTATTTGTTTAATACATTTATGTTATAAATTTTGATAAAACCATCAAACGGGTTGTGTTTAGTGTTACGATATTTACCGCCCATAATGGCCAGCGCCGGGCTAATAATAGGTGTGGCCACACCCCCGTTATCTAACATAAAGTCATCAATGTCCAATTGATCTAAGCTTATATCTATTTCCTAAATATATAATAATAATAATAATACCTTTAATTAATAAGTTATCTAGTTAAAAATAATAAATAAATAAATTATTAAACAACATATTAAATTTAAAAATAACTATAAATTATATAATTAAGTTATAAGTTATATTATTTTTAGTTTAGAATAATAAAGTACTAATAATAATAATAATTAAATATAAAAATTAATTTTATATATGTTTTAATTAATATTAAATAAAAAACTATAAATAATAAAATTAAGTTAAAAAATATTATTTTTAGTTTATAATAATATAGTAATAATTAAATATATACAATTAATATTTAACCTTTAATTAATAAAATAATAATATTATATATAAGCTAGTTAAAAATAATAAATAAAAACTATAGTAAACAACATAATAAATTTTAAAAAAAACTATAAATTATATAATTAAGTTATATGTTATATTATTTTTAGATAATAATAACAATTAAATATATATAATTAATAAAAAAATATACATTTAAATATATTAATGCCATTTGTGGCCTAATATTGATATTATTTTCAGGATTATTCATCGATAGTCTATCATCAATCATAACAGGTATAGCTCTAAATTAAAATACAAATTAGTAAAAAAAAATAAATAATTAAATAAAAATATTATTAACTTTTAATTAGTATTAAATTATTAACTTTTAATTAATATTAAATTATTATCTTTTAATTAGTATTAAATTATTAACTTTTAATTAGTATTAAATTATTAACTTTTAATTAGTATTAAATTATTAACATAATTATTATTATTAAGTATAAAAAAGTATATATTATAAAAATTTATTTTATATAAAAAAAATATTTAAACAAATTAATTATATTTAATTTAATAATAATAATAATAATTAAAATAAAAAATTATTAGTTTTTTTTAAATTTAAATATTACTCAAATTTTGTACGTTTAACCAATAGTTTTAGTATATCGTATAGTGGACTACATAATAGTTTTAAATTGGAATTTTCAGACTAAAAAAATAAATAAATAAATCAAATAAAAATTTAAAAATTTTTAACTAAAATTAAAAAATGAAATTAAATACATTTCCTTCCCAAACAAATGTAAAATTGCCCCTGGACACAAAATCATAGCCAAAATTAATTGTTTCACCAGTTTTATAGGCAATTGTTTCATCGCAAACAAAATTAGCTTTTTTAATATTAAACATTTAAAAAAAAAAATTTTTTATTAACAATTAATTTTTTTAAAATTATATAAACATAATAAGTACAGATGAGATATGAAAAAAATAAAATATTAAATCTTAATAAAATAAAATTTATTTAATATATATATATATATAATTTTTTTTGTTAGTTTATTAATCTAAATATTTAATTCATATAGTATTTAATTTACATATAAATAATTTGTAGATAAATTAAATTAACATAAATACTACTTTTACTCTCAATTTTATCAAATTCTATAATTAAATTATTTATGTATTTATTTAATAGTACTTAATAAGCGTTACATAAATCAAAAAAAAAATAATAATTTTATCCAATAGTATAATAGAGTCAATATTATATAAATATATTAATATTATAGGTGCATATCGAAAAATTATTTTTTTTTTTTATAAAACTTAAGTTTTATAAATACATAGTAAAGTAATAACTTAATTGATATTCAAAATATATATATAAAAAAAAGTTGCACTAAAAAAATTAATTTTTTTAAATATAGCTATTATAGTAATTATTGTATAATAATAATAATAATGAGTTTAATATTACAATTAGTTATACAAATTGAATAATTAATAGTCTACTATATATTACTAACTAATTTAATACTTTATTATATATATATATATAAAAATTGAAAAAAACATAATATAAAATTATATAATATTATAATTATGATAAACTTATATCATTTAATTAGATAAATATTATTATACTGTTTTAACCTATTTTTGAGTTTAATTTTTATTATTATTTTTTTAAAAATAAAAAAAAACTAATAAACCACACATAAAACATATATTAGCATAAAATTATGTTATAGTAATATTAAGGTCATATTATAAAATATTTTATTTTATTTTTTTGAAAAAAGTATCTAGGTTCAATGACTGGCATAAATTTAAATTAACCTACCTAATTAGTTAAATGAATCATATATATGATTAATATAGATAATTTGTTTGTTTATGATAATCAATAATGAATATTATTATTATTATTATTATTAGTAATTATTAGTAATTTTTTATTTAATGACTTGTTTTATTTAAATATTAATTTATTAATTAACTTTATTTTATATTTTAATTAACATGACTTCAACAACAACAACAACAACAAAAAATTAATATAAAATTTTTTTTAAAAAATAAATAAATTAGGTCTAATTGTGTAATACCATAAACAACGATATAATTAAATTTGATAATATTTTTTCAAAATTAAATTACCTAGTATTTAGTGTTAAAATTTTTTTTATAGAAAAATATTACAATATAATGGTAAGTTAATTGATTTAATATATATTTAATATAATAATTTTTTTAAATATTTCTAATCAATTATTATTATTTGTTTTTTTTAATTAATTAATTAATCAAAAAAAAATAGATATTATTGTTGAAAACTAAATCAATTTTATGGATATATCTGATATCATATCTAATTATAACACAACTATTATCAGTCAATTATTGCAAACAAATATCAAAACCGTCGGAACACCAGTCAAAACACGTGAATATCCGTAAAAATGCTAAACACATGACCCGTGAGGAATGGGATGAACTGAAACGTGGTATCAGTCTGATGAAGATGCGGTCCGTACGCAACCAATACGACCCGTTGGGCTGGTATTTCCAGTCAAACATACACGGCTGGCCAAAATACGATGCCTCGGCCGGTGCCCAGTCTATGGTCAACAAACATAACTGGCACCGGTGCCAGCATGGTCACTATTTTTTCCTACCCTGGCATCGGATGTATTTGTATTTTTTCGAGCGTATCCTACAGAGGGTTACCGGCAACCCCAACATGACTGTCCCCTATTGGGATTATTTTGATCCCGAACAACGGGCATTGCCCGAGACGTTTCGGATACCGCCCGACACCCAACATAACCCGCTATATGTACGCGAACGATGTCGGGCCATAAACTCGGGTATGCCGTTACGGGAGGAAAATGTATCGCCAGTACCGGCGCTGAGCGCATCGTTTTTCGCTACCGACGACCGTATCGATCAGTTTCACGTATGCCATGCGTTCGGCGGTGGCCAGAGTCAGCCGAAAATTATTGCCCCCAAACAGGGTCTACTCGAACGGATACCGCACGACAACATACATATGTTTATCGGCGGTCCGAACGGGTTTATGTCCGACGAGTGTCGGGCCTCGAGAGACCCGATTTTCTGGTTACATCACAGCCAAATCGATCGGCTGTGGGAATCGTGGAAAGCTATGGGCGGTTCGGGACCGGTAGCCGTCGATAATAGCGATCAGTTTTACAATCAGACGTTTGACTTTTACGACGATAGTGGTCGCCGTAAAACCTATCGGGTATCGGATTTTATGGACACCGCAAAATCGTTGAACTATCGCTACGATCGGCTATATGTGGCCGAAAATCAGGTGAAAGTCCGCCGAAATGTTACTAAAATACCCGATGTATTTGTTACCGCCCGACAACGTAATGAAGCCAAACTGGCCATTGTTCCCGTCGAACAAATGTCTATACCGTTGGAACTGGAGCCGCGCGGCCGTAAACTATTTGAAAAGTTGGCCAAATCGGCGGATCAATTACCGAAACTACGGTTTTCATTACAGCTAAACTTCAATTATATCGATAGCACCCATATCTATAATATGCATATGAATCTACCCAACAGTACCTACCCGTATGAAAATCCACCCTATTTTCTCGGGTCACTGGTCTATTTTCAGGCCAACTGTGTCCCATTAATACGGCGGGAATTACGCCAAATAAAAAAATGTTTCGACATTACCGACAATGTTAAACTCATATTGAAACAAAACTATCAGTTTTCGGGGACAGTTATCCAGGATATTAATATAACATTTGTACCGAAAACATGCGACGATATAGTATTGTTTCATCATAAACGTGGCACAGGTAGTAGTAGTGGCTCAGGTAGTAGTGGTAGTAGTAGTTTAGATACTATGATCCGATTCAATGAGATTCATTTGATACATTATTTTAGCAAATAATTATAGTTTATATTATATATAAATAGTTTTTAATTTGTAGATTTAAGTTGTTTTTTATTTTATAAAAAAAATTTTGATTAATAATTATATTTTATTTTTTTTTTAAATTTTATAATTGTTTTTCTATGATTAGACTTTTATGAATGTATATTTTTTTACAGTATTTATTAAGTTATGTGTGTGTGTGTGTGTGTAATGTAATTAATTTAATTAGTTATACAATAAAGATTTTTTTTGACAGTTAAAAAAATTAATTATTAAATATAAATATGTTATTAAAATCAATATTTTTGTTGTTTAATTATTTATATTTAACATAATAATAATTTCTATTTTTTAAATAAAATATTTTAAATTAATTATAAAAACATCAAACAAACAAAAATTTACACTATTTAGTAGCTAAAATTTAATAAGTATTTTATTTTATAAAACATTGTTAATACATTGGTTATATTAGAGTTGGATTATTATTTATTAATACAGTATTATTAAACTTACTATTATTAATAAAGTGAACACACGACTTGAAACTTGACTTGAGTTCAAGTCAAGTCTACTTGGATAAGCATTAGTGTGAACGCAGCTTTATATTAGAGTTGGATTATTATTTATTAATACAGTATTATTAAACTTACTATTATTAATAAAGTTTATAATTATTTAAAATAATAATAATATTGGATACAAAATATACTGTACTTTATACAGTGTATAAAGTACTGTATATATTATATGAGAAACTTTTGGGGGAGGTGGTGGGGGTATAGGTATGGATATACAAAACGGTCTATCTACTAATTAACATTATCTAATTTGATAGCATTTCTAAGCAGTAGTGGTGAAAAAGCACAGTATAATCGGGGGGGGGGGGGGGTCGTCTAAAATTTAGTTATATCTAATATAAAAAATGTTATTAAAATTTAAAAAAAAAATAATTATACTTATGTTCACACATATAAATTTTTCAATTAATTATATGATAATTATAATAATTAATTATGAATTATTTGTAAAGTATCTTTTAAAAAATTTTTTATTTTGTATTATTAAAATAAATATATATATATATATAAAATAGTATTTTAAAAAAATCATAGTATTGAGAAAAATAATATTACATAGAATATAAATTTACATTAAAAATCAATAATAATAATAATAATAATAATATTACATAAAGTATAGTATAAAAAATAAAAAAAACTAAAAAGTTTTTACAGTTTACTATAACAACAAAAAATATTAATAATAATTATAAATATTAAGCAATTAAATAAAATCATTTTTTTTATAAAAAAAATACCAATTAATTAATATGTTTGTAATATAATGATATTATTTTTTTTAAATAAAAAACAAAACATGTATTTAAAATATAAGTATAAAATAATTTCTAATATAATATAGATATTAATAATAATAATAAACTAATTAAATGAATGAATAACTATAACTAAATAAAATTAATTAAAAAATTACTAAATTAATTAACTAATTAATTAAATTTAATTTAAAAGTTAATAATATTAAACGTATGACACTTCGGCATTTCGGACTTCAATTTATCGGTAAATTGGACAGCAATATAGTCGCCAAAGTTGACCACTCGTACGTACTGAAGCCGTGGCAATCGGGACAACGACCGGAGCCGATTCATCGGGAAACCGGCACTGACTATACCGACCAGCGACTGGAGTTGTGGCAGATTGTGGCCAATATCGTCGTCGTCGTCGTCGCCGAAAAACTGGTCGCGCAATGACTTACCGCGAACACTGAGATGTGTTAGTCGCGGAAAATTGCGTAACAATTTAGTGGTCACATGACAATCGTATCGTGAATAACGTAGATTCAGATACAGTCGCCGCAGCCGACGGCCAGTGTTTATGGCCAACGACTTGAGTTCTTGGCTCATATGTTCGGCCGACCCGAACGCCATTTCCAGACTAACCGATTTGAGTTTCGGACATTTATCGCCAATCAGATGCCAGTGATGGCCAATGTAGGCCGAGTGGTGGTTTGATGATCCGCTATCGCCGCCAAACTGCTGGCCGTAATTGCGGGTCGATATCTTCAGTTTGGACAGTCCGGGCATTTGCGACAAACCGGTAAGYAATTGATTAACCGATTCATCCGTACACTGGTCGCCGACTAACGTTACCGAAACTGATTGCATCGATCGGCAATAGTTGGCAATAAATCGCTTATAACTGTTGACCGTATTTACCGTAAAACAAAACGTCAGACTATTTAAGTAACGAAACATTGGTTCAGTCGTCGGACAGTTGTTACCGTCGTTTGYAATCAAATCGTAGCCAATATTCTGGCGAAAACCGCGACTTTTGATATCCAATCCAAGCAACAGTGGACAGCGGACAAAATGATCGGCCAGTATCGGTTCGGTGGCCGACATATAGTGATAGTTAAATTCAACCGAAAACGATCGCAATTGATAGCGAAATCTATCGAAAAATCGGTCGACAGTCTGGATGCTCAGCGGCCACGATATAGAGCCGAGCGTCAGATGCCGTAATTGATGACAACCGTCGACCACAGTGTCCAGTAGTCGATGTTTTTGGTAGCCGTCGTCCCGCCGACGGAAGACAACATGCGTTACGTTCGGACACTTACGGAGCAACAGTGCGACCGATTTGACGGACATCGACTGCTCGATGGTCAGCGTCTGGACGGTAGTGTAGATCAATCGTTGCCATTGACGGCCAACACTTTCGTAGCAAACTTTCTGGTCAATTGGCAAATAACTTAGCAATAGTTCCACTAAATCATCGCCAAAACGTTCAAAACTGTCGGCCGATATCTGGCGGCGGCGCCTGTAGTCGATGTCGTCATCATCGGTGGCGGCGGTAGCGGTGATTATGGCCATTGATTTCTTCTCAGTGATTGTTGTTTGACTACTTTGTCCGTACATTGTGTGCATGTATACACGGGTCGGGTCAGGACGTGTATAGTAGGGTGCGATAGGATATGATAGGATAGGATAGGTAGCACTCCTACTGATGGTAACGGTATGTATATATATATATATATAACTGACTTTCCCCAGTRRATATCGGTATCAATTCATAATAATAAAATTAATTAATTATAATTAAAAGTATTTAGCAATAAAAAACTTAAAATTAAAAAAAATAAAATTTAAAACAATTTCAKATTCATTCAAATTAATTACAGTTTTTTTTTCATTCAACTATATATACAGTATATCACGCGATACTACTGTACTATTGATATGAATTATAAATATTTTTTGATTTAATCAAGTAATTTTTGTTTTGTTTTTATTATTAATTCAATAGTATAGTTGAAATATTATAAGATATATTAATATTATTATTTTTTTGATCAAATATAYTGTAYTGTACTTAAAGCTATTCAATACTTTAAAAAAAATATTTTTAAAAATTAAAACAAGTTTCAATGATGAAACATTTTTATTGATGATTTTGATTAATAATCAATGATTTATTATCTTATTATATATATATATATATATATATGTATATATATATACAGTACAAGTATAAAATATTTTTTTTTGAGTTTAGTTTAAATAAAACTATTAGCATTTTTTTATATTTTAATAATATATATATATATAATTACTAATACATGTTATATGATTTGAGAAATTTTTTTTACTTYAATATTAATAATTGATTTAATAATAATTAAAAAAAAAGTTTTGTTATTATTAAAAATTTTAACTATTACTATTACTAACTATTACTATTAATCGTTTGGATTGACTCGAGTATTAGTGACCGATTGGTTACCGATAGTCCATCGGTTGGCGGTATTTGTGTATTTGGTGTCCGATTTGATCGACGATTCAGATAAACAACTGCACCGATACTAACCGTTAGGATGACAACAATAATCAGTGAAACTACTGATAAAATAATATACGGATTAATAGTAGTCGTGTTGTCGTCAGCTGCCGTCGGTGTAGTAGTGGTCATCGACATCATCGTCGGGTCAGTGGCTGTCATCATGTTTTCCGATGATGCCGTTGTTTTATCGGTAAACGGTTTACGGGTAGTCGACGGCGGCGGCGATATCACCGAAAAGCATTCACTGATAAACGGTTTGAGTGTTGCCTGTGATCGGCACTGTCTGGATAGTGGCCGGCCTTCAGGTGTCGTACAATACATGGGCCGACCGTTAATGTTAAACCATAGTACATGACCCATGTCCTGATCGTTGAGCTGATAGTCCATTACGTGAAACAATTGATCCATTAGATTGTTGCGAACGGTTGCCATATCGCGGACAAACTGCGGTACTCTGCAGCCGCCCTGTGTCCGACTATCGGTGCTACCGGTGCTTTCAAGCACCGGGCATTCAGATTCACTGTTAATTGATTTCAAATTGATATCATTGGYGGCCGTTATGTAGATCCGAACGAACCGAAACTTTTGATACTTTATATTCCATAGCATCAGATAATTGTTTGGTAATCGGGCGGTCGGTATCACTATCAGTACGTTTGGATTGACTTTAACTAACGGATCCTTATATACCAAGGGTTTTCTAGCCTTATCGCTCATACATTCAGTATAGGTATCTTTACGTTTGATCTAAAATTTTATATATATATATATATATAGATTTACATAATAATTATAATTCAAATTTAAGTAATAGGAAAATACTGTATCAATATATATATATATCAATAAATTCAATACACTATGATATGTCCGACACATAATAATATATCTATAATTAGTATCCCATCCCCGGCCTTCACCGCCAATCTGATAGTCGGTAACCATTAGTTTATCAGTTGGATCCGGTATCCGATCCCATTTGAACACTTGTTTGGGCACCTGTATGTCGTGTGATTGATGATGATTGGCCGTAATCTGGATCCGATAGCTAACCGTATCGTTCAATATATAGTAGTTTGAATTGAATTTATTACTATTGTCGTTGAGTTTCAATTGTTTCATTGACTTAAAGTTGTTTAAATAGTTGCCATCGCGTGTCATATTAGAGCACAGTTGTGTCCGCCATTCATCATCACTGATATGGCTATCATTACATTCATTCATATCTATCATTATAACTATCATTATGATGATGATGACAACCCATATAATGTTAACTGTCCTAAACATATCAACTAATTTAATATAACTTCAAATTAAATTAATATATAATTTATATTAAAATAATTATATTTTATTTTATATTAAAAATACTAACTGTTAAATAGTTAATAAAATATAATTATTATAATATACAATATGTTTAAATAATAATAATAATTAATTAATGCGCGTGAAACTAATGTATAAAAAAATTGTATAAAATATTTAAATATTTAATTATTTTTTTATATTTATTTTTTTATATAGATAAAATTATATTAATTTTCTACATATTGTTTTATGAATATGTAAAACATATAAACAATTTTTTAAACTTTTTATATCTAATGTATAATCTAATTGTATATTATAATTAGTATTTTGATATTTACACAATAATAATAATAATAAATTATAAATTATAAATCAATACTATTATAATTTATAAATAAATAAATAAATAATACAATAATATTTAATGGCAAAAAATACTAAATTTTAAACAAATTATTTATGAATCAATTATACACTTGTCTTATACACTTATATATATATAATTGTTGATTAAAACTATTAGTTTTCTTTTAAATATATATATATATATATATATATATAATATTTCAATATATATTTCAATTATAGTATATGACATTCAAAAATTTTCCAAACAAAAAATATTGATAATATAAATCCTATTGAAACTAAAGTATATTTTATATATATATATATAAATATTTAAATATAAAAACTATTATAATATTATTGATTTTTATTTTAAATAAACACAGTATTAAATTGCTATTACATTATAATATATACAATTCAAAAACATATCAATTTGATTTGATTTAAATTATCTAATTAAATAGATTATTGTACTAGTATAATTTTATTGATACAATAGTTATTATTAATAGTAGTTAATAATAATAATAATTTGTTAGATTAATAAAAACTAAAATCTAAAAAAAACATTTAAGACTTAATCACTTAGACTACTATCTCTTACTGTCGATTGTTTACTACTACTGGTATTATTGCTATCAAAACTTTTTACGGTTTCAATTGATTCAATAATTAACGACCGATTAGTTACCGATAGTCGACCATCTTTTGCTAAGGAAGTGGCCGATTGTGTTGATCGTCGGTTCAGATAAACAACTGCACCGATACTGGCGGTAATTATGATAACAACTATGAATGAAATGATTGCCAAAACAATATATGGATTAATAGACGACGACTGGTTGTCGTCAAGACTTTCGGTGATTGTTGTTGTTGTCGTCGTCGACATCGGTATCGATAAGTTTCCCGATGTCTGTACTGTTGTTGTTGTTGAAGTAGCGGTAATGTTGTCCACCGCTGTCACCACCACAGTAGTCGGAAAGCAGTGGCCGATAAACGATTTGAGTGTTGCCTGTGATCGGCACTGTTTGGATAGTGGTTGGCCTTCAGGTGTCGTACAATACATGGGCCGACCGTTAATGTTAAACCATAGTACATGACCCATGTCCTGATCGTTGAGCTGATAGTCCATTACGTGAAACAATTGATCCATTAGATTGTCGCCAACGGTTGCCATATCGTGGACAAACTGCGGTACTCTACAGCCGCCCTGTGTCCGACTATCGGTGCTACCGATGCTTTCAAGCACCGGGCATTCAGATTCACCGTTAATTGATTTCAAATTGATATCATTGGCGGCCGTTATGTAGATCCGAACGAACCGAAACTTTTGATACTTTATATTCCATAGCATCAGATAATTGTTGGGCAATCGGGCGGTCGGTATCACTAATAGTACATTAGGATTGACTTTAACTAACGGATCCTTATATACTAACTGTTTGTTAGCCGTATCGCTCAGACATTCAGTATAGGTATCGTTATGTTTGATCTAAAAAAAAATAAATGAAAAATAAATAGCAATTATCTATTACTTATAAAAATTATTTGTTATATATATATATATATATATAATTTACACTATGATATGTATGACATATTATAACATATTTTTTGTTAGTATCGGCGCCTATTCCTTGACCGCCGATATCATAGTCGGTAATCATTGTCTTATCTTTATCTATCTTATCCCATATGAACGGCTGTTTGGGCACCTGTATGTCGTGTTGATCAGTGTCACCCGTAATCAACAGCCGATATTGTATAGTATTGTTTAGTATACGATAATTACTATCAAATTTATTACTGTCATTATTATTGAGTTTTAATTGTCTCATTGTCTTAAAGTTCAGATAATGGCCATCCAGTGTCATATTAGCGCACAGTTGTTGAGGCCAGTTATCTGTATAAACCCTGGCCATCATTATAATGACAATAACTATGCTAAACATGACTAAACTGTCCCCTTTTTTTTTGGATACTATTGAACTTTTAAAATATTATTTATGTGTTTTAACAAAATTACAAATTAAACAATTTTTTTGCTAACTTTCAAATAACTCCATAACCGATAATCAATAATAAATTTATTATTGATTATTATTTAAAATAATAAATTTTAATTTTGAATTAATGCCCGCGCAATTTATTGTTTATTATAAATTAAAATTTTATACGATTATTTTATTTATATAATTAAATGCCAATTAATTGTTTAATTTAAATAATTAGAAAAATGATTATTATATAATATATATTTAATAAATTATTTTATATTTAATAAATTATTTTATATTTAATAAAATATTAAAGTTTTTATTGTATAATACTAACTAAATTTTTAATTGTAATTAATGTTACTAACATATAAAATAAAATATATTTTTATAGATATTAATAAAATCATAAAATTAAATGTAATAATAATTATTGGTTAGTAATAATGATATTATATTAATTTTTTTTTATAAATATTAATATACACATAATTATACAGATTGTTAAACAATTATAATAATACAATTATTATAAATTAAATATTAATTAATATTAATATATATATATAATTAATATGCAAATTGTTTTTCAATAGCTATACAATTAACACAATTATTGTCTAGGTTATTTTAACTTAAATAAATAAATATAATAATAAATTTACTAATAAAGTTTATTTAAAAAAAAAATAAAAATAAGTACATTTATAAAATGACATTGCTCAATTCCGATTTATAGATCGTATAAAACTTTTTAATCTGGTCATCGGTAAACTGGCCACCGCCACCATTGGTCATCGATAGTACACCGTCGGGCACTACCGATTGTCCTACCAGTGGCCACTTGTATGTACCGCCCAATTGAATCGGTATCCATTCCGGGGCCAAATATTCGGTCAATTGGGTCGACCTAATCGACCGATATATTTGGCGCAATTGGTCGCTCATAAACCCTATCATTAGCCGGACGGTAGCTTTCAGATGCCACGGCAAGTCTATGGCCAGTATATAACGGGGTCCGCGGGGATAGTATTGGTTGATGACTTCGATTAAATAACGGGTCAACTCCATGTCCACATTGGACATACCGGCACCAGTGCTATCCAATATCAGACCCCAACCACCACGACCTGCCTGACGATCGGCGCACTCAAACTGCCAGACAGTAAACTCCACGAACCGATTCAGCCAATCGCTGCACTTATAATATCTGGATTTCCGATTGTAGACAACTGGCCGTCCATTCAGATCATTACAATAGCGAACCAACGAACCGATTAACCAGAATTCCCGCGGAAATTGTTGGTCATTAAAATCGTTGATACCGTACGACTTGCGCCAACGCATCGACCGTATGAGTCCGTCGATGGCCTCGTCTTCCGTCTGTGTGGTCAACAAATACCGCTCGACTGTCCAATCGTCAGTCAATACCCGTTTCAAGTCCGACGAGTGATAGTCGCCGCCGCTATTGTTATCAGATTTTACTGTTTCAATGAATCGTTTCCTAATCCTATCGATTGTCTCCTTATTATTAGTATTGACAGACATTTTCAAAAAAAAATTTTGTAAAATTTTTTTTGTTAATAATTTATTAATTAATTAATAAAAATATTTTTTATGTTTTGTTAAAGTATTATCTTTCATATGAATAGACAATTTAGTTTAATTTCCAGTCTATACTAAATTTTATTTTTAAAAAATTTAATTAATGTTTATATATATATTTTTTTAAAGTTATAACCAGGGTTTTTGAGGAAATAAATAATCCTGCCCCCTGTCAATGCCCAAATAGATGACATAAAATGTCTGGCATTTTATATTGCTAAAATTCAACTGTATTTTTTTAAAAAAATAATGTTTTACTATTTTAATTTCCAATTAAAAAAATTTTTGTTTTTAGCATATTAATTATATACTAGTATATATACAGTGTATGTAATTAATATACTTATTTACATTGATATTATCTTTTAATTAAAAGATATACAAAACAAAAATACAAACAAATATATATTGATAAAACAATGTTTTTTAAATAAATTAAAAATATATAAAATCAAAATAATAGGTGTCACCATCGGAAAATAGATGCATTTATTGTTTATGGACAGCCATTTTTTAAAACCCTGGTTATAACAGGTAAGTTAAATATTAAATTATTTTTATATTTAAAAAAAACATATGGAGTTTTTCTTTAAACATTAGTTGACCCCCATTTCCAGCACCACTCCCCCCCCCCGACAACAACAAAATATATTTAATTAGTAAATTTAGTAATTATGTAATTTATTTTTATATATTTAATTTTTCAAAAAAAAAATCATAATTAAATCTATTGCATAACTATTTTTTTTTTAAAATAAAAAAACATATTTAATGTAATGCTATTTTACTTATATTATTAGTGTTTATTAAATTAGTTTATTACAATTATAATTATTATTATTAAAGTAATGGTACTATAATAATAAACAACCAAATAGTTAACAATTAATAATTAAGTATTAAGTGTTATATTAACTAAAAAATTAACTAATAAAATGAATATTACAGAAACAATGGGTAATTAATTAATTAATTTAAATAATAAATAAATAAATAATTATTTAATTTCTTAAAAAAATAACAAAAATAATTTAATATTATTCAATAATTTTTATTATTAATTTTAATATTATTCAATAATTTTTTTTAATATTCAATAATTTTATTATTATTCAATAATTTTATTTATTATTCAATAATTATATTATTATTCAATAATTTTATTATTATTCAATAATTGTATTATTAATTTGAATATTATTAAATAATTTATTATTAGTAATTTTAATATTATTCAATAATTTTATTATTAATTTTATTAATTTATAGAAACAAACAAAATTAATATACTGTCCACAGATCCACGTGCCGACTACTATATACTATGTAATAGACCGGAACTATTACTGTCAATCATATCAGTCTATCTGATAATAGTCACCCAAATAGGTCCCCGATTAATGAAACCTAGAAAACCGTATGAATTGACCGAAATACTGGTCGTACACAACGGTCTACTGGTGCTAATCAATGGCTATTTTGTATGGTTGGCCTTAAATTGGCTAGAGTTTGGCCAGAAATCATTGCGGCCGTACGTACCCTTGGATGACCATCAACTAGTATGGACTGACCGGAGCCGCGAAATATTTCACCAGAAAATCCTATATTTTTATACAAAACTTTTGGATTTATTGGATACAGTTTTCTTTGTTTTGAGGAAAAAGTCACAACAGATAACATTACTACATGTTTATCATCATATTTCAGGTTTTTATTTTATTAATTAATTAATTAATTAATTAATTAATTTTTTAATTATTAAAATTATTAAATTTATTTGTTGGTGGTGTTTATAACCCCTACCTAGTAATGGGCAATTAGAAAGTTTCTAATAAATTTCTCCCCATGAGAAAGTTTCTAGAAAATTTTATCAGGGATTGAATTTCTATAGAAATTTCACATTTATTGTTATATTACTATGCGATTCCCATATATAAGCTATATATTGAATTATATATATATAAATATACAATATAATTAATATAGTATATATACAATTAATAAATATTAAATATATAATTAATATAAATATATATATATATATATAATTCAATATATAGCTATTGTTATACCTATAAATATACTAATGATATAATAATACTATACATATATATAATACAGTATTATACTGTACTACTATAATGCATAGATTTTACTGTAGATAATACTATTATACAAAATGAGATACCAATATATATATATATATATACAGTAAATAATTATAATTATTTAATAATAATAATCAGTTTGGAAAAATTTTTTATTTCAATCATTTTGTTTTTATATCATATAGTTTTTATATAATTAAATAAATTGATAATTAAAATACTACTAATAATAATAATTTTATTATTACTTATGAAAATAAAACAATAGAATAGAAATTTATTTATTTTTTAGAAACTTTTTAAAATTATTTTAATATATCATATAGTTTTTATATAATTAAATAAATTAATTAAATTATTAACTAAAATACTAATACTAATAATAATAATTAATTATTACTTATGAAAAAAAGCAATAGAATAGAAATTTTTATTTATTTTTTAGAAACTTTCTAAAATAAATTTTTAACTATTATTTTTACAAAATTTCTCTCTCTCTTTTTTTCTGTCAACACTACCCCCACCCACCCACACCTCCCACTCACCACCAAAAAAATAGCGCCAATATTTGTCTGGATGTCAACCGTCTGGTGTCCTCAAGAGGTTATACTGGAAGTGTTTTGCCTAATAAACAGTTTAGTTCATACAGTCATGTATTTCTATTATTTGTTGGCCGCGTTTGGACCGGTAGTCCAATCGTCTATCCGATACTGGAAACACCATTTAACACAATTACAGTTAATACAGTTTATCATACTATTAGCCTATGATATCTATTGTCTATTCAGTGAAGGTCTGGCCAATTATCCCCAGACATACAAATGGTTTGGTACTCAACAGCCGATTATATTTTTGATTATGTTTTCACACTTTTATATCAAATCGTATACTAAATCTAAATCAAATTAAAATTATTATTATTATTATTATTAAGAGTAGTATTAGTAGTAGTAGTAGTAGTAGTAGTAGTAGTAGTTTACTAAAAGTTAAACATTTTTGTTATTATTATATTGTTTTGTTGTTTATTATGAAATTCAAACTTCTTTTTTTTATAATACAATATATGTCAGAAAATAAAATATAAAGATATAACTGTTTAGATAATATTGTTTATTAATAATTAAATTAAGGGATTAAATTGATTAAAAAAAACGCATAAATTATATATATATATATATATCAATAGTATAATATGTTTTTGATATGCATTTATTTTTATGGGATTTATTTCAACGTTTACTAACTATGAAATCTCTTATCAATTGATAGTTAATTATTTTTTGTTGTTGATTTAATTTAAAAAATTAATTTTTTTTTTGATTAATAATATAATAAACATAAATATTATTTCATAAAAAGTTATATTTTGATATTAAATTTGAATTTTGTTAAATTTAATTATTTTAGTTATAAATAACAATAATAAATATGAAATATCTTATTAAAGTTTAATTTTTTAATATAATTTTTTAATATAATTTTTTAATATAATTTTTAAATATAATTTATTACTATTCAAAAAAAAACTGTAATAATAAATTCATAACAACACATATCAATGGCTATATTTAGAAAAATAATTTTTTTAAAAAATTATGACAAATATATAAATATATATATCTAATAAATTTTTTAAATTTATAAAACATGTGCTATTCTAGATCTATAAATTAAAAATAATAATTATTATCATTATTATGTATTGTATTTATAATAATAATAATAATAATAATAATAATAATAAATATATTGTTTATGAATCTATCAATATATATATATAATTTATTTTCATTTTATATTATAAATTATATATTATTATACAGTATTTGTTTTTATAATATACTTAACAACAAATAATTTTTTTAAAAAAAAAAAATATGTGTGCAATGATTAAATATATATATTTATTTATTTATTGTATAATTCAAAATAATATTTGTATTATAAAAATTAAAATCTATTGCATCTAAAATTAGTAGAATTTATACATCATAATTTATATAAAATATTATTATAATATCAACAACAAAAAAAACTATTAGACATGATATTTTATAATTAATTTTAAACTTAATTTATAATAATAATAATAATAATAGACAGTATAGACAGAAATAAATTAAAAATTTCAAAACTAAATAATTTTTAATTATGTAAACTAAAACATATGCTGTATTGTTATTTGAAAATATTTATCATAATTTAACTACAATAATAATTTTAAAATATTATTTATATATAGTATTTATTTGCATTATAACTGTATAATATTTATTATAGCTTTTAAAATAGTTTTCAAACACTTTTATAAATTGATAATTATTTCTAATTATTATTATTAGTAGACAAAAAAAATAATGATAATTACTAACTATATTAGAAAATTTAATGAAATTATAGGTAAAATAATTGAAAATTTTGTTAAATTACTGATTTGTTTTCCCATTGATCAACACATTGACGGCAATGTATTGGGTATTGAATTGTTTATGCATTATATCCAATACAACAACTCTCTGGTGTCGACCGGTTTTCACGACTATTTTATGGGTATATTTCATTGGAAACGCCGTTTTCTGGCCTACATTCAGCTAATGGTTATTTGGTTACATGTTTTGAAATTTTCAATGGTTTCACTGACCGATAATCTAGACATAAATCTTATTATATTATCTAATCAATTATTTATGTTCAATAAGGGCTATGTATTTGAACTAACAATGGCTGCCATTGTCTTATTGTTGGCAATTATAGGTAAAAATTTTTATATTATAATTATTTTTTATGAAATAAAAAATATATATAAATATAAAAATAATATATATAAATATATAAAATATATATAAATATAAAAAATATATATATATAATATATATAAATATAAAAATATATATAAATATAAAAATATATATAAATATAAAAATATATATAAATATAAAAATATATATAAATATAAAAATATATATAAATATAAATATATATATATAAATATATAAAATATATATAAATATAAAAATATATATAAATATAAAAATATATATAAATATAAAAATATATATAAATATAAAAATATATATAAATATAAAAATATATATAAATATAAAAATATATATAAATATAAAAATATATATAAATATAAAAATATATATAAATATAAAAATATATATAAATATAAAAATATATATAAATATAAAAAATATATATAAATATAAAATATATTATATATATATATTAAAACAATTTATTTTTCAATATCCTATTATTATTATAGGCACCTATTCATTGTATACTGAACAATATGGACAGGCTAAATTTTTAGACCTATATTTTATACTAATAAAACAATCTAGATTAAATTTAACAAAACATAATAGAAAAATTTTTACAAATGGCTGCCTATTTGTATTCAAATATATTTTCATTGTTTGCGAAATTAGCAAATATATTGTCTATATATTGAACATATATTTGTCAATAGTTTTCTATATAACATACCGATCCGATTGTAGTCCAGTATTGTTGATCGTATGGTTTCTAATGGGTTTTATTGCCGCCCGTGGATGTCTAGCCCTATTGGTTATAACATTTTATTTTGTCTATTTAATATCATTGTATCTAACATTACGATTCAAACAAATTTATAGACCACTAGTATCTATTGAAATTACAGGTAATAATTATTTTTTGTAATAACTTTAATAATAAATTTTTTTTTGTATTAAAAAAACCTAAAAATTTATTATCATTTTTATTATTAATTTTATTTTTCTATTGTCTATTGAAACTGCAGGTAATAATTATTTAATTTTTATGATTTTTTTATTTAGTATATTTTATTATTAGATATTAAAACAAACAAACAAAAATATTATTGATTTTATTAATTTTTTTTAATAACTAATAATGAATTTATTTATTGAATAATTTTTTTGGTATTAAAACAAAACAAAAATATTATTATCATTTTTTTTAAATATTTTATTTCTCTATTGTCAATTGAAACTGCAGGTAATAATTATTTAGTTTTTATGATTTTTTTTATTTAGTATATTTTATTATTAGATATCAAAACAAACAAAACAAAAATATTATTATCATTTTTTTAAATATTTTATTTCTCTATTGTCTATTAATTAATTAATTTTTTTAATGATTTTTTGTATATTAAATAAATTATTTTTTTTAAAAATAAGACAAAACAAAAATTTATTATAATTTTTATTTAATTTTTTCTATTATATAGATATTACTAAAAACATAAATTTGCTAATCTATCGGCAAATTGTTGATCACAATAAATGCTGTATAATAACTAATGATATCAATTGTTGGGCTAAAAACATACTATTAGTCTATTACTATATGTTTATACCGGGTCTGGATTTTTGTATTATATTTATCATTTATGAACAAGATCAATTAATGAAATCTATAGGTATAGTTGCCCTGACACTGGTACTCGTGAATATGTTTTTAGTTAATCATCTATTGGTTATGATTGGCATTGAAGCGCATAAATCGTATCGATATATGTCGGCAATGATAGCCCGTTATCCCGATAGCCGATTGATTGAACTGTCCGTACGATTGAAAACCGATAGATTTGTTGAACTACTAAGCGGTCCATTGATTGGCATTTATTGTTGGAAATTATTTCCGTTTACTAACTATGAGTTTTCACAATTGATAGTCATATGTGTCCTACAGTTTACAATGTTTCTCAGATTTGTTATTTAAAGTTATTGACTATATATATATATATATAGTATTTTGCATATTATGTATATATATATATATATATATATATATATATATATATATATATATATATATAAGCTAAGTAATTAAACATTTGATTGTATTAAAACAACAACAAAAATTTTTATTATAATTTTTTTTAAATTTTATTTTCTATTGCTTATTTAAAACTACAGGCAATAATAATTATTTAGTTAATAAATTAGTTATGATTTTCTTTTAATTTAATAAATCTTTTATAAAAACAAAAATATTATCAATTTTATTAATTTTTTTTTAATAACTAATAATATTTTTTTTTGTATTAAAACAAAAAAAATTTATTATCATTTTTAAAAAAATTTATTTTTCTATTGTCTATTAAAACTTCTATCAATTGATAGTCATATGTGTCCTACAGTTTTCAATGTTTCTCAGATTTGTTATTTAAACTTTAAATAAAAAAGTATTGATTTTTTGATTGATTTTTGATTGATTTACTATTATGTACATACAGTATATATATTATATTATATATTTATACGAAATTATTTAAACAGATTAATTAAAAATATAAAATTAATTATCAAAATCAATGATTGAACTATACTATACAAATAATATCAAACAGTAGTTCAAATAAAAAGTTGACTATTTTTTGTATGTGTTTTACCTATATGTTTATACTGTGTGTGTGTGTGTGTGTGTGTGTGTGTTATTTTTTTATATATCATATATGAGCATGATCATTATATATATATATATATATATATATAAATTTTACTATAGTTAGCTTAATTAATCATCGATTTATTTCTATAATATTTGCACTTTTATTATCTAAACATTTAAGTTTTATTGCACGTAAATTAGTTATTTAATACAACTACAAAAACATAATATAAATTTATATTATATATATATATATATATATATATATATATATATATATATATATATATATATAGATATATATATTTAAATTCATCATATAAATTATTTATTGTATTTGACTTGAATTATACTATTGATAAATTTAAATATACCATATTATTATTATTATTATTAATTATTGTATTACTGTATATACTTTTATGATAATTATATTATAAATTAATAATACATTTAAATTTATGTCAATTATAAAAATCAATTAATTATGTATTTATTTTTATTAGTATTATTATATATTGTATTTAAAAAAAAGACGATTTATAATTGATTTAATTGAGTCAATAACTTTGGGTAACAGTTTTCTAGACATCGAAGTTAATTAATTTGTTTTATTTATATTGTAATTTATAATAATTAAATATTCAATAAATACAAACATAAAGTTATAAAAAGCTATTGCGAAATGTTTTAAATAAGTGCATAAATATATATATATAAAATAAGTTTTAAAAAATAATAAATACATTGGTTTATATATTATCAAATTTATAAATAGTAATCCACAAAAAAAATAATCTAATAATATATTATATACTATATATATATATATATATATATATATATATATATAAGTTTGTGGTTATTATAGCAATCATTAAATTTCTTATATTAAAAAAACAAATTATAATTTACTAAATACTATATAAGAAAACCAAGAAATAATGTGAACTGTAGGGCACAGTTAGCTATCAATAGGTAAAACTCATAGTTAGTAAACGGAAATAAATCCCAACAATAAATGCCAATCAATGGACCGCTTAGTAGTTCACAGAGTCGACCGGTTTTCAGTCGCATTATCGGCGACAGCTGTCGTTGATTGCGGGCCAACAGTCCCGACAAATATGGATACGATTTATGGGCAGATATGCCGATCAAACACAACAAATGGTTGACATAAAACATGTTTACAGCGAAACAAAATAAAATAAATGAAACCAAAATTTTATAAATAATAAGCGACTCATATAATATAAAAATCAAACAAAAATCGTATCCGGGTATAAATAGATAGTAATAGAAAAATAATAAATATTTCATCCATGAGTTAATTTCAACTACCAGTGCTAGACATTCATTGAATTCAATCAATGTTTTGTATAGTTTGACGTTAGGCTCTAAAAAAAAAAAAGTTTTAATTGAAAATTTTCAACAACAAAAAAAACAATTATCATTATTTAATATAAAAAAAATTGAATTATAAATATATATATATGTAATAATTATAAGTAATCATTTTTTTTTTGTTTAACTTACTATTTTTAGTATATATTATGATTATGATTATATATTATATTTAAATCAATATATATTATTATTAAATCAATATATATTATTATTAAATCAATATATATATGAAATTCATGTATTACTAAAAATTAATTTAATATATATATATACTTACTTTTTTTAGATTTTTTCAATTTTTCAATTTTTAAATTAACTTGCTCAAATCTTAATGTTAGATAAAGTGAAACAATGTATACGTAATAAACGAAACCAAACAATAGTGCCGAAAATGGACGTATAGCTATAATCAACAAAACTAACCATACAATTAACATTGATATATAACATTGACCAGGGTTATATATTATGGTCAATATGGACATAAATATTACAGACAATGGTATAATATAGTTGAATAGTTGGCTGGAAATTATTACATATTTTGTAGCAAATAAACAATTTTTATTGAATCGTCTAAATTGTTTGCCATATAATTTTAGATTGGATTGCAATTCAATTTGTTTATAAAAATTATAAAACATACCAGTACCATTTTGTTCATTGTATAACAAATATAAACCTATAAAAATTTATTTTTTAAAAATAAAAAAAAATTTCAGATATTACTTTATAAATATGATTATATAATTAGTTATATAATTAGTTGTATAATTATATAAATATAAATATAAATATAAATATAATTTTTTTTTTAGATAAATTCCAATAAATATATTAATAAAAAGTTTTTATAAATTTAGTTTACCAAAATATTATAAAATATTTTAGGTTAGTATATAGTATATATATATATATATTATATTATTATATAAATTTTGTATTAAGTTGTATTATGTTAAAACATAAAGATAAATAATTTATAAATAATTTATAAATAATTTATAAATAATTTATAAATAATTTATAAATAATTTATTAATAAAAATAATATGTTTAAAATATAAAATATACAACTAGTGTACAAAAATTATAAAATATATAAATATATATGTAAGATTAGTATTTAGATATATAATCACTATTTTTATTAGCTAGTAAAAACTAATAATAATTGTTATTAATATATATATATATATAAACTATATTAAAATGATTTTTAAAAAATAACTAATTTTGGAAATTTTTTTAAAAATTATTATAATTATTAATAAAATATTACCAATAAATGCTACAAATATGTCAATCATTCCTATTAATAATTCCAATACATGTTTTTTATTAATCAAATACACGGGATTTGCTAATAAAAAATCTAGATTTTCATTATTACTTAGAAATAATATCAAAAATTTGATGATATGTATCCATACAATCATATTTTGTATGTAAGCAATGATACGACGTTTTCGGCTAAATATACCGTTTAGATAGTCATCAGTACTGGTAGTGACTATCAGTGTCTTATCTTTTATATATTTATAAAACAATTCAATACCCAATACCATACCGTCTCTAATGTGTTGGTCGTCGTCCACACGTAAACTGGTTAACCAGTCAAACAATTTATCGACTATTTTATTAATAGTTATTACTGAAAGATACCATAATTTATATCTTGAAAATGTCATATAATTTAATAAAATTATTATCAAAAGATACTTTAATTTATTATAAATTAACTTTAATGCAAACATATTTAATATCATAAATTATCAACAAAAAAAAAATAATAATATTTAAATATTGTTTAATGGATGATATTTTTTTTAATATAATAATTATAGTTTCATAAAACTAAACTATTAGCTAAATAATTACATTTCATTTTCATGTTATTTCATTTTAAATGTATTTTTGTTATAATATAATAAATAGTTTTGATACAGTTGACCTTGATAGTTTAATTAATATTTAATATAATATGAAAAAATATTGGATAAATGATTATCAGTATTAAATATTGTTAATATAAAATCATAAAAAACTAATTAGTATTTTTTAGAAATATTTTTTTTGTTAATGTAATTTAATGAATATATACATAATATATATATACTGTATATATATATATATATTGTATTTCTATGTACATATATATATATATATATTAATACAATTTATATGATATATTTTTATTAAATAATTTAAATAATAATTTAATGTATATTAAAAACTTTTTATGAAAATTTTATTGAAGAAATTAATAATGCATTTAACTTTACTGCAATTAAAAATCAATTAATTATATATTTGATTTTTATTATTATTATTATGTATTGTAATTTATAATTGATTTTAATGAGTCAATATAACTTTGGTTAACAATTAAATGTAGACAATAAAAAGTTAATTAATATTAGTATTTATAATTTTAATTTATAAGTAATATATTTATAAAATTTAATTAAATATCCAATAAATTCAAACATATAGTTTTGAGTGCAAGCTATTAGTGAAATGCCAAATAAGTGCATAAATATATATATATATGAAATATTAATACAATTATAAAATTTATTATATATTATGATTTTTACAGTATAATATTCATATATAAGAAAATATATTATTTTTAAATAATACTAAATATATTAAAATAGTAATCAAAAAAAACTAAAATAATACAAATCTAATAATAAATGTATAAATTATGTATTATTTAATTTCTGTAAATTTTTTCTTTCTATTATTATATATATATATAGTTTGTAATTATTATAGCAGTCATTAAATTGGTTTTTTATAGACATCGAAGTTAATTAATATTTTATATTTTATATTGTAATTTATAATTAAATATCTAATAAATTCAAACATATATAAGTTATATAGTCTAGACTTACTATTATATGTACAAAGCTATTAGTGAAATGTTAAATAAGTGCATAAATATATATATAATTTATATAATATTATAATATAATTAAAAAACTTGTATTATGTTTTTTACATTAAAATATTCCTATATATATAAGAAATATTTTTTTAAATAATAAATACAGTAAAACTTATATATAATAATCAACAACAAAAAAATATGAATTATTGCTTATTTTTAATACTGTTTTTAGTTTAATTTGAAATATAATTAAAACAAAAAATATTATTAAGTAATCATTAAAATAATTTTTTTAAAATTAATATTAAGATAAAACTGTAATCATTTAAATGATAATAATGTATAGCATATATATAATTAGTAATGTAATAAAAAAATTTTTTTTAGTAATTTGACAAAAAAAAACTTACATAAACTAATAATAATACTTACTAATAGATTACTACAAATAAAACAATTAATACTATTTCTAATATTTCAAAAAAACAAAACAAAACAAAACAAATAAATCTATAATTTACTAAATATTATATAAGAAAACCAATAAATAGTGTGAACTGTAGGGAACAGTTAGCTATCAATTAATAGGTAAAACTCATAGTTAGTAAACGGAAATAAATCCCAACAATAAATGCCTTATTGATGTCATATAATATAATTATCAAACAATTATGTTATTTGTCTATTGTCTATATAAAACTACAGGTAATAATAATTATTTAGTTAATAAATGAGTTTTCTTTTTTTTAATAAATTTTCTATAAAAACAAACAAACAAAAAATATTATCATTTTTTTTAGTAACTAATAATAATTTTTTTTTGTTGTATTAAAACAAAAAAAAATTTATTATCATTTTTAAAAAAATTTTATTTTTCTATTGTCTATTAAAACTTCTATCAATTGATAGTCATATGTGTCCTACAGTTTACAATGTTTCTCAGATTTGTTATTTAAAGTATTGATATTTTGATTGATTTTGATTTGTTTACTATTATGTATATATAAATTTATGCTAATTAATTAAACAGCGATAAAATAATCTTAAAATCAATTATTGTCGATAACAATGATTTCACTATACTATACCAATATAATCAACCAGTAGTTCAAAAGTTGACTATTTTTTTGTGTGTTTTACTATATGTTTATACTGTGTGTGTGTGTGTGTGTGTGTGTGTGTGTGTGTTATTTTTTATGTCATATGTGAGCATGATCAAATATTTAAATATATTAGCTAACTTTATTATAATAATGTTATATATATTATTATATTATATATATATTATTATACAGTATTATATATATTATTATATTATATATATATTATTATATTATATATATATTATTATATTATATATATATTATTATATTATATATATATAACATTATTATAATAAAGTTAGCTAATAGACTGTTTTTAATAATTTTAGAGTTATAAAAAATCTCCATATATTTTACTCATTATACGAATAATACTAATCAATTAAATTTTTATTAAAAAATAGATATTAATTAGTTATTATAAAAAACTGCTACAACAACAACAACATAATATAAATATATATATATATTTATACATATAATTAAATTAATCATATAAATGATTGTATTTGATTTTGGATTTTACTATTGATAGATTTATAAATAACATAATTTTTTTATTATTAAATTTGTAAATATCTATAAAATTTATTTAAAAAAAAAATAATTGTAAAGAATCTGATGTAAATTATTGTAAATATAATTTTTGTTTTGTAAATATATAATTAATAGATATACATTTTTTTGATTAAATATAAGCTATATTAGAAATTTTAAAAATATTTTAGATAAATTTGACTATCAATTGAACCTAATAGTTAGGTTCAATTATACCAGGTAAATTCATATTATATTTATATTAATATTATAAAATAATTAATAGTCTAATATTGACTATTATTAACACGATATTCAATAATTTAGTTTATTATTTAATTTTTATTTATCAATAATTATAATTTTGAATAAATAATTAATGTTAATGTAATGTGTGAACTAAATCATATGCTATACCAATGTTTTATAAAATTAATAAAATTATAATTTTAATAAAATATAGATTATAATAAAATTATAATTATAATAAAATATAGATTATAATAAAATTATAATTATAATAAAATATAGATTATAATCTTTAAATTTCTAATTATATATAATACTCAGATATGATAAATTATATGATTTATATTAATTTTATCTATAATAAATTATTATTAATAATAGCGGATAAAATAAAAATTTTATATTTTTCTTATGAATTATTTATTGAAATTATAATCAATATAATCAATAGATTAGTTAAATTATTGATTGATTATCCCATTGAACAGCACATTGACGGCAATGTATTGGGTATTGAATTGTTTATGCATTATATCCAATACACTAACTCTCTGGTGTCGACCGGTTTTGATGACTATTTTATGGGTATATTTCATTGGAAACGCCGTTTTCTGGCCTACATTCAGCTAATGGTTATTTGGTTACATGTTTTCAAATTTTCAATGGTTTCACTAACCGATAATCTAGACCTAAATCTTATTATATTATCTAATCAACTATTTATGTTCAATAAGGGCTATGTATTTGAACTAACAATGGCTGCCGTTATGTTATTGTTGGCAATTATAGGTAAAAATTTTTATATTATAATTATTTTTTATAAAATAAAATCAATAAATATAAAAAACAATTTATTTTTTAATATCCTATTATTATTATTATTATTATTATTATTATTATTATTATTATTATTATTATTATTATTATTATAGGCACCTATTCATTGTATACTGAACAATATGGACAGGCTAAATTTTTAGACCTATATTTTATACTAGTAAAACAATCTAGATTAAATTTAACAAAACATAATAGAAAAATTTTTACAACTAATTGTCTATTTGTATTCAAATATATTTTCATTGTTTGCGAAATTAGCAAATATATTGTCTATATATTGAACATATATTTGTCAATAGTTTTCTATATAACATACCGTTCCGATTGTAGTCCAGTATTGTTGTTAATATGGTTTCTAATGGGATTTCTAGCCGCACGTGGATGTCTAGCCTTATGTTGTATAACATTTTATTTTGTCTATTTAGTATCATTGTATTTAACATTGCGATTCAAACAAATTTATAGACCACTAGTGTCTATTGAAACTACAGGTAATAATAATTATTTAGTTTTTAATATATTAGTTTTTTATGATTTTTTATTTAATAAATTTTCTATAAAAACAAACAAACAAAAATATTATTATTTTTATTAATTTTTTTTATTGAATGTTTTTTCTATTAAAAAAAACAAAAATATTATTATTAATATTTTTAATTTTTATTTATCTATTGTCTATTTAAAACTGCATGTAATAATAATTATTTAGTTAATAAATTTTCTTAAAAAAAAACAAACAAACAAAAATATTATCATTTTTTAATTTATTTTTTTTAATAACTAATAATAATTTTTGTGTATTGAATAAATTTTTTCTTTTGGTATTAAAACAAAACAAAAATATTATTATCATTTTTTTATGAATTTTATTTATCTATTGAATATTAAAACTGCAAGTAATAATTATATAATTTAATAAATTTTTGTATGATTTTTTTCTCTATTTTATTGAATAAATTTTCTATTACTGTAAAACAAGCAAAAAATTATTATGATTTTTATTTTATCTATAGATAATAATTATTTAATTGAATAAATTTTCTATTAAAACAAAAACAAAAAAAATATATATTATAATTATTTTTATGTAATTTTTCTTTCATTTATTTATAGATATTACTGAAAATTATTTAAATAATCTAATCTATCGGCAAATTGTTGATCACAATCAATGTTGTATTATAACTAAAGATATCAATGATTATCAATGCTAGAAATATCCTATTAGTCTATTACTATATGTTTATACCGGGTTTGGATTTATGTATAATATTTATCCTATATGAACAAGATCAATTAATGAAATCTATTGGATTAGTTGCCCTAACATTAGTACTAATGAATATATGTATTGTTAATCATCTATTGGTTATGGTTGGCATTGAATCGCATAAATCCTATCGATATATGTCGGCAATGATAGCCCGATATCCCGATAGCCGGTTGTTATCACTGACCGTACGATTGAAAACCGATAGATTTGTTGAACTACTAAGCGGTCCATTGATTGGTTTTTATTGTTGGAAATTATTTCCGTTTACTAACTATGAATTTTCACAATTGATAATCATATGTGTCCTACACTTTACATTGTTTCTCGGATTTGTTATTTAAATTTTAAATAAAAAAAAAGTATTGATTTTTTTTGATTGATTTTGATTTATTTACTATTATGTATATATATACAGTAAATACATATACAGTATATATTTATACGAAATTATTTTAAACAGATTAAAAAAATAAAACTAAAAATCAATTATCAAAATTAAAATGATTGGACTATACTATACTAATAATATCAAACAGTAGTTCAAATAAAAAGTTGACTATTTTTTGTGTGTGTGTCTTACCTATATGTTTATACTGTGTGTGTGTGTGTGTGTRTGTGTGTGTGTGTGTGTGTGTGTGTATGTATGTGTGTGTGTGTGTGTGTGTGTGTATGTGTGTGTGTGTGTGTGTGTGTGTGTGTGTGTGTRTGTGTGTGTGTGTTATTTTTTTATATATCATATATGAGCATGATCAATTATATATATATATATATATATATATAACATTACTATAGTTAGCTTAATTAATCATCGATTTATTTCTATAATATTTGCACTTTTATTATCTAAACATTTAAGTTTTATTGCAAATATGTATTCTATGTATTCTACAGTTTACAATGTTTCTCGGATTTGTAGTTTTAAGGTATTGACTATATCTAGTATTTTGTATAATATGTAATTATATATTATATATATATATTATTATTATTATTTTTAATTACTGTAATTTTTTTCATGTTAATGATTATCAAAAAAAAAAAAAAAAAAAAAAAAAAAAACATTATAATATATTAATTAATTATTAATACAGTAATACAATGATTTTTAAGTATTTATTTTTTTTGAAAAAAATAAAACATTATTTGGTTTTAAAAATAAATAAATTAAACTAATTATTTGATAAAAATAATAATACAATTATTGTATTGTGATTTTTTAAATTTTCATTTAATTTATGAAATTTATAAATGATTTAAATAAAAAATTTACAACAACAAAAATTAACTGATGATTTCTCATTAATTATTAATTTAATATAAAAAAATAAAATAAAATTATATCTTAAATTAACACAAAAAAAATTAATAATAATATTACAATCATATAYATATAYATATATATATATTATCCAACTTAAACACAAACACACAGATAAAACAAATACAAAATAGTAATTAAAATTTWTTTTTTAACTATACAATAAAAAACTATTTAATATATGAGATAAATATTTAAAAATTTAATATAACTTTAAAATAACAACGACAACAAAAATATATATACAGTATATTTTATATAAACATATATTAATATTTTACAGTAGTTTACAGTACACATAGAAAATAAAATAACTAAAACTAAAAAAAACTAAATTTATATAAAAAAACAAAACACAATTAGGTATCTCAACAACAAAAATATCGGCTAAAATAGATAATTGAGTGCACAGTTAGATGAAACCTCTCTAATTGTCGGACAACTGGCCAACAATGTATCTCTGATGACCGTAATGTCCAACTGTTCGCCGGGAAATGTTATATAAACATATTGAATACGTTTCAATCGGCACAACGATTTCAACGCCTCCGGCGACAGATCGGCTTCGGTAACAAACAAATACCGTAGACGTGGAAACAGTCGGTCGATACGGGCCAACAGTGGCTGATCGCCGACCACCAAATTATGTACGTTAAGCTTGAGATGTGTCAATCGGGTTAACTGGTCTAACGGTGCGGACATCGGTTGCGATTCATTGTAAATCATACCCTTTAGCTCCAGACGCTGGATGTGCCGAAAATTCCGGTTCAATGTGTCGATCACTTCGACAATATGCTGGCCGTCCGCGTGATACCATTCAATGGACAATCGTTTCAGTTGACTTAAATTTTGGCCGATCCGAGGCAATAGTCGGCCAATTGATACCGAAAACGTCTGACTCGGATAGTATTTGATTTCAATGGATACCAGTCGAGACATTTGCGACAATCCAGTCAACAATATATCGCTGGCCACCCGATTGAGACTAAAGCTGGTCATTACCGATACGGTTCGCATTGTTCGGCCATAGTTGGCCACAAATCGCTCGAAACGATCGGTGTCTTTGTTGGCGTAGAGTAACGATAGTCTCTGTAACTGATTAAACACTGTTGTTGTTTGGTGGCCATCGGTGGCGGCGGCGTCGGTCAAATAATGAAAACACCTATCGCTATACGGATTGGTTATGTCCAGTGACCGCAAATTCGGGCAATACTTGCCGATACGGTTTTGGAAGTAGTCGATATCTTCGCGATGCGGATCCACACGCAATGACCGCAACTGTCGGCCGAATCGGTCGAAAAATTTGTTCCAAGTCTGACGTCTAACTTGACCGTAGCTTTCGACGGACACGTGAAGCAAATGCGGTAAATGTTTGATAATTGCCGTCAGTTTGTGATCGTTCAGCGGATAGTCATCGTCGGTAAACTCTAGACGAGTGATCGAACCGACCGAACATTTGCGTACAATTGTCTCAAATTGGCGCCACGTTTGCGGTCGCGGAGCCGACGAACTATACGTGTGGCCAAATCGGAGTTCACGTTGAGTACGATAGACTATACGGCGCCACTGGCGACTAACACACTCGCAGCCGACACGCCGGTCAAACCCGAGATAACCTAACAATAGTTCGGCCAAATCGTCGCCGAAACGGTCAAACGAGTCCCGTTGTTGTTGCGATTGTTGTTGTCGGCAATTGTCCTCAGATGATGGCCGACGCTGTCGTTTCGGTGACGATGACATCGATCTATTGGTTGTTGTTGTTGTGGTCATCGGCGGCGGCGGTAATAGTGACCACTACTTGTTGTTGTTTGCGGTAAACTATAATAGAATTAATAATAATAATAATAATTTAAATGAGATTTTAAATAAAATTATAATTTACTTACAATTAATTTGTTTACAATTTTTTTTTAATTAATTAATTAATTAATTAAAAAACAAATTAAAAATTATTATTAACTAAAAAATATTTTCAATAATAATAATAATAATAATAATATTGTTATTATTGTTTAAATTACATTAATATATCAATACATATAACATAAACACTGTTAATGTTATTATTATTACTATTTAATTATTTATATTAATTATTATTAATAATAAACAATAGATTAAAAAAAAAATTATTGTTTGATATTATTATTATTATTATTATTGTTATTATTATTATTGTTATATACAGTAGTTATGCAAACAATAACAATGCAGTCAATGATTGACTAAATGTATTGAAATTTGATTTTTATTTATTATTGTTTTCAATTTTCAATGTAGTAATAATGTGTTGCCATCTATTTGTTTGACAATAATAATGTGTAAAATATTATAAATATTTTTTTTTTTAGTTAATAATAAAATAATAACTTTAATTTTATATATTATATAATATTTTAGATATAATTTTAAATATAAATTAATTACTAGAATTTTTTTAAATATATATTAAAATTTTTATAGTAATTAATTTATACTTAAAATTATATTTTTATATACTTTTTTTTTTAAATAGTTAATATTATAATTATTTTTAATAGCATGTTTGAATTAAAAATAAATAAATATATTATTATTATTATTATTTATGTAATTAGTATGTAATTAAAATATTTAATAATATTAATTGCTTATTTAAATTTTTTTTGAAAAAAATTATTTATAATGAAAATTTTTAGTTATATTATTACAATAAATAGTTAAATGTTTTGATATCTAATTTAAAAGAAATTTTTGTTTTCTAAAGCATTGAAAAAAAAAACAAAATAAATAAATAAATAATTATTTATTAAATAATATTAAGAAAAATAAATATTTTTCTTTAAATACTAATTTTAATTTTAAAATAATTAATTTAAAAAAACTATTTATAATTATGTTTATTTTTCTTAAATATAAATTAAGTAAAGATAATATTTAAAGTCAAATAAATATTAATTATAAATAAAAAATATATATAATTATAATAATATTATTTTGTTTAAAAATATTATCTAAAAAAATAAAATTACGGTAATAAAAGAAATATATAGTAATTATAGTAATAATAATATAATTTATATTATTATTATAATATAACATAAAAATAACATTAAATATGAATAATGTTTATTATAATTTTCATTATAATTTTCATTACAATTTTCATTATAATTTATTGGATAAATATAATTATGATAATAAACTAACATAATGAAAATAAAAATAATTCAAGTATTTTATAAAAATTAGTTTTTAAAAAAAAAATATTATATAAATTTTCAAAAAATTCCTATTATAAATAAATAGAAAATTTATTTAAAATTGTTTTTTTTATGACAAAAAGCATTAATTTCTAAAAAGTTAATAACAATCAATATATACAGTATAAAAAAATATTTTTGATTATATATATATATATATTTATTTAAAAAAAATTAAAATTTAATTAATACTCAATTATTTGGTAACCATATAAATAAAACTATAACCTTTATTTCAAATTAAAAATATATTATTATTTAAGATCTATTAATATCTATTTAATTTTTAAATATAATAACTATAAATACTTACTAAAAAAATATATAATTTTTCATTTTATTCTCTTTACTATTACTTTATAATAATAAATAAATAAATATTTTTTTGATGAAATAATTTCCTATATCATTGAAAATATGTTTTCCGTATTTAAGATAATAAGTATAATAACCGATAGATTGTTAATATTGTTGACCGGTTTTCGCGATGACCAACACATCGACGGTAAAGTGTTGGGCATTGAATTGTTTCAGCGATACATACGAAACAATATACTGTTGGTGGCCAACAATGCCGACGACTATTTTCAGGGGATATTTAGCCGTAGACGTCGTTTTGTTGCTTACCTGCAAATGTTTGGCGTATGGATACATGCTTTGAAATATTTGGGTTTATTTCTGATTGATGACAATAGACTGGATTTTTTGCTATTCAATCAATTTTATTTTATTGATAAAAAACATATATTGAACACACTAGCCGGGTCAATAGGTAAATATTAATTACACACACTGTGTGTGTGTGTGTGTTTGATTAACAAAAAGCAGGGTATAGCCAGATCTCAATAATATAAATACAGTATACTGTATGTTATAACCTAACCTAACATACAGTATATATAGACAGTATATATATATATAGACAGTATATATATAGACAGTATATATATATAGACAGTATATATATAGACAGTATATATATAGACAGTATATATATAGACAGTATATATATAGACAGTATATATATAGACAGTATATATTTAGACAGTATATATATAGACAGTATATATATATATATATATATATGCTTATATATGCTACGGGCCAGTAGGATGGACAGGTGTCCAACTAAATTAGCCTGCTTAACGTGTTGTATATATATATAAAATACAATTTAATAGTTAATTATATATATATATTGATACAACCCTTAACCAATACATAGATGGCACCACTACTCACTATATACCTGAACCACTTTACCTGGTTGACCACTCCTACCTTTATCCCTATATAAGCTCTCGCACTACTGGACATCCGCTCTCTTACCTATGACCTTACTTACGGTCCACATCAATACTACATCACATATCAATCTAACCATACCTCTATACCACGTGTATTATATTCTAATCATAACCAATTATTATTAATAAAGTTATTGTTTAAATTATTAAACTTTRTGAATCTTCGTGTGACTACCTGACGTCGTCACACTCCATYCGATACACCACTCAGCGTAGCCACACTATCCGTGTGACTACCCAACGCCGCCWCACTATCCGTGTGACTACCTAAMGTCGTCACACTCYATTCGTCACACCACCCAACGTCGCCACACTCTGTCCGTGTGACTACCTAACGTCACCACACTCCACTCGTGTGACTACCTGACGTGGTCACACCCCATTCCTAAACCTTTGTCTCAATTGGCGCACCGTCGGCAGGATAACCTCCGCACCTCAACACATCCATCATTGAACTCAGATCAGGCTTCCGGAAAAACACACATCAAGTCATTGCAAAACAAACAACAATGACTACCAACTCTTCAACCAACACTACAACCATCACAACTGAATCACCACCCATCACACCCAATCACAGACCATCACTCGAAAAATACAATGGCTACAAGACGGTTATCAGAGCTGATCTATGGATCAATCTGTTTGAAGTCRCCACCAGACAACAGACCGGAAATGACCGGATATACACACTGATGGCATACCTTTCAGACGACGCCTTAAACTGGTATGCAACGGAAATAGCATCAAAAATTTCTACAGTGTCGTGGGACGAGGTACGACAAAACTTCGTCCAACGCTTTGCATCCCAACGACGAGATGCACTTATCCTCGCACAAGAGCGTAAACTTAAACCCGATGAAGACGTACAAAACTATTTCGACGAAAAAATGCGATTATTACGTATGGCCGAACTCAACAACAACAACATTGTCGGTCAACTAACTGCCGGAATGCCTGAATCATTTCGTGGCTACCTTCTATGCGCTATGCCACGCGATCACAACGATTGGCTCACATTAGCTCAACGACTTGAGTCGTCACTACCATCACAACATGTGACGACACTAAAGCTCGCCACACCACACGAAATCAACCAACCAACCAAGGGGAGACCAACATACGCATCAGCCACTCGAACTAATATACAATCAACAAGACAATCCCAGCCGCCCGGCCCGTGCCGTAATTGTGCAAACGCAGGAGTTGTCGCCCATCATTGGCATCGCGATTGTCAACGACCATGGCCCAACACCATACCGAAAGTTCAACCGCAACCGAAAACTAACCCATTTTTCCAAAACAGTCGTCAAACGCCAACATCATACATATATGCAACCGTGGGGCGAGATCAACCTATCCACACGTCACTTCTCACAAGTGGAGATCAACTCAACGAAAACTACGACACAGTTCAGGGAAACGACCTGGGCGGTCGTCACTAAACGATATCGCGGTACGGGTCAACGACATACCAGCACGAGCTGTAATCGACTCTGGCTCAACAATAAACGTAATCAGCACAGCCTTTGCCAGAGTTCTCAATCAAACCCCTGACCCTCGAACCGCAATTCTCGTCACACAAGTGAACGGAATAACAAAATCGGACGGCCGCCTAACCATAACCCTAAAGATCAACAAAACTACACTCAAAGTGCACGTGCACGTACTAAAAGACGCTCCAACAGCCCTACTACTAGGCATTGGCACCTGTGCCGACTTCAACTTATGCCTCGACTTCAAACAACGACTCGTCACACAACACTCATCTCTCGCAACACAAAGACAGCTCTGTCTCCTATGTGATGACCACATAACCCTAAATACAACACCAACTCCTAACCAATCTAAACCAACCAAACCTAACARCCAACCAMTTCCTAACTCAACTATAAATGTACTACGCAAGTACCCACAAATYTTCGCAGCCGACCCCAACGACGTGGGTCGGATACCTAACGTCGCTCACCACATCCGTCTACTGCAAGACCAACAACCACTCTACCAAAAMCTTACCGTCACTCCATTCCAAACTTAAACGAAATCCGACGCCAAATCAAAATTTTACTCGACAAACGTCTCCGATCACCATTCGCTTCACCTGTCACTCTAGCGAAGAAAAAGGATGGATCATCCAGATTATGCATTGACTACCGCCGACTCAATGCTGTTACCGTCGACGAACGCGAACCACTACCTAGAATTACAGACATTATAGACCAGCTATCCTCGTCACACGTTTTCTCAACACTTGACATGGCGTGGGGTTACTGGCACGTACCCCTCACGTAAGAATCCATCGAAAGATCCGCATTCATCACTCCCGATGGCCATTACGAATGGCTAGTATTACCCTTTGGCTTAAAAAATGCTCCACCGACTTTCCAACGCATAATCCGTCAAGTACTTGGAGATATGYTAAACAATGGTGTCATACCATATCTCGACGACATTGTCATACACGCACCCGATCAGTCATCACACGATATTATTTTACAAAAATTTTACAACGATAGAGTGACGCGAATATTCGTCTCCGTCAAGAAAAGTGCCGCTTTTCTGTAACGAAGATAGAGTACTTGGGTCACACCATAGAACACGGAACCGTTTCACCTTCACCCACTAAATGCAAAGCAATCACACACTATCCGACACCTCAAAACATTCACGATATACAACAGTTTCTTGGAATGTGTAACTTCTATCATCGTTTTATCCACAATTACTCTACAATAGCCGAACCACTCACAAGACTTACCCGTAAAGACAACTTATTTATCTGGGGACCAATTCAAGACACCGCATTCAAACAACTCAAAAACGCGTTATCAACACCACCAGTTATGGCCATATACCGTGACGACAGACCAGTCGTCATCTACACTGACGCCTGTAAGATTGGAATAGGGGCGATTCTGATGCAACCAGACGATGACGGGMACAAGCACGTCGTCGCATACCACTCTCGTCGACTTAATATYCATGAGAGCAGGTATACGACCTCAGAGCTCGAATGCTTAGCMGTCATCGAGTCTATGGAACGATGGCATGTTTACGTTCATGGCAAACATGTTGATATACACTCAGACCATTCGGCTCTTCAATGGCTTCTGAGCATCAAAAGTACATCAAATAATCGACTCTTCCGATGGTCAGTGCGTCTCTCAATCTACAGTTATACCATTCATCACAGACCTGGAATTCAAAATCAAGCCGCTGACGCCCTGTCCCGACATCCCATTACTTCACTCTTCATAGATCAAAACACTCAAACAATCGCAACAACGATACGATTCTGACGACTTAATCAACACGAAATATACCACTGATGACGACGGACTCATCCGTCACAAACATAAAGGCCTCAATCGATACTTTGTCCCACCTTCTCTTCAAATGCAGATCTTACGCCATTATCACGACGAACACGGACACCCAGGCATAGCAGCAACCAAACAGCTCATCTCAGGCCACTACTGGTGGCCTACAGCAGACGACATCATTAAATCCTATGTCCGTACCTGCAAAACCTGTCAACTCGTAAAGCCATCAAATCAACCAACCCTCGGAACACTACAGCCTATCCCTACACCTGACCAAMCAAACAATCTATGGGCGATGGATACCATCATAATGGGATCCTCCTCAACAGCCAAATCCAAATATGTACAACTCATTGTCGATCACCATTCCCGTTATGTCTGGACACGAGTCACACGCGACAACAAAGCTAAGACAGTCGTTCGTGTCCTTAAAAACATTATCGAATCAATAGGAGCACCAAAACAACTCATAACCGACCGTGGTACCAACTTTACCTCAACAGTATTCGAAACCTTCCTCTCATCACACGATATCCGTCATACTCTATCCTCTCCATATCATCCACAAGCAAACGGTCTTTGCGAAAAGGCCAATGACATMATAATGACCAAACTCCGAACAGCTAAACTCGACTACCCACAAAAACACTGGCCAACCCTTTTGTCTAAGGTCGTCGAACAATACAACCGAACACCGCATGGGACGACCGGATTCTCACCTCAATTTCTACACTTCGGGCTCTCGTCAGACGCATTATGCGATACCAAACCTTTAGATACAGCACGACGAGAGGCAATCGAACGCTCCGATGAAGACAAAACCAAACGTAAGCTCAAACACGATGAAAAGCACCCACCATCCGACTTCCAAGTAGGAGACCTCGTCGTCCGAAAACTCGCATCACACCATCCATCAAAACACAAGCTATCACCTACCAATACCGGACCTTATACCATATTACGACGTCTCGGTGACGAGACTTATTCAATAGGACTACTCGACGATCCGACCTCACCACACGCTCCGACCTCATCACACGCTCCGCCACATACAGCACACTCCAGTCAACTCAAGCTCTTCAACCCTCGAGTCGACATCAACGAGGGGGGAGTGATACAACCCTTAACCAATACATAGATGGCACCACTACTCACTATATACCTGAACCACTTTACCTGGTTGACCACTCCTACCTTTATCCCTATATAAGCTCTCGCACTACTGGACATCCGCTCTCTTACCTATGACCTTACTTACGGTCCACATCAATACTACATCACATATCAATCTAACCATACCTCTATACCACGTGTATTATATTCTAATCATAACCAATTATTATTAATAAAGTTATTGTTTAAATTATTAAACTTTGTGAATCTTCGTGTGACTACCCAACGCCGCCACACTATCCGTGTGACTACCTAACGTCACCACACTCCACTCGTGTGACTACCTGACGTGGTCACACCCCATTCCTAAACCTTTGTCTCAATATATATATTTTTTATTTTATTAAATTATTTATAATAAATTATATTAGTTAAATGTTTTTTGATAAATATATATATATGATCTAGGTACATATTTATTATACAAGGAACATTATGGTACTGGTAAATTCTATCAACTATATCGACGCCTTGAATATATTAAATTACTTGAATTCAATACTAATAAACAATTGACTAAATTTAAAACAAAATGTATGTTTGTATCGAAATATCTGATAATTATTAGCATTGTTTCCAATTATATTAGTTATATATTGCATATACTGTTTGCAACCGTAGTTGTTGTACTAAACTATGATAAATCCTATCCATTGTTGACCATTGTCTGGATAGTATGGTCAATGTGGGTTAGCCGGGTTATACTGGCACTGTTATGTACAACATTTTATTATGTCTATATTGTATCGATTTATATATCACTTAGATTTGAGGAAATTAATACAAAAATTCAATACTACTATAGCAATACAGGTAATATAATT
Organism: Oppia nitens; assembly: GCF_028296485.1. Classification (NCBI taxonomy): domain Eukaryota; kingdom Metazoa; phylum Arthropoda; class Arachnida; order Sarcoptiformes; family Oppiidae; genus Oppia; species Oppia nitens. The sequence continues at coordinate 795,192 of NW_026533191.1, forward strand.
ATATATTTTAAAATAATTATAATAATAATAGTAATAATAATTAACTTAATATTCTAATAAATATTATTTTAAGTTTAGTAGAAAAAAATTATATATTATAGTTGTATAATAATAATATTAGTAATAATAATAATAATAATAAAAATTAATTTAATATTCTAGTAAATATTATTTTAAGTTTAATAAAAATATATATATATGATAGTTGTATAATAATAATAATATTAGTAGTAGTAGTAGTAATAATAATAATAATATGTAATAAATATAAAATTAATATCAATTATATATTTTTATTTGAAAAATTATAACTAAATTTTTTTGATAATATATTAATTAAATTTTTTAAAAAATATTTTTTTAACAAAATTTCTATTTCACCAACAAATAGAACTAAACACTAAACTAATGGATAAACTCTATGGACATACAGCCTGTTCAGCACTGGTAGCCGAAATCAATTCCTGGTTCAAACACATAGTATTCATATATTATTATCTATTTATACCCGGTTGCGATTTTGTTATCATATTTATTATCTATGAATCAAACCTGTATATTAAATGGATGCTGACTATAATATTTGCTATACTGTTAGCCAATATGTTTTATGTCAATCATTTGTTGTGTTTGATTGGTATTTCGGTACACAATCCTTATGGCTATTTAGCGGGACTGTTGGCCAGCAATCAACGACAGCTGTCGCGGACAATGCGACTGAAAACCGGACGACTCTGTGAACAACTAAGCGGTCCATTGATTGGCATTTATTGTTGGGATTTATTTCCGTTTACTAACTATGAGTTTTATCTATTGCTGGCCAACTGTGTCACACAATTTACATTATTTATTGATTTTGTTAAAAAATAATTTTTTTTTGTAAATTATATATAAATATATAATATTAATAATATTTTAAATGTAAGAAAATAAATTATGGTTTTTAAATGTATTGTATGAAATTGTACTCAAATTAATCACACATTAATAAGTTTTTTTTGTTTGTTTGATAAAATTAACTTTTATGCACTTAATATTATTATAATAAATAGTTATTTAAAAATAATTCATATAATTATTGTATTTGAAAAAAAACAATATACTAAACTGTATTACAATATTTTATAGAAATTAATTATAAATAATAATAACATATTAAACATTATTGTTAGTGAAATATAAATGTTTGTAAATAAATTTTTTTTTTGATTTAAATAATTTTTGATGTTTATTTATTTGTCTAAATTATTTCATTTTCACTATTATTATAAAAAAAATAATATTAACTCAAATAAATTATAATCGTATTAGAAATAAATATTTTTATATTTATAAAAATAATATTTTGTTTAGAAAATGATTTTTTTTAAAATTAAATTAAATAATAAAAATTAAATAATAATTTTAATTATCATATATGACTTATTTGTAAAATTTTTATATATTAATAAAATATATTAATAATTTCTAAATAAGTTTATCATTATTATTACTGAAAACATTTAAAGCATTTTTTACAAATGAAATAATTATTAAAAAAAAAAAAAAAAATAATAATATACATCAAAATTAATTTATTCATTTTAAATACATATATTTGTATGGCTTTGATGTTAAAAATTGTCTAATTTTTATTAAGAGTATAACTAAATATACAAATGTTAATTTGAAAATCTAGAAAAATTTTATCCTAAAAAATTTATATAATTGATAAAAAAAAACATATATAAAACTACAATCTATACAAACATAATTGTTTTTTTTGTACTAACATATTATATTTTTTGTTTAATAATAACAAATAACAAAATAATTTTTGATATAAATAAACTATAACCTTGATTTTATATATTTTTAAATAATAGACAAAATAAAACATTAAATATTATTAATAGTAATAATTATAATAATATATAGTTATTTGTAAGTTTAGTAAATAGTCTATTATACAAAAAAAATAAATCTAAAAAATTAGTGACAACTAAATAAAACTTATTATTATATTAATACTAAACTATAGATTAAAACTAATATTTTATTATATCATTAATTAGATTACTAAATAATAAATGTTTAGATGAAAAAAATTTAGTACATATACTAATTAGACAAATAAATATTTTTAAAAAAAAATATCATTAATAATATAATTTGATTTTTATTTTGTAACTATTATTAAAACATAGATTTTCTTTTTATTTTATTTAAACTAAATTTTTTTACAAAGTTTTTCCGCTAATAATATGATTTATGATATTTATTATACAGTTTAAGAAATTATACAGTTTAAAAAAAATAAAAATAAATAATTTTTTAATTTTATTCTCATTACTATAAATTTTTAATAAATAAATATTTTATTAATTTTTTATTTTTTGGATAATAATATTCTTTGATAATATGTTTTCCATAATCAATATAATAAGTATAATAACCGATAAATTGTTAATATTGTTGACCGGTTTTCGCGATGACCAACACATCGACGGTAAAGTGTTGGGCATTGAATTGTTTCAGCGATACATACGAAACAATATACTGTTGGTGGCCAACAATGCCGACGACTATTTTCAGGGGATATTTAGCCGTAGACGTCGTTTTGTTGCTTACCTGCAGTTGTTTGGCGTATGGATACATGCCTTGAAATTTTTGATTTTATTTCTATTGGATGACCAGAGACTGGATTTTTTGCTATTCAATCAATTTTATTTTATTGATAAAAAACATATAATCGAAATGATCCTGGTCATATTGTATACATTGGTCGGCTCAATTGGTAAATTAATTTATTTTACATAATATATTTATAACAAAGTAGTAGTAGTAGTAGTAGTAGTAGTAGTAGTAGTAGTAGTAGTAGTAGTAGTAGTAGTAGTAGTAGTAGTAGTGTCCAAATCACTATTAAATTGAAATAATTTTTAAAAAATATTTAATAAAAATTAATAAAACACTATAACTATAAGTTTGTATAGCAATAATAATTTTTAAAAATTATAATAAAATTGTGCAACATTTGAAAAATTAAATTATAACATTTTTTTCATACAGCTTTCTAAAAGATTTAAGTATAAGTAACAAAAAAAACTATTTTTTTAAATAAAATTTATATAAAATAAAAATATTTTATTTGTTTAGAAAACAATTTTCTACAGTAATTAAAAATATAAAACAACTATTGAATAGATATTTGTTTCTAGAGTTGAATAAATGAAAAAAAAAGTTTTTTGTTGTTGATTGAAATTTCAATAAAAATTAAATACAATTTTTTTCACTTGTTTTGTATATATATATATTGATAAACATTAATTTTATCAATCAAACAAACAAAAAGAAATCAGAAATTATTTTTTTTTATTCAATTATATAATATTAGTTTGTTTTTTAAATAGTTTGCATAAAATTTTTTTAATTTTTTTTTTAAAAATAAATTATATTCTAGGTACATATTTATTGTACAGGGAACATAATGGTACGGGAATATTCTATAAATTGTATCAACGTCTAGAAAATATTAGCATGCTAGATTTTAATACTAATAATAATAATAATAATAAACAATTGGATAAATTTCAAACAAAATGTTTGTTTGTATCGAAATATGTTATAATTGTTAGCATCATTGGCACCACTATTGTCTATATACTAACTGTACTGTTGGCCACTATAATGGTTGTACTTAACTATGATAAATGCTACATATTGTTGGCTATTGTTTGGATACTATGGTCAATGTGGACTACCCGGGTTATACTAGCATGGCTATGCAGTACATTATACTATGTCTATATTGTATCCCTATATATATCATTAAGATTCAGTGAAATTAATAAACAAATTAAATACTATAGCAATAATATGGGTAATGATAATAATAATAATAATAATAATAATCAGTATTGCAATGATGGGTATATATATATATGGATATCTATCACTGATTGTTCAATAATAGTGAAATAAAAATTTTATAGTAGGCTAACAACAATTTTTTTTTAAATTAAAGAAAAAATTGGTATAATATTTTATTTTCCAGTATATTTTCATGTAATATAAAAATTAAAAAAAATTAATAACTCAATATTACATATAAATTGTAATAATTAATAAATTTATATTTAAATAATAACTTGTTTTTTTTGGTCTTATTTTTTATACATATTTTATATGTATTTTATTTATACTCAAATTTATATATAAATATATAATACTCTATAATATCATGATATATATATATACCCATAATTGCAATACAGATAATAATAGTTAGTAATAATAGTTTTAATTAAAAAAGTAAAAAAGTTTTACAAAATTTTCGTATTATTATTATTATTATTATTAAATTCATAGATCTAAACACATCTAAACTAATAATGTATAAACTCGTTGAACATACAGCCTGTTCAGCACTGGTAGCCGAAATCAATTCCTGGTTCAAACACATAGTATTCATATACTATTATCTATTTATACCCGGTTGCGATTTTGTTATCATATTTATTATCTATGAATCAAATCTATATATGCAATGGATGTTAGCCATACTATTTGCTGCATTGTTAGCCAATATGTTTTATGTCAATCATTTGTTATGTTTGATCGGTAGTTCAGCCCATAAATCCTATGTCTATTTAGCGGGACTGTTGGCCCGCAATCAACGGTTGATGTCGCGGACACACCGACTGAAAACCGGACGACTCTGTGAACTACTAAGCGGTCCATTGATTGGCATTTATTGTTTGAATTTATTTCCGTTTACTAACTATGAGTTTTATCTATTGCTGGCCAACTGTGTCACACAATTCACATTATTTATTGATTTTGTTAAAAAATAATTTTTTTTTGTAAATTTATATATATATATATAATCTTAATAATATTTTAAATGTAAAAAATAAATTATGGATTTTAAATGTATTGTAAGATATTGTACTAAAATTAAACACACATAAGTTTTTATTTGATAAAATAAATTTTATGCGCTATTATTACAGTATTATAAATATTTATTAAAAATAATTCATATAATTATTGTATTGGAAAAAAACAATATACTAAACTACAAATACAATATTTTGGTGAAATTTTATAATGTAATTAGTATTAATTTTAATTAGAAATCAATTATAATTATGTATTGATTTTAATTAATATATATACAGTATATATATAATAATATAGATTTATATATCTAAAAGTTATATAAAAAATAATATTTATTAAATTTTTTAATTGCATAATATTTTTTTACACAATTATTTATAGTTTCGAAAATAAATATATATATAGGTTATAAGGATTTTTTTAAAAAAATTTTTTATTATAAAATTTTTGAATATGTATTTCATGAAACTTTCAAATAACAAAACTAAGAAATAGTGTGAACTGACACAAACAGTTAGCTATTAATAAATAAAACTCATAGTTAGTAAATGGGAATAAATCCCAACAATAAATGCCAATCAATGGACCGCTTAGTAGTTCACAGAGTCGACCCAATTTCAGTCGCTGTCTAAGCGATAGCACCGGTTGATTGCGGGCTAACTGTCCCGATAGAGACACATAGGATTTATGTGCCGATATGCCGATCAAACACAACAAATGGTTGACGAAAAACATGTTGGCAACAAATATAGCTAATATTATTGCCGTCAAAATTTGCCAATAAATATTTGATTCGTAGATAATAAATATTAGACAAAAATCGCAACAGGGTATAAATAAATAATAATAGATAAATACAATGCCCTTAAACCATGAGTTGACATCGGCTACCAGTGCTGAACAACTATTGTATTCAACCAGTATTTTAAATAGTTTGTATTTAAAAACTATATACAGTATTTTAAATAAAAACAAAATAAATTTTTTTTTAATAATAATAATAATAATAATATTATGTATAATATAATATTATTAAACTAAATGTTTCAATAATACTGTAATAAAATATTTTAGTTTTAGTAGATATATACTTATACTTTCATAGTATTAATTTTTTATACATTATATAAAATTTATATAATTTATATATATAATTATATAAAATTTATATAATTTATATATATAATTATATATATATATTTAAAAAATCAAAATAAATATTTTAATAATAATAATATTTTAGTTTTTTGTATAAATATACTTATACTTTCATACTATTAATATTTTTTTATAAACTATATACTAGGTATATATATATATATATTATTAATTAGTTAAATAATAAAAATTACCATGTTTATTTTTATTGTATCTAATTTTTCGGTTAATTTGTTCAAACCTGAGTGTCAAATACAATGAAACAATGTATACATAGTAGAAGGCAGTGACCAACAGTGCCGATGCCGTACGCGAGCCGTAAATAGTTAGTACTGTCCATATGATTGTCAACCATATATTACAATCATAGTAGCCGTATATTACCAACAAAATTGTTAGCAATAAATTTACTGAATATAATATACCATATTTCAGTAATATACTCAACAATATTATATATTTCGTTGCAAACAAACAATTATTATTGAATCGTTGAAATTGTTGGCCATATAATTGCAATGATTGTTGCATTTCCAATAAATGATATAATTGATAAAATTTCCCGGTACCATTATATTCCTTATACAATAGGTATGTATCTATTTATTTAAATATTTAGATATATATATATATCAGGATTGCTAAAGGTACCTCGATATCAGGGAAAGGGGGTATAGGAGGGGTAAAATGGCAAAACAAAAACTCGAAAAAGTTTGGGGGTATAGGGGGCGAAAATTTATTATTGCATTTTTATTGGACAATTTTTGCAAAAAAAATTGACTAATCTCCCATTAAATTCACAATTAAATTCCCATTAAACTCCCACTAAATTCCCACTAAATTCCCACTAAATTCCCACTAAATTCCCACTAAATTCCCACTAAATTTCCATTAAGTTTCCACTAAATTCCCATTAAATTCTCACTAAATTCCCACTAAATTCCCACTAAATTCCCACTAAATTCCCACTAAATTCCCACTAAATTCCCACTAAATTCCCATTAAGTTTCCACTAAATTCCCACTAAATTCTCACTAAATTCCCACCAAATTCCCACTAAATTTCCAATAATATGGTATGGGGGGCCCCCTAATTTATTTTTTTGGCTGTAACTCTCATATAACCACCTCTACACCTACTGGGTCTATATGTGAAGTCATGGGGAAGGGGGGGGGAGGGTTAGKAGGAAACAATAGGGAAGGGATTGGTTCAATATAATGTTAATTTTGGACATTCAACAACAACAACAACAAAAAAAAACAAACATCAATTTGTAGGACTATTTGTTAAATACATCAAACTTTTTGGTATGGGTTAAATATTTTGGTTTTTTTTTAAATAATTATTTTCAAATATTACAATTACCGATTGAGGCCAAAAATATGGTTAGCATTGCAAAAACCAATTCCAATATGTGTTTTTTGTCGATAACATAAAACGGATTTACTAACAGAAAATCCATTGACTGGTTATTACTTGAAAATAATATCAAAAATTTCAACGAATGTATCCATAGATTACATAGCTGTAGATAACCAACCAAACGGCGCCTACGGCTAAACCTACCGTCAAAATAGTCTTCAGCGCTGTTAGCTATTAGTAGTGTATTGTTTCGCAGGTAATGTTGAAACAATTCAATGCCCAGTACTTTACCACTAATATGTTGATCAGTATTAAACCCGATCAACCATTTTAATAATTTATCGCTAATTTTATTCAATGCCATTACATATATAATATAGTTTTTTTTGTAGTTGAAATAAACTATGCAATTAAAATAATAATAATAAATAATTATTTTATATTAGATTAAATTATATTAAAACTATTTTTTTTAATTAATAGTTTTAATAGTTAGTTAAAAATTACAATCTAATATATATATATATATTGTTAATAATAGAGTATAATTTTATTTTATTATATATTTAATATTGACTTAATTAGATTTTAGCATTTATATTTATATATATTTATATATATATATATATATATATATATATATATCATCGACCTTAATATTATATTATAAGTTAGTTTATATACTGTATTACTATACATTTATATTTTTTGTTGTTGTTATTAATAGTTTTATTTTTACCAAAACAATAAAGTTTAATTACCTATTAATAAATTTATTTTTAAAATATTTAAGATTTACATATACATCATTAGTGTAATTATAATATAATTTTGTTTTTATACATTAACAGGTCATTAGCTATTTTTAATTAATGTTTATATCAAACGCATTAAAGTGATTTATAAAATTAAAAAAAAAACTAAAAGTTTGTTATTGAAAATTGATTTTTTTAAGTTGAAATGTTTAAATAAATTTATATAATAATATATTATATTAGTACTGTATATTGTTTTTTGTTAATACATTAATTTTTATTAATTGTTTTAATAACTGTTTAAAATAATATAAGGGCATAAAATTGATTTAATCAAATAAAATAAGTTAAGTATTTGTTTATGTGTGTGTGTATGTGTGTGTGTGTGTATGTTTGTGTGTGTGTGTGTGTGTGTATGTGTTTGTTTGTATATATATATATATATATATATATATATATATATATATAGAAAACAGTACATTAATTTTATCAATAAAAAAATAAACTATTTAAATTTATAAATAGATGTATAACTAAATAAATCTATTGTTATATATAATTACAGTATATAAACTATAATATTAAGGTCGATGATATATTATATTATATAAAAAAATATAAATGCTAAAATCTAATTAAGTAAATATGTATAGAATTTTTAGATTTATTATATTTTAAAATTTAAATAAAATAAAATATTGTAATAATTAACTAATAGTTTTTTTTATGTTGAAACTATAATTATTGTATAAAAATATTTGCACTTAATGTTAAGTTATTATATTTAGTAAAGTATCTTTTATTAAAAAAATAATATTATTATTTTTTATTTTATATAATTTTTTAAGATAGTAAATATAGTATCTGATCATTAATAACAAATAAATAAAAAATAATTGACAAATTGCTAAATAAAATTGTATAATTTTTCTAAATTTATTATATTTTAAATAAACTTTTAAATGAAATATTATAATAAATTTTTTTTTGAAACTATAAATAATTGTGGAAAAAAATATTATGCAATTAGAATACAATTATTAGATATTATTATAAATAATTTTTTTCTATATTTAACTTTTAGAAATATATAAATCTATATAATTATATATATATATATATATATTATGAAATAATACATAATTAATTGATTTTTAATTAAAATACTAATACTAATTACATTAGAAATTTTTCCAGTTTCTCATAATTGTATTGTATTTATATTAATATATATTTATATATATATATATATATATATATATCAATTGTATATCGTCATAAAAATAATTACAATACATATGTATATTAAATTAATAAGTTTTGTAATAAAAAAAAATCATAATACAATTTTTTTCTAATATCAATTTTATTATTGTATTAACTTTGTATAAGTACTGTAATTATTGTTTAAATAAAAATATATTATTTAACAATAAAATTATTTGTTTTAGATTTATATATATATATAATGGCAATGAATAAGATTATCGACAAATTATTATTATTGTTAACTGGCTATCGGGTCGACCAACACATCAGAGACGGTAATGTATTGGGTATTGAATTGTTTTACAAATACATGAGAGATAAGACACTTATAGTCACCATCAGTACTGATGACTATTTTAACGGTATATTTAGCCGAAAACGTCGTATCGTTGCGTATCTTATTAAAAAAATTAAATCTTATTTAGAGTCTAACGTCAAACTATACAAAACATTGATTGAATTCAATCAGTGTTCAGCACTGGTAGTCGAAATTAACTCATGGATTAGTTATTTATTATTTTTCAATTACTATCTATTTATACCGGGATTAGATTTTTGTACAATTTTTGTTATCTATGAGTCGAGTATTATTTGGAAAATTTTGATTTCATTGATTTCAGTTGCTTTCAGTTTAAACATATTTTTTGTCAACCATTTGTTATGTTTGATTGGCATAACTGCACATAAATCCTGGGGCTGTTTGTCGGGACTGTTGGCCCGCAATCATCGGCAACTGTCGCGGATAATGCTATTGAAAACCGGACGACTCTGTGAACTACTAAGCGGTCCATTGATTGGCATTTATTGTTGGGATTTATTTCCGTTTACTAACTATGAGTTCTACCTATTGATAGCTAACTGTTTGGGTCAGTTCACACTATTTCTTGGTCTACTTATATAGTTATTTAAAAAATTATAATTTATTTATTTTTTTAATTTTTAATTTTTACTATTTTTTTTTGTATTACACATATACACATAATGATTATCTAAATGACTATTATATTATAATTTATTTTTATTATTAAGTTATTATAAATTATATACTAAACTTTTAGATGAAATATTGTAATAATTTACTAATAACTTTTGAAACTAATAATTATTGTATAAAAATATAATCCAATAAGCTATTTTAAAAAATATATTATTTTTTATATAAATATAGTAATGATATTTAATGTTTGCACTAAAGTTAACTAATTATGAACTAATATATATTTTTTGTTATATAAAATACATTTTTTTAAATATATAAATAAAATATTTTAGATGTCATTAATAATAACAATGAATAAAAAAATTGACAAATTGCTAAAAATTGTTTTTTTTTAAATTTTATTATATTCTAAAAAACTTTTAAATGGAAATATTGTATAATAACTTTTGAATATATATATATATAATTATTGTATAAAAATATTATGCAATTATTAAATATTATTTTTTATACAATGATTATATTTAAATTTTAAATGTTTAAAAAATATTATATATATATATATATATAATGAATTATATACATAATTAATTGATTTTTTAATTGTAATAATAATTATATGAAATTTTAAGTGTATTGTAAAAATGAGTACAATATATATATATATATATATATATATATATATATATATATATATATATAATATAAATAATAGTAGAAGTAGTGTAATAACAAAGTATAAAATATGTATTAAATTTAGTTAAAATGTATTTTAATAGTAAAAAAATATAATACAATTTATTAGTATTAACTTTTATTTTACATATTATATGGCAATGAATAAGGTTATCGACAAATTATTAAATTTTTAAATATTATTTTTTTTATATATATAAATAATGATATTTAATTTTTGCACTAAATTTAAGTTATTTAAAAACTAAAGTATTATTTAATAAGAGAAAAAAAATAATAATATGAATAAAATAGTCGACAAATTGCTTGACTGGTTAACCGGTTTTCGTGGGGATGACCAACACATTGAGGGTAAAGTATTGGGTATTGAATTGTTTCACAAATATATGAGAGATAAGACACTAATAGTCACTACCAGTACTGATGACTATTTTAAGGGTATATTTAACCGAAAACGTCGTATCGTTGCTTATCTACAAATTAGTAACGTATGGATACATGTCTTGAAATTTCTAATTTTATTTCTAAGTAATAATGAAAATCTAGATTTTTTATTAGCAAATCCCATGTATTTGATTAATAAAAAACATGTATTGGAAATAGTTTTCGCATTGGTTGACATATTTATAGCTTTGCTTGGTAATATTTAATTTTTTTTAATTATATTTTATAATGATTAATTTTTATTTTAATATAGCTATTTTTGTTTATTTATTAATAACGATTATTTCTTTTTTTTTAAGTAATTTATAAGCCAATAAAAAATAGTGAATATTTATAGTATATATATAATATATACTAACCTTTTATATATACATATACCGGTATAATATATACTAACATTATATATATAATATATATACTAACCTTATATATATAATATACTAAACTTATATATTATATATAATATACTAAACTTATATATATTCTAACCTTATATTTAATATATATGTATATGAGCCGTGAGCCTTATATATATATATATGTATATATATATATATATAAATTTAATATTTATATATTAATATTTTATAATTTTTTTAAACTAGTTGCATCTAAACTTAGCATCTATTTATTTTAATTTATCTTAAAATTATATATTAGTTAATTATAATTAAATTATTGAAATAATAGGAAATTTTTAATAAAAAAAAAATAAATTAAATAGGTACATATTTGTTATACAATGAACATAATGGTACTGGTAAATTTTATTATTTTTATAAACGACTTGAATGGCAATCCAATTTAAAATTATATGGCAAACAATTTAGACGATTCAATAAAAATTGTTTAATTGTTTCAAAATATGTGATAATTGCCAGCGAACTACTCAAATATAGTATAATATTGGGATTAATTTTGATGTCCATATTGACCATAATATATAACCCTGGTCAATGTTATATATCAATGTTATTACTATGGATAGTATTGTCAATTCTAGGTATGCGTACACTATCGGCATACTTACTCTGTTGCTTTTATTATGTATACATTGTTTCACTGTATTTAACATTAAGATTTGAGCAAGTTAATTCAAAAATTGCTAAAACTAAAAAAAGTTTGTATAAAATTTATTATTATTATATGAACTATAATAAAGTCATAACCCTGATATAATATATATATATATATTATATCAGGGTTAAACAAGGTTATGGTTAGCAAAATCTCGATCTTATGGGGTATTTTGACTTTACCCCTTTACCCCCATTACTTAACCCTGATATATATACATATATATACATAGATATATACATATATATATATACACATATACAGTACATGCCATTAGTTTTGAATAATAAATATAAACTAATTTAATACAATTAAATTAAATTAAAAATAAATAAAATATATTAATTCAATAAAAAATGTTATAATATATAATAATAATAAATAAAAATATAAGAAAAATTAAATGTTAAGAGATTAAGAGTTAATCTCTTAATCTCAATGTCAACTGATATGACAAAAATTTTGAATGAAACGTGAAGACGCCATTTTTCATCAAATATCAACAAAAGTAAGTATAAATTTTATTTTGATTTAATTTATTAATTATTAATTATGTTTTAATTTTAATTTTCAGATCAAAATGGGCCGCAAAACTGAATTAACGGACGTCGAAAGAGGCCAGATCGACATTTTACGGCAAACACACCCAGATTGGTCTGGAGCCAAAATAGCGGCCGCAATCGGGAGATCACAGCCAACTGTGAGTCGATATTTGGCTGACCCCGAAAATTATGGTCGATCGCCGCGAAGTGGACGTCCTAAGGCCATTACCAATTACAAGCGCCGGCGCATAGTTGCAATGGCCAGCCGCCATCCACTTACCGCAAGGAAAATTATGGACAAAATATCATTGAACTGTTCATTGCGAACAGTTCAAAGAACATTGTCCACTAATGAACACTTGCGGTGGCGAAAAATGGCCAAAAAGCCTCGGCTCGAGCAATCACACAAAGATGCTCGGCTGAGGTTCGGACTTGAGCACGTCCGCTGGTCGTCGGAATGGCGAAGAGTCATATTTTCCGACGAAAAAAAGTTCAATCTGGACGGACCCGACGGCTTAGCCTATTATTGGCATGATCTCCGGCAAGATCGTCGGGTTATGTCCACTAGAAACTTTGGCGGCGGATCTGTAATGGTTTGGGCGGCTATTGGTTACTTCGGCAAATCCGATATTGTAATTATTGATAGCCGCATAAACTCGATCCGCTACCAGGATATCGTTGGCCAACATTTACTGCCAATTGGACCATTAATTGCTGATCTCCCGTGGATTTTCCAACAGGACAACGCGGCAGCACATCGGTCCGGCTCAACAATGGACTGGTTTGAGGCCAATGAGGTGAATGTTTTGCCGTGGCCTGCAAGAAGTCCTGATCTTAATTGTATCGAAAACCTCTGGGGCTGGTTGGCACGTCGGGTTTACCGCGATGGCCGTCAATTTGACAATCGGCCTCAGTTAATTTCGGCCATCACGGAGGCATGGTTAGAAGTTCCTCAGGAACTTCTAAAAAAATTAATTGACTCAATGCCAAACCGTATGACCGAATTACTTTTAGAAAAAGGCGGACAAACTCGATATTAATTAATTACAATTAAATTTAACAATTAATTCTAAACTTATGACATTTTGATTTTAATAATTTATTTAATTTTGTGCAATTTTTAATCAATTTATTATTATTTTTTATTTATTTTTTTATTTATTTGTATGTTTTTATGTTTTTAATAAAATATTTAAAAATTATTTAATTCTAATTGTTATTTAATTTAATTTAGTTAATTTTAACTCTATTCAAAACTTATGGCATTAACTGTATATACATAGATATATACATATATATATATACACATATATATACATATATATATATATATATATACATACATATATATATATTACATATATATATATATATAATTCAAGTTTAATATAGTATACAATAACAATAATAATTTTTTTTTGAAATTTATTTAATTTATACTTTATTTTAGAGCCTAACGTAAAGCTATACAAAACATTGATTGAATTCAATCAGTGTTTAGCACTGGTAGTCGAAATTAACTCGTGGTTGAAATATATATTATTTTTCTATTACTATTTAATAATACCCGGATACGATTTTTGTTTGATATTTATAATCTATGAGTCGAGTATTATTTGGAAATTTTTGATTTCATTGATTATAATTACTTTCGGTTTAAATATGATTTATGTCAACCATTTGTTGTGTTTGATTGGCATAACTGCACATAAATCCTATGTATCGTTGTCTGGACTGTTGGCCCGCAATCAACGGCTACTGTCGCCGACAATGCGACTGAAAACCGGTCGACTCTGTGAACTACTAAGCGGTCCATTGATTGGCATTTATTGTTGGGATTTATTTCCGTTTACTAACTATGAGTTTTACTTATTGATAGCCAACTGTTTTTGTCAGTTTACACTGTTTCTTGATTTTGTTATATAATATTTAGTAAATTATAATTTATTTTTTTTTAAATATTAGAAATTGTATTATTTTTATTTATACACATATATATAAACACAACTACACATACACATACACATACACATACACATACACATACACATACACATACACATACACATACACATACACATACACATACACATACACATACACATACACATACACATACACATACACATACACATACACATATACACATACACATACACATACACATACACATACACATACACATACACATACACATACACATACACATACACATACACATACACATACACATACACATACACATACACATACACATACACATACACATACACATACACATACACATACACATACACATACACATACACATACACATACACATACACATACACATACACATACACATACACATACACATACACATACACATACACATACACATACACATACACATACACATACACATACACATACACATACACATACACATACACATACACATACACATGTAAAAATGTTGTAATAATTGACTAATAATTTTTGAAACTATAATTATTGTTTATAAAAAATATTATGCAATTAGAAATTATTAAATATTATTTTTTTATATAAATAATTATATTTAACTTTTAGATGTTTAAACCTATATTATATATATATATATATATATATATAAAATAAATACATAATTAATTGATTTCTAATTGCAATTACAATTATATGAAATTTCCAGTTTTTCACAATATATTGTATTAATATATTGTAAAATGTCATAAAAATAAATACAATATAATACATATGTATTAAATTATTAAGTATTTTAATAAATAATATAATACAATATTTGATTATCAATTTATTTGTATTAATTTATATATATATATATATATTAATGTCAATGAATAAGTCAAACAATATGTTGTACTAATATCTACAGTATATATCGTCATAAAAATTATTATTACAATACATAAGTATTAAATTATTGTTATTATTATTTTATTTTTAAAAAAATAAATAAATATTATTTGAATTTTAAGTTAATTTAATACAAACTTTTGGCAAATAAAATGGCAATAAATTAGATAATTGAAAAATTGTTATATTTTAATAACCGGTTTTCGTGATGACTACCCAACACATTGTCGGTAAACATATTGTTATAAATTACACTAAATTGAAATATCAGTATATAGTATACTAAATATATATATATATATATATAATTTTAGTGAAATTTTTAAATTTTTGTTTCATAATTTAGTTATAACTGTTGCCCAAAAAAATATAAAAATAAATTATTTAATAATTAATAAATAAATATAAATATATATAAAATATTTTAACCCAAAAAATCCAAAACTTTTATTATCAATGATTATGTTGTATACGACAATTTGATTTTTTAAAATTAATATGACATCAAAAAAAATATATTTATAAAAATTGTTTTGTTTTAATATTAACAAACATTAATCAAATATATATATATATATATATATATATTTCCATTAAATTATACTAAATATTAATTAAACTATCAAGGTCAATAGGTATAACAAATTAGTTAAACAGTTTTTATTATTATATTGATTTATTATATTATAAGAAACATTTTTAAATGAAATAAAATATAATGTAATTATTGAGTAATATTTTTTTTGTTGAAATATATAATTATTGTATATATAGTGTTGGCAAAAAAAAATAATAAATTTATAAAATAATAGAGAAATTTCTAGAAAGTTTCTATAAAAAAAAGTTTTCTATCTTTGGGATTCCCTGGGTTAATTTTTTATTTTGTCAATATTGTTTTTACATTGTTTTTATAAGTAATAATTAAATTTAAAAAGTATTAGTATTTTATTGATTAAAGTAAAAAAAAGTAAAATTTAATTAATTATAACTATGAAATATTAGACTGTAGTACGGAATACATTGGATTGAGGCTAGCATTGTATTCAAACATACATCAAATTAACTCGCCAGTGGAAGATATCAGTGTATAACTGAGTCTTGAATTTATAATTTGTGATTATTTATAAAAAAATAAAGTAAGCACAAAAAAACTTCAAAAAAAAAACTTTTTTAAAAAAAAAAACTTTTAAAAAAAAACTTCAAAAAAAACTTTTTWAAAAAAAAAACTTTTAAAAAAAACTTTTAAAAAAAAAAACTTAAAAAAAAACTTTTTAAAAAAAACTTTTAAAAAAAAAAACTTAAAAAAAACTTTTAAAAAAAAACTTTTAAAAAAAAACTTTTWAAAAAAAACTTCAAAAAAAACTTTTCAAAAAAAAAACTTTTCAAAAAAAAAAACTTTTCAAAAAAAAAACTTCAAAAAAAAAACTTAAAAAAAAAACTTTTTAAAAAAAAACTAAAAAAATATATTCTTTGAAAATATTTGAAAATATTTTTTTAAATAAAAAAATATTTTAAAAATTAAATAAAAAATACTATTATAGAAATTTATCTATAAATACAAAAATATAAATATAAACAAAAAATAATTAATGTTAATTAATAAAAATAGATAACTATTTTTACTAATTAATTTATATCTATAATATTAAATATTAATCTATAAAAATTTTAAATATTAACAAATTTTATAAAAGTATACTTTTCAGTATTTCAACAATTATTTTCTCTACGCAATGGACAACTCATCTTTTCCGGAGCCTATGGACGAGTCTATGAACGAGTCATCGGTGGACTATATAGACAATCCAATACCCGACCCTAGAGAATCAATGGATGACGAAATACTTGATGTAAATGACGACATATTTAACGATGATTTCAGTGACGACTTCTATGTAAACCTTGATTTGTTGGTCAACAATAATTATGGTTTACCAGTACAAGAGGGAGCAGGTGTTTATGATTCATATTCGCAAAGTCAGGAGTCACTCATTAACACACCTACTGATTACATACCTGTCAACGATATTAACAATGACAACAACAACAATGACAACAATGACAACACTGACAACACTGACAACAATGACAACAATAACAACAATAACAACACTGACAACAATGACAACAATGACAACAATGACAACAATGACAACAATGACAACAATGACAACAATTACAACAATTACAACAATGACAACAATGACAACAATGACAACAATGACTACAATGACAACAATGACAACAATGACAACAATGACAACAATGACAATACAGGTATGTATTAAAATTATATAACTTATTATGCAATTATTATAATTAAAATTTTTGTTTAGTTAAACAATTAGTCAAGTTTCATGTATTGAATGACTCTACCCATTCATATATAAAGCTTAAAAGACAAGAGCATCGTAAAGTTATTCGATTTCAACACAATTTGGGTTCAATTGATAATTTGCTTCAATTTAATGATCAAATTGATGAGATGTATGAGTCATTGGTGCGACCGGCATTTCGTAACCACAATGCTAGCGACTATTATAGTGTGATAATCGAAGCACAGGGCTTAAATAAACCATTATATATGGGCGGTAAAGCAATCTCACAGTTTGATAAACAAGAGTTTGCCAACAAAATCTTTGGTCTCATCCAATCTAATACAGAGTTTTTGCTCTCCGTATTTAAAATGAAAGTTTATGTAACTGAATCGCTAGAAGGATCTGGACCTAATATGAAAAACAAGAGACAACTTCCACCGGAAACTTCAGATGAAAGAAGTAAACGTATAAAATGCATTGTTCGGATTGATAACAAAAATGGTAAATAATCTTAAACTTAAGATGTATTATATTATGTAAATAATAAAAATATGAAATTACAGATGTTGGTTGTGGATATCGTGCAATTTGGATTGGTGTTATATGGTTTGTAGAATGCTTTGCAAATCAAACACTTCGTGGAAACAGTAGATGGAGAAAAATTACTGCTAACAATTATTCCGACAAATATCAAAAAGACGAGTCACAAAAGTTGTGTCAATCTGCAGGACTTGACTACAATAAACCTTTTGGGGAAAAACATTGGAATCAAATGCAGGAGTATCTCAGCACTATTGAATTGACTGACGGATCAAAAGGATTACAACTGATAATTGTCGACTCATCAAATGTCGACAATTATTTATTTCAAGGCTCTACAGACTTTCCCCAAAAACTATTCATTGAACATATTGATTACGGCAAAAACACTGGTCATTATAATTTTATTAAAGACATCAATGCTTATACGCAAATATCAAATTTATGTAAATATTGCTTAACGAAACATCAAAAAATCAATCACACATGTAAGTATGTGTGTAACTATTGTTCTGCATATCCCAAATGTGATGAAAACAGTGAGAAAATAGATTGCGATTTATGCAATCGCACATATGTTAGCGATAAATGTTATCAAAATCACAAAGATAACAATATCTGCAAAGTTAAATCAAAAACATGTAATACATGTAATGTTGAATACTCAACTGATAGGAGAGTAAAACATGTTTGCTATCATCTAAAATGTACAAAATGTAATGTGTTTTACAAAGAATCACCACATTTTTGCTATATAAAACCATTAGATATGAATAAGTTGGAAAAAGAAGACAAAGAAAACAAACTAATAGTTTGTTTTGATATTGAAAGTGAACAGATAGCTCAAAATAATGGGTTTTATGATCACAAACCTAATCTACTTATTTCATGTAAGTTATTATATAATAATTTTATGAAAGAAAATTTATACTAATTACAAATATTTTACACAGTATGTGTTTGCGACAAATGTTGGGATTACCAACAAATGGCGAAAAGATGCGATGCCTCAATTGATGAACCAAATGACGGATGTAAAGTGTGCGGATATGGTATCCGTACATTCTATAAGGATAATGTAGTCGAACAGTTTTCAGACTATTTATTCAAAGATGTCGCTGTAAGAGCATCAAAAATTAAAGCACAGTTATACGTTATTGCGCACAATTTTCGGGGATATGATGGTCATTTCATATTCCAGGAATTGTTTGAAAGACAATTTGGTGATCCGAGTGATATCATTATGAATGGTATGAAAATACTCAAAATCACAAACAATAACACATCGTTCATCGACTCACTGAGTTATTTCCAACAACCATTGGCTTCACTTCCAAAATCTTTCGGCTTTCAAAACATTGTAAGCAAAGGATTTTTTCCCCATCACTTCAACAGAAAAGAGAACTACGGCTACTCGGGTGAGATACCAGACATAAAACATTTTGGTATTGATGAAATGAGATCATCTAAAGAGTGTGTGGAGTGGTACAATGACTTCAAAGCAAACAATTACTTATGGGATTTTGAACAACAAATCAAAAAGTATTGTCTAAATGATGTAATTGTACTCACAATTGCTGTCATGGAGTTCCGCAAACTTTTCAAAGGATTCACCGGATTGGATCCAATCACACGTAGATTTACACTAGCAGGTGTTGGTCTCGAGTATTTTAGAGCTAAAATACTAAAGGATGATATGATTGGTGTCACACCCATCAATGGATATATTGACGGACGCCACAAGTCAAACAAAGGCAATGTATGGCTTGATTGGATGGAGGAGAAGAGAGGTGTGAAGATCTGTAGAGAGATGAGAATTGGACAGAACTATGCTGATGGTTGTATTCGAGATGGTGTACTCGGAGAGATATTTGAGTTCAATGGATGTTATTGGCATGGATGTCAAAAATGTACTCATCTGTTCAGACATAGAGATAACTATGATGGCATTGTACAAGTAGACCCAATCAAAGATTATCAAAGGACAATAGAAAAGGTATTTAAATAAATTATTGTTTATCTACAACTTACTTATATTTATATACACTTTAGGAAACATATTACAAGTCTAGAGGCTTCAAAGTGACATCTATTTGGGAACACGACTTTGATAAGCTTTTGACAACTGATGTTGAGTTCAAATCATATCACACAAAACGTATGGCATACTATAAAACAATTGACAAAATAGGTCACGCAAATATTCGTGAGTCGTTTTATGGTGGTCGTACAAACAATTTGTTCTTCAACGCTGATTGTACTGGTAATGAGGTGATCAAATATAAAGACGTGTGCAGTCTATATCCGACTGTACTTTCAAAATGCGAATACCCTATTGGTCATCCATCTATAATTAGTAAATTCAACGATACATCAATTGACAATTACTTTGGATTCATCAAATGTAAAGTATTGCCTCCCAAAGATCTATACATACCTGTACTACCATTAAAATCAGAAAACAAAAAGTTAGTATTTGCATTATGTAATCAATGCGCAAAGGATATGAATCCAAATAAATGTAGTCATAACGACAAAGAGAGAGCTCTCAGCAGTACTTGGTATTCTGAAGAGCTCAAACTAGCAATTGAAATGGGTTACAAAGTTATTAAAATATATGAGGTTTTGCATTATGAACGCAAAACTAATGAAATATTTAAGCCATACATACAACAATGGCTTAAACTCAAGACAGAGGCAAGTGGATGGCCTGATAATTGCACTAATGATGAGTTAAAGCGAAACTACATCAATGAGTACAAAAGTCGTGAAGGTGTGGATTTGGACTTTGATAAGATGTCACCAAATCCCGGTCTTCGTTTCATTGCAAAGTTAATGTTGAATAGTTTGTGGGGAAAACTGGCTCAAAGACCTAACCAAAAACAAACTAAACTTTGCAAAACATATGATGCATACCGTAGCATTATATCTGATGCTAAAATACAAATAAAAGGTAAAAATACATTTTAAAAAAATAATAATATAAATTATTTATTATACTATACTTTAGGAGAAATTATGCCCAATGATGAGACTATTTTAGTCAACTACCAATACATTGACGACAACTATTCATCTGCTGGAAATACAAACATTGCATTGGCATCAATGGTTACCGGAAATGCACGTATACATCTGTATCGTGAATTACACGGCATTGAAAATTCAGCAAAGGGACGAGTATTGTATTTTGATACAGACTCTGTTATTTACCGACATGACCCATCCAAAGTCTGGTACGACCCGCCGATCGGAGACTTCTTGGGTGATATGACCGATGAAATAGAAAAAGATTACAAAGAAGGGTCGTATATCAACTCATTTACTTCATGTGGTCCCAAAAACTATGGCTATCAGGTCGTTACTGGTGATGGCCGTGTGATTCAAAAAGTTAAAGTAAAAGGCATTTCAATCACTGAAGAAGTAAAGCATAAAATAAACTTTGAAAGAGTTAAAGAGACTGCTCAACACTACTTTAACAATACATCAATCACAACACTGGCTCCACAATTATGTTTCCGTTCAGATAAACTGCACAACGTGACAACAAATAAAGTAAATAAGATATATCAGGCAGTATCTGAAAAACGTAGGATTGTTAGGGGACACCCTTTATATCAAACTGTCCCCTATGGATTTTATGAATAATATGTTAAAACTATTTAATACTATTTATATTTATATTATTGTACTAATTATTTGAAATTATTTTAAATAAAATGTGATTAAAAACTATTTTTATGTTTAATTTATTTACATCAACTATAAATAAATATCTAAACATAAAACTAAGTATACATATTGAGGTCATAATTGACTATATAAAGCAATGTTTTTATAAAATTATTTTATATTCACTACAACTATGGCTAAACGACACTTCAAAGACAGTTATTTGAAAAAATTATTGGAAGGTATTGTATTATTTATGTAAATAATGTAATTAATGTATTTACATATCATTTCAGAACCACCGCTTAAGAAATTAAAACAAGACCAGTGCATTCAAACTGAATTGATTCGTTTGAAAAACATGAAATTTTATATGTTGTCAGAGCCGGGATTGAAAATCATCGTCGATAGACTGACTGCAATTGGACATAAAAATGGTATAACAGAAGATACTAACAAATTAGTAAAATACTTGTCTGAATTGGCTACCTGTGAATGGAAATTTGATACAAAATCAAATGTATAAAATTTTATAAAAGATGAATAAATTTTTTTTATTATTAAACCTATGTTTTATTTATTTAAAATGAATTGCATTAAAGTGGATCGAAAACACATTTCATTTAAACACCCATTCACTTGTATGGTCGCTGGACCTACAAGTAGTGGTAAAACTGTACTACTTAGAAATATATTGGAGAATTATAAACAAACTTTATATTTTACTGATATACCAAATAAGTTAAAAATTGTGTGGGCATACGGACAATGGCAAGAATTGTACACTAAATCTATTGCTGACTGTGATATACAATATATTGAAGGCCTACCCAATGAAGAAGAAGTAAAAGAGATTAAACCTCATCTCATAGTTATTGATGATTTGATGACTGAGTTGGGAAATAATGTTAAATTAGCAAATTTATTTACTAAAGGTAGTCATCATATGAATATAAGTGTGATATTTATATCACAAAATATATTTCATCAAGGGTCCCAAATGAGGACAATTAGTTTAAATTGTCATTATTTGATATTACTTAAAAACCCAAGAGATAAAAGACAGATAATTAGTTTAGCTTCACAGATATATCCGGAAAATTCAAAATACTTTATAGAAGTGTATACTGACGCCACATCTGTTCAATATGGTTATATTAAAGTAGACCTAAAGCAGGATACACCTGAAAAATATAGAGTACAAACAAATATTATACCAATTAATAATAAATTGAAAATTATTTGCTATATTCCTAAGTAATGTCTGATAATTTGAAAAAATATTTTAGAGATTTGCAGTTTGTTTCTAAAATAAAATGTAAGAAAACACAAAAAACATTATTGAATTATTTAGCTAAAGACCCAAAAGTATATTTAGCTATAAAAGAAATTGGATTAAATGTTATAAAAGGAAATATAAAAACTAAAAAATTGAATAAAAGTAGAAAACTTTTACTTAAAAAGTTTGAAAGGAAACAAAGTTTAAAAACTTGTAAAAGTGTTGTACAAAAAGGAAACGCTTGGATGTGGTTAATACCGTTACTAACAACTGTATACGAATTAATAAAAAAATAATGTCATTCAGAAAAGTTGAATTGGTTACTAATGATAGTGATGATGACATCGATATGGATATCTCAACAATGAGTGTGGATAGTAAACCGTTTGATAAAATTAAACCAAACACATTAGTAACTAAAAACATTGTTGACAATGTTACAAATGATGGCAATATTAAAAACAATTTATCACATATTAATAATTTTCCACATATTAATAATTCATTTTTAAGTATAATAGAAGATATGGTTTTAAAAGTTTTAATTAAAAATAATTTAATTAATACAACTAAAAAACAAAGCAAAGTTAATACAAAAGTTCATAAACCTAACAAAAAAGTTGTTAAAAAAGTAGTAAATAAAAAGATTGTTAAAAAATCTAAATCTAAAAAATCTATACAATGGATCAAAATATAAATGAGTTGTTGAATAAAATATATTATGATCCACAAAATAGTGGATCATTTAGTGGTGTAAATAATTTGTATAAAACTGCTAAACAATTAAATCCAAATATAACATTAAAATTAGTAAAAGATTGGTTAAAAGGAGAGTTAACTTATACTCTACATAAACAAGTACACAGAAAATTTATACGAAATCCTATTGTTGTGACATATATTGATGAGCAATGGGAAGCAGATTTAGCTGATATGAGAGAATTTGCTAATAAAAATGATAAATATAATTATATTTTAACAGTAATTGACTGTTTTTCTAAATTTGCATTTACTGTTCCATTGAAAGTTAAAACAGGAAAAAGCATTACAAATGCTTTTAAAACACTATTTAAAAACAGAAAACCATTATCTTTACGTACAGATAAAGGAAAAGAGTTTTTAAATGAAATATTTCAAAAATATCTGAAATTAAATAGAGTTAACTACTTTCACTCAAATGATTATAAAATAAAATGTGCTATAGTTGAACGCTTTAATCGTACATTAAAGTCACGTATGTTTAAATACTTTACTGCTAATGGTACGCGAAGATATGTAGATGTACTACAAAAACTTGTTAATGCATACAATACATCATATCACAGATCTATAGGTATGTCACCTATTGAAGTGACTACAGAAAATACAAAACAAGTATACAATAACTTATATGTTAAATCTAAAAAGCTTAAAACACCAGATGTCGCTACAGGAGATTTAGTACGTAAAGTGTACGAAATGTCTAAATTTGATAAAGGTTATTACCCTAACTGGACTGATCAAGTCTTTACTGTAGTAAAGACTATAAAAGGTGATAATCAATATGTGTTTAGACTAAGTGATGGACAAGGAAATATTATTGAACAACGATTTTATCCACAAGAGATCCAAAAGATCAAAGAAAATCTATACCGTATTGAAAGAGTTATTAGAAGTCGTGTTAGACGTGGTCGTAGGCAGTATTTTGTTAAGTGGTTAAACTATCCGGAAGAATACAACAGTTGGGTTGATAGCATTCAAGATGTCTATACTAAATAAATTGTGTAAAACTGAATTAATTTTGTTTACTATTCAAATGTCATTAATGACAATTGTAATATTTGTTAGTTTAATTAACTTAACTTTTGAAATTGGCAACAAAAATTTATGGGCAATTATTTTAACTAGTTGTATTGGATATATAATGCCTAATCCAAAACTAAAGTTATGTAAAAATGTTATAAAAGGCACTGATACTGTATTTTAAAAATAAAAATGAATTGTTTACTAATTAACATACTGTGTTTTATTTTATTTATTATATTTATTGTTGTGTTATTATTTTTAAGAGATAAAGAAAAAATTATTTGGAATTGTTATTTTGATAACAATACACAAATGAAACTCTGCGAATAATGAGTAAATATATTACTTTAGTTAATAATGTCAAAACATTTGACAATACAATGTCTGATTTTAGGACAAAATTAGGCAAAACCGTTAAACTTGATGATAGTTGGTGTGTTGGTATATCTGAAATAACTTATACCAAGTCATGGTATAATATACTAAATGATCATAAAATTACATTATTTGATGAAATGGGACGTATATATGGTAAACAGTCTAATGAATATGATGATAAGTTTACACTTAAAGCTGGCTATTATGAAACACCACAGAAATTAGTTAATGAAATTAACAATATTTTGACTTTATTTACTGACATTAAACCACCAAAATTAGCTTATAACGAGATTAATAATTTTATTACAATTCATGTTGGTATAGTTGAAAATGTAGTTAAAATATTTCCTGATTTGGGCGATGAAATTGAAAACATTTTAGGTTTAAAAGATAGAAAAGCTACACATAATTATTATTATGGTAGCAATAGCTTGGTTAATATAGTATTCAATGGAATTGAAAATAAAAATATTATTAAAGGCTATCATCCTGTAGAGATTAGTGGCGGTTTTCATTCACTATATTTATATAGTGATATTGTATACCCATCACTAGTTGGTGATACATTTGCACCTCTACTGAGAGTAGTTGAAATACCTAGAAAATATAAATTTGGAGATACAGTACATTTAAATTATGAAAGACCTCAATATAGACCTGTAAGACTCAATGAATTTGAAACACTTGAAATATCTATAAAAGATGATAGTGGTTTATCTATACCATTTAAATTTGGTAGAGTAACTATAACTTTGCATTTTATTAAAGTATGAATAATCCATATATTGATTACTATAAAATCCAAGCCGGTAACGGTATTGTATCTTATGCTGGACATAGATACCAGTCCGGAAATGGTATATTTGGAAAAATATTTAAACACATTAAACCTGCATTAAAATATGTAGCAACTAAAGGATGGGATGCATTTAACGGTATTGGTAATGATATACTATCTGGTAAATCATTCAAAGAAGCCGGCACAAATCAGCTGATACGATCAGCTGATACAATTTTAACAGATGTTAAAAATAAAGTTTCAAATGTTAGACAACAAAAAGGTTTAGGACGTAAACGTAAATTAAAAACAAAAACTAAACCAAAATCTTATAAAAGACGTAAAACAGTTAAGAAAAAACTAAACAAAGAAAATACTAAAAATGTCTACAATACACGAATTATCATCTCTAATGACACTTCCAGAAATGGATGTCTTTGGAGTACCACCTACCCAACTAATGATTGAACGAGATGTTCAAACTGAACACCGTCCAATAAGTACATTATCTAATTCAACAAATACTATTGAGTTTGAAGTGCATACAGGTTTAAATGAATATATTAATTTAAGCAAAAGTGAGCTATATTTGTGTTTAAAATTTAAACTACAAAAATCTACTGTATCAACAACCCCTGAAGTTAAACAAGAAGACTGGAAACTAATATCTCCAATCAATTACTTAATGCATTCATTTATTAAACAAATTGATGTTAATATTGGTCAAACAACTGTTACAACATCATCAGTGAATTATTCATATGTGTCATATATTGACACATTACTTAACAGTAATAGAGATGCAAGAAAAACGCATTTAGAGACTGCATTTTGGCATAAAGATGAGACACCTATGGATTCGGTAAATGAAATAAGAAGTAGTCGTATACGACCGTCAGGTAACTCGTTATCTGACGGGTGTGAAGTTGAAATGTATGGCAATTTGCACATTGATTTAGCATCACAAGTAAAGTCATTACTTGGAGGAGTCACACTGAATATTAAAATCTATCCACAAGATCCCAAGTTTTATTTAATTTATGATAAAACATTGATACCAACAGTTGAAATAATGGACGTAAGACTGTTTATGCATAAATCTATTGTTAACCCGCAAGTAGTTGTGGCACACAATAGAGCACTTGAAAGTGCTAATGCCCGCTATTTTATTACACGAAAGGAAGTAAAGACATCAATTATAGCTAAAGACACATTAGATTGTTATTTAAATAATATAATCAATGGAGTGGTTCCTAGAAAAATATATATTGGTTTTGTTAGTAACGAAGCATATAATGGTTCATATAATATGAACCCATTTTATTTTAAAAATTACAATATCCGACACATTGCTTGCTATGTTGATGGCACTCAATATCCACACAGACCATACACACCAGACTTTACAAATAAAAAATATATGCGTGAATACTTTGGATTATTTGAAACAGCAAATCAAATCAAACATTCAACAGATATTGACATAACACGGGAAGAGTATGCTGAAGGTTATACATTATTTGGATTCAATTTTACACCGGATTTATCTGACGGAGTAGCAAAAAGTGGTTATGTATCAACAGTTGTTAGAGGTAACTTACGAGTTGAACTTAAGTTTGCCTACCCTATACAAGAGACTGTAACTGCAATCATATTTGTGAATATGATAGTTGTGTAGAAATAGAGAGCTCAAGATTTGCTATTAAAAATTTTCAATAAATTACTATGAATACATTACAAATAAATAATTATTTTAAAAATTGTAATAAATATTATGGTACATATCCTAGAGATATGCTACCAAATATTATACCAAAAGCTAGTGGTGTTATTATTAATACAGATAAAGCTAGTGCTCCTGGGGAACATTGGGTTAGTGTATACAAAACAAATAATGGTAGCATTATATATTTTGATTCATTTGGTTTACAACCACTACATATTGATATCTTAAATTTTATAAAAGACAATACTGTAAACGGTTGGTATTACAACTGTATTAATTTTCAAAGTGTATACTCTAATACTTGTGGATTATATTGTATTTATTTTTTAACTAATTATTTTAATGGCGGATCATTTGAACAAATCCAAACTGTGTTTGGTTTAACCCTCACATTAATGACTGTATTGCCAAATTATTATGTAACTGGTAAATGTCATTTATCAGATGTGTATAAAAATTTTAGTGATTATTATAATATTTACATTAAAATAAAAGATATTTACAATGAAAAGTTTCTTATTGTTATGACTGATGTAAACGTAATTAATGGTACGTTAGCAAATATTGCGTCAACATATAGACATCGCATTGAGCGCTATTTTATAGAAGAAGGGTTTCCTCTCAACAACGAACACGACTTACTTTTTATAGTAAACAAACTTAATCTCTAAAATGAGTAAAATTAATCAAATCTGTGGTGTAATGGACGCACAAGGTTTTGTTTATAACAATATCTTTGTCCCCCGTGAGATTGCAATAATATCTCACACTTGTAAAATGTCTGAGTTGTGTGAGACAAACCTAACTTATAGAGATATGGAATTGAAAGATCGGATTACCAACCTTTATTTGGCCAACAACTTATTGGGACTATCGTTACGTACAGTGAACACTGAGATAACACAAAACTCAACAATGGATGCCAAACAAATTATTATTGAGATGTATGAGAAAATCAAAAGCAAAGAAAAGCCATACATTGGTATTAAGTGTCTACAATTGGCGGATCTATTGGACATGTGTGCTATAATGTATATTTGAATGATGACTAAAATTTTATTTAAAAAAAACTCATTATGTATTAAATAATTAAAATTATATATAGGTATCCAATTTTTTTTGTATAATTGTGTATATCATTAATATAGTATTACAATATATATATATACATATATAGCTCCCATAGTATAATAATATAATTAAATTTATTCCCTGATAAAAATTATTAGAAATTTACTCAGGGAAATTTATATAAACTAAAAATTTCTATTCTAATTGTATAAAAATAATGATCCATTTAAATATTATTTTTTTTAATAAATAATGCTATTTATAAATTTTTGAACTTAAGTTAAAGTTTATTATAACGTAAAGTATCTTTTAATTAAAAAAAAATGAAAAAATACTAATATTTTTTTTTATTTCATGTCATTTTTTTAAGGTATTATAAGATATAGTCCTCAATCTCTATGTCATAAAATATGAATAAATTAGTCGACAAATTGGTTGACTGGTTGACCAGGTTTTCTGGCGATGACGACAACCAACAAATCGATAGTAATCTATTGGGTATTGAATTGTTTTATAAATACATGAGATATAAAACATTGATAGTCACTACCAGTACTGATGACTATTTTAACGGTATATTTAACCGAAAACGTCGTATCGTTGCTTATCTACAAATTGCTAACATATGGATACATGCCTTAAAATTTCTGATATTATTTCTAAGTAATAATGAAAATCTAGATTTTTTATTAGCAAATCCCATGTATTTGATTAATCAAAAACATGTATTGGAATTAATTACAGCAGTCATTGACACATTTGTAGCATTGATTGGTAATATTTTTAATAATAATAATAATAATTTTTATTAAACTTATAATTTATTTATTTAAAAAATAGATTTCAATAAAGTTTTTTTTTGTTTATTTATTTATTAATAACTATTATTTTTATTTTAGAAATAATTATATTTTAAAAGCCAATAAAAGTGAATATATCAATATATTTATAAATATATACTAACATAATATATATTATAATTTTTCTAAACTGGATGTATAAACTTTTTATTGATTTCAATAGTGATTATATATATATATATATATATATATATATATATATATATATAAATACTAATCTTATATATTGTATATATATATATTTTATCTGTTAAACTAATCTTATACAGTATATATATATAATATATATAAATATAATATTTATGTTTTATACACTAGTTGTATAAACTTAGAATTTATTTATTTTAATTTATCTAAAAAATTATATAATTATATTTATAAATAGTAATATCAAAATTTTATTTATTTTAAAAATAATTTTCTAGGTACATATTTGCTATACAATGAACACAATGGTACTGGTAGATTTTATTATTTTTATAAACGATTAAAATTTCAATCCAGTTTACAATTATATGGCAAACAATTGATTAGATTCAACAAAAATTGTTTGTTTGTTTCAAAATATGTTATAATTGCCAGCGAACTACTTAAATACAGTATAACATTGGTTGTAATTTTTATATCTATATTGACATTAATATATGTCCCTGATCATTACTATATATCAATGACAATTATATGGATAGTATTGGCAATTATCGGCTTACGTACCCTAACAGCACATTTGCTCAGTTGCTTTTATTACGTTTACATTGTTTCACTGTATTTAACATTAAGATTTGAGCAAGTTAATTTAAAAATTAAAAAATTGAAAAAATCTAAAAAAAGTAAATATAAATATACATGAATTTTATATATTGATTTAAATATAATATATTTTGAATAGTTAAAAAAAATAATTATATATATATATATATATCTAATTTTTTTTTGCAATTAAAACTTATTTATTTTAGAGTCTAACGTAAAGCTATACAAAACCATAATTAAATACAATGATTGTTTAGCACTGGTAGTCGAAATTAACTCATGGATGAAATATTTAATATTTTTCTATTACTATCTATTTATACCCGGATATGATTTTTTGTATAATTTTTGTAATTTACGAGTCGAGTATTATTTGGAAATTTTTGATTTCATTGATTATAATTACATTCGGTTTAAACATGTTTTATGTCAACCATTTGTTGTGTTTGATCGGTATATCTGCACATAAATCCTATGGCTGTTTGTCTGGACTGTTGGCCCGCAATCAACGGCTACTGTCGCCGACAATGCGATTGAAAACCGGACGACTCTGTGAACTACTAAGCGGTCCATTGATTGGCATTTATTGTTGGGATTTATTTCCGTTTAGTAATTATGAGTTTTATTTATTGATAGCCAACTGTTTTTGTCAGTTTACACTGTTTCTTGGTTTTGTTATTTAGTATTTTTGTAAATTATAATTAACTAATTAATTATTTTTTTTTAATATTAGAAATAGTATTATTTTTATTTGTTTAGTAATAATAATATAATAATAATAGTAAGTTATAAAATTAATTAGTTATCATTATTGTAATAATTAAGAAATCTAATAAAAGTAAATATATATATATATATTTTATATTATTATTAATACATGAATTATATATATTGATATTATATATATATATATATATTTATCTATATATTTATAATTTTAATTTAATATACAATTATAAATAGTTTCAAAAACTTTCATAGTTGATTATTTTTATTATTATAATAATAATTATTACACAAATTATATATATATATATTTATAATACAAATTTAATATACTAAATAGTTTTTTTTTAAAAAAATAAATATTTTTTATTTTATTAAAACTTATTTTAGAGCCTAACTTAAAGCTATACAAAACATTAATTAAATTCAATGAATGTTTAGCACTTGTAGTTAAAATTAACTCATGGATGAAATACTTAATATTTTTCTATTACTATTTATTTATACCCGGATATGATTTTTGTTTTATTTTTATAATTTATGAGTCGAGTATTTTTTGGAAATATTTTTTTTTATTGGTTATAATTGCTTTCGGTTTGAATATGTTTTTCGTCAACCATTTGTTGTGTTTGATTGGCATAACTGCACATAAATCCTATGGCTCACTATCGGGACAGTTAGCCCGCAATCAACGGTCGCTGTCGCGGACAATGCGACTGAAATTGGGTCGACTCTGTGAACTACTAAGCGGTCCATTGATTGGCATTTATTGTTGGGATTTATTTCCGTTTACTAACTATGAGTTCTACTTATTGATAGCTAACTGTGCCCTACAGTTCACACTATTTCTCGGTTTTCTTATATAGTATTTATTAATAAATTATTATTTATTTATTTATTTTCAAAAAAAATATTAGAAATAGTATTAATTTTTTTATTTGTTTTAATCTATTTAATTAGTATTATTATTTTATAAATTTATCTATTAAATTGTTATAATTTTATTACACTACTAATAGATATATGCTATAGATTCTTAGATTACATGATTACAAATTTATATTAATAGTAAGCATAAAAATCAATTATGAATACAAATATTATTTTTATTATTAAATTATAGATATGATTAAAATTTAATGACTAGTATAATAATTTCAAATTATATATTGAAAGAATAATTTTTTTACATAACATAAATAATTTTTTTTATAAATACATTAATTATTAGATTATTATTATTATTATTATTATTATTTTTTATTACTATTTATATTATTTATTGTATTTATTATTTTTAAAAGTTATATATTTTCTTATATATATATATGTTTTTTTAATTATATTAACATTACATAATAATTTGTGATCTTATTTAACATTTCATTAATAGCTTTGTTCATAATAAGTCTAGACTATAACTATAAGGTTTGAATTTATTGGATATTTAATAAAATTATATTATAAATAAAATATTAATTAACTTCGATGTCTATATATATATATATATATATAATTGTTATATATAGTTATTGGCTCATTTAATTGATTTTTAATTAAAGTTAAATGTTTTATTATTTTATGCATTAAATATTAATATTAATAATAATAATAACTACTAAATTATGCTTGAAGAAATTTTGCTATTTTATGCAATATTTTAATTTAAATAATTTTCACATGAAATTTATTTATAAATAAGTTATATATAAGTATTTTTTTTATTAATTTTTGATATGAAAATTTAAATAACAATAATATTGTTGTTTTAAAATAAAAATTTCAAATTAATATAAACAATACTAGACATAAATATTAAAATCAATATAAAAAACTAATCAATTATTTATATATTATAGATATTTTTTTAATAAACATAGACTTTGAAAAATATATTAAATTATAAATATATGGTATATATTATAATAATAAATAATTCATTTATTTATAATTTTGCAGTAAAATTAATTTCTTATAATATAATTGTCACAAAAAACTAATTATTTTTTTCAAATACCAATTAGTTATTATTAATTTTATTTATTTAATATTTAATAATTGATAATTTTGTGAAATAATGTCAATAAATAATATAATCAACAAATTGTTATATTTGTTAACCGGTTTTAAAGCCGATGATTACAACCAACAACACATTGGGGGTAAAGTATTAGGCCATCAATTGTTTCAGCGATACATTACTAGTAAAACCATATTAGTGGCCAACAGTAGTCAGGATTATTTTTCGGGTATATTTACCGGAAAACGTCGTTTAGTTGCTTACCTACAGTTGATTATTGTATGGATACATGTCTGGAAATTTTCAATATTATTTCAAAGTAATGATGAAAATCTAGATTTTTTATTAGTCAATCAAATGTTTTATATGAATCAAAAACATATTTGGGAATTGATTATAGTATTGATTCATATGTTTGTTGGTTTTATGGGTAAGTATTTTATTGATGATGAAAATAATATATTTTATAAAATTTTTAAATAATTATTATTTTTTAAATTTTCCTAACAAAGAAAACAATAATACTTGGACATTTAACTAACTATATATATATATATATAATTATTTGAATAGATATTTATTAATTAATATATTAACTAACATATATATTATACAAAAAACACTTGTACTGGGACATTTTATAATTTTACATTTAACTAATTATATATTAATATATATGAAATATAATATAATATAATATATATTTATATATATAATTAGTTAAATACATATTTATTAATTAATTGTTTATCATCTAAATTAATTTTATATAACAATTAGTTTCTTAGTGACATTTAATTTTTTTACATAACTTTATATTTTTAGCTACATATATATATTATATAGAGAAAACAATGGTACTGGGACAATTTATATTTAAATAATTATATATTTATGATATATATATATTAGTTAAATACATATTTATTAATTAATTGTTTATCTAAATAATTTTAAATAACAATTATTTATTTAGTCAAATTTAAGTTGATTTCTATAAAATTTATTAATTTTTTTAAGGTACATATTTATTATACAATGAACACAATGGTACTGGTACATTTTATAATTTATATCAACGATTTGAATGGCAATCAAGTTTACAATTATATGGCAAACAATTTGATAGATTTAACCGAAATTGTTTGTTAGTCGCAAAATATGCCATAATTATGGGCGAAATATTCAAATACGGTATAATTATTGTATTAATTTTCTGGTCAATATTGATGATGATTGTAGCCTATAGTCAATGCTATATATCAATGATAATCGTATGGATAGTATTGGCTATTATAGGCGCACGTATGATATCCGCACAGTTATTGAATGCTTTCTATTCAGTATATATTGTATCACTATATTTGACATTAAGATTTGACCAGGTTAACTTAAAAATCATCAAAAATGATAAAAGTAATTTTTGTGTTTTTTTAACTCATAGATATTTTAAAATTAAATATTCAACTAATATTTGATATTTTTATTTATTT
The DNA here is from genome assembly GCF_028296485.1 of Oppia nitens. NCBI lineage: Eukaryota > Metazoa > Arthropoda > Arachnida > Sarcoptiformes > Oppiidae > Oppia > Oppia nitens. The sequence continues at coordinate 830,577 of NW_026533191.1, forward strand.
TTTTTAAATAAATATTTAGAACTAAACATCAATTTAAATCTAAATATTTTTATTTAAATCTAAATATTTTTAATTTTAATAACTAATTAAATACATGTTTTTTTTGTTAAATAATTTTTAAATTATTAATATTTTTTTATATATATATAATAAATTATTTAGAGATAAACATAAATCTAAACGAAATACTCTATGAATACAATAGCTGTATATCACTGGTAGCCGAAACTAACTCCTGGTTTAAAGATATCGTATTTATTTATTACTATATATTTATACCCGGATTAGATTTTTGCTTAATTTTTGTAATCTATGAACCAAATATTATATTGAAAATCTTGGTTTCATTACTATCTATTATTTTCATTACAAACATGTTTTATGTCAACCATTTGTTGTGTACGATCGGCATATCTGCACATAAATCCTATGGCTCTCTATCGGGACAGTTAGCCCGCAATCAACGGTCGCTATCGCGGACACAGCGACTGAAATTGGGTCGACTCTGTGAACTACTAAGCGGTCCATTGATTGGCATTTATTGTTTGAATTTATTTCCGTTTACTAACTATGAGTATTACCTATTGATAGCAAACTGTTTTTGTCAGTTTACACTGTTTTTGAGTTTTGTTATATAATAATTACTAAATTATAATATATTATTATATTATTTTTTAATTATTATTAAAAAATAGTATTATAATTTATTTGATTAATTATTTATCTATTTAATTAGTATATATATATATATATGAATATTATACTGTAAAAATCATAATACAATACTGTATATAATAGTTTTATAATTGTATTAATATATCATATATATTTATGCACTATTATCAAACTATTAATTGGTTTTTTAATATAGTATTTAATAAATTATAGATTTATTAATTTGTTTTTTTAATATTAGAAATTGTATTATTTTTTATTTGTTGTAATCTATTATTAAGTATTATTAGTTTAAGTCAAGTTTTTTTTTGTCAAAATTCTATAATTTTTGATTACACTACTAATTTTATATGCTATACATTATTATCATTAAAATGATTGATATTAATAGTAACAATTTTATTTTTTAAATGATTACTTAATTTTCAATAAAATTAAACAGTATCAAAAATAAGCATTAAAAAAATTCAATCATAAATCAACACAATATTAGTGGAATATAGATATGAATTTAATTAATTAATTTAATTTAATTAATTTAATTATGATAAATATTTAGTAAATACTATAATAACTACAAACTATATATCAATAGAATTAATTATAATTAATAAATTTAATAAAACTTAAATTATTAATAAATTAATTATTAGATTATTAATATTTATTGATTACTATTTATAAGTTTTATTGTATTTATTTTTGTTATATATATATAGGAATATTATAATGTAAAAATCATAATATTGTTTGATAATTATATTAATATAACATATAATATTTATGCATTTATTTCAAATTTCACAATAGCTTTGTTACTGTATGTTTGAATTTATTGGATATTTAATTATAAATTACAATAAAATATTAATTAAGTTTAATGATTAATAAATATAATATATAATTATAATAATAATAAATACATAATTAATTGATTTTTAATTGAAATAAAGTTGTCATAAAAAGTTTTTAAATAGACATTTAAGTATTATTTATATAAAAATATATCATATAAATTCAAAAAAAAATTTTCCTAAAAATACTAATTAGTTTTTTTGTTTGTTGTTTTAATTATAACATTATTTAATGCTGATAATCATTTATCCAATATATTATTTCATATTATTAGTGAAAAATATTAATTAAACTATCAAGGTCAATAGTATTAAAAAAAATTATCGCACAATTTTATAGATTTATAGATATTATAAAAAAAACATTTAAAATGAAAAATATTGTAATTATTGGCTAATAGTTTTTATTTTGTTGTTGAAACCATAATTATTGTATAAAAAAATACTGTATCATCTATTAAACAATATTTAAATATTATTTTTTTTACTATAAATACTTAATTGATAGCTAACTGTGCCCTACAGTTCACACTATTTCTCGGGGTTTTTTTATATAGTATTTATAGTAAATTATAGATTTATTTATTTTTTTTAAATATTAGAAATAGTATTATTGTTTTTATTTGTTGTAATCTATTATTATAAGTATTATTAGTTTAAGTCAAGTTTTTTTTTGTCAAATTACTATAATTTTTTTATTATACTACTAATTATATATATATATATTCTATACATTATTATCATTATAATGATTACAGTTTTAGATTAATATTTATTAAAAAAAAATATTATTTTAATGATTACTTAATAATATTTTTGTTTTAATTAGATGTCTAATTAAACTAAAAACAGTATTAAGAATAAGTAATAATACATATATATATATATATATTTTTTTTGATTACTATATATAAGTTTTACTATATTTATTATTTTTTTTAAAAAATTTCTTATATATTTATATAGGAATATTTTAATGTAAAAATCATAATATATTTTATTTATTATACTTACAATAAAACTTCAATGTCTATAAAACTGTTACCCAAAGTTTTTTTTAAAAAAAATATTAGAAATTTAATGACTGATATAATAACAACAAACTTTATATATATTTATATACAGTATATATATATAACAATAGAAAGAAAAAATTTACAGAAATTAAATTATACATAATTTAAACATATATTATTAGATTTGTATTATTTTTTTTATAATTATATTATACTGTAGAAATCATAATATATAATAGTTTTATAATTGTATTAATATTTCATTTATATATTTATGCACTTATTTAACATTTCACTAATAGCTTTGTTCATATAATAAGTCTAGAATATAACTATATGTTTGAATTTATTGGATATTTAATTAATTTTTTTTTTAAAATAAATATATTACTTATAAATTAAAATTATAAATAATAATATTAATTAACTTTGTTGTCTATATTTAACTCATAAAAATCAATTATAAATTATCATTTATAAAATATTGACACAATACATAAAAATAATATTTAAAAAAAATAAATACATAATTCATTGATTTTTAATTGAAGTAAAGTTAAATGCATTATTCTGCAATAAAATTGTCAAAAAAATGTTGAAATTTATATAAAAAATAATATATATATATATATATATATATACTAGTACTTGTACATAGAAATACAATATATATATATTATGTATATATTCATAATATAGTTATAGTTATATATATACATATACTTTAGTTATTGACTCATAAAATCAATTATAAATCGTATTTATAAATACAATATATAATAATAATAATAATAATAATAATAAATACATAATTAATTGATTATTAATTAAAATAAAGTTTTAATAAAAAGTTTTTTAATAGGCATTAAATTATTATTTATATAAAAATATTATTAATAATATATATATATAGATTATATATATATATATGTACATAGAAATACAATATATATATATATATATACAGTATATATATTATGTATATATTCATTAAATTACATCAACAAAAAAAATATTTCTAAAAATACTAATTAGTTTTTTTTGTATGTTTTAAGATTAATATTATTTAATGCTGATAATTATTTATTTAATATTTTTTCATATTATATAAAATATAAATTAAACTATCAAGGTCAAATGTATCAAAAAATCTTTATTATATTATTTAAAAAAAACATTTAAAATGAAATAAAATAAAATATAATATAATTATTTAACTATAGTTTATATTTATGAAACTATAATTATTATATTAAAAAATATTAAAAAATTATTATTATTACTTTTTTATAATTAATGATATTTAATGTTTAGTTATTATAAAGTAAAGTTTTTTTTAAATAAAAGTAAAATAGCATTTTTAAGATATATATATAAAATATATAGTATCTGTCAATTAAATAACAATATGAATAAAATAGTCGACAAATTGCTTGACTGGTTAACCGGTTTTCGTGTGGACGACGACCAACACATTAGAAACGGTAATGTATTGGGTATTGAATTGTTTTATAAATACATTAGAGATAAGACACTGATAGTCACTACCAGTACTGATGACTATATTAACGGTATATTTAACCGAAAACGTCGTATCGTTGCTTATCTACAAATTGCTAACATATGGATACATGCCTTAAAATTTTTGATATTATTTCTAAGTAATAATGAAAATCTAGATTTTTTATTAGCAAATCCCATACATTTGATTAATAAAAAACATGTAATGGAATTAGTTATGGTAATGATTGACATATTTGTTGGTTTGCTTGGTAATATTATTTTTAATAATATTTTTTAAAATATTTTTAATTATTTATTTTTAAAAACTCATTTTAATATAGTTTATATACATGTATATATTAATAACTATTATTTTTTGGAAAAATAATTTTATTTTACAAGCTAATAGTGATTATATATATAAATACTAATCATATATACTGTATATTTATTTATTTAAACTGTTAAACTAATCTTATACAGTATATATATATATATATATAAATATAATATTTATGTTTTATAATTTTTGTACTACTAGTTGGAAATAATGTTAGCATATATTTATTTTTTTAAATTTTAAAATTAATTTATTAATAACTATTGTTTTTATTTTAGAAATAATTGTATACATATATATGGAAATGGATATATATATATATATATACTAAATTTATATATGTATATACTACCATTATATATATATTTAAATGTAACATTTATATATTTTATAATTTTTTTTTTTAAAACTAGTTGTAAATCTATCTTAGCGTATTTTTATTTTAATTTATCTTAAAATTTTTTTTTAATAATAAATTTCTAGGTACATATTTGTTATACAATGAACATAATGGTACTGGTATGTTTTATTATTTTTATAAACGACTTGAATTGCAATCCAAACTAAAATTATATGGCAAACAATTTAGACGATTCAATAAAAATTGTTTATTTGTTTCAAAGTATGTGATAATTGCCAGCGAACTACTCAACTATACTATAACATTGGCAGTAATATTGATGTATATATTGTTATTAATTTATTACCCTGGTCAATGTTATATATCGATGACAATTATATGGATAGTATTGGCAATTATCGGTTTGCGTACAATATCGGCACTATTGCTTAGTTTCGTTTATTACGTATACATTGTTTCACTTTATCTAACATTAAGATTTGAGCAAGTTAATTCAAAATTTGCAAAAAATAATAAAAGTTTGTATAAAATTAATAACTATTATTATTAGATTATTATTATTATTTGATTATTATTATTATTAGATTATTATTATTATTATTAGATTATTATTATTATTATTAGATTATTATTATTATTATTATTAGATTATTATTATTATTATTAGATTATTATTATTATTATTAGATTATTATTAATATTATTAGATTATTATTATTATTATTATTAGATTATTACACGAATTATATATATATATATATATATTTATTTTTTACTAAATAGTTTTTTTTAATTAATAAAAAACTTATTTTAGAGCCTAACGTAAAGCTATTCAAAACATTGATTGAATTCAATGATTGTTTAGCACTGGTAGTCGAAATTAATTCATGGATGAAATATATATTATTTTTCTATTACTATCTATTTATACCCGGATACGATTTTTGTTTGATTTTTATAATATATGAGTCGAGTATTATTTGGAAATTTTTGATTTCATTTATGATAATTGCTTTCGCTATAAACATGTTTTATATCAACCATTTGTTGTGTTTGATTGGCATAACTGCACATAAATCCTATGGCTGTTTGTCTGGACTGTTGGCCCGCAATCATCGGCTACTGTCGCCGACAATGCGACTGAAATTGGGTCGACTCTGTGAACTACTAAGCGGTCCATTGATTGGCATTTATTGTTGGGATTTATTTCCGTTTACTAACTATGAGTTCTACTTATTGATAGCTAACTGTGTCCTACAGTTCACACTATTTCTCGGTTTTCTTATATAGTATTTATAGTAAATTATAGATTTATTTTTTCAAATATTAGAAATAGTATTTTTGTTTAGTCAAGTTTTTTTTGTTGTTAAATTACTATAATTTTTTTTATCACACTACTAATTATATATATATGCTATACATTATTATCATTAAAAATGATTACAGTTTTATATTAATATAAATTTGAAAAAAAATTAGTTTAATAATTACTTAATAATATTTTTTTGATTTAATTATATGTCTAATTAAACTAAAAACAGTATTTAGAATAAGCAATAATATATATATTTTATTACTATATATAATTTTTATTTTATTTATTATTATAATCTGTAATTATTATTATATACAGTATATAATATATAGGAATATTTTAGATGTAAAAATCATAATATAATTTTTATAATTTTATTAATATTACAGATATATATATTTATGCACTTATTTAACATTTCACTAATAAATTTGTTAATAATAAGTCTAGTCTATAACTATATGTTTGAATTTATTGATTATTTAATTAAATTACAATCTAAATAATATATTAATTTTACTTCAATGTCTATAAAACTTTTACCCAAAGTTTTTTTTTAATATTAGAAATTTAATGACTTCTATAATAACCTCAAACACAATATATATATATAACAATAGAAAGAAAAAAAATTAATAAGAAATTAAATAAGAAATTAAATAATACATTATTTATACATTTATTATTAGATTTGTATTATTTTTTGTTGTTGATTAATATTTATGTTTTACTATATTCAGTATTATTTAAAAATAATATATATATATATATATATATATATATGAATATTATAATGTAAAAATCATAATATATAACAATTTTTTAATTGTATTAATATTATATATATATATATATATATATTTTAATTCACTGGTATTACTAGTATATGTCACTACTATCAAATCAATTAACATCAAATTGTTTATATACAGTATATTATATACATATTTATATACATTGTTTTTAAGCATCAATTATCAAAAATCAATATTTAATATTTAGATTTGATTATATTTATATATTATATAGAATTTATATATAGAATATATATATAGAATATATATATATATATATACAGTACAATAAAAATCATTGTTAAGAAAAAGTGATTTATTAGTATTATTATTATTACCGCAAATAAATATTTCAATAATTCTATAACTATTGATATATATAATATATATATATATATATATATATATATATATATATATATATATATATACTTATTGTATATAATTTTCATTTTAAACAATTTTTATTAAGTTTTGTTATTGAATTGCATTTAATTTGCTTTAATACTACAGTATTTAATGTAATTATTATGTTTTTCTAAAAATAATTTATATTATTTTTGTTTTAATATTATTTTATAGGTTTTCTTATACTTTTGAATTATAATATATTTTTTTATTTTAATGCATTTATTTAAATATTTATTTCATAATTTACAATTAGTCTATTAAGGTCAATCAAGGTGATCAAATAATATTTTATTATTAACTAATTATATATATATATATATATATATAATATATATATTAATGTTCTCATCAATCTAATTTTAGCAATTTATTTTTTTAACTAAAATATCTAATTAAATATGAATTCTTACTAAATATTTAAAATAACTTATAAAAAACAAAGTTTTTTATAAAGTTCATAAAACTAATATTATTATTATTATTATTATTATTATTATTATTATTATTATTATTATTATTATTATTATTATTATTATTATTATTATTATTATTATTATTATTATTATTATTAATATTATTATTATTATTATTATTATTATTATTATTATTATTCTAATTGTATGTACTGTACTATATAAAAACTAAAAAATAATTATATAAAATATATTATATATTTGCAATCATTGACAATCATTATTGATCATCACTACACACAGTCATAAAACATTTATTATAATTAGTATATATATATATATATTTATATAATATCTAAACTGCATATAATTAAAAAAAATAAAATAAATTATTATAATTATCGTATAATAAATATTAAAATATTGTTTTTTTTATTATTAATTTTATAAAATATTTAAAAAAAAACAAATGTCAAAATTAGCAAAAATTACTAATAAATTGCTAAAATTGTTTACCGGACTGAATGATGATCAACACATCGGCGGTAAAGTATTGGGCATTGAATTGTTTCAACAATATCTCCGACAAAGTTGTCTACTAATAGCTAACAGCGCTGAAGACTATTTTGACGGTAGGTTTACCCGTAGGCGCCGTTTGGTTGGTTATCTACAGAATCTGAATCTATGGTTACATGTATTAAAATTTGGTATATTATATGCCAGTAATGATCAGTCAATGGATTTTCTGCTATTCAATCAATTATATTTGATCGATAAAAAACATTTACTTGAATTGGTTATAGCAATGATTGTATTGTTTATGGCATCAATTAGTAAATATTTTTTTTTAAAAATTAATTATAACTATAATTGATTTTATAAATTTGTTTTTAAATTAATTTTGAAATTGACTTTAGAATTGATTTTAAATTGATTTTAAAATTGATTCATAAAATTGATTCAAAAAATTGATTTTAAAAATTGATTTAAAAATTGATATTATTTTTCTTTTTATTTAAATAATCAGGTACTTATTTTTTAATTAATTATAACTATAATTGTTTTTAAATTGATTCAATAAATTGATTCAATAAATTGATTCAATAAATTGATTCAATAAATTGATTCAATAAATTGATTCAATAAATTGATTCAATAAATTGATTCAATAAATTGATTCAATAAATTGATTCAATAAATTGATTCAATAAATTGATTCAATAAATTGATTCAATAAATTGATTCAATAAATTGATTCAATAAATTGATTCAATAAATTGATTCAATAAATTGATTCAATAAATTGATTCAATAAATTGATTCAATAAATTGATTCAATAAATTGATTCAATAAATTGATTCAATAAATTGATTCAATAAATTGATTCAATAAATTGATTCAATAAATTGATTCAATAAATTGATTCAATAAATTGATTCAATAAATTGATTCAATAAATTGATTCAATAAATTGATTCAATAAATTGATTCAATAAATTGATTCAATAAATTGATTCAATAAATTGATTCAATAAATTGATTCAATAAATTGATTCAATAAATTGATTCAATAAATTAATTCAAAAAATTGATTTTAAAAATTGATATCATTTTTTATTTTTATTTAAATAATCAGGTACTTATTTTTTAATTAATTATAACTATAATAAATTTTAAATTCGTTTTTAAATTGATTCAATAAATTGATTAAATAAATTAATTCAAAAAATTGATTCAAAAAATTGATTCAAGAAATTGATTTTATTTTTTTTATTATTTTTATTTAAATAATCAGGTACATATTTATTATACAAAGAGTATAATGGTACTGGCAAATTTTATGAATTATATCATTTATTGGAAATGCAAAAATCATTGAAATTATATGGCAATCGATTGACTAGATTTATGACTAACTGTATATTTATATCGAAATATATAATAATTTTGTGTCAACTACTTAAATATGGACTATACATATTGATTATGCTAATGACAATGCTAACATTGATAAATTACCATGGTCAATGTTATATAGTGTCGACAATCATATGGTCAGTACTATGCATTTACGGGGCGCGTACAGCGTCGGCACTGTGTGTCACTGCCTTTTATTACGTGTATATTGTGTCACTATATTTGACATTAAGATTTGAGCAAGTTAATTTCAAAATTAAATACTCGCGAACTCATAGTAATTATTATTTTTAATTTTTGTTAATTTAAAAAAACTTATTAAATTGAAATAATTAATATTTCTATATATATATTACCGTAAATGTGTGTTTTATTTCCCATATGGAATTTTATATAAAAAAAAATTATGAAAATTAGTATTTTTCATATGGTAAAAAACTCGCATTTTTTGCCACCCTTTGTAAATTAAGTCTATGTGGGAAAAAGCAAAATTTGGGGGGGGAGGGAACTGTAATTGTGACCAATCTATTAAAATCGGTATATTTTAGATAATATTATCGGTAATTAATTAATTAGTTATAACGATGTTTAACAATAACTTGATTTTTTTGTATATATTTAAAGTATCTATATATATACAGTATATATATATATATATATATATATATATATATATATATTATAAATCGGTAAATAGATAGCATATTCAACTAGGGGTTTGGAACAACTAGAGACGTCCAAATACAAAGGGGGTGGAAAATCTTAAAAATATATTTTTTTAAAAACAGGGGGGTGGGAAATTATTATTGAAAGTAAAAAAAACTATATTTTTCTTATTATGGGAGAAAACTCGCATTATTTCCCATGACATTTCCATATGGGATAGAAAACATAATTTAACGGTAACCTAAAATAATAATAATTATTATTACTATTATTATTATTGTAAATACAGATCTAAACGTCAAACTATACGAAACACTGGTTGAATACAATAGTTGTTCAGCACTGGTAGCCGAAATTAATTCATGGTTTAAGGGTATAATGTTTATCTATTATTATTTATTTATACCCTGTTGCGATTTTGTTATTATATTTATTATATATGAATCGAGTATTATATGGAAACTATTGCTAACAATCGGTTTAATTGGTTTCGGTATTAATTTGTTTTATGTCAACCATTTATTGTGTTTGATTGGCATTTCGGCACATAAATCCTATGTGTCTCTATCGGGACAGTTAGCCCGCAATCAACGGTCACTGTCGCGGACACAACGACTGAAATTGGGTCGACTCTGTGAACTACTAAGCGGTCCATTGATTGGCATTTATTGTTGGGATTTATTCCCATTTACTAACTATGAGTTTTGTCTATTAATAGCTAACTGTTTGGGTCAGTTAACATTGTTTATGAGTATTGTTATATAAATAGATAGTTAGTTAATAATTAATTTAAAAAATTACAAGTTAATAATTATGTACAATTTTTTTTTTAAAAAATATTTAAATATTTTTCCAAAATTATATTTAACATTATATACAATAGCTTTGTTCATAATAACTGTATAACAAATATATGTGTGTTTGAAATTTTATTGGATATTTAATTAGCTATAAATAAAATATCGCTTAGTTATATATCTATATAATATGAGATATGTTATATTATATGTTATAATATACTTTATTATAACAGAATTTTTTATTTAAATTATAAAAAAAAATAATTTATAATTAATGTTATTTTTTCCCCCATAAAAATTCATAGAAAAAATGCTATTATTTTTATTCGAATAATTTTAGATATATTTTTTCTTTTAAAATTAAAAAATAAAATTAATTTTAAAACATATTTATCGTTAACTAATAATTTAAATTGTTTTTGTTTAATTTTTTTATGAATTAAAATATAACGCAAATTAATTACTGTTTTTATTAATAAATAATAAGTTTTAGTAATGTATTTAATTATTTTTTTAACATATTAATATAATATTAATACTTAAAAAAATAAACATTATGATTAATTGGCAATCATTGTTAATCATAAAATTTATATAATATATTTTTATACACATTGTGATTACCCAAAAAAAAATTAATTATTGATACAACAAATTTATTTTATTATTATATTATATTTTTATTATTATATTATATTTTTATTATTATCATATATTTTTTTATAAATATATAAATAAAAAATGAGTAATTTATAAAATTATTTTGTTTTTTTTGTTTTAAGTAGAAATCTATTAATATATGTATAAATACAATATAATTTTATTTTCATCATTATAAACATCATGCATAATATATAATGGCCTAATATATTATAAACTGTAGAAATATAAATCAATATTATATATATATATATATATATATATATATATATATTATTATTATTAATTGATTTCTAATTATAATAAAGTTTATTGTAATTTTTTGTTTTGTTTGTTTTTCTCAATATAACTGTATTAATATAGAGTCATAAAAAATAATAATAATTACAATACATAAGTATTAAATTTAATTATAATTTTTATAAGAAAAAATATATAATACAATATTTGAATATCAATTTATTTGGTATTTATTTAATTGTTATTATGATAATTAATTATAATTTTGATAATTAATTGTTATTAAATACAATATTAAATGTAAAATAAATATTTTTCAAAATCTATTAGTCTATTATAATATAAGTCGATTATAAAGTTGTTTTTATTTATATATAAAATAATTTTTTTATTATAATTATTAAATATAATGTATGTCTTATACAGTAATAATAAGATAAGTACATAAATCACTGTTATATAAAATAAATACATAATTAATTGATTTTTAATTATTATTATTATTATATATATATTATATATAAAGTCTGTGACATAAGGGTGCGAACTGGTTTTTGCTTAATATCTCTATAACTAATTGAGCTAGATAAATAAAAATTTTATTAGAAACATGGAATCCTGGGACGTATAACTTAGTATAGTTAGTTTTTATAGATTTAAGCTTATGTAGCTAAGCACCGGTAGGTGCCATATCTCTAAAACTATAATAAATATCTAAATTCTGATAATGTAAATTTAAACTAGGTGAAAATTCATTAGAGACGTGTTTCGGTAATTTTTAAAAAAATTAATAAATTTTAAACAAAAAGCAAAAAAAATGTAAAATTTGTAATATTTTGATATTTTATAGAAAAAAAGTGTCAAGGTATTTTGATATGAAATTAATCTATTATTATTTGTTATTTTATTAGGAATAATTATTCTATTTACAATTTTTAATTATCATGCTTAGTTTTTGAGATATTAAAGATAAACATTTTTACCATTATATAAATTTAGTAATAAATATAATTAATAAAATTTTATAAGAAAAAATTATATAATGGTAAAAATGTTTATCTTTAATATCTCAAAAACTAAGCATGATAATTAAAAATTGTAAATAGAATAATTATTCCTAATAAAATAACAAATAATAATAGATTAATTTCATATCAAAATACCTTGACACTTTTTTTCTATAAAATATCAAAATATTACAAATTTTACATTTTTTTGCTTTTTGTTTAAAATTTATTAATTTCTTTAAAAATTACCGAAACACGTGTCTAATGAATTTTCACCTAGTTTAAATTCACATTATCAGAATTTAGATATTTATTATAGTTTTAGAGATATGGCACCTACCGGTGCTTAGCTACATAAGCTTAAATCTATAAAAACTAACTATACTAAGTTATACGTCCCAGGATTCCATGTTTCTAATAAAATTTTTAGTTATCTAGCTCAATTAGTTATAGAGATATTAAGCAAAAACCAGTTCGCACCCTTCTGTCACAGACTTTATATATATTCAAATATACAATATCTTGTTTTATACATTTAATAACTGCTAACAAATAATTAACTAAACTAATTAAAATGATAACAATAATTTATTTTATAATTATATTTTATTATTATTAGTATTATTTTTCCAAATCAAATAGTCTTCAATAGATTCAATATAAATTTATTTTTTTAGGTATAAATATAATGTAAATGATATATTCAATAAAAAAATGACAAAATCAATATTAAATAAATATGTATATATATATATATATATATATTAAAAAAATACATAATTAATTGATTTCTAATTATATTAAAAATATAATATAGTTTTCTAATTAGTGTATTAATATATATAAACATTTTTTTTATATATAATATAATTCTATATTATATACAAAAACAAAATTATTTATCATTAATTTATTTCTAATTATAAGAAAAATTTACTGTAATTTTTGTTTCTCTCAATATAGTAGTGTATAACACAATATATTGTCATAAAACATAAATATAATACAATACATAATACATAAATATTAAATTAGTATTATTATTATTTTTGACAAAAAAATAAATAAATAGAAATATCAAGTAAATTAAAATTAATTATTTAATCAATTAAAAATGGCTATAAATAAGATAATCGACAAATCAATTGAATTGTTAACCGGTTTTTCATATGATGACCAACACATTGCCGGTAAAGTATTGGGCACTGAATTGTTTGAGAAATATATGAGAAGTCATACGCTATTAGTAGCCAAAAGTACGGACGACTACTTTTCGGGTATATTTACCCGTAAACGTCGTTTAGTTGCTTACATGCAGTTAATTAACTTATGGATACATGCCTTGAAATTTGTGGTATTATTTCTGAGTAAAAACGATAGTTTGGATTTTTTATTAGCAAATCCAATGTATTTTATGGGCAAAAAACATATTTGGGAATTAGTTGTAGCATTGGTTAATATATTTACAGCTTTGTTTGGTATGTTTTTTTAAAATTTTTTTTATATAAAATAAATAATTAGTCAAATATAGATATACTGTATAGATATAACTGTATAGATATAACTGTATAGACTAAACTGTATAGATATATACTGTATAGATATATACTGTATAGATATACTGTATATAATATACTGTATATAATATACTGTATATAATATACTGTATATAATATACTGTGTATAATATACTGTATATAATATACTGTATATAATATAATGTATATAATATACTGTATATAATATACTGTATATAATATACTGTATATCTATATACACATTGTTTACATAACTCTTGCATCAATTTAGTTATCCAAAAAATTTTTTTTAACTATATTTTATATAATTATCAGTTAAAATAATATCAAGGTTTTTAAAAAAAAAAAAAATAAATTTTAGGTACATATTTGCTATACAAAGAAAACGATGGTACTGGCACATTTTATTATCTATATCGTAGACTTGAATGGCAATCAAGTTTACAATTATATGGCAAACATTATCAAAAATTTAACAAAAATTGTCTGTTTGTTTCAAAATATACAGTAATTGTCTGCGAAATACTTAAATATTGTATAATTTTTTCGCAAATTTTAATGTCACTATTGATGCTAATCGTAGCCTACGATCGATGCTATATATCATTGATAATCGTATGGATAGTTTTGGCCGTTTTTGTAGGCCGTAGTTCATCGGCAATGTTTCTAATGTCACTCTATTATGTATATATTGTTTCATTGTATATAACATTAAGATTTGACCAGGTTAACTCGAAAATCATCAAAAATGATAAAAGTAATTTTTTATTTAAAAAAAATAAATATATAAAAACTTATATAAAACATTTATATAAAACTTAGATAAAACTTTTACATAAAACTTAGATAAAACTTTTACATAAAACTTAGATAAAACTTTTACATAAAACTTAGAGTTAAAAGTTATATAAAAGTTATATATAAGTAAGTTATATAAAAGTTATATAAAAGTTTTATAAAAGTTATATAAAAGTTATATAAAAGTTTTATAAAAGTTTTATAAAAGTTATATAAAAGTTATATAAAAGTTATACGTAAAAAATTGAATAATTATAAATTAATTTTTTATTATATATATATATATATATCTATATAATTAAAAATATTTAGATCTAAACATCAATCTAAACGAAATACTCTATGAATACAATAGCTGTCTATCATTGGTATCCGAAACTAACTCCTGGTTTAAAGATCTTGTATTTATTTATTACTATTTATTTATACCGGCCTATGATTTTGGCCTAATTTTTGTTATCTATGAGCCGACAATTATCTGGAAATTTGTGATTGGATTACTACAAATTGTATTCATTATAAACATGTTTTAYGTCAATCATTTGTTGTGTGCGATCGGCATATCTGCACATAAATCCTATGGCTCTCTATCCGGACAGTTAGCCAACAATCGACTGGTACTGTCGCGTAGACAACGACTGAAATTGGGTCGACTCTGTGAACTACTAAGCGGTCCATTGATTGGCATTTATTGTTTGAATTTATTTCCGTTTACTAACTATGAGTTTTATCAATTGATTGCTAACTGTTTTTGTCAGTTTACACTGTTTCTTGGTTTTGTTATATAATTATTTATTTAGTAAATTATTTATTTATTTAAATATTAGAAATATTATTATTATTTTTATATATGTTTAAATTTTTTTCCTTATCTATTTAATTAGTAAAGTATTGATTAATTAAGTTAATTATAATCTAGTGTTTGTTTGTCTACTATTTATATGTTTTACATTTATATTTATTATTTAAAAAAACATATTTTTTTCTCATATATATATATAGGAATATTATTATATTGTAAAAATCATAATATAGTCATATAATTGTATTAATGTATATATATATATATATTTAACATTTTACATTAGTTTTGTTCATAATAAGTCTAGTTTATAACTAAATGTTTGTAATTTATTGGATATTGGAATTATAACTATAAATAAAATATTAATTATAACTTCTCAGAATTGTTACGCAAAGTTATTGTACTAATAAGTAAAATTCAATTATAATTTATTTTTTTTATAAATAATTTTCATATTGAAATATCTAATTATATATCTATATAATTAAAAATACATAATTAATTGATTTCTAATTATAATAAAATAAATAATATTTTGTTATATATATCAATAGAATATAATAATAATAATATAGTTTATAATTAGTGTATTCAATACATTAAGATTTTTATATATTATATAAATCTATATAAAATACTCAAAAAAATAWATATTTATTATTAATTGATTTCTAATTAGATAATTACAGTWTTATTGTAAATTTAGTTTTTCTCAATAATTATAATAGTAGTGTATTATAAATATATTGTTATTAAAAAAATTAAAATAATAATACATAATATATAAGTATTAAATTATTATTATTATATTTATTTTTTTCTTTAATAGAAATAWCAAGTTATTAAAGTTATTATATTTAAAATTAACTTTTCAAACAAAAAAAAAATGGCAATAAATAAGATAATCGACAAATTGTTATATTTGTTAACCGGTTTTTCATATGATGACCAACACATCGACGGTAAAGTATTGGCCACTGAATTGTATGAAAAATATATGAGAAGTCATACACTATTAGTAGCCAAAAGTACTGATGACTACTTTTCGGGTATATTTACCCGAAAACGTCGTTTAGTTGCTTACATGCAGTTAATTAACGTATGGATACATGCCTTGAAATTTGTGATTTTATTTCTGAGTAATGATGAAAATCTAGATTTTTTATTAGTAAATCCAATCTATTTTATGGGCAAAAAACATATTTGGGAATTAGTTATAGCATTGGTTGATATATTTATAGCTTTGTTAGGTATGTTTTAATTTTTTTTTTAAATAAATAAATAGATTATATATTTTAAAATATTTATATATTATATAAATATATTTATACAGTATTAATATTGTCACGTTTGACGGAGATTAAGCCTCAGTAGAGGCCTTAAAGCTTCATAGCTTCATAGCTTTAAGCTATATAGTGAGGTACGAAGCATAGCATCATAATACACAGCGGTGTATTGAGTTTAGTTTTATAATACACAGCGGTGTATATAGCATAACATTATAATACATAGCAGTATATTTCAATGTTAGCGGCACTAACAACACCAATACAATACTACTGTATTAATTGACACTATATAATAATAATAAGTAACACTATAGCATACGATATACTACATAGGCTATATAGCATTAGAAAACCTTGATTGCATTATTTTGAGACAATAACTAGTTTAATGACAACCGGTACGTATTAACTAGGTCGAGACGGTAATAGCCAATAAAAGAGCAGTTGAAGTAGTTGTGTCATTGATAAGTAGTATATGATTGGTGTAATTAGAGCGCCGACTCGGAAAGTGTTCCGAGAACTCTGTTCCCAAGTCACTTGATTGACTGGAGACGGAGAGTAGAGTTCGAGACGCCGAGACGAGAGGACGTGTAGTATCTATTATTGTAACCATTATTATACTTATATATACTTAATCAATAAATTGGTGACGGTTAGCAACAGCAACAGTAAGTTAAAGTGTTTGTAGGCGCAGGCCTTCGGGCCTTGCGTTCGCCGGCGACGGTAGTCGCGTAAGTGTTGGACAGAGATCGGGTAAGATTTGTTTACTGAGACTGAGTCTCGCCTCCCGAGTCGTTCGGTCGAGGCTAGCGAAGTCTGATCTTCATTTGGTTGGTAGCTGAGACCACCGGTATCGTCTCGCTTCCCGTCGCGAAGACGGTTGAGGCTCGAGATGAGGTCTCGGCCAGATCAGGCCAAAGGGCCGACAGTGTAATACCAACGCCACATCGGGAGCGACCGGAAGGCGGTTATCGGATGGCCGTCAAGAACCCCTAGACATCTTATAACTTCGCGAAACAACAACCCCTAGACAACGTATAATTTCGCGATGCGATTAACCCCTAGACAGACGAAACTTCACAGACGACAATCCGAGTAGATGAGGTAACGTTACGTACTTCACGGTTATGGTTGGGATCGGCCACGGTCAGGCAATGGCGTCATGTAATAGCCACCGCACGGCAGTCTAGTGCAGCGTTGGGGAATCGTAAACGAGGAAATCTGCATAGCGCTGGCGAGCGAAAGCGAGCGAATATTACAGATACAGGTCGGTGCGAGACCTACATGGTGCCTACGACACTGGCGACTTAAGGCCGATTTACCCTTACGTCGAAGTAGCGACGCAGGACGTTACATTTTATGGAGGCTCGAGTCCGGGATTTTCTGGTCTTCCGAGGATGGCTTTGGCTTCAAGTGTGATGGGCACTTTAAAACTCATTAGATTGCTGTTATCTTAAAACAGTGGGATTACGGCGTGTGTTGAGTTGTTCCGCACCCGATTATATATCTCTGTCCTGAAACTGAAATTAAACACATTGATTGATTATCGATCGAATAGAGCTTTAAAGCATTTTCTGTTTATTTTCAGTGAATAAGAAAACCCTATTTCATCGAATCTTCGATAAATTATCTACAATTGAAATTGAGAGAAATAACGATTACATAAAACGACTTCAATACTATAGAGATAATTACATGAAGTCGGTACAGGAATTAAACAAAATGTTATTAAAAAATATATTAGTTAAGGATGAGTTAAGAAAACGTAAATTCAACGAAGAATTATTTGTATCAGACGTCGAAACACTTATAAAACAATTAAAACAAATTTATTTTTGTCGAAAATATGGAAAATCTCTTCGAGACGCTATACGAGCAGCCCGTGAAACTGAGATTACAATGTACAAATCTTTAACTAATCTACTGGATTACAACCGAGAAATGAAAGAAAATTGTAGACAATACATGTTGCATAATGATAATGAAACATGTGTGGTGTGCTATTATGTAAAAATAGATGAAACGATGAGAATTGGAACGTACGATCCACAGAAATTAAATTATACATATTATGAAAATAAAACCCTAAAGCCTGTCCACAAGGCTATCGCTATACAATGCGATAACCAAGAGGATGTGATGAACAACAAGACGGACGGTTGCAATGATGATAGTGAAGCCACTACGTCAATACAAAGTACTTCTATCAGTACTATAGTAAGAGATAAAGTGAAACAGCCTTCAGTTACTGGTTCGCTTGTTTGTCCAGTAAAATTACAACCTCCTAAGAGGTCAAATAAACGATGGGGAGTCACGAAGCGAGGAAGACGTTGCGAAACCTTACCAAAAATAAACTTTCGAGAAATTAATTGGTACGTGGGTGTCGACCCACCGAAGGACATAAGTTTAGGTATTGATATTGAATGTGGAATTTTTCGGAAAACTAATAAAATGGTGCCATTGTGGATCGCGGTGTGCAGTCGCTTAAAAGTCAGACAACTGCAGAAATACGGAATGAAAAGTAATGTTGTTTTTCACTGTTTCATAAAACATAATCCCTATGAAGTTAATCCATTGACTAAATTCTCGGGTGTGAAGAAAGAAGATATGATTAACGGTGTACAATGGAGTGATGCTAAAGTAAAAACTAAATACTATTTAGATAATTATCAAATTATCGGAAAAGCTGTCAAAAACGATTTAAAAACGTTAGAATTGCCTGAGTATGCAGATAGAGAAAACATCGTCGATATTGAGACAATATTCATCGGTAAAGAAGGAAGTAACGACAAGCTATCGCTTCGATCGCTGGCGTATTCAATTAAAGATAAGCTAATACAAGAATACGACATGAGTCAACAGGGTCATTCGCCTATAATTGATTCTCAACTCACCTTAGAGTTGTATAAAAGACATTTAAGTAATAAAATAAGTCCTGAAATAGATGAAACCGGTTCGTTATCATATCAATGGGTGAGAGACAAAGAAGAGAAAAATCCAGCTATTGTTAAAATTAAAAATGAGATCAGAGCCAATAGGAGGGCTCAACGGGTTGCTAAGAGAACTAAACAAAACTAGTATTATAATTGTATAGGTGGATACTTTTTGCAAACCAGTTTAACAACATAATACTAATTGCTATTTATTATAATTTCATCTCATTTTTTTGTTATTTGTGTTTGGACTTTCAACTAATACACTATAGTAAGCTTTTATTTTGTGAAAAATTTTTAATCCTATTATTATGGCCGGAGTGAATAGCAAAGTCGGAGCTCTAGACTATCAACTGTATTATGATTTTATACATTTGTATACTTCACTACGGAAGAAACAGCTGCTGATGCATATTCGAGAGATGTCATCCGATTTCACACTTCACAGCGAAATTGAATTGATACGGATCGCCAAGCGCTATTTTGATGATGCCCTACGATTCATTCTCAATGGTGGAGAGAAAAATGTTATCCGCGATAAGTTGGACTTAATGGCAAACACGATCAACAGTTTTGACGAAAAATTAATTCACTTCGTTGGCGATTATGTACGTCATAAAACCAAATGCGCGGAATGTAACAACAGACACAATGAATCATTGAACGTTGCAAAATTCGCTAAATTTAATATATATATACGAGAAGTGATGGCTAATCTTAAACTTGATCGAAGACTATATAAACTCTCGTTGTCTCCAACTGGTATCGATGACGACCAGTCGGCCACAATCAGATATGACGACTCTGACGAAGATGTGTCTTCCATTCAAATAAAAAGTTGTTACGTGGACATGGAATGTGAAGAGACCGAAGAAAGAAGCGACAACAATAATGACATTCTTGTAACTGCCAGTGAATACACGGCACCTGAGGTGAGGGTTGCCTATTATCAATTCATGCATTTGGGAATATTACTGAAGCAAAGGGTATCTGAAAGTAAACTACACAATGATCGCTTGGAACTGAATAAATTGTTTACAATAAAACACTTCTATGAAATAATTCACTTGTGGGTCAACGGTCGATGGTCTGACCAAAAGAAATTATTAAAATTATTGAAACTAATGTTTTCTATTATGAGTCAATTACAACATCCCATTGACTTCGGGTCGGTCGATTATTTGGATCATAAGAAAGTATGTAACGTGTGTCCAACCGATACAGTAACCTACGCGAGAGTTATGGAAATAATTTTCCATTTAATGTACTACTTCGAGAATATGAAGAAATATAGACGACTGGATGAGCAACTTCAAGGGAAAGCTGATGAGGAAGAAAGTGAAATCGAAAAGCTTCGTTCATGGATACAAAGACACAACTTCAATACTAAGCCTTAACTATTAATTTAGACTACCAATAATATATACTTTATATTATTTTACTTATATCACTTTGTATTTTGGTGACGGTCTTAATCAAATAAAACATTTATACACTCATATTAATTTACTTATATTTATTTTACTTTTATAAAAAAAATATATTTAAATAATTAAGTAAATTTTTAAGATAAAAAAAATTTTATTTATTTATTATTCAATCCCATAACCTTTGATTAAATACATTGTATTGAAAAAAAAATTAAAATAAGTAATTTAATTAAGAAAATAAAAGTCCGTGCTTCGTTTATCAAGTAGTTTACTGATGAGTTCTAAGCATTGCATCATCGAGTCAACTTGACAAAGGTTGTTGGAGAAGACTTTGTATTCTTCTGTCGGTTGCCTCATTCTTAATTTAACCGAAGTACGATATTTAGCGTGGTTGGAAGTAATGTATCCGTCGTTGAAACTATGAGAACCAGGGAAATAAGTGTTGAACGACAATACCTATGACCGAGGAGACATAAGATAATATTAATTATAATAATAAAAAAATAAGATCATATGAAGCAAACCTCATTGCCAGTGCTTGTCTCATGAAGTAAAGTTAACATTAGTGAAGTCTTATCGAATACGAAGTCATTGTGATGACTGAAGAGGTTAATAAACTTGTGGTGACGATGAAATTCAATGAAATTTGTAGCCACTTCCCTGTGATCAACGAAAGTGAAAGAACCCCAATTTTGCCGTATGATGTTATAATTAACTACTTCCATATCCTGCTTAAGTACGGAGTTTTGCCCTATTATATGCGACCATATGTAGAATTCTTCACATAAATCGCTTTGACGCCACGTTAGCAAGACATCACGAAAAAACTCTACCATCGTCACACGCTTATCAATAATAATACCTCCTTGTGTTGCTGACGGATGTTCTTGAAAGCCAGTTTTGAAATTAAAAGCTTCGTTAGTGATGTACTCCAAAATTTTAGTCCTCAATATAAAACCGGCTGGACCAACAAGTGAGTCACGAAGATACTGATAATTTTCGGGAATTTCCATTACAACTGGAATTTCCGAGTAGAGGACCATAGGGTAGTCATTATAACGTGGTCGAGTACCGACGCGCACTTCATCATACCAATTCTCGAAATGTATTTTTAAATGACGGACGAATAAATGTCTACATTGTAGTCGTAGTTCAAAATTTGTTAACCACATACCGTTGCGACGACTTGCGTCATTGAAACAAACGAAGTATTCCAGTGATAGAAAGTTATACCGTTTATCGATGATTTCTTTAATCAATGGTATATTATTAACCGCATTAGCGTTATTTACAGGCTCTTGAGATCTCAGATTCCTTTGTTGTATACGAAGAGATCGACGAACGGCCTAATCAAAATTTAAATAATTAGTTAAAATAATTATTCTAAATAAATATTTGTTTAAAATACATAACTAAACAAAGACTTACCATTTTTAGTTGAATAATAGTAGTAAAAGCGACTGATATCAAATGAGTCAAACAAGTAAATAAAACAAGTTTTTGAAATAACACAACACTCAGACATTAAGATAACACCCTTAAAAACTGGTTTTTACCTGACCTTCTTAAACTGGTTTTTCGTACATAATAAATATAATACAGTATATATACAATATATAAATATTTTTTTTGCTATATAGTTGTATAGAGCTATAGAGTTGTTGAACTTTGTTTATTTTTATGTAAATTATATATATAAAATTTTTTTTTATTCTAAATTTTATAAGTCTAACATATAGTGAATATATAAAAATAATGTCGACTGAATACGACTCAGATGATACAGAAATTTATTATAATAGTGATAATTCAAAAATTAGTGAAGAACTAAATCTAATTATTGATGAAACGGTTCACACGTCGGACGAAGAGATAGAGTCAGCATACGATGACTCAGTATTTGATTCAATAAACGATGATCTAATTGAAGAAAATAAAGATGTTGACATCGCCAACAATGTACAAATCAATAGTTCCGATGACGCCAACGATGCTGTCAATGAGGACAACAACTTACAATGTGAAGAAAATGAAGTCAGCAATGAAGCAAATAAGGAAGCAAAGAATATAACTTCAATAATTAATGAGGTAGATATCATTGGAAGTGATGGTGTTAAGATATATGCATACTACAAACCAATAAAAGTGAGTACCTCACTGGATTCATGCGAGGTAATGTTGGACGACGAAGTAAAAATACACACAGATTAATATTATGAAAATAACATCAAATCTACTTAAAAAAATTGAATTAAAACAAATATTTAAATTGCTTAAACAATTTATTTTTTTTATATCAAAAAAAATAATACAAAATTAAAATTAAAAAAAAAACCAAAAAAAAACCCGTTATATAAAAAAAAATTAAATGTTTAAAATTAATAAAATACAATAAAAATATTATATATAAAATAATTATTATGTTAAAATAAAATATATTTTATATTTAAAGTTAAAATAATGTAATTGATAATTAAAAGTAAAATAAAATCAAAATAATAATAGATAATAAATTTATTCATCGTCTGTTAAGTCCACGTCAGTAGCGGAATTGTCAGCCAAAATAGTTGTTTCGTTTATTGATACCTCTCGTCCAATATTACGTAGAAGTGCGTACATTTGTAAGTTAACCGTATTTGGTAGGAATGCCAATGGTATTTCAGCCGAAGGAGACGACATTACATCATTTTCGCGGTTCAATGGAAGAGTTAATGATTTACTCAACGATGCCACAAAATCCGGTTTATGATTCTTCTTTAAAAAGCAAAACACTTCATATGTGTAACCTTTTGATTAAAAAATTATAATTATGAATTTTTAAAAAAAGAATATATAATTTAATAACTTACCTTTAACATCCTGTTTTCGAATATCTGGTCGCAAAAGTATGATACTTAGAAGTTTATCACGTCGTATATTACACTCAGGTATAAACTTTTCAAGTGGTTCTCGACATAAAATGAAAATTTTCTTATTTTCCGTCAACGAGTCCTTTACTTCGGAGACTATTTCCTTTAATGAACGATCGTAGAAATTTTCCAGTATATCAGTGCTGTTATTAACTTTAACGAGTCTTTCATAAGCTTTGTTATTCTTATTTGGCCTGGTTGAGACGACGCGGTTATAAAACATATAACCTTTATCGCTTAGGTCTGATCCGAGAAGTAAAATTACTTTACGCCATATTAATACAATCAACTCATGTGTTTCAAGCTCTTCATATCTAAAAAAATTGAAATCATTATTAAATTTATATACAATTTAAAATATAAATTCTGAACAATACTTTAGTAATTCATAAAATGAGTTACACCACCCTTCGGTCATTCCATTAGCAAATAATTTTTTTATTTGTTCATCGATTACGCCGTAATCCTCATTAAAATTATGTAAAAGAGAGGACAAAGCTGTAGATGGAGTATTTGCTTTCGCCGTTATAGCCGAGGTAGAAGGCATATTAGCTATTGTAACAGAAGAGACGGTACGATTTACTGAAGCTTTTACCTTCTTAAGGGTTGCAGTTTTACTTTTGGTATATGTTCGCTTATTTACTTTTGGTCTATTGACAACTTCTGGTGTCGGGAAATTATACCGCTCTGGCCCGTGACCTCTACATATATTCGGCGCAGTACGACGATAATGATCAATTGATTCGAGACATGCTGGCAGTAAAAAAGATGCGGGTTGCCAACTATCTGGATGATGGATCAACTGATCATCATCGTTACGAGTCGAAGCATACCTTACTTTAAACATAAGACGCTCGCCTGTTGTGTTGGACGAATAATCGTGACCAACAATTGCCTCAACATCATAGAGGAGACCACTACGACGAGACGTATTGTTAGCATTAGACGTAGGATAAAATTCACGCAAATCAAAATCAAAAAACATGTGATTTTGGTCATCAGCATCATCGTCCTCATCATCAGCAGTCACAGTTATTGTAGGAGGAGAAGGAGGGGAATTGTTTGTAGGCAGAGCTGCGGAAGTTACAGTCACTGAAGCTGCAGGTGCAGATATACTAACATTGTTGTTAGAATTGTGCACTGTAGGTGAAACAAAGGCAGTAGTTGCCTGACGGAAGGGAAGCGGCAAGACATGAGGGGTTTGATTCAAGTCAGCCGATATTTGATCAAATGTGCTTTGAATAAATTGCATTAGACTTAACGATAATTTTTCTTTTGTGGCCAGTGATGCCTGATAAGACTCTCTATCAAAGGGCATAATGTCTGCTAAGCGTAACTATTAAAATTAAAAAAATGCATATAAATTAATATAAAAATATTAGAGTATAGTAATGGATATACTACTAAAATATTTAAAGTATTTATTTTAAAAAAAAATGGACAGAGTTTTGTTTCGATTTTTAATATTTAACTAAAAAAAAAACTATTTTCCCTGCACGCTACCCGCCTTTCGCTTAGAGATCCCCTTTATAGGCCCGTACGGCCGCAGCCAACACATGTACGGTTCAGACTCTCTCAACTGGCCTAAGACAAGGGGTGTGGTTGTCCTAAAAAGATTAACCAGCCCTTTAGGATCTTAAAAAAAAAACCGATGAGGCCAGGTCCTGTACGTCGTTTATGGACGTAGTCAGAGGACAGGGCAGCGTATGACGAAAAAAAATGCACTCAAATATGTGTACATATGAAAAAAAACAAAGTCTAATAACTCAACAATTATTGGATCAAAATTTTAAAAATTAGTCTCATTTTGACCGCTAAGGTCTTATCTTTCGATTAAAAGAAAAAAATTAAATAAAAATTAAAATAATTACCTTATTTTTACAAATTTAATTTTATAAAAACGAGTGCTTGTTTACAAACAAAGAGTAGTACACATATGACTAACAAAAACAAAAACACATGGGTTGCTATGGATACCTATGACGTCATGAAAATGTAATAAAATTATTACAGAAATACTTTAATCAGATAAAGATTATAAAATAAATTTTATTTTGTATAATGACCTATATAAAATTCTGTACTGTTTTATCACAATGGTCAATAATGATAAATTTAATAAAAAAAATCATATCTTAAAAACCATTAATCCTAAAAATCTCATACTTGACTATGATGATCAGTCAAATAAATACTGTAAACTTCGTAAATAAAAATTAAAAATTTTAAAGTTGTTTTTAAGAAAATAATTAAAATATAAAATTTTAAATATAAATTAATCGATTGTTAAATTTTGAAAATTATTTTCAAGTAGTTATTGAAGTTCTAAAAATCCAAAACTTATATAGTACATGCATACAGTATAATCAAACGTAAAAAGCAACTTTTTAAAATTTTAGTAATGCTAAAAATAAAGATATGAATTTTTGAAATTTTTTTATAAAAGTTACATTAAAAAATTTATAACTCGAAAACTATGATAGGCAGATGAAGCAAACATAATCGGTTGTGCTTAGCATAAATATGTCTAATTTTTCTTAAATAATCTTAATTAAAAAATTTCTATAATAAAAAAGTTCACAATTTTCAAAAAATCGTGCTTCGTATATCGAATTGTCTTAAAATTACGAAATAAGTTTAATTTATATCCATCACTGAGGAAGTACAAAACAAGAGCATTTTGCTTCGTCTGAGAGTTGTAATTTAATAGATAATGAAACATTTGTAAAAAATTTTAATTTTTAATACAACTGTAAATTCACTAATTTATTTAATAAACGTACTTTATGAAACACTCATATGAAGCGATTTGCTATAAAATTATGAAATAGATCATAATTATTGGCATAAAAATTATTGAGCTTAAAATATTGACTTTTCAATGAGGTGGACCATTTTAAAGATTATGTCTATTTTCGGTAGATTGAGTTTAAGAATTTATTAAAAATAGAAGACGATGTCTAAAATTCTCGAAATTAAGGAAAATGATAGATGTATATATAAAATATTTATAATATTAATTACAAAATTTTAGCCCTAATAATAAATACATAAATGACGTTTATGTAGAAATTTTATGATTTTGTTAAAATTATTGTTAAATTTTTTAAAAATCAATGGATACAACTAGAATAATTCTAAAGGATGCAATTTATCAACTTATTTGTCCTTTACTACCTACAAAAATATTGGTTAAAAATATTAAAGTTTACCACGAGGCAGGCCAAATAAACAAAATAGGCTAAAATCATTCTCATTTTTGAAATTCCCGGCCTCATTGTTATTAAGCAGATACTATAGTTTTTGTTTCATGTATTTAAAAAACAAACTCTGAACAAATTTTGGGCTATAAATTTTAGCCGTAATTATTACCATAATTAAGATATGTTAATTTTAAATTAAATTTTAAAATTTTACTACACTTTGTCTTATAGCCGTAAAACTATTACTTTTAAAATTATTTAATTTGGTGCACATAAAGATTACAATATATTCTTCTAATTTGCTTAACAAATATTTTATTTATAGTAATAGTTTTTGAATTAAAAATTTTTAAAATTATTTTACATAAATTTTTCAATTTTTTGAAAATTTTTAATATATAAATGGTTTGCTCTAAAATTATGATTTCATATAAAAATTATGTGTTTAGTATCTAACTAATGAATTTCATAGGTATTACTTCATTATAAACTTGGTTGTGCTTTAAATTATTTTTTAGTATTTTATTCTATAAAATTGATAATTGAAGCAAATATTTAACATTAAGTCTATGGGTTTACATGTTATTTCTATGGAAATGTTTTACAATTATACCTTATGTTTATTAATATTTCTATACAAACACGTGCTATAAATACTATTATAAAACATGTCAATATGTGTTTAAAAAAAATATATAGGTATATGAGGTAACCTTTTATTTGTTATATTGTGACGCCCATGCGACGTCATGAAGGATGACGTAAAATACTACGGTTAGAAGTGGTATATATACGAGTGTAACCACTTCATTTTGACAATGATGTTTGTTACTTTACTCTTGTTGTTTGTGTTAATAATAGTTATTTTAATTTTAAGTGAAGTTTTCTTTCGCTATTATTAAAATGTTTCTACAAAGTATTATTCTATTAATATTAGTTACCTATAGTATAGGTATTTATACTGACTATTTGACTTTGATTAATACAGAAGATGAAGATAAGTTCTTATCAAATCAGTCTTATGAATTGGTTAACATTATTGATCGAAACAACCTTATTATACGTAATTCAAAATGTGACGTTTTGCATATAAAAACATCAAATATTAAAGAAAGGTTTTCAGCAGATGTTGGTATCGACCGAAGATTTAAATGTAATGGATATGTGAATGTTAATGATAAAAATGATACTTCTATTGAATCGATGCAGACTTGGATTGTCATCAAGCGTCAGATGGTCAGCGTTGATAAAGATATTAAAGATGGTTTTAACCATGTCTTAATATACAAAGACAAACTGTATGAACCTGACTATGGCTCGCATACTTCGGGTATAATTTATATACATAACGATAAATGTGAATCCACTCCGGTGCCTTCAACGTATGCTACCATCCATTACATTTACGACACAAGTACTGCTTTGTACCGATGCTATCATCCACAACTTTTCAGCAGCCAAATTGATAAAATAAATTATAACTACAAAATTGATTCTAATTACACACTAGAAGTATTACCAGTCAGTGGTAAAACCGTTTATCTCAAAACAAAAGACAAATTTGGCAGTCATTCAGTAAAAGTGGAGCCATCATGTCCAACAACCGAAGATAGTTATACAGTCACCAATCCGGTACTCAACGTAACTGCAATAACATCAACGGAAACAGTGTTTTCTACATCTACCGTTACTGTTACATCGATACAACCAACCGAAGTAATTAAATTAACTACAACAACCACGACAATAAATTGTCAACATGTCGGTCAGTCGCAAGAGATAATTAAAAACGACATTAATAATATATTTTCCAAACGTAAATTATTAGAATCAATAGGATTGGTATCGTCTGCGACTCGCAATGCAGTACTTCGTCAATTTACTTCTCAAAAACCTCAACCCGTAACTCCAGTACCTATTCCTGTAGAAGATAATAGATTAAAAGTAAAGATCACAAATTTTGAACTACCAAAACAAACTAATAAAGTACAAGATATTAAATACGAAGATGAGAAGGAAGATGATAATATCGACGTAATTCCTTTAGAAAACATATATGTTTCAAACATTACAAGGAAATTTGATGATCTAAACTATACAACGGTAGCAGCTTACCATGGCATTCAATTTACAAGATATGGCAAGCTATACGCCTTCACAGATGAATTCATAAATTTTATTAAATTTGACTTCCCATTTGAAAATTTTCGCATATCTTCTTTACATGATATAAACTTGTGTGCAGAAATGATATCAAAAATTACTGTAAGTGGAAACATAACCGAAGCCGAAAATTTTGTGACTACATTAAACAATACATGTCAAAGTTTCGAACAAAGTATGGCCTCCTTTTCCGAACAAATTGATATGACCGCCACTAAGACACTTAAAAATTTCCGTTTAAGACAACGTATAATTTCGCGATGCGATTCCTAGAACAAATTGATAGATGAGGTAACGTTACGTACTTCACGGTTATGGTTGGGATCGGCCAGCAATGGCGTCATGTAATAGCCACCGCAAAGTGCAGCGTTGGGGAATCGTAAACGTGCATAGCGCTGGCGAGCGAAAGCGAGCAACAATCTACAGCCTACGACACTGGCGACTTGAAATAAGACGTTACATTTTACGACGTAGCAACGTAGTACGTTACACGTTACACGTTACACGTTAGTAGCGACGTTACAATCAAGAGGTGAAATAAGAAATAAGCGTTTCATTGATCCGATATCTGTGGCTGTAGGAGCCGGTGCAATCTGGTTGGTGACGGAAGTGATCTCCGCTAAACACGACCGAAAGAAACTATACGATAGGGTTACCGATTTGGAGGATTCTGTCGAAAAGACTGCAAAAAGTTTAAAGATTGTAGCAGAAAATTTCATAGGTTTTTCCAAAGAAGTTTCCGAAACAATGATAAAATTTAATGAAAAAATAAATCTACTAAAGAGTTACACTACCACAGAAATTAATAATCTTTACAATTCATTAAATGATTATAAAGATTACTTAGAGAGCAAAATAATCATTGTAGCTATAATGTCTATTTTTAACGATTATCGATTGGCAGAAAATAATTTATTTCAAAATCAATTAGTCGTACTTTTAGATGGCATACAAACGTTTGAAAACATTTTCAGTGTTATTAATTCAGGGCGACTTAGTCACGGATTACTGAGTTGGCGGCGCCTAAACCGTATATTAAGCAATATCGAGAGATCTTTTAATAACAATTTTGACTTAGGTATTCATAGATCTGAACGTCAGTTATACTATACTTTTCCACTAATTTCTACTGCAATCGATCCAAAGACGAACAAAATTTACATTTCCATTCGAATACCGCTGACCAGAAAGAAGAGTAATAGAAAATATACCATAATAAAGCCAACGTTTTTGCCGTTTACATGTTTAAAAGAAGATTGTTTCAATAAGGGTAGTAAAAATAAAACATTAAGCTTCATCAACGGTGATACGCTATGGTTAGTAAATGAAGATGAGACAGACCTAATGGGAACCATATCACCTAATTTTATTAACTGTCAATACATAAACCATCAGTATATTTGCTTTACATTTGATGTTAACCAAATTATGGAAGCAAAAAGTTGTTATAAAGGTATCTTTGATTGGGATGAAAGAAAAATTGGTCAAAATTGTGACATCATTACACGTCAATTGGACGACTATCAACCAATTGCTATCGGAGGTGATCGATATGTTATTCATAAAAATGCACTACCTGTTTATGATTTATTGTGCGAAAACAAAAATCCAGTGAGACATCACTTAACTGAATTCATAGAAGTTATCAATCTAGATCCGGGTTGTGACGTCTCATTCCCTAGTATCGGTCGGATCCTCAGGGGTCCGTTTGCGAGGCCTCTTCGTAATGAAGTGGATAACCAAGCATTTTCATATCATTCAGAGCTTTTGACTGAAATACAAAAAATGTCGACAATAAGTGATGAACAGGTAATAATACCAAACATTACGGTTCCATATATAAGACAATATAACTCAACGATTGATGACGTATTCTTCGAGTGGGACACAAAAACTCTGACAAAATTTACAAATTATTTGTCTACTATGCAACAAAATTTAGCAGAAGCTATCAGCGAAGTAGAGACGGTAACGGCAAAGAAGACCGGAAGTTATTTTGTTAAAGGTTTAGTCGGGACATTTAGTGGTATCATTCAAGTGTTGATGATTACTATAGCAATAATGGGTGTTTTATCGTACAGTAGAGTAATAGGTTCTACGGCTTCTTTTCAAGTAATTGCTATGACTGAAGTTGAAGCCTCTATCTTTGGTTTAGATCGAGAATTGTTTTCAATAGATATACAGACAATCGTAGATCTGACAGTTATCGGATTACTAGTTTTTATCTTAACATTAATTGTTATAACTACATGGAGAAGAAGAACCGTCTACACCCATTCTATTGGTAGGATTATCGAAACATCATCAAATAATTGGACTATTTTGGTATTTATCGTAAAAGAAACACCTAACATATGTACTTATTTTGTCGAAGTCGTCGAATTGCGAGTACCTGTGTTGATCGGACAAGCAGGAAGACAAATTACTGACTTAAGAGTAGCTAACAAAGTGATACCATGGCATATAAAGAACGGACGTAAGGGAAAGACATTGTCGTTGGGAGAGAAAGTTCATATTTATGACAACAATGACTCATTGATCGATGGATGGCAACAAATTCAGATTAAAATAAGCGCTATTAAATGGAAGTATTTACCAGAAATGCCACATAACAGACGTCCGGTGTTTCTCAATAAGATTAACGAACATGGAGTAGCATTTGTGAATGTAGCGCCTAAACGACTTTAACCAATTATAAGACAAAAGACAGATTTTCAAGGACATGAAACTGAATTTTTTTTATTATACTACTTTTAAACTTTATTTTAAACTTGTCTTACAAAACCGGTTATATTTCCTATATATTTTAATCACTCAATAAACTTGTTTCAAGCATTAAAATAAATTGTGTTTTATTAACTATATAAGCAATGGTTATATGAAGTAATCATTCATTCTATTATTACTTCAGTTTGTGTAAGCATTGATTTGGTGATACTTTTTAATAGTTGTAAAATTAAATTTTATGATGACAAGTGAGGTTAGACGTAGTGTTTCATATGAAGCATTGGATATTAACAATGCAGATCCAATCGCACCTGTGTACCGTTCTATTAATGATGACCAACTAACCGATAGAAGTGTCATGGATCGAAGCTCACTTGGCGTTAGAGATAACGATAACCATGAGAGACCGACTGAACGCGACAATACATTTATTAGTCATCGTTTTGTTAAATCATACAAGCATCCACAAATCGATGCTTATAATGGAAGTAAAAGTGGTGATTTTGATGATTGGATAACCAATTTTGAGCTGTTAGTGTTCGGCAATCACATCATTCCTGACGCTGAGAAACGGAAACTATTGATCAACAATTTGGGATCAGAACCGAAAACCTATGTTAGATATGAAGTAACCAATGGTACTTATGTTGCGATTAAGAAGAAACTTATGGGTCTGTATGGTGGATCTGAAGACTCTATGACAGAAATGATTAATCGTAAATTTGATTACGGCCGAGAGCCGATACAAACTTATATTGTCGAGAAAAACAATTTGATTGAAAAGTGTTCTCCGGAAATGAGCCTTAAGAATAAAAAGCAAACTATTGTGGATGGTTTCAAAGGATATGAGTTCTATGAGGATATGTTGGATATTACTCGAAACACAGATATAAATAGTGAACACGAGTTGATAAAATTAATAGTTAAAAAGTTCAAAGATCATGAGAAGGCTAGAAACGCGATTAATCCCAAAGGTTATAAGACTGAAGACGATGATTTAAAACGTTTGCTACGTAAAAGTATTGAAACAATTAATAATACTAAACATGTAACGTTTAATCGACGTGATCAAACAGATTTCAATAGAAGAGAATCACAGGAAGTTAATCAACGTAGTTCAAGAGACTACGCACGAAATAGACAGCAAAACTTCAACTTACGTAACAGAAATTTTAAACAATATAGAGATCCTTCGTATGAAAACGACAATTATAATAAACGATATAATACTTCGTTGTATGAGAACACAAACGGTTACAGAAGAAATAGTTTTGGCGATGGTAGTCGACCAAGTAACAAGGATAGTAATACATTACCGAAGTCAGTGGATAACAACTCAAACAAAGCTGAAAGACAGCAACATCCTCTACAAGAAGGAAAGCTTTCAAGACTAGGACCAAGGTGTTTCAATTGTGGGAAAATTGGACACATTAAGATTAACTGTACCCAACAACGAAAAGATTCAAAAAACTAATTAGATCGAGTGATGATAAAGATGGACATTCACTCGATACTTTTTATTACAATTATCCATCTCGATATAAATTATATTTTGATGTTAAACTTAATAATAATAATTATAAAATTTTATTTGACTCGGGATCGGACCTATCTTATATCCATCCGAAATTGATTCTCATACTTAAAGTTTCAACTATTAAATGTAATCCAATTCCAGTTAATTTAGTTAATGGAACGAATATAATGATAAATAAAAAAGTAAAAATTCTACTTTCGTATAAAAATGTAAAATTTGACCACACATTTTATGTGTTTGACAATTTAAATGAAGACGCGATCATGTCTATAACCCGTTTGATCGTTTGATCTACGTTCCGGATACTGGCAGATCGAATTAGAGGAAAAAGATAAAGAGAAAACAGCTTTTACCGCTAATCATCAAAGATATCAGTTTAATGTAATGCCATTTGGACTTGTGAACGCACCAGCGACATTTCAACGATTTATGCAAAAGGTTTTTGATGGTATTCTACATAAATTTGTTTGCGTCTATTTAGACGACGTTGTAGTATTTTCTAATACATTTAAAGAGCATCTTCAGCATCTAGAAGTCGTACTGAACAGAATAAGAAAATACAACCTTAAGATACATTCAGATAAAAGTTACTTTGTTGTCGCAGAGATGAAATTTCTTGGCTTTGTTATCAATCGAAATGGGACTAAACCTAATGAAGACAAGACAAAAGCCATATCTCAATTTCCTGTACCTCACAACTTAACTGGCATTAGGTCATTTTTAGGGATGTGTAACTATTATAGAAAATTTGTTCAGAATTTCTCTTCAATTGTCAAACCATTAACTAATTTGACGCGAAAAGATATACCCTTTATTTGGAGTACTGAATGTCAAAAAGCGTTTGAAGACATTAAAAATAGACTTTTGAACCCTCCGATACTTGGTCATTATAGACAAAGGGAACCATTAATCTTATACACTGATGCTTCCGGTATTGGTATTTCTGGAATATTATGTCAAATACAAGACGGTAAAGAAAGAGTACTATACTATGCAAGCGCAACGTTGAATAAAGCAGAATCTAATTATTCAACAACTGAAAGGGAATGTCTTGCTATTGTATGGGCTATCAAAAAGTTTCATCAATATTTATATGGGTCGAAATTTGAAGTCCGGACAGACCATTGTGGTCTGTGTTGGCTGAAAACTATCGACAACCCACGTGGAAGACTACATCGTTGGTCTCTAGACTTGCAACCATATCTAAACTACATGGAAATTAAATATAAAAATGGTAAACTACATACGAATGTTGATCCGCTTTCTAGATATCCCGTCAATGATGAAGTAGACCTAAACACAGATGTGACATTCTATCAAACCGCAGTAAACATCGGTGATGAGCAGAAAAAAGACCGTTGGTGTCGTGAACTCTATAAAGAAATTAATTCAAATAAAACTGTAAAATACATAATTGAAGACAACATTATCTACTATGTTGATACTGACATTACTGGACAGGAAAGACGCAGAGTCTGCTTACCAAAGCATATGATTGATGATGTCTTGTATTCATTGCATAGTGACGTGACTTCTGGCCATTTGGGACTGAATAAAACATTTGACAAAGTTATGAATAGATTTTATTTTCCAAACATGAAGAAAATCGTTTTCCGTTTTATCAGGGGATGTGCCGAATGCCAATCACGTAAAAGAGATTATGGTTTACCTAAAGGTACACTCCATTCAATAACTACAAGCAAACCTTTTGAGAGGGTAGGATTAGACTTTATGGGTCCAATATCACCCAAATCAAATAATGGAAACAAATACTTAATTATTTTAATAGACCATTATACTAAGTGGGTCGAAGCAAAAGCTGTACCCGATTCGAAAGCGGCCGTGGTCGCAGATTTTTTTATTCATTCTGGTGTATTAAGACACGGTGCCATCACTACGTGTTTAACTGATAGAGGTCTTAGTTTTTGTTCTGAACTGACTGAAGAAATTCTCAAAGTTTTTAACACAAAACACGTTATGACATCACCGTATCATCCACAATGTAATGGATTAGCCGAAAAACAATGTAAAACATTGACAGATATGATGGCTTTATATTGTAGCTCTAATTATAAAGATTGGGATATATTTTTACCTTATTTGGTGTTTGCGTTAAACACCGCAAAACAAGAAACTACTCAGTTTAGCCCCTTTTATATGCTTTATGGAAGAAATCCGAAACTTCCGTTGGACGTTACTTTAAACATTGATTTAAATAAAGTCAATGAAATTGATGTGTTTAACAAATTTGCAGAAGCAAAAGTATTAGTTAAACAAAACATGATTGAGGCACAGATGAGACAAAAGAAGAATTACGACAAAAGACATAGATCTATGGAGTATCAAATCGGAGATTTGGTTTTAGTCTACAGAAAAATAAGAAAAGTTGGCCTAAGTGAACGACTTATTAATCCCTTTGTGGGCCCTTTAAAAGTGATAAATAAGTTCAATGACACGTATTGGCTAAAAGATATAAAAACAGGTACTGAGATACAGTCAACAATCGACCGTATAAAGCCTTATTATGAGTTTAACATTGATGACGATATTTGGCCACAATTTGAAGACGATGTATCAGTGGATATGGAGTCGACAGCCGAAGCGGTACCGAACAAGGAAGAATCTGAAGCACCGTTATAATACGTGGGGCAACGTTCACGCCTTAATGTTTCAACTTTTACATTTTTAATTTTATAATTTTTGTCTAATATTGCATGCAATTGTTTAAATATTTTATATTGATTTTATACCTGTGCACACATTCTCTAATCTCGGGACGAGATTTCTTTGAAAGGGAGGGTAGTTGTCACGTTTGACGGAGATTAAGCCTCAGTAGAGGCCTTAAAGCTTCATAGCTTCATAGCTTTAAGCTATATAGTGAGGTACGAAGCATAGCATCATAATACACAGCGGTGTATTGAGTTTAGTTTTATAATACACAGCGGTGTATATAGCATAACATTATAATACATAGCAGTATATTTCAATGTTAGCGGCACTAACAACACCAATACAATACTACTGTATTAATTGACACTATATAATAATAATAAGTAACACTATAGCATACGATATACTACATAGGCTATATAGCATTAGAAAACCTTGATTGCATTATTTTGAGACAATAACTAGTTTAATGACAACCGGTACGTATTAACTAGGTCGAGACGGTAATAGCCAATAAAAGAGCAGTTGAAGTAGTTGTGTCATTGATAAGTAGTATATGATTGGTGTAATTAGAGCGCCGACTCGGAAAGTGTTCCGAGAACTCTGTTCCCAAGTCACTTGATTGACTGGAGACGGAGAGTAGAGTTCGAGACGCCGAGACGAGAGGACGTGTAGTATCTATTATTGTAACCATTATTATACTTATATATACTTAATCAATAAATTGGTGACGGTTAGCAACAGCAACAGTAAGTTAAAGTGTTTGTAGGCGCAGGCCTTCGGGCCTTGCGTTCGCCGGCGACGGTAGTCGCGTAAGTGTTGGACAGAGATCGGGTAAGATTTGTTTACTGAGACTGAGTCTCGCCTCCCGAGTCGTTCGGTCGAGGCTAGCGAAGTCTGATCCTCTTCATTTGGTTGGTAGCTGAGACCACCGGTATCGTCTCGCTTCCCGTCGCGAAGACGGTTGAGGCTCGAGATGAGGTCTCGGCCAGATCAGGCCAAAGGGCCGACAGTGTAATACCAACGCCACATCGGGAGCGACCGGAAGGCGGTTATCGGATGGCCGTCAAGAACCCCTAGACATCTTATAACTTCGCGAAACAACAACCCCTAGACAACGTATAATTTCGCGATGCGATTAACCCCTAGACAGACGAAACTTCACAGACGACAATCCGAGTAGATGAGGTAACGTTACGTACTTCACGGTTATGGTTGGGATCGGCCACGGTCAGGCAATGGCGTCATGTAATAGCCACCGCACGGCAGTCTAGTGCAGCGTTGGGGAATCGTAAACGAGGAAATCTGCATAGCGCTGGCGAGCGAAAGCGAGCGAATATTACAGATACAGGTCGGTGCGAGACCTACATGGTGCCTACGACACTGGCGACTTAAGGCCGATTTACCCTTACGTCGAAGTAGCGACGCAGGACGTTACAATATATATATACATTATATTTATATATAATATATAAATACATTATATATAAATACAGTATATATCTATACAGTTATATCTATACAGTATATCTATACAGTATATTTACACCATATATCTATAGTATAGATATTCTGTATATATACTGTATAGGTATACTGTATATATATATATATACTGTATATACATATTAATAATTTTTGAAAACTAATTGACATAAATTTAGCATCAATTTAGTTACTTTTATCTTAAAAAAATTATCTATAATTTATAACTATCATTTATAAATAATATCAAGGATATTTAAAAAAACATATATATATATATTCAGGTACATATTTGTTATACAAAGAAAACGATGGTACCGGGACATTTTATTATCTATATCGTAGACTTGAATGGYAATCAAGTTTACAATTATATGGCAAACAATACCAAAAATTTAACAAAAATTGTTTGTTTGTTTCAAAATATGTGATAATTGTTTGCCAACTATTCAAATATGTAATAATTTTATCGCAAATTTTTATGTCACTATTGATGCTAATCGTAGCCTACAATCAATGTTATATATCTATGATAATCGTATGGATAGTTTTGGCCGTTTTTGTAGGCCGTAGTTCATCGGCAATGTTTCTCAGTTCACTTTATTATGTATATATTGTTTCATTATATGTAACATTAAGATTTGACCAGGTTAACTCGAAAAACATCAAAAATGATAAAAGTAATTTTTTTAATATTTAAAATAAATATTAAAAAAAAACTTTTATATAAAACTTAAGTTATATAAAAGTTATTTTTTTTAATATATATAAAAGTTTTATATATAACTTTTATATATAGCTTTTATATAAACTTATATAAAACTTATATATAAAACTTATATAAAACTTTAATATAAAACATTTAGATATAACTTTTATATATATTTTTTATAAAAACTTATATAAAAACTTATATCAAATTTTATATAAAAAGTTATATAAATACTTATATAAAAAGTTATATAAAACTTATATATAAAAATTATATAAAGATTATATAAAACACTTATAAAAATTAAATATTTTTAATATTTAGAAATAAACATCAATTTAAACGAAATAATCGTTGAATACAATAGCTGTGTATCACTGGTAGCCGAAATTAATTCATGGTTTAAAGATTTAATATTTTTTTATTACTATTTTTTTATACCGATCTATGATTTTAGTATTATTTTTGTTATCTATGAGCCAAATATTATTTGGAAAATATTGTTTTCATTAGTTTTAATTGGTTTCGCTATAAACTTGTTTTTCGTCAATCATTTGTTGTGTGCGATCGGCATATCTGCACATAAATCCTATGGCTCTCTATCCGGACAGTTAGCCCGCAATCAACGTTCGCTATCGCTTAGACAGCGACTGAAATTGGGTCGACTCTGTGAACTACTAAGCGGTCAATTGATTGGCATTTATTGTTGGAAATTATTTCCGTTTACTAACTATGAGTTCTACCTATTGATTGCAAACTGTTTTTCTCAGTTTACACTATTTCTTGGTTTTGTTATATAAATAATTTTTATAAATTATTTATAAAATTTTTAATACTAAAATAGAAATAGTATATTATTTTTTATTTTATTTTTTTAATTTATTATCTATTTAAGTAATTTTTAATCAGTTTACACTTGTTTCTCGAGTTTTTTTTATTAATATATAATAATTACTAAAATATAATTTATGTTTTTTTCAATACTACAAAATAAATATTATTTTCATTAGAATTGATTTTATATATATATTAAGATTAAGTAATAATATTTTATAAGTCTATTAAATTAATCTAATTTTTTTTTGTTATTGTTAGTTAACTTTTAGTGTTTATTGATTTTATAATCTATGATTAGTTTATTAATATCTAGAATAATAAATTAAGATATTTATTATTATTTTTTT
The DNA here is from genome assembly GCF_028296485.1 of Oppia nitens. NCBI lineage: Eukaryota > Metazoa > Arthropoda > Arachnida > Sarcoptiformes > Oppiidae > Oppia > Oppia nitens. Next base: position 870,933 of record NW_026533191.1, read on the forward strand.
TAAATCAAATTTTACTTATTCCTAAATCTGATAAAATTTAGTATTCAATATTTTTTTAAAATATATTTTTTATATCTAAAAACAATTATATTTTTAAATATAAATCTATTAATCTGTTTTGAGTGTTTGACTTATTTTTTTATATAAAAAATGCACTTGCTAATTTTATTTTCAAAGATTATAAAAGTTAGATTAAAAATATATTTATGCACTTAACATTTATGTCTAATAATTTATATTTTAATTATATTATTGTATTAACTAATCAAATACTATTTATAACTAATCATTATATTTATGTGTAAACTTTGATAATTTTCAAGTTATATGATCACGATCAAAATTTAAATATTATCATAACAATTATTATTATAATGTTTATACATTTTATCACTATATTTAATCGCTTAGATTTGATCAAATTTATATATATATTGTATATATTTAATATATTAATAGGCTGTTATTGTTATGATTTATTTTTAGGTTAACTATTTATGAATTATATATATATGTATATATAGCTAACTGTAATTTAATTTAATTACAATATGTATGTTTATTATTATAAATTATTATTATAAATGTGTTAATTGTTTAAATATTTTAGAAATGTATTTATCAATAATTAGTTAACATTTTTGTTTCCATATAAAATCAATATATGTATAAATTTTATTTGTATATTTAATTAAATAATACAATCAATAAAATCATTTATTTATTAGTCAATTATAAAATATTATTAGTCTATCATCTATGAAAATCATAGATTATTTTTGAATTTAGTCGATAAACCCAATGTATATTTTATATTATTATTTTTTTTATAAATTAAGTAACAAATAATTAAGTAATATCTATACTAAAGTAGTTTTTATAAAATTATTTTGTTTTATTTTTTGTTGTTGTTGATAATGTCAATAATTCTAACAAAAATATAATTTACAAAATATGATTTTATTTAAACTATTATAATATGATTAGAGTATTCGTCTAAATATCGGGTTTTAAACAAAACACAATCAGATAATATTGAAAATATACAAAAAAAAGTATTACAAAATATATTTGTTGTAAATGTGGAAAAACAGAGTTAAATTATAAACAAAAACTTAAATTTTTAGATTTTAAAAAACATTACATAAACGTAGAGAACTTAATGAGTTAAAACTTTAAACCAAAAAAAAAAATTAAAATAAAATGCAAAACTATACCAAACTTTAGTTATTTTGAATTTTATGAAACTTGTCGAAATGTTTTATATATTAGAAAACATAATAAGAGAATTGAAATGTTTGATAATTTTTATTTTAATTATTGTATAAATTTATATAATTCGCTAAATATTGATATGAGAAATTGTAATAATTATAAAAAATTTATTAACAATTTATAATTTTATTATAAATACAACTTTGTTATGTATTTATTGCAATTTTGCTAAATAAAGATTATTATGATATATATTGATTGTAATGATATAATGGCCTTATTATACAAATACTAGTATAAGTATAAAATCAAATGTTAAATATAATTAAAAAATTATTAATATTTAATTTAACATTTTTATTTTATATACAAAATATTTATTAATTTAATAATTAAAATAGTTTTATTTTAAAGTATATATTTTTTATGTAAAATATAATTTTTTCCAAACATTATTATTAATTTAAGAATATATTTATTAATATCAAGAAATTATAAAATCTATTTATGAAAATTTACTGAGAATTTATAGTGAATTTATTATATAATTAACTAGTAATTTAGCAAAAAAAAATATAAAATACAACAAAAATTTTTCTGATTTTACCCCCTATTTATGCCTCCCGTAAATTGAAAACCTTATGCAATCTTGATATATAATAATTTCTAAATAGTTCTAAACAAAAGTTAGATTTTTAACATGTTATTGACATTAATAAAATGCAAAATCATTATTATATAAAATTTTTTCAGTTGACAATAATTGTTATTATATAATTTATTAATTTGTTTAGTATTATACATATTAAAGTAAAAAAAACAATTAGTACATTTTAAATATATATATATTACAGTTTAGTATCTAATATAAATCATATAAACTAATTATTAAATGCTATTAATTTTTTTTAACTAGCTTATAGTGATACACATTTTAAAATTTAATAATAAAAAATAAATTTATAAAATGTAGTTATTGTTTTTTTTACTTTAATATGTCTAGAAAAACTAAAACAAATTAATAAATTATTTAATATAAATTATTGTCAAACGAAAATATTTTAATATAATAATGATTTTTCATTATTTTAATGTTAATAACTTGTTAGAAATTTAATTTTTGTTTTTTTAAGATTTACAATAATAAAATGCTAAATCATTAGTATATTAAATATTTTTCCATTTGACAATAATTGATATTATATGATTTATTAATTTATATTAAACTTATTAAGGTCTAAAAAACAATTAGTAATTTATGTATATAAAGAGATGAATTATTTTTAAATATTATTAAAAAAATTTTTTTTAGCTAAGTTAAATATAAAAATTAATTTAATTTTTATTGTTTCTATATATGAAAATGTTACAATACATTATATTATCGATTACTATTATGATGAATTTAGCCATTATGTCAGGTAAAGCTATGTTATATAAATTTACAAATATGTATTTAATATTAATTTTGTTATAATTTAATTTTCAATAAAAAAAATACTATGTATATAACCATGGGTACCTTAATTTTTGAAACTTTAAAAACAAACTATTTAATAATTAATTGTTTATTTTAAAAAAAAAACAAATAATATAGTTTTATATATATATATATAAACAAAACAATTATCTATTTAATTATTTTTTTTTTTTAAATATTTTTATTTAAATATTTTTAATTATAATATTATAAATTAATTTAGCTGGACAATGCAGTGAAGGTTTGGTTTATTGCGGGGGCAATGATTGTTGCCTTGAATGCTGGAATGGTTTCTGTTCAAATGGTTAACTAAACTAATTAGCTAACTAAAAAAAATAAAATTAAAAAATTTTTTATTATATAAATAATAATAAATAAATAGAAAAATTATAGATATATATATATATATATATATATATATATATATATAATATATTAGATATTTATTTTATTTTAATTTTTAATAAATATTTATTCAAAAATTTTTAATATTGCTTTTAAAATTATTACTAATAATAAAATTTTGTAAAAATATTGTGTAAAAATTTTATAACAAAACTGCACCAAGTGTCATTTCTTTTTATTGTTGTACAGCAATTGGCGTTAATATATAAAATATAATTTAATAAAAATTTCAAATATTATAATTACAAAAAAAATATTATAAAAAAATACGGAGAAATATTTTAAACTGACAAAATAAACAGTTATTATTATTTTTTAAATTTATAGATTAATACTAATTTAATTTTGATAGATAAGCAATTGAAATTAATAAAATAAAATAAAACTTTATCTAGAATTTTAAAAAATATTAATAAATATAAATTATATGTAAATAATTATATTATATAACAAAACTGAGAAACAGTGTAAACTGACAAAAAACAGTTGGCTATCAATAAGTAAAACAACTTATAGTTAGTAAACGGAAATAAATCCCAACAATAAATGCCAATCAATGGACCGCTTAGTAGTTCACAGAGTCGACACAATTTCAGTCGCTGTCTAAGCGATAGCGACCGTTGATTGCGTACTAACTGTCCCGACAAACAGCCATAGGATTTATGGGCCGAAATGCCAATCAAACACAACAAATGGTTGACATAAAACATGTTTATAAAGAAAACAATTAATATTAATCTAATCAAAAAAAATTTTCAAATAATTGTCGGCTCATAGATAACAAAAATTAGGCCAAAATCATAGGCCGGTATAAATAGATAGTAATAAACAAATATTAATTGTTTAAACCAGGAGTTAGTTTCGGCTACCAGTGATATAACAGCTATTGAATTCATAGAGTATTTCGTTTAGATTGATAAATATTTTTATTAGCTCTAAATAGCTCTAAATATTTTTATTTAATATATAAAAAAAATATTTGTAGTTAAAGATATTTTTAATATATATATAGTTAGTTAGTTATTAAAATAAAATTATTTAGATTAAATAAAAAATATTTAAATTAAATGAAAAAATATTTAGTCTAAAATAAACAACTATTTAGTTTAAAATTAAAATCAACAATTTTTTTCTATAGATTATAATTTATTTCTAAATATATATTTAATTGTTAATAATTATCCAAATAATCGTCGGCTCATAGATAACAAAAATTAGGCCAAAATCATAGGCCGGTATAAATAAATAGTAATAAATAAATACAAGATCTTTAAACCAGGAGTTAGTTTCGGTTACCAGTGATACACAGCTATTGTATTCATAGAGTGTTTCGTTTATATTGAGGTTTAGCTCTAAATATTAAAGAAATTAATAATAATTAAATATATTTTAGAAAAAATATATATTTAGATAAAAAATAAATAAAATATTTAGATTTACGTTTAGATTGAGGTTTAATACTAAATATTTTACTTTAATATAATTAAAAATATTTTACTTTAATATAATTAAAAATATTTTACAATTTACAATATTACTTTTATATATTTAGATTAAATAAAAATATTTAGATTAAAATAAAAAAATATTTAGATTAAAACAAAAAAACAAAATCAACAATAAGATTTATCTATCGATTAGAGTTTATTTCTAAATATTTATAATTAATAATAATAATTATTATATCTATTTAAATATCAAGTATTTTGCTATATACTGAAATTATATACAGTTTTATTAATTTATTAGATTGTTTATTACAATAAAATTAATTAATTTTAATAAATAATTACTTTTATCATTGTTGATGATTTTCTTGTTAATCTGGTCAAATTTTAATGTTAAATATTTCGATACAATATATAGAAAATAAAATGATATTAAAAATATTGCTGAAATATTACGGCCAGCAAAAATCAATAATACTATCCATACAGTTATCATTGATATATTTGATTGATCAGGTTCAATTATTATCATTACCAGGGACATAAAAATTTGTGAAATAATTATACCATATTGGAATAGTTCGCCTAAAATTATAATATATTAATATATAAATAAATAGACAATTTTTGTTAAATATTTAATTGTTTGCCGTATAATTTCAAACTACATATTCAAATTTGATATTCAAGTCTATTGAAATAAATAATAAAATTTGCCAGCACTATTGTTGTACCATTGTATAGTAAATATGTACCTGGGAATATTAATTGAATGAAATTTAATTTAATTATTTTTTAAATTTAATTTATTTATATATATATATATAATTTGAATTAAAAAAAATAATAAGTGCTAAAAAATTAAAAATTTATATAAATATTTACACTGATTTTAGATATACTAATATTACAGTATAATGAATATTTTACTTATATTGTTGCATGTTATTGGCTATTAGGTACAGCCCATATATAGTATATACTGCATACCATACCAGCCTATATAAAGGCCTACTGTTACCAACTCAGATAGAGACATAGGGATGAGAGGACACTGACATAACACGTCTGACTCTGAGACTACTGAGACTCTCAGTATTTTGTATTAGTTTTTAGTTGAGTCTCAGACTCTATATATTCACTAATGTATTATTGGACTAGTTTTAGATAACCACTTGAATAAAACTTATATAACTAAAACAAATAGTTAATTTACTTTAAATTGTGTCAACTTAATCAACAACTACAACCGTACGCGTGCTAGCGGTAGGGTAGCGACCGAGCCCTGAAGGGCTCAGTTTCGGACACAAAGGTGTCCGAAAACCAATTGGTCATCGGCGGTCGTCCCGCGAGTTGCTCTACGTTCATGATTGGTTGGTCAGCCCAGACGGACTCAAGAGCCGCTCACCCGAGTCGATTCACGCGCGCGTATTATATTGTAATATATACTGATAGTATATATATATATATATATATATATATTGATATTATATTTATATTTATACTAATACTATATATATATACTGATATTTATACTTTATATTATATATCAATATATTGATACATATACTGATATAGAAAAAACTAATTAACTTAATAAATTTCAACATTTTAACTACATATTTATATAAAGTATATACTTATATATATTATCAATTTTACAATCTTACCTATAAAACCTATAAATAAATCAACCACTGCTACAACCAATTCTCAAATATGATTTTTGTTCATAAAATACATTGGATTTACTAATAAAAAATCCAGTCTCTGGTCATCGCTTAGAAACAAAACCGAAAATTTCATGACATGTATCCATACTATTATAATCTGCAGGTAAGCAACTAAACGACGTTTTCGGCTAAATATACCCATAAAGTAGTCGTCAGTATTTTTGGCGACAAATATTGTTTTACTTTTCATATATCGCTGAAACAATTCAATGCCCAACACTTTACCCCCAATGTGTTGGCAGTCATCACGAAAACCGGTCAACAAATATAACAATTTGTCGATTATCTTATTCATTGACATTATTTTGTTTAATAAACTTAATAAGTATTCAAACTTTTTATGACAATTATATTATATAGGAACTAATAAAAGTTTAAACTATAATTATAGTTATATTTTATTTTTTTAAGTGTTATGATTTTTTTCCATTATAATATTTCTATATAAATAATAATTTATAGGTAAATAAAAATCGATAAATACAGTTAGCTATCTATTAGTTATTACTGTAAACAAATAAATAGCAAATAAAAACAAAAAAATAATTTATTTTATTATAATAAAAAATTTTATATACATTACTTTAGAATATTAACAAATAAAAATTGAAAATAATTTATTTATTTAACAATTGATTTCTTATATAATTATTATTCATTAATTTATCATTGAAAAATTTTATTTTTATTAAAATGTTTACTGAATTTTTATGTAAATAAAATTTAATATTTATTTAATCTAAAATATTTACTATTATTAATATAAAATTTCTATTATTTCATTACAATAATCTGTAAATAATAAAAACCAGTTGAAAATACTAGAAAGCATTATCTAAAACAAATTTTTATTGCGTAAATTACTTTATTATTATATTATAAACAAAATATTTATTCATAATAACCATTAGTCCATACGAGTCATATTACTAAACTATAGTTCTGTTGTTGCAATATTTTTGGTGATGCAATATCTATGGATATTTCTGGATATTTATCTAACATTTTATAATAAAATAATTTATTATTATAGGGTAATATTGTAATTAACTGCATTTCTGCATGTCTAACTTAAATTTTGACAACTAAAACTAATTTTTTAAAATTTATCTGCCATTTTCTTTGTTACTGATAAGATATCAAAATTTTAATTTTGATTCATATAACTTACATTTGATGCTTTAGTCAATTCTAAATTAAAAAAATTTTAACTAAAATTTTTTTGTATTTTGGCCGCCATTTTCTCTATGTTCCCGAAGAGATATCAAAATTTTAATGCTGATCCCCTATACCTTATTTTTGATGATCTAACCGAATCATAAATCAGAATTTCAAAATTTACAGTTTGAAAACCAACACACACACTACACACATACACACATATAGAATCCATAAAACAAATTTGAAAAATTTGTTTGAAAATGTTGTACTTAAAGTAAATATAATAAATCAATATTACTTTATTTTAATAAATAAAACATTTTTTACATAAAATATTGATATATTATTATTTTATCATAAATAATAATGATAATGAAAAAAGTATTATTAATAAACAAATATATTGGTGACCTAGTAACCATTATATATAATATATATATATATATATATAAGCTTTATAACTTATTAATATTATAATATTTTTTTATTAATATATTAAATGTTATTTACTTAACATTGAAAAAAACTATTTTTCATTTTAATAATATTTTATTATGTGATAATAATTTTGTTAAATATTTTCATTTATTATTTTCAATCATATAATAATCATTTTTATTTTAATTTATTTTTTTTGAATAAACATATAAAAATGTTTCTATTTTATACTAAATATTTTGTACATTTAATTTGTGTCATTGGAGTATTTGTTCAAACATATAAACTATGTATTAGCTATTTATCATTTCATACACTAACTAATGTTAAATATGATTTAAATAATGAAATAATATTGCCAGCGGTGACTTTATGTTTTAAAAAAAACGTACTTATTAATTCAAATTTATTAAATAATTGTGCACGGGGTAATATTAGCAAAAATTGTATTAAAGTTTATAATAATTTTAATAATTTATCTATAAATCAACAAATAAATTCAATTGTTGGCTATAAAAATTGGTTTGAATGCACATTGTTTAATAAAGTACAACCACAACAACAACAACAACAAACTACTACTACTAATAATAATAATAAAAATAATAATGATTTCACTTGCAATTCATCAGTTATTTATGAATCTCTGTCTATTGATTCATATTGTCTAACATTATTTGGCAATTGGTTGGACAGAGATTTAGACAACAATTTACAAAAATATTTTACTAATAATTTTAATGTCAATACTGGGGGAATTGGTCTAAAATATTTAGCTAGATTAAATTTTAATAGATCACTAATCGATAAATATTATTTAGTAATTATTATGCACTGGAATCAGGAACGTCTATATAATTTATTTCAATATAAAAATTCACGTTATATTTTGATAAATTCAAGCGGTAATGGTTTAATTAGATACCGTAATATAATATTGGATCAAAAATATCTAACCGATCGCCGCCAGTGTCAGATAAGACAGACACGTTTGGAGTGTCTGTTCGAGTGTCAGATTAGTCGATCGATTGGTGGTCGACACAGTCAGCCAGACATCCAGACACCCAGTCATCTAATGACATACGATATACATAACGATAGCTTATATTTTACAACATCAACAACAACAGCAAACAATCAATTTGATGATATTTTATGCGAAAATAAATGTAATAATAATAACCGTGAAACTTGTAGACAACATTTCTATACGTTTGAAACAATTGAAAAATTTACCGATGAATTAAATTTGAAAAGATTTTCGTATAATATTGAAGTACCGTCAGAGCCGACAACTGTCTACGAAATTGTACTTAAACTAGATTTCCAGGAATTTATTTGCCTATTGTCTAGTATTATGGGTCTATGGTTTGGCTTCAATATACTATCGATGGGTAATATATTTACTAAATTGTTAACGAAATTTATAACTTATACGATCAATAAATATTATCAATTAAACGTAATTAAATTAAACGTAAATCAAAATATTAATAATATAAATACTATTAATACAACTAATACTACTAATAATATTACTAATACAACAACAACAACAACAACAACAACAGCTACTACTACTACCACTACTACTACAACTACTACTGCTAACAAAAATAATAATAATAATCAAAATATTTTATTTGTTAGATCTATAAACTATCACTAGATTGTAATTATTTTGTTTTTTTAAAAAAAAAATTGTTTGTTTTGTTAAAATTATTTAGATTATATAAATTATTTTTTAAAAAAAAATTCTACTAAATAATCAATATTAATATTAAAAGCTTTTATTCATCATATTTACTAAATAAAAATATTACTATCTATTTATACCCGGCTAACGATTTTTTGGCTTAATTTTTTGTTGTTGTTATCTATGAGCCGACAATTATTTGGAAATTTTTGATTGGATTACTACAAATTATATTCATTATAAACATGTTTTATGTCAACCATTTGTTGTGTGCGATCGGCATTTATATACATAAATCCTATGGCTATTTATCGGGACAGTTAGCCAGCAATCGACTGGTACTGTCGCGTAGACACCGACTGAAATTGGGTCGACTCTGTGCACTACTTAATCAATATATATATATATATATATAATTAAAAATATTTAGATCTAAACATCAGACTAAACGAAATACTCTATGAATACAATAGCTGTGTATCACTGGTAGCCGAAACTAACTCCTGGTTTAAAGATCTTGTATTTGTTTATTACTATCTATTTATACCGGCCTATGATTTTGGCCTAATTTTTGTTATCTATGAGCCGACAATTATTTGGAAAATTTTGATTGGATTACTACTAATTGTTTTCCTTATAAACATGTTTTATGTCAACCATTTGTTGTGTTTGATTGGCATTTATTCACATAAATCCTATGGCTCTCTATCGGGACAGTTAGCCCGCAATCAACGGTTATTATCGCTTTGACAGCGACTGAAATTGGGTCGACTCTGTGAACTACTAAGCGGTCCATTGATTGGCATTTATTGTTGGGATTTATTTCCGTTTACTAACTATAAGTTGTTTTACTTATCGATAGCCAACTGTTTTTTGTCAGTTTACACTGTTTCTCAGTTTTGTTATATAGTATTTAGTATACACACACACATAAACACAATTTTAATGTCACTATTGATGCTAATCGTAGCCTACGATCGATGCTATATATCATTGATAATCGTATGGATAGTTTTGGCCGTTTTTGTAGGTCGTAGTTCATCGGCAATGTTTCTCAGTTCACTTTATTATATATATATTGTTTAATTATATGTAACATTAAGATTTGACCAGGTTAACTCGAAAATCATCAAAAATGATAAAAGTAATTTAAAAAAAACTATATATATATATAACTTTTATACAGTATAACATATATGAAACTTATATAAAATTTATATAAATCATTTATATGAAACTTATAAAACTTTTATATAAAACTTTTAGATAAATTTTATAAAAAACTTTTATATGAAACTTATCTAAAAATATATAAAACTTTTATATGAAACTTATATAAAATTTATGTAAAACTTTTATATGAAACTTATACAAAACTTATATGAAATTATATAAAAGTTATATAAAATTTGTATGTAAAACTTTATATAAAACTTATTAAAATTTTTTTTTAATAATTATCAATATTTAAAAATATTTAGAAATAAACATCAATTTAWACGAAATAATCGTTGAATACAATAGCTGTGTATCACTGGTAGCCGAAATTAATTCMTGGTTTAAAGATTTAATATTTTTTTATTACTATTTTTTTATACCGATCTATGATTTTAGTATTATTTTTGTTATCTATGAGCCAAATATTATTTGGAAAATATTATTTTCATTAGTTTTAATTGGTTTCGCTATAAACATGTTTTATGTCAACCATTTGTTGTGTGCGATCGGCATATCTGCMCATAAATCCTATGGCTCTCTATCSGGACAGTTAGCCCGAAATCAACGGTCGCTATCGCGTAGACAGCTATTGAAATTGGGTCGACTCTGTGAACTACTAAGCGGTCCATTGATTGGCATTTATTGTTTGAATTTATTTCCGTTTACTAACAATGAGTTTTACCTATTGATAGCCAACTGTTTTTCTCAGTTTACACTGTTTCTTGGTTTTGTTATATAAATAATTTTTATAAATTATTTATAGATTTTTTATTAAAATAAAAATACTAAATAGAAATAGTATTATTGATTTTAATTGTTTTAATTTTAGTAATCTATTTAAATAGTATTTTTTGAATTATGTAAATAATTTATTGGTTTTAATACTAAATAGAAATAGTATATTATTATTATTTATTTGTTTTTTTTATTTATTATCTATTTTTAGTATAATAATCACTAAAACTTATAATYTRTAATAAATATTATTTTCATTAGAATTAGACTTATTTATTATATAAAAAAATATTATTATCAAAGATATAAAATATATATGTTTAAAAATTATTGTAATTAGAAATTATMATTATATTCATGTGTAAACTTTTATGATTTTCAAGTTATATGACCATGGTMAATATTTAAATATTATTTACAATTAWTATTATTATGTTTAATCAATTTTATCACTATATTCAATGTTTAGATTTGATCAATTATATATATATATATATATATATATATAGCTAACTGTAACATAATTTATTTGCTATATGTATGTTAATTATTAATAATAAATATCATAATATATTTTATAATTGCATTAATATTTTTTAAATAATTAAAAGTGTATTTAACAATAATTATTATAACATTAGTTTTGTTTCCATAAAAATAAGTCAATTGTTTAGATTTATGTATGAATTTATTTCTATATTTAATTTTTATAGCATAATAAATAATAAAAAAAATTATTTATTAGTCTATTATTTTTTTTAAAAAAAAATTAAGCAAACAAATAATTAAGTAATATCTATACTAAATTAGTTTTTATAAAATTATTTTTTGTTTTATTGTATTGTTTTAAGTAGAAGTCTATTAAAATATAAGAAAATTTAACAAAAAATCAATCAATCAAAATATAATGATTATGGCCTTATTATTCATATAGTAGTATAAGTAAAAAATCAATAATATATATATGATATAAAAAAAATTAAAAATTATTATTATTCATATTAATAAATTATAATAAAATAGTTTTATATTTTTTTTAATTTCTGTTTTAATTAGTAAATCTATAAATTGTTATGTATTAAATATATTATATATACATATATATATATTAAATATACTGTAATATGTATAATAGTAGTTAATTATTATAATTATAATAAGCAATCATCTAAAAAAAGCAACATTGAATAAGTAATAATTGTTATAAAGTATAACAAATATATATTATTTGTTTTAAATTTATATATATATATATATTTCTATATAATGTCAATAAATAAGATAATCGACAAATTGTTATATTTGTTGACCGGTTTTCGTGATGACGACGACCAACACATTGGGGGTAAAGTGTTGGGCATTGAATTGTTTCAGCGATATATGAAAAGTAAAACAATATTTGTCGCCAACAGTACTGATGACTACTTTATGGGTATATTTAGCCGAAAACGTCGTTTCATTGCTTACCTGCAGATAATAATAGTATGGATACATGTCCTGAAATTTTCGGTTTTGTTTCTAAGTAAAGACCAGAGACTGGATTTTTTATTAGTAAATCCAATGTATTTTATGAACAAAAAACATATTTGGGAATTGGTTGTAGCAGTAGTTGATATGTTTATTGGTATTATAGGTAAGATTATAAAATAGATAATATATAACATATATATATACTTTATATAAATAAGTTGTTAAAATGTTAATCAGTATATATATATATATCAGTATATATAAATATATAAATTTTTAATTTTTAAAAATTAGTCGACATAAATTTAGCAATTAAAATTTAATTGCATCTTATTATTTTTTTTGCTAATTAAAATCTAATATATATACGGTATATAAATTAAAATAATAATAATAATAAAAAGCATTTTGCTAATTTAAATCTTAAATAAGTATATAAATTAAAATTTTAAAAATAATTTTTTATTCAATTAATATTCAAGGTACTTATTTGCTATACAAAGAAAACAATGGTACTGGCATGTTTTATAATTTATTTCATAAACTTGAATTTAAATCAAAATTACAATTATATGGCAAACAATTGATTCAATTTAAGAAAAATAGTTTATTATTTTCAAAATATATTATAATTTTAGGCGAAATACTTCAATACGGTATAATTATTTCGCAAATTTTTATGTCCCTGGTAATGATAGTAATTGAACCTGGTCAATCAAATATATTATTRATWACCGTATGGATAGTATTRTCGATTTTTGCTGCCCGTAATATATCAGCAATATTTCTCATATCATTTTATTTTCTATATATTGTATCCAAATATTTAACATTAAAATTTGACCAGGTTAACATGAAAATCATCAACAATGATAAAAGTATTAATTATTTAATTAAAGATTTTAATCTAAATATATAGATTTATTTATATATATATATCATAAAAATATCTTTAATTACAAATATTTTTTTAATAATAAATTAAAATWTTTAGAGCTAAACATCAATCTAAATGAAATACTCTATGAATACAATAGTTGTGTATCACTGGTAGCCGAAACTAACTCCTGGTTTAAAGATTTAATATTTGTTTATTACTATCTATTTATACCGGCCTATGATTTTGGCCTAATTTTTGTTATCTATGAGCCGACAATTATCTGGAAATTTTTGATTGGATTACTATTAATTGCTTTCCTTATAAACATGTTTTATGTCAACCATTTGTTGTGTGCGATCGGCATATCTGCACATAAATCCTATGGCTCTCTATCSGGACAGTTAGCCCGCAATCAACGGTTGCTGTCGCGGACACAGCGACTGAAATTGGGTCGACTCTGTGAACTACTAAGCGGTCCATTGATTGGCATTTATTGTTGGGATTTATTTCCGTTTACTAACTATGAGTTTTATTTATTGATAGCCAACTGTTTTTGTCAGTTTACAATGTTTCTCAGTTTTGTTATATAATAATTATTACTAAAATATAGTTTAAGTAATATTAAAAATATAATTTATAGCTTATATTTCATGTATATATTATATTTATATTAGTCTATTTAATAATATAATTTTTAAAAATAATTATTAGATTAGATTTTACTTATAGCTTATGTTATTTATTTTATAATATTAGAAATAGTATTATTTTTATTTAAATTATTTCATATATATATAAGTTATTTAATATATTTAAGTAGCTAATATATTATGTATATGTATATATTTTATTATTAAATAATTGATTTTTATTTATTAAAAATTCATAGATTTGATTCAATTACTTTACATAAGARAATATATAATTTATGTTTTAATATAATTATGTTTTTATTTRTTATGTATTATTCTACTAATTATAGCTTTGTTCATAATAAGTCATTATTATATGTATTACTATATGTTTTTAATTTATTTTTATATTCAATTAAATGTTAATAAAATATTATTAATAATAACTATTAATGTCTATATAAAATTGTTACCTAAAGTTATTAACTTATAATTAAAAAAAAAATCAATTATAAATCGTTTTTATAAATACAATAGAAAAATAATTTCCAATAGAAATGTTTAAATATATAAAATAATAAAAAAATACATAATTAATTGATTTTTTATTTGAATGTTGTATTCATTATGAGTTCAGTGTATATAAATAAATATAATATTTGATAATTAATTATAATGTTTTAGTGTTTATAATAATGTCAATGAATAAGATAATCGACAAATTGTTATATTTGTTAATCGGTTTCAATGATGACCATAGACTGACCACCCATACAGGTGCCGCCTGTATTATACAGGAATCAAGGGTCTAATACAGGTGACAGGAAAGGGCTAACCTGTATAATAAAATATACAGTTTTAAAATATGTTAAACTAATTGATTAATAAAAGTATAAAATAACTATGAATTAAGTTTTGTTAGTAAAAAATTGCTTGTATTTTTAATATACAGTTTAAATATTTCAAATATTTTTTAAATATAAAAAATTTATAAATATTTCTAAAATAGTTCATGTTCAATATAAAATAATTTCAACTTTTTATATAATTATAGCATCTAAATTAAATTTATTAATTAAAATTATAAATATATACGAATATATTGTTATTTAAGTACAGGTTAACATACAGGAATATAATATTTAATATACAGGAAAATACAGGTGAAAATAATAATTTTATTCTATTATACAGGTTTACTAATAAATTGGGTGGTCAGTCTAGATGACCAACACATTAGGGGTAAAGTGTTGGGCATTGAATTGTTTAGGAAATACCTGAAAAATAAAACACTATTAGTAGCCAACAGTACTGATGACTACTTTAGGGGTATATTTAGCCTAAAACGTCGTTTAGTTGCTTACCTGCAGATGATTATTGTATGGATACATGTCATCAAATTTCTAGTTTTATTTCTAGACAAAGACGATAGACTGGATTTTTTATTAGTAAATCAATTGTTTATTATAGACAAAAAACATATTTGGGAATTGGTTTTAGTAATGCTTGACTTATTAATAGCTATTATGGGTAATATGAGTATAATTTATAATATAATAGTTAATATACCATAACTATAACTATATATATAACTAATTATATATATATATATATATATATATATATATAWMTATAAYTATATATAACTAMTTATATATATATTAACTATAAYTATATATAACTAATTATATATATAATAATTGGCTAAATTYGAAATTTATAAAAATTTTCATCTATCTAAATAATAATCAAAATTTTAATATTAAAACTTTAATAAAAAAATAAAATTTATTTTCCATAAACTTTATTATCAAGGTACATAACGGGTTGGGATACAAAATTGAGACTCAATTACAATTAAAATAACTATTTAATTAAATTATAAAAATTAGAGAAATAATTTTTGATAAAAATTGAATAATAAATGAATATAAATATATTAGTGAACAGCAGATAGTGGACCAAATTGACCGACTTTTTTAAGTCTTTTCGGGACACTCTTCACGGCCCGCGTGACAATACTTGTGTCCACTTTTCTCAGACATCTCTTGATCCGATTTTTTAATTGAATGATATTATCAGCTTTCCATCCTTTATTGTACACAAGATTGGCTAAAATAAACCAAAAATCTTCAATTGGCCGACACTGCGGGACATTAGTCGGGTTACGGTATTTCTCAACAAAATGTATATTATTTTCTCTTAAATATGTGACCACTTTTGACCCGTAATGAGATGATGCCTTATCGGGCCAAAAGAGATAATTGTTRTTTGAATGCTTATCTTTAATAAATGGTACCAAACGACGGATAATACATTCATTTAGATATGAATTTTGGTCAATATTTAGCCGACACTTTTTAAAGAAAGGTCTTGACATACCGTTACCAGAGATGGCCAACCATAACATAACCTTTGGTTCAAACTTGTCTTTTGGTGAATAAGCGACACTATCAGTGTTTCTAGTTTTGTTTGGTGACGACAAATATGAGTTATTTGATGAATGAGTTAATGTAAAATACTTTTCATCATCAATGATGAAATCAATTATCGGTAAGCGCATTGCCTTTTGACTAATATTTTCTGGTTTTCGGTATATTTTGGACACTTTTTCTTCTTATATTGTTTTATCTGCCTTTTAGCCAACCAGTACCTGATAGTTCTTCGAGTTGTCTCAAAATGTCTGGCCGCCGATGAGATTGTATATTTGTCAGAGTGGTTGACCAAAGCGTACAATTGTTTCTGTTTTATTTTGGTCATTACGAGTGGTTTACAACCAGATCCACGTTTTCTTTGAGTGGTCACACCTTTCTTATAGTTGGCAATTATACGATAAATTGTTGATTTTGCATTACCACTGTCCATAAAATGTTTGACCGTAAAAATCGGTGGCCTATCACGATGTCTCTCATAAAATGTCACGACTTCATTACGGAGTCTTTCTTGTTTTGAGACCATATTTTGGTCAAATGTTAACAAAATATTGAAAAATTTGGCTAAACTATAGATTAATATGTATTTAACTGTTTGTTTATATAAAATTTTTAAATATTTAGTTTTAATGTACAGTTTTTTGATGATAAAGTTTGTCTCAATTTTGTATCCCAACCCGTTATATACTATACAAAGAAAATAATGGTACTGGCAAATTTTATAATCTATATCATAGACTTGAAWTCCAATCCAATTTACAATTATATGGCAAACAATTGATTAGATTTAACCGAAACTCGTTGTTTGTATCAAAATATGTCACAATTGGTGGCCAACTACTCGAATACGGTATAATTATTTGCATAATATTTTGGTCGACAGTAATGTTAATCGTAGCCAACGATCGATGCTATAAATCAATGATAATCTTATGGATAGTTTTAGGCATTTTCGGTGCACGTATTATGTCTGCCGTATTAATCAATGCTCTCTATTTTGTATATATATTGTGTCACTATATTTATCATTAAGATTTGACCAGGTTAACTCGAAAATCATCAAAAATGATAAAAGTAATTATATATATATATATAAATTTATTTTAATCTTTATAAACAAGCATAAAATTTTGATTTTAATTAACTATTATTTTTAACTAATTTAAATTCTATATTATTTTTTTTTATAATAAATATTTAGAATTAAAAGTCAATTTAAACGAAATACTCTATGAATACAATAGCTGTCTATCACTGGTAGACGAAACTAACTCTTGGTTTAAACAAATCGTATTTATTTATTACTATATATTTATACCCGGATTTGATTTTTGCTTAATATTTGTTATCTATGAACCAAATATTATTTTGAAAGTTTTGGTTTCAATTATTTGTATTATTTTCTTTATAAACACGTTTTTCGTCAATCATTTGTTGTGTGCGATCGGCATATCTGCACATAAATCCTATGGCTCTTTGTCGGGACAGTTAGCCCGCAATCAACGGGTGCTATCGCTTAGACAGCGACTGAAATTGGGTCGACTCTGTGAACTACTAAGCGGTCCATTGATTGGCATTTATTGTTGGGATTTATTTCCGTTTACTACTATGAGTTCTACCTATTGATAGCCAACTGTTTTTGTCAGTTTACATTATTTCTCAGTTTTGTTATATAATAATTATAAAAATATATCACTTTAAACTTATATTTATTTATTTTTAAAAATACTACAATTAGTATTATTTTTATTAATTAAAATAATTTCTTATACTGTAAAAGTTATTTGATATATTTAATTAGTATTAAGATATATATATATATATATATATATAATGTAATTAACTACTCATTTCATAAACTTTATAATTTTCTATTTAGTTTATTAATATTATGAATAATTTAATTATATATTTTGTTATATTTATTTATTTTATATTTATAAAACTTATAAATATGAATTTGTAATTATTATAGTAAATTTTTAATATACGATAATTATACTGTATATGACCATGGTCAATGTTATTATTATTTACTTATTTAACAATAAGTATTGGCACCACTAATAGATATTGATTTTTATAACGTATTCATTGTATCATTAAATATTAAATGTTATATAATATCTATATAAATTAATTATTAATAATAATTACTAATAATCATGGTTAAAAAAATATTTAAATTACTTTTATTAAATAGTATATTATATTATTTTTATGTTTTATTTTATATATATATACTGTATATATATATATATAAAACTTGTTGTTTGTTGTTATTTTTGTTAACCATTTATAAGTTTTATTGTAGTAATTATTTCTAAAAATAAATTATATTTTATAAAATAAAAATCATAATATAGTTTTTATAATTGTATTAACAAAAAAAATAAATAAAATATTTGTGCTTTTATTTCAACAATTTTACATTTAACTTTTGTTCATTATAAGTAAATTAATTGTAATACTATATGTTAGCATTTATTTTTGATAATTAATTATAAAATAAAACTATTAATTAACTTCTAAGAAATTGCATTAATTATAGGTATAATTTTTTGTTTAATTGCTATTTATGATTTTTATTTTTACTAACTATAGATAGCTAACTGTATTTATAGATTTTTTTTCACCTATAAATTATATTTTCTAGTATATAGAAATATTATACTGTAAATAATTATAATATAATTTTATAATTTTATATAAATATTTGTACAATTAATTGAAAATTGCATATATATAAGTTATTTGATATATTTAAGTAGCTTATATTTTTTTATTGATCTATTTATTATTTTAAATTCATATATTAGATTTAATTACTTTTTTTAATGGTCAAAATAGAATTTAATTTATATTATACTATTTATGAATAATTTTTTATATTTTAAGTTTATATATATATATATATATTAGTTTTTAGTTATGTATTAGTTAAGTTTTAGTTTAGATTTAACTAATATTAAGTATAATTTTTTATATAATTAACTACTACTCAGTTCATAGATTTTAAAATTTCTAATTAATTTATTTATATTATTATTAATTATTTTATTTTATTTAATTTATTAATTTATTTAGAAAAATTTTTATTTTATTTTTTTAAGTTTATAAAACTATAAGTTTTAATGTACATGTTTTTAATAAAGTGCTTTTATTTAACAATTTTTTTTTGTCATAATAACGTCATAATATAAGTCAATTGTCAATTGTTTGAATTTATTGGATTTGTAATTAAATATAAATAAAATTTATTAATTAATTTCTATGTCTATATAAAACTAGTTATTTGACTCATAATAATAAAAAAAAATCAATTATAAATACAATTGAAAGTAATTTTCATATATATATATAAATATTTAATTATATATATATTTATATAATCAAAAAATACATAATTAATTGATTTTTATTTCAAGTAAAGTTAAACTTATTTTTTTCGAAATTATTTCTTATATTATAATTGTCATGAAAATTGTTTGAATAGGCATTAAGTTATTATTATTATTAATTTGTTAATAAACAATATATATATAATAATTGACAATTTAATTGTAAAAACAATATTTAATTAAATATATATAAATTATTAATTATCATCTATGTCTATATAAAAACTTGTTATCTGACTCATAATTACAAAATCAATTATATAATGAAATTGGAAACAATTTTCAATCAATGTTTATATTTAAACATTTCTATTGAATTATATTTATAGATATATATATATATATAATAAAAAAATACATAATTAATTGATTTTTTTATAATTATAATTGAAATTTCATATTTCAAGTAAAGTTAAACGTATTTCTTATATTATAATTGTCATTAAAAAAATTGTTTGAATAGGCATTACGTAATTATTACTAATTTGTTAATAATTATATATATATATATAATAAAAATAATTGACAATTTATTTGTAAAATAACAACATATTTTTTTCATAATAATGTCAATGAATAAGTTAATCAACAAATTATTATATTTGTTAACCGGATTTCGTGATGACCAACATATTGTCGGTAAAGTGTTGGGCATTGAATTGTTTATGAAATATTTGAAAACTAAAACACTATTAGTAGCCAACAGTACTGATGACTACTTTAGGGGTATATTTACCCGAAAACGTCGTTTCATTGCTTACCTGCAGATTATTATTGTATGGATACATGTCCTAAAATTTTCAGTTTTGTTTTTAAATAGTAATAACGAAACTATAGATTATTTATTAGTAAATCCAGTGTTTTTTATAAACAAAAAAAACATTTGGATATTGGTTTTGCTATTTTTTGATCTATTAATAGCTATTATTGGTAAGATTATGGAAAATAATAATTAATATATATATATATAAACTAATTGACTAAATTTAACTTTAATTATCTTAATCATATATAAATTTTAATATTAAAAATTTTAAATAACCTTAAATAATCTATATATAAACTACTTAAAAAAAATTAAAATTAAAGTTATTCAAGTATGTCTATTTAAATTATTATTATAATTATAATATATTTATATCAATTAATTTTGAAAACAGTAGGTTTTATTGTTAGGAATATATTTTTAAAAGTAATTATATAGAAAAAAAACTTATTTTTATAAAAAATATTTAAATAAAAATTCTAAAAATCTAAATAATATTCAAAATTTTAATATTAAAAATCTAAAAAATAAAAATAAAATTTATTTTCCATAAACTTTATTTTATCAAGGTACATATATATTATACAAAGAAAACAATGGTACTGGCATGTTTTATAATCTATATCATAGACTTGAATTCAAATCTAGTTTACAATTATATGGCAAACAATTTATTAGATTTAACCGAAACTCGTTGTTTATATCGAAATATGCTATAATTGTTGGCCAACTACTCGAATACGGTATAATTATTTGCATAATTTTCTGGTCGATAGTAATGTTAATCGTATCATACGATCGATGCTATAAATCAATGATAATCTTATGGATATTATTGGGTATTTCGGGATCGCGTACTATATCGGCAATACTACTCAATTGTTTCTATTTTGTATATATTGTATCATTATATTTAACATTAAGATTTGATCAAGTTAATAGAAAAATCAACAAAAATGATAAAAGTAATTTTTTTTAATATATATATATATATATATATGTTAATTAATATATTTTTTATTAAATAAATATAGGGTCGCATTCATAAGATCTAAACTAATTTAACCCTAACTTATTTGATCTAAATATTTATTATTTTATTTTTTCAAACTAATTATATATATATAAATAATATAAAAAAAAACTTAATAATTTTATATTTAATTAATTATATAAATAAAATACTAATCTATTTAATCTATAAGATAATTTAGAACTTAATATTAATTATTTATTACATATTAATTTTTTTTTTAAATAAAAAGACAGAAATATTCCCCAATTATTAAGTTTGTATTAATTATATATAATTTTTTAGTTTGTAAAATAAAAAAATAAAAATATTTTGGTCAAATGAGTTTAGATATTATGAACTAAACCCAATATATATATATATAACTATTTTTTAGTTTTTATAACTATTTTTTAAAAACTAATTTAAATTATTTTTTACTATTAATATAAATATTTAGAACTAAACGTCAATTTAAAAGAAATACTTTATGAATACAATAGCTGTCTATCATTGGTATCCGAAACTATCTTGTATTTGTTTATTACAATTTATTTATACCCGGATTAGATTTTTGCATAATTTTTATTATATATGAACCAAATATTATTATGAAAATTTCGGTTTCATTACTATCGATTGCTTTCCTTATAAACATGTTTTTCGTCAATCATTTGTTGTGTGCGATCGGCATATCTGCACATAAATCCTATGGCTCTCTATCCGGACAGTTAGCCCGCAATCAACGGTTGCTATCGCTTAGACAGCGACTGAAATTGTGTCGACTCTGTGAACTACTAAGCGGTCCATTGATTGGCATTTATTGTTGGGATTTATTTCCGTTTACTTACTATGAGTTTTACTTATTAATATCAAACTGTTTTTGTCAGTTTACACTATTTCTAGATTTTGTTACGGTTACGATATTTGTATAATTTTTGTTATAATTGTAAATAATTATAATTGTTTTTTTTAAAATATTAGCAACTTAATTTATATATTTTATATTTTATAATTAGTTATAACTAAATTATAAGATTAATTAAATTATTTTATTATGTTTTCTACAAAAGCGATTTTAGCATAAAATTATTTGCATATTTATTATTTAAATTATTTTATTCACTGTATATTAGTATAAGGTATATACAGTATATATAAAACAATTGTGTTGTCTATTAATTGTATTGAATTATTGTAATTATTGTTTTTTATTTATATGTAATTTAAAATACTGTATTTATATCTTTACTTATATATATAATAAACTAAATGTTTATATCGTTTTTAAAAAAAAAATTATTATATATTCTTATATAGAATATTATGTTTTTTTTAAAAAAATTATAATATAGATTATAATTATCACAATATTTATTATTATAATATATGTTTTGAATTTATTTGGATATTTAATTAAATGTTAATAAAATATTTAATTAACTATAAATTAAATACTTATTTTATTTTATGTCTATAAAACTGTTACCTAAAAAAGTAACAGTCTATTAATTTTATTAATTATATGGATATTTGTTTGTTTGCTATTTATGAACTTACAAACTATAGATAGCTAACTGTATTTATAAATTTAAAAAAAATTAAATAAATTATATTATCTTAAATAGAAATAGTTTACTGGATAATAAATAATATAAATTTGTTTAAATAATTGTATTAATAAATAAATATTAATACATTTAGCTTTGTATATAATAATAAGTCATAGATTTATAACTATATGTGTTTGAATTTATTTGGATATTTAATTAAATATTTAGTAAAATATAGTAATTATAACTTCTATGTCTATATAAAAATAATATTAAAAAAGTTATTATCAAATATAATTAAAAATCAATCATAAGTTGTGTTTACAATATAATATACAAATATAATACTGAATAAAAAAATTCATTTAATAGTTTATAAATTATATTAATACATAAATAAATATTTTTGATTTTATTTAACATTTATAACATTTAGTTTTATTCATAATATGTAATAATATCTATATATATATATATATATATATATATATATATATATATATATATATATATATATATATATATATATAATTTTATTAGATATTTAATTAACTTTTATTCTATATATAAAAAATACTACACAAATTATTTTCTTATTATATTAAATAAAAAAATTAATTATAAATAAATCGTCATTTATAAGTTTAATACAAAAAAACAATTTTCCAATAAAAATATTTAAATATAAATATATATATAATAAAGAAAAAATACATAATTAATTTGATTTTATTTTTATATGTTGTATAAGTTATTCTATGTATAAAAAAATAATATTTTTCAGATTAAATTAATTGTTTTTAGTATTTGTATTATAATAATGTCAATGAATAAGATAATCGACAAATTATTATATTTGTTAACCGGTTTTCGTGGGGATGACCAACACATTAGGGGTAAAGTGTTGGGCAATGAATTGTTTTTGCAATACATAAATAATAAAACACTATTAGTCGCCAAATCTACTGATGACTACTTTATGGGTATATTTAGCCGAAAACGTCGTTTCATTGCTTACCTGCAGATTGAGGCCTCAGATTTCTAAATATTTCTATAAATTAATCCTTTAAGTAAACAAAGATAAGGTCAGCAAAATAAATTCAAGCGATTAAAGTATAACATGTGATGATATTGTATACATGAAATGAAAAAATGCATACAAAATATGTATAAATAAAAGCACATTTTTGATATAAATAAATTGTTATTATAATTATTTATATTAATTTAGTTATATGTTTATAAATATATTAAAAGTTATTGTTAATAAAGTGAATTAAAATCATTATACAATAGTATTTATAACAAACAGTTATTATTTGAATAAATTAGTGTTAAAAAATTATTGACAACAGTGACTGTTGTAAAAATACTTTTGGATAACAACAACAACAACACCATTGAAAACAACAACAACACCATTGAAAACAACAACAACACCATTGGAAACAACAACAACACCATTGAAAACAACAACAACACCATTGGAAACAACAACAACACCATTGAAAACAACAACAACACCATTGGAAACAACAACAACACCATTGAAAACAACAACAACACAATTGGAAACAACAACAACACAATTGGAAACAACAACAACAACACAATTGGAAACAACAACAACAACACGATTGGAAACAACATTTAATTAAAAAGTATGGATAAATCAAATGATAATAAATTGATGGCAATTATTAATAAATATGTGGATGAAAACATCAACTTTTCGATAACTAATCGAAAATTAAAATGTGACAAATGTTGTTATTATTTTGAAAATATCACTCATTTAACCGCAAAACAAACAATTGATAGACACATAAAAAGTGCTAAGCATTCAAATACTGAAGAGAACGTAAAAAAAGAAAATCAACAGAAAATTTGAATAAAATACTCAGTGAAAACAACGATAAAACGCCAACTAATTCAACATTATTTTTGTTTCGACTAACATTTGCATGCATGGTAATTTGTGATTTTATTCAATCATTAGAATTGATTAAGAAATCAAATAAAATAATTAAAGAATTGCAAGAATTTATTATTAATCCTGAATTGAGAATTCAATTACAAAGTGTTTCGTCATTTGAACACATTTGTCATAACATTACTTATTTAGAAAAACAAGAATTGACAATTAAACAACAAATTGACGTTATTAATGGATTGGAGTCAAGATTATCAGATGATTATTTAAAAAAACTTCAAACTTCTCTTAAGAATAATCCTAATATTAATTTTTTTAGAGAAAATATATTAAATAATGAATATAAATTTGTTTCTTTAACTAATGTAGATTGTGAGCGGTCTTTTTCTATATTAAAAAATATTCATAGAAATAACCGTACATTTCTTGATAACAATTTAGAAATGTTTTTACTTGTAAATTATAACAGTTTTTTATTTTAATAAATTTTTTTTAAATCCGACATAATTTATTTGCTATACTTATTTTTAAAAATATTAGAAATTTGTTTTAGAAATCTGAGGCCCCAACCTGCAGAATATGATTGTTTGGATATTTGTCATCAAATTTCTAGTTTTATTTCTCGACAAAGACCAGAGACTGGATTTTTTATTAGTAAATCCATTGTTTTTTATTAACAAAAAACGCATTTGGGAATTGGTTTTAGCATTGGTTGTCTTATTAATAGCTATTACGGGTTAGATTTTATATAAATAGTTATTATATATATATATATAAGTATATATATAAGTATATATATAAGTATATATATAAGTATATATATAAGTATATATAAGTATATATATAAGTATATATATAAGTATATATATAAGTATATATAAGTATATATATAAGTATATATATAAGTATATATATAAGTATATATAAGTATATATATAAGTATATATATAAGTATATATATAAGTATATATATAAGTATATATATAAGTATATATATAAGTATATATATAAGTATATATAAGTATATATATAAGTATATATATAAGTATATATATAAGTATATATAAGTATATATATAAGTATACATATAAGTATATATATAAGTATATTTATAAGTATATATAAGTAAATATTTATATACATATATTGTACCTGTTTTATTATATAAATTAATTTATAATTTATTTAAATCTATATCTAAATCTTACAAAAACAATATTATTTGTATATATTTATAAACAAGTATTTTCACTAACTTTAATATTTCATCAAGGTACATATTTGTTATACAATGAATACAATGGTAATGGCAAATATAATTATTTATATTCAAAACTTGAATGGCAATCAAGTTTACAATTATATGGCAAACAATTCAATAGATTTAATAAAAATTGTTTGTTTGTTATAAAATATATTATAATTGTTGGCGAAATACTTCGTTACGGTATAATTATTGGCCAAATATTTTCATCGATATTGATGTTACTATTAAATTATAATCAATGTTATATATCGTTGATAATTGTTTGGTTACTATTGATAATTATTGTATCGCAAACTATATCGGCAGTACTACTCAATGCTCTCTATTTTGTATATATTGTTTCATTATATTTTACATTAAGATTTGATCAATTTAATAAAAAAATCATCAAAAATGATAAAAGTAATTAACAAATTAACAAATTAAAAAAAAATTATATTTTAAACTAATAACTAATAACTAAAAATCTGATTATTTGATATTTATTTTAATAACTAATTAATTTTTTTAGTTAATTAAATAATTATAATTAGTATTAATTATAAATATTTAGAACTAAAGGGTAATTTTGATTTTAATAACTAACAAAATATATATATATATAAATGATTTTTTAATAAATATATATATGTTATAACTATAAAATTTAAAAAAAACTAATAACTAAAACTAAAATCTAATATTTGATATTTATTTTAATAACTAATTAATTATTTTTTAAATTAATTAAATAGTTATAATTATAATTAAAAAATAAACGATAATCTATTAGAAAAACTCGTTAATTTTGATTTTAATCTAGATATTTTTTTAAATTTTTTATATAAATATTTTTATTTTAATAACTAACTAACTAAATAACTAAATTTATATATTTTTTGTAAATTTTTTCTTTTAATTATTAATATATTTAGAGCTAAACATCAATCTAAACGAAATACTCTATGAATACAATAGCTGTTTATTATTGGTAACCGAAACTAACTCCTGGCTTAAAGATCTTATATTTGTTTATTACTATTTATTTATACCCGGATTAGATTTTTGCTTAATTTTTCTAATCTATGAACCAAATATTATTTTAAAAATTTTAGTTTCATTACTATTAATTGCTTTCCTTATAAACATGTTTTTCGTCAATCATTTGTTGTGTGCGATCGGCATATCTGCACATAAATCCTATGGCTCTCTATCGGGACAGTTAGCCCGCAATCAACGGTCTCTATCGCTTAGACAGCAACTGAAATTGGGTCGACTCTGTGAACTATTAAGCGGTCCATTGATTGGCATTTATTGTTGGGATTTATTTCCGTTTACTAACTATGAGTTTTACCAATTGATAGCCAACTGTGCCCTACAGTTCACACTGTTTCTCAGTTTTGTTAAATAATAATTAGTAAATAAATATTTATAATTTTATAACTAATTTATTTTTTCAATACTAAAAATAAGTATAATTATTTTTTTTGTAGTATAAATATGAAGTATTATTTAATAAGTTTATTATACTACAGTTTATATATATATTCAATAATAATTATATTTATTTATATTTATATATTAATCTATTTTATAGATTTTCAAAATTTATGAAATTAGTTTACTAAATTATAAGAGTAATTAAAATTATATTAAAATTATTTTTAATTTTATTATATTTTTAACATTTATTATATGTTTAAGTTTTCTACTTAAAAAAAAATTATAGCATATTTAAAAATATATAAATTTATCATTTCAATTTATATTAATTAATTAATTACCAAAATATAATTTTAATTAAAAAAATACATAATAATATAAAATTTATATATTTTAAATTTTTTTATATATATATATATTATATAGATAGTATACTAATTTATTTTATCATTTTATTGTACTGTATTATTAACTCATTAGCCATTCAGTTCACAATAAGTATTATTGCTATAGGTTTGAATTTATTGTATATTTAATTATTTTTTTTTAAAAAAATATTAATTATTACCTATATGTCTATATAAAAAAAATTGTTACCCAAAGTTATTAACTTATAATTAATTAAAAAAAAATCAATCATAAGTAGTGTTTATAAATACAATTGAAAGCAATTTTTTCAAATAGAAATGTCTAAATATATATATATTTATAATAAAAAAAATACATAATTAATTGATTTTATTTTTAATGACATTTTAATGAATTTCATATTTTTTATACTACAGGTATACTGTCATATAAGGGTTGGGCATATCTATGAGGGAGAGGGGTGGGGGGGGGGTAATGGATTGTTGTAACGAGTTTATAGTATTTTATTAAACACCAATTTTTTTTAAAAAAATAAAATTTAAAAATCCAGGGGTCTTAATAAATTTTTTTTTTTGAAAATTTTTGAAAATTTCCATATATTATAAATAGTAAGACATTTTGCATGAAAAAAATATTAGTTCATTATTAATTTATAAGTTAAATATTTTTTTTTATTAAATAAAATATATAAATAATAAAACGAATTTATTATTAACAAAAATATAAAATTTATTAACTTACATTTTTATCTAATAATTTACAATTATATAATTATACACATATTAATTGCTTCATAGAGGGGGGGGAGTTAGCCTGACTAACCCCACTTACACCCATTTTAGTAACAACCATCACTTTAGTAGGAAAATACAATAAATACAATACATATTATAGTAAATTAAGTTTTCTCTAAAAAATTAAAATGAAATCAATTATAAGTGGTCTTTAAAAAAATAAAATTCAATATTATTAAGCAATATTGCAATAGAGAAATGTTTGAAACATATATATTTATATATTAAAAAAAAATACATAATTAATTGATTTTATTTAACTATTGTATTCAAATTATATATATATATATATATATATATATATATGTTATATAAAAGTATAAGGTATATAAAAAAAAATAATAATTCATTTGTATTTTTGAATGTTGTATATATATATTGTTTGATTTTGTTTTGTATAAAAATTAATATATAATATTTGAGAATTGTTTTTTAAGTATTTTATTAATAATAATAATAATAATAATAATGTCTATGAATAAGATTATCGACAAATTGTTATATTTGTTAACCGGTTTCAGTGTAGATGACCAACATATTGTTGGTAAAGTGTTGGGCAATGAATTGTTTTTGAAATATTTAAAAAATAAAACAATGTTAGTGGCAACC
The DNA here is from genome assembly GCF_028296485.1 of Oppia nitens. Lineage (NCBI taxonomy): Eukaryota > Metazoa > Arthropoda > Arachnida > Sarcoptiformes > Oppiidae > Oppia > Oppia nitens. The sequence goes on from NW_026533191.1 coordinate 901,002, forward strand.
AATCCTCAACAATATTTTTTGGGGTATATTTACCGGAAAACGTCGTTTCATTGCTTACCTGCAGAATATTATTTTATGGATACATGTCCTGAAATTTCTAGTTTTATTTCTAGACAAAGACGATAGACTGGATTTTTTATTAGTAAATCCAATGTTTATTATAAACGAAAAACGTATTTGGGAACTGATTTTAGCTATGATTGACTTATTAATAGCTATTATAGGTATAAAAATTAGTTAATATATATATATATATATATAATTATATATGTCTATCATTACGGTTAAGCAAGGTTTTTAGACCTTAACCCCCTTCCCCCTCCCCTTCTACTATATTTATATATTTTATTTATAAATTAGTAAAATTAACAACAACAAGTTTTTAATTTATTAATTCAAATCTATCTATAAATGTTAAAAAATTAAAGTTTTTTTTTTAAAAAAATTATAACTTTATAATCAAGGTACATATGTGTTATACAAAGAAAACAATGGTACTGGCAAATTTTATAATCTATATCATAGACTTGAATGGCAATCAAGTTTACAATTATATGGCAAACAATTTAATAGATTTAACCGAAACTCGTTGTTTGTATCGAAATATATTATAATTGTTAGCGAAATACTTAAATACGGTATAATTTTCTGGTCAATAGTTATGCTAATCGTAGCCTACGATCGATGCTATAAATCAATGATAATCGTATGGATAGTATTGGGTATTATAGCATCGCGTACTATATCGGCAATACTACTCAATAGTTTCTATTTTGTATATATTGTGTCACTATATTTGACATTAAGATTTGATCAAGTTAACTTGAAAATCATCAAAAATGATAAAAGTAATTAATATGTATATATAATAGATAGATATATATATATATATAAATACACATAACCAAATAAATACACATATATATATATATATACAAAACATATATATTGTTAAATCTATATATATATATATATATATAGAAATTGATTTAATTTTACTAAATAATTATTTTGAAATTATTTTTTAATTATTATTAATTTTTTTACAATTAAATTAAAATATTTATAGAACTAACAGTCAATCTAAACGAAATACTCTATGAATACAATAGCTGTGTATTATTGGTAACCGAAACTAACTCCTGGTTTAAACAAATCGTATTTATTTATTACTATATATTTATACCTGGATTTGATTTTTGCTTAATCTTTGTTATCTATGAACCAAATATTATTTTGAAATTTTTGGTTTCATTACTTTGTACTATTGTTTTTCTAAACATATTATACGTCAATCATTTGTTGTGTTTGATCGGCATATCTGCACATAAATCCTATGGCTCTCTATCCGGACAGTTAGCCCGCAATCAACGGTTGCTATCGCTTAGACAGCGACTGAAATTGGGTCGACTCTGTGAACTACTAAGCGGTCCATTGATTGGCATTTATTGTTTGGATTTATTTCCGTTTACTTATTATGAATATTATTTATTGATTGCTAACTGTTTTTGTCAGTTTACACTATTTCTAGATTTTGTTAAATAATAGTAATTTAGTAAAAAATAATAATAATTTATAACTAATTTTTCAATACTAAAAATAAGTATAAATTTTTTATTTAAACAATTCCTTATCTATCAATATTAATATATATAGTATTATTCYATAGATTTAGAAAAATAATTAWAATTTTTTTTTGTTATATTTTTGTCATATAATAGATTTAATAATTAATTTACACATAATTTTATAGTGATATAATATTTAATTAAATTATTAATTTTTTTTGTTGATATTTATTTTCTTTAACTTATTATTTWWAATAATATAGTAATATTAATTGATATATGTTAGATATTTTTACAAAAAAAAATAATGCAAATTTTAGCAAAAATTATAACATATTTTTTTATTAAAAAWATATATATTTTAACTTCACATTTATTTCAAACATTGTATATTTTGTGTTTTATAAGTTTTAAAAAAAATGTTCATGGTCATTGTTATAATATTTATATTATTAATARTAATTTTATGTCWTATTATCCTAAATGCTAAMAAATTTTTAWTTATAACTATTTTTTTTAGTTGTGTATATTTAGTAGTCCTATATTTGATCAAGTTTATATTTTATTTATGCACTAATATATTTATTAGTAATRACCATGGTAAAAAAAAGATAATTGCACTAAATTATTGGGATTTTGTTGTTGTTTTTATTTGTATCTAATATATAAATATTTATAGTTTTACTTATATTTATATATTTAAAAAAAATTATTTATAATAATAATAATTTTTATTTAGYTTTAAGCAATGAAATACATAACAAGTTGTATACATATAATATTAAACATTGAAAAAATCGTATAATTAATTTAGAAATTGTTTATAATTACATTCATTTCTAATATAAATTGGCAAAGAATTAAATAAATTTATACAATAATTAAAAAAAAAATTATCTATTATTACAATGCGTTGAAAATTGTGTAAAAATATTTTTTGTTTCAGATTTAATTGTTTATAATTATATTAAATTAATTATAAGTGATATTTATAAATACAATATTATTAAGCAATTAATTGCAATAGAAATGTTTTTTATAAATATATATATATATATATATAATAAAAAAATACATAATTAATTGATTTTTATTTGAAGTAAAGTTAAACGTATTTATCGAAATTATTTCTTATATTATAATTGTCATAAAAAATGATTTTATTTTTTAATATTGTATTCATATATATATATGTTTATTAATATAAATATATATATGTTTATTAATATAAATATATATATGTTTATTAATCTAAATATACAAAATTTAGTTATATATATACCGTATATATATATATATTATAACTATTTTTTAATAACTATATTAAATTATTAATTATTTTTTAAATTAATATTTAGAACTAAACGTCAATTTAAAGGAAATACTCTATGAATACAATAGCTGTCTATCACTGGTAACCGAAACTAACTCCTGGTTTAAATATCTTGTATTTGTTTATTACAATTTATTTATACCCGGATTAGATTTTTGCATAATTTTTATTATCTATGAACCAAATATTATAATGAAAATTTCGGTTTCATTACTTTCAATTGCTTTCCTAATGAACATGTTTTATGTAAACCATTTGTTGTGTTTGATTGGCATATCTGCACATAAATCCTATGGCTGTTTATCCGGACAGTTAGCCTGCAATCAACTGGTGCTATCGCGGACACAGCGACTGAAATTGGGTCGACTCTGTGAACTACTAAGCGGTCCATTGATTGGCATTTATTGTTGGGATTTATTTCCGTTTACTTACTATGAGTTTTACTTATTAATATCAAACTGTTTTTGTCAGTTTACCCTATTTCTAGATTTTGTTACGATCACGATATTTGTATAATTTTTTGTATTATTATTATTTGTTATTTAATTTATAAATTTAAAATATATTTGAAAAAATAATTATATATTATTATATAGAATATTATACTTTAAAAAAATCATATTATAGTTTTACAATTGTATTATAATTATTCAATAATTATAGCCATTGTTCATAATAAGTCACAATATTTATTACTATAATATATGTTTGAATTTATTGGATATTTAATTAAATGCTAATAAAATATTAATAATAACTTCTATCTCTATATAAAATTGTTATTCAAAATTATTATCTATATAATTAAAAATCAATCATTAAATACAATAGAAAACAATTTTGCAATAGTAATGTTTAAATATGTAATTATTTATAATACATAATTAATTGATTTTATTTGATTGTTGTATTGCAATCARCTATAATTTAAAACATAATTTTATAGCATTATCTATTATAATATGATATAATGATTATAATTATAATGGCCTTATTATACATTATTTGTTAAAATAATAATTAGTTAAAATATAATTTATAAATAATTTATTTTTCAACAATAACCAGTTGAGAATGCTAGAAAGCATTTCCATTACGAATTTATATATATAATTAAAAATAAATTCAGTTGATAAAATAAAATCAACTATAGTTATGTAGGGTATCAAACGATTTAGTATGACAAAATAAACAACTATAGTCATGTGGGGTATCAAATGATTCAGTATTACAAAATAAACTACTATTTTCCTAAAAAATAAACTTAAAAACGAAAAAAATAAAAAATCAATATTCAAAAAAATTTTAAAAAAAATTAAAAAAAATCAAATTTTTTTTAATTAATTTTTGGACACCATTTTCTTCAATTTCCTAAAAAATAAACTTAAATAAGAAAAAAACAAAAAAAAAATTCAAAAAAAATTTGTAGCGGATAGTGGATTCGAACCTATGTCCTCGTGGGACAGACAGACCGACAGACAGACAGACAGACTTATAGAATGCATATACGTATTCCTTTCAGGAATTCGTGAAAATATTGATAATATTAGTAATCAAATAGTTTATTAGATATTTATATATAAATTTACACTGTATTATATATATTTATATTTTAAATAGTAATAACTTATTTCATATWTTTTTTTTAATWAGTTTTATAAATTATAAGATCAATTAAAATTATATTCAATTATTAACTTTAATATATTTATTTTTACTTATAAATTTATTAGCTAATTAATAATTAACTTATCTAGAATATTATACTTAATTAAAAATTATAATATAGTTTATAATTTATATTATATTATTCACTTTTTTTAGCTTTGTTCATAATAAGTCATAAATATAATATATATATATATATATATATATATATATATATTGTTTAAATTTATTGTATATTTATTTAACTATAAAGTAAATTTATAAACACTTAACGAGTAAATTAATTAATCAAGTATTTATAATAATAATTATTATTATAGTTTATTAGAGGGGATAAGCAGGACTTACACCCCCCCCCCACAAACACCCAGAGATAGCAACCATCACTTTCATAGGAATGAATACAATACATAATAATAATAATATAAATTAATTTTTCTCTATAATACTGTTTAGTTTTTTTTTAATTATAATATAAATCAATTATAAGTGGTCTTTATATCACTAAATAAAATATTATTAAGCAATTTTTCCAATAGAGAAATGTTTTTTTATAAATCTATTTATGATTTAAAAAAAATACATAATTAATTGATTTTATTTGAATTTGTTTTATATTCATTGTAAGATTTTTTGTTTGTTTGTTTGTTGTATAAATTAATATAATATTTTCATAATATATTTTTAGTATATATTTTATAGTCTCTAAATATAGTATCTAATACTACAATTGCAATGAATATGATAAATAAAATAATCGTAAAAGTAAAACAATATTAGTAGCCAACAGTACTCAGGAAATATTTGCTTTACTAATATTAACTATAATATTAACATTATTATTATTATTATTTTTTTTAATAAAAATAATAGATTCTAACCTAAAATTATATAAAATTATACACTTGTTTTCAATAGCTATTCAGCACAGTTAAAAAATTATTGCGATTATTTGAAAATTATTTGTATATAATATAAAACCAGTTGATAATGCTTCAAAGGCATTTCCATACGAATTCCTTAACATAAAAAGGGAAAAAAATCAAAAAAAAAAAAAAAAAAATTTGTAGCGGAGCCTGGATTCGAACCTATGTCCTCGCAGGACAGACAGACCGACAGACCGACAGACCGACAGACAGACAGACAGACAGACAGACAGACAGACAGACAGACAGACAGACAGACAGACAGACAGACAGACAGACAGACAGACAGACAGACAGACAGACAGACAGACAGACAGACAGACAGACAGACAGACAGACAGACAGACAGACAGACAGACAGACAGACAGACAGACAGACAGACAGACAGACAGACAGACAGACAGACAGACAGACAGACAGACAGACAGACAGACAGACAAGACAGACAGACAGACAGACAGACAGACAGACAGACAGACAGACAGACAGACAGACAGACAGACTTTTAGAATGCATATACGTATTCCTTTAAGGAATTCGTGAATATTTATTGCTTTACTTTATGCTATATATATAAGTTGTATAATGTATATATCGCTTTTATTTGAAAAAATAATTATATATTCTTATATAAAATATTATATTTATAAAAATAAAATAATATAATATATTTTATAATTGCATTGTATTATTAGCACTATAAACTTTGTTCACAATAAGTCAAATGTTTAACTATAGGTTTGAATTTTTTTTTGTGGATATTTAATTGTAAATGTTAATAAAATATTAATTAACATAACTATGTCTATATAAAATTGTTATCCAAATTTATTATCATATAATTAAAAATAAAATCAATTATAATTAGTGTTTATAAATACATTAGAAAGCAATTTTGCAATAGAAATGTTTAAATATATTTATATTTATAACAAAATAAATACATAATTAATTAATTTTATATAAATTACATTTTAATGAATTTCATATTTCTCACACTATACTGTCTCATAACAGGGTTGAGCATATTTTTTAGATCTAAGAGAGGGGAGAGAGGGGGTAATAGGTGGTGGTGACGACTTTATTGCATTTTTAAACAACAATTTTTTAAAAAAAAAAAATAATTGAAAATCAAAGGGTATGTATAAATAAAAATCGTAAAAAAATCTTTGAAAGTCTTTGAAATATTCCATGTATTAAGAAGAAATTTACGCGAAATTATGAAAATATTATTTTTAAGTTAATTTTTTTTTTAATAAAATTTAAATAATAAAATTTATCATTAACTCAATTTAATTTAATTCAATATAATTTAGCATAATATAATTACACATAATAACGATAGCCTAAATGGGTATCGATCACGGGTTGTTTTACACGAAAACCAACAAATTAGCCTTTCGGCCACCGAGGCTCCATAGGGTRGTAAAGGAGGGACTTAGCAGGACTTACCCCCACATATACACCCAAAGAGCAACCGTCACTTTCATATGAATAAATATAATACATAATAATATTTATATTAAGTTTTTTTATATATATAATTATAAATCAATTATAGGTCATAAGTATAAATACAATATTATWTAAACAATCTTGCAATARAAATATTTAAATAATATATATATATATATATAAATACATAATTAATTGATTTTATTTTCAATGTTGTGTTCATTATAAGTTATTGTGTAAAAAATAATTATAATATTTTTCAATTTAATTGTTTTTAGTATTTGAAATGAAATTTCAATGAATAAGATAATCGACAAATTGTTATATTTGTTAACCGGTTTTCGTGTGGATGACGACCAACACATTGGGGGTAAAGTGTTGGGCAATGAATTGTTTATGAAATACATAAAAAGTAAGACAATATTAGTCGCCAAAAGTACTGACGACTACTTTATSGGYATATTTAGTCGAAAACGTCGTTTCATTGCTTACATACAGAATATTAATATATGGATACATTTAATCAAATTTTTCGTTTTGTTTCTAAACAAAGACCAGAGTCTGGATTTTTTATTAGTAAATCAAATATTTTTTATAAACAAAAAACACATTTGGGAATTGGTTTTCGCGATACTTGATTTATTAATAGCTATTATCGGTAAGATTTTCAAAAAAAAAAATAATTAATTAATACTTTATATTATAAACTAGTAGAATAAAAATTTTTAAAAATTAGTTAATATAAAATATAAAATATTTTACTAGTTATTTGAAATATGTTAATATATATATATATATATATATATATATATATATATATATATATAATATATATATCTTTATCTACAGGTACATATTTGTTATACAATGAACATAATGGTACTGGTACATATAATAATTTTTATCGTAGACTTGAACAGCAATCGAGTTTAAAATTATATGGCAAACAATTTAATAGATTTAACAGAAATTGTTTATTTGTATCAAAATATATTGTAATCGCTGGCGAACTACTCCAATACGGTATAATTATTGGCGCAATATTATCATCGATATTGATGTTAATCGTATCATACGATCGATGCTATAAATCAATGATAATCCTATGGCTAGTTATGGGATTTATCGGTGCGCGTACTTTATCGGCAATACTACTCAATGCACTCTACTTTGTATACATTGTTTCACTATATCTAACATTAAGATTTGACCAGGTTAACTCGAAAATCATCAAAAATGATGCTAAAAGTAATTAATTTTATAATTTTTATATATTTATTTTAATAACTAATTATTTATTTATTTTTTTTTTGAAAAAAAAAATATTTTTATTTATAAATAAAAATATTTAGATCTAAACATCAATCTAAACGAAATACTCTATGAATACAATAGCTGTGTATTATTGGTAACCGAAACTAACTCCTGGTTTAAAGATCTCGTATTTGTTTATTACTATATATTTATACCCGGATTTGATTTTTGCTTAATTTTTGTTATCTATGAGCCGAATATTATTTTGAAAATTTCGGTTTCATTACTTTGTATTATTTTTTTCATAAACATGTTTTTCGTCAATCATTTGTTGTGTGCGATCGGCATATCTGCACATAAATCCTATGGCTCTTTGTCTGCACAGTTAGCCCGCAATCAACGGTCGCTATCGCTTAGACAGCGACTGAAATTGGGTCGACTCTGTGAACTACTAAGCGGTCCATTGATTGGCATTTATTGTTGGGATTTATTTCCGTTTACTTACTATGAGTTCTACTTATTGATAGCAAACTGTTTTTGTCAGTTTACACTATTTCTAGATTTTGTTATATAAATAATTACTAACATATAATTTATAACTTTATAATTTTATTTTTTTAAATTCTAAAAATAGTTTTATTTTTTCAATTCATTACAATTGCATAAACTATCAATATTTAATTAGTATTATTTTATAAATTTTTTTCAAATTTTTTTAAATTATTTTTTGTTATTCTATAACTCATATAATTATTTTTTTTTATAATTTATATCTAATTTCAAAAATAATTATATTATTAACTTTTTAGTATATTTATTCACACATTCATAATATTTGTGCTTTTATTCAACAATTCATATGTGACGGTTCGGGTTTAAGGTTTACCGTCAAATAGCCCGTAAAGATAACTTTACGAAGCAATAAGCAATGCGGGTTATGTTTGATAGGGAACTGTGACGTAATTACTGTACGGGTTTCTATATGAAGACTATTTAATAGGTACGGTATATTTGTATGGGTTATCTATTACGCCACAGTATATATGAATAGCCCATTCGGGACTCTGGTAACTGCGCTATATATCGGTATTAGTATTGGAAGCCTTGTACCGGAGCTCGGAAGGACTCGTCCGTAAAATTACGGAATTATAGCCCAACTCCGCTACACCTAAGGCTTGCACTTACTATTAATAATGATTACATTTTTAAACTCTTTAAACTTCTCATTTATTGATAATTATAATGTGATAGTCGATGAATTACATGTATTTACTAATTACAGTATATTAGATAATTAATAATTAATAATAATAATTTATAATCTTATTTAAACATTTAAACATAATAATAATAAATAGGATATTAATATAGAATTGATGATAAAATTAAATATAGTTAATTATAATCAAATTACTTAATTTGATTAAACAGTATTTCAAGTTATAATAGAGAATATACATAATAGCATAAATATGTACAGTATAAATTAGTTATAATATCTAAAGTTAACTTTATATTTTAATTTGTCTTTGGAAAAGCTTAAGTGATGTTTTAACCATCACACATAGTATTAAGTATTGTTTATTATAAGTCAATTACTATATAACTATATGTTTTTGAATTTATTGGATATTCAATTTTTTTAAATGTTAATAAAATATTAATTATAACTTATATGTTTATAAAAAAAAATTGTTACCCAAACTTATTATTATTTTATAATCAAAAAAATCAATCGTAAAAGTTGTGTTTATAATTACATTATAAAGTAATTTTTTTTATAGAAATATTTAAATATATAAATACATTTTAATATATATATATATATATATATACATATATATAATTATATATATATATATATTTATATATTTAAACATTTTTATTGCAAAATTGCTTTCTATTGTATTTATAAATATATATATATTTAGATATGTATAATAAAAAATACATAATTTTATCTAAGAGGGAGAGGGGGGTAATGGAGGGGTTGATAACCACTTTATTATATTTTTTAAACAACAATTTTTTTTAAAAAAAGTTGAAAAAAGTCCAGTTAATTGATTTAATTTGAATGTCGTATAGATTTAAAAAAAATATTTTTATATGTATTACATAATTTTAATAAATTTATTTTCTCTATAAAAATGTTTTTTTTATTTATTAGAAAAATCAATTATAAATACTGTACAATATTAAGCAATATTGCAATAAAAATGTTTTAATACTTACATATATATATATAAAATACATAATTTATTTATTTTATTTAAAATGTTGTATAAAATTTTTATGTATAGAAGTTATTTTATAAATAAATATAATATTATTTTTCAGATTTATTTGTAATATATTAAATCAATTATATGTGGTCTTTATAAATACAATATTATTAAGCAATATTGCATTATCAATGTTTTAATAAATATATATATATATAAACCAATATATATAAAAAATACATAATTAATTGATTTTATTGTTTAAATGTTTTATAGAATTCTAAGTTATTGTATAAATAAATATAATATTTTCAGATAATTTTTTTATAAGTTTAAATATACTGTATAGATATATACCGGTATATAAACAGTATATAAACCAATATATAAAAAAATACATAATTAATTGATTTTATTGTTTAAATGTTTTTTAGAATTCTATGTTATTGTATAAATAAATATAATATTTTCAGATAATTTACATAATTAAATGATTTTATTTGAATAATCTATTAATTATTCAAATATTATTAATTAATATATAAGTTATTTTTTTGTTGTATAAATTAATAGGTTTTATATACCGGTATATATATTTGTTATAACAATGGCAATGAATTACATAAATAAGTTAATCGACAAATTGTTATATTTGTTAACCGGTTTTCGTGTGGATGACGACCAACACATTGCGGGTAAAGTGTTAGGCAATGAATTGTATCAGAAATACATAAAAAATAAACTAATATTAGTCGCCAACAGTACTGATGACTACTTTCGGGGTATATTTAGCCGAAAACGTCGTTTCATTGCTTACCTGCAGAATATCATTGTATGGATACATGTCTTGAAATTTTCAGTTTTATTTCTAGACAAAGACGATAGACTGGATTTCTTATTAGTAAATCAATTGTTTTTTATAAACAAAAAACACATTTGGGAATTGATTACTGCAATACTTGACTTATTTATAGCTATTATTAGTAAGATTTTCAAAAAAAATAATAATAAATAAATACTTTATATTTTAAACTAGTAGAATAAAAATTTTTAATTTATTAATTTGCTCCTACCTCTAAATTTTTATAAAAAAATAATTTTATTATCAAGGTACATATATAAGTATATATATATACGTATATATATAAATATATATATAAGTATACATATAAGTATATATAAGTATATATATATTGTTATATATATAAGTATATATATATTGTTATATATATAAGTATATATATATTGTTATATATATAAGTATATATATATTGTTATATATATATAATATATATATATTGTTATATATATATATATATATATATATATATATATATATATATATATATATATATATATAATATATAGTATTTATATAATATATATATTTATATAAATAAGTATTTATATAAATAAGTATTTATATAAATAAGTATTTATATAAATAAGTATTTATATAAATAAGTATTTATATAAATAAGTATTTATATAAATAAGTATTTATATAAATATTAATTAATTTTTAAATAATTTTAGTTTAATAATTAGTTTCTATATATTTCTATATATATCTATAATTTGCATCTACTGTATTTCTAAATATTATTGCTATTTATTTTTTAATTTCCTAATTTTATTAATATCAAGGTACATATGTGCTATACAATGAAAACAATGGTACTGGCACATTTTATAATCTATATCATAGATTGGAAATCAAATCTAGTTTACAATTATATGGAAATCGATTGATTAGATTTAACCGAAACTCACTATTTGTTACAAAATATATCATAATTTCAGGCGAACTACTCGAATACGGTATAACTTTGGGCGTAATTTTCTGGTCAATAGTTATGCTAATCGTATCATACGATCGATGCTATAAATCAATGATAATCTTATGGATAGTTTTGACAATTTTCGTATCGCGTATTATATCGGCAATACTACTCAATAGTTTCTATTTTGTATATATTGTGTCACTATATTTAACATTAAGATTTGATCAAGTTAACTCAAAAATCATCAAAAATGATAAAAGTAATTAATATGTATATATATGAGGTTATATATATAGTTAAATCTATAAATATATATATAGTTAAATCTATAAATATATAATTAAATCTATATACATAATCAAATATATATATATATATAATATATAATCTATATATATATATAATTAAATCTATATATATATATTGTAAAATCTACATATATATAGTTAGATATATATATAAGTAAATCTATATATATAGTTAAATCTACAGTATATATAGAAAATGATTTATTTTTACTAAATAATTATTTTTTTAATTATTATTAATGTTTTTACAATTAAATTAAAATATTTATAGAACTAACAGTCAATCTAAACGAAATACTCTATGAATACAATAGCTGTGTATTATTGGTAACCGAAACTAACTCCTGGTTTAAACAAATCCTATTTTTTTATTACTATATATTTATACCCGGATTTGATTTTTGCTTAATATTTCTTATCTATGAACCGAATATTATTTTGAAAACTTTGGTTTCATTGCTTTGTATTATTGTTTTTCTAAACATGTTTTATGTCAACCATTTGTTGTGTTTGATTGGCATAACTGCACATAAATCCTATGGCTCTCTATCGGGACAGTTAGCCCGCAATCAACGGTCACTGTCGCGGACACAGCGACTGAAATTGGGTCGACTCTGTGAACTACTAAGCGGTCCATTGATTGGCATTTATTGTTTGGATTTATTCCCATTTACTTATTATGAATATTATTTATTGATAGCAAACTGTTTTTGTCAGTTTACACTGTTTCTAGATTTTGTTAAATAATAGTAATTTAGTAAAAAAAATAAATAATTTATAACTAATTTATTTTTTTCAATACTAAAAATAAGTATAAATTTTTTATTTAAACAATTCCTTATTTATCAATATTAATAAATAGTAATATTCTATAGATTTAGAAAAATAATTATAATTTTTTTTTGTTATATTTTTGTCATATCATTGATTTAATAATTAATTTACACATAATTTCAAGTGATATAATATTTAATTTAATTATTAATTTTTTTGATATTTATTTACTTTAACTTATTATTTATAATAATATAATATAAATAAATTGATATATGTTAAATATTTCTAAAAAATAACTCATTGACAAATTTTGAGCAAAAATTAAAGCATATTTAAAAAAATACATTTTAACTACACATTTATATTGTCAAACAATTAGCTTATTTTAACTGTAAGTTTATTGAGAATTTATTTATTAATATTGTATTATCTAATCAAATAATATTTATTACTTAAAAAATTATTGTTTATTTTGAATTTTATAAGTTTTATAAAAAAAATGTTCATGATCATTGTTATTATATTTATATTATTAATAATTTTATGGCAATGTATAGCATTATTCTAAATGCTAACAAATTTTTATTTATAACGATTTTTTTTAATTGTGTTTTTAATTTAGTAGTCCTAGAGTTGAACAAGTTTATATTTATTTGTACAATAATATATTAATATTTGGTAATTACTATAATAAAAAAAATAATTGCATTATAACTTAATCTATATAGTATTGTTCCTAACTACTAAGCGAGTCCATTGATTGGCATTTATTGTTTGGATTTATTCCCATTTACTTATTATGAATATTATTTATAATTGATAGCAAACTGTTTTTGTCAGTTTACACTATTTCTAGATTTTGTTAAATAATAGTAATTTAGTAAAAAAAATAATAATAATTTATAACTAATTTTTCAATTTTTGTGTTTTATTTTGTTAATCAATTCCTTAACTATCAGTATTTAATTAATATTATTCTAACTATATATATATATATATATATATATATATATATATATATATATATATATATATATATATATATATATATATATATATATAACTAAATTTACATATTGTTTTTGAATAAAATAATTATATATTTTTATATAAAATATTATGTTTTAAAAATTATAATATAGTTTATAATTATATTGTATTATTCTCACTATTAAGTATTTTTCATAATATTTCATATGTAAAATTATATGTTTATATTTATTTGGATATTTAATTAAATGTTAATAAAAATATTAATTATAACTACTATGTCTATATTAAATTGTTATCCAAAGTGATTATTATCTTATAATAAAAATCAATTAAAAAGTTGTGTTTTTAAAATACATTAGAAACCAATTTTTTTTAATAGAAATGTTTAAATATATAAATATATTATTTAATATATAAATTTATATTAATTCATTGCAAACATTTCTATTGCAAAATTGCTTTCTATTGTATTTATGAATATATATATATATATATATATATAAATAATAAAAAAAATCATAATTAATTTATTTTATTTTAATGAAATTATAATGAATTTTCATATTTCTTATACATATACTTACTCATAACAGGGTTGGGCATTTTTTTTATCTAAAAGTAGAGGTAGGGGTATTGGGTGGGAACTTTATTGTTTTTTTTAAACAACAATTTTATTTTTAAAAAATCGTGAAAATCAAAGGGGGTATTATAAGATGATCCTAAAAAAAATTTAAAAAAAAGTTAAATATTTTTATAAATGATCAATAGGGTGGCGGGGATTAGCAGTACTTACCCCCACATACACCCATAGATAACAACCGTAACTTTCATAGAAATAAATACAAAACATAATAATAATAATATAAATTAAGTTTTCTCTATAAAAACTTATAGAAACTTAAAAAATCAATTATAAATAGTAGTTTATAAAGAAAATATTATTAAGCAATTTTCCAATAGAAATGTTTATTTATATATATATATATATATCTTATAAAAAAATACATAATTAATTGATTTTATTTGAATATTGTATTCATTATATATAAGTTGATTCTATAAATTAATCAAATAATTTGATCATTATTTTTAGTACTGTATTTGTTTTATAATAAAATGTCAATGAATTCTAAAAATAGTTTTATTTTTTCAATTCATTACAATTGCTTATCTATCAATATTAAATTAGTATTATTTTTAAAAATTTTTTTCAAAAAATTTATATTATTTTTTGTTATTCTATAACTCATATAATAATTTTTTTTTATAATTTATATCTAATTTCAAAAAGTAATTATATTATTAACTTTTTAGTATATTTATTCATACATTCATAATATTTGTGCTTTTATTCAACAATTCATAGTATTAAGTATTGTTTATTATAAGTCAATTACTATATAACTATATGTTTTTGAATTTATTGGATATTCAATTTTTTAAATGTTAATAAAATATTAATTATAACTTATATGTTTATAAAAAAAAATTGTTACCTAAAACTTATTATTATTTTATAATCAAAAAAAAATCAAACGTAAAAGTTGTGTTTATAATTACATTTATAGAAATATTTAAATATATAAATACATTTTAATACATATATATATATATATATATATATATATATATAAACATTTTTATTGCAAACTTGCTTTCTATTGTATTTATAAATAAATATATATATTTAGATATGTATAATAAAAAATACATAATTTTATCTAAGAGGGAGAGGGGGTAAAGGAGGGGTTGATAGCACTTTATTGTATTTTTTAAACAACAATTTTTTTAAAGTTGAAAAATCCATTTAAATTGATTTAATTTGAATGTTGTATAGATTTTAAAAAAAATATTTTTATATGTATTACATAATTTTAGTAAATTTAGTTTTCTCTATAAAACTGTTTTTTTTATTTATTAGAAAAATCAATTATAAATACTGTACAATATTAAGCAATATTGCAATAAAAATGTTTTAATACTTACATATATATATAAAATACATAATTTATTTATTTTATTTRAAATGTTGTATAAAATTTTTATGTATAGAAGTTATTTTATAAATAAATATAATATTATTTTTCAGATTTATTTGTWTWTAAATATATATTAAATCAATTATATGTGGTCTTTATAAATACAATATTATTAAGCAATATTTCATTATATATATTTTAATAAATATATATATATAAACCAATATATAAAAAAATACATAATTAATTGATTTTATTGTTTAAATGTTTTATAGAATTCTAAGTTATTGTATAAATAAATATAATATTTTCAGATAATTTTTTTATAAGTTTAAATATACTGTATATATATATACCGGTATATAAACAGTATATAAACCAATATATAAAAAAATACATAATTAATTGATTTTATTGTTTAAATGTTTTTTAGAATTCTATGTTATTGTATAAATAAATATAATATTTTCAGATAATTTTTTTTATAAGTTTAAATATACTGTATATATATATATATACCGGTATATAAACAGTATATAAACCAATATATAAAAAAATACATAATTAAATGATTTTATTTGAATAATCTATTAATTGAAAGTTATTTTTTTTGTTGTATAAATTAATAGGTTTTATATACCGGTTTATATATTTGTTATAACAATGGCAATGAATTACATAAATAACTTAATCGACAAATTGTTATATTTGTTAACCGGTTTTCGTGTGGATGACGACCAACACATTGCGGGTAAAGTGTTAGGCAATGAATTGTATCAGAAATACATAAAAAATAAACTAATATTAGTCGCCAACAGTACTGATGACTACTTTATGGGTATATTTAGCCGAAAACGTCGTTTCATTGCTTACATACATAATATTATTTTATGGATACATGTCATCAAATTTTCAGTTTTATTTCTAGACAAAGACGATAGACTGGATTTTTTATTAGTAAATCATTTGTTTTTTATAAACAAAAAACACATTTGGGAATTGATTACTGCAATGCTTGACTTATTTATAGCTATTAATAGTAAGATTTTTTTTTAAAAATAATTATTATATACTTTAAATTATAAACTAATAGAATATATAAGTATATATAGTATATAAGCATATATATATATATKTATATATATAWATATAYAWAYATATATATATATATATAAATATATATATAGTTAAGATAATGAATATTATTATATTTTCTAAATCTATTTCTAAATCTTATTATTAAAAAAATTTAAAAAATTTCGTAATTTTATTATCAAGGTACATATGTGCTATACAATGAAAACAATGGTACAGCAAAATTTAATAATCTATTTAATAGATTGGAAATTCAATCGACTTTACAATTATATGGCAATCGATTGATTAGATTTAAGCGAAACTCACTATTTGTTACAAAATATGCTATAATTGTTGGCCAACTACTCGAATATGGTATAAATATTTCCGTAATTTTCTGGTCGATAGTTATGTTAATCGTAGACTACGATCAATGCTATAAATCAATGATAATCTTATGGATAGTTTTGACAATTTTCGCATCGCGTATTATATCGGCAGTACTACTCAATAGTTTCTATTGTGTATATATTGTGTCACTATATTTAACATTAAGATTTGATCAAGTTAACTCGAAAATCATTAAAAATGATAAAAGTAATTAAATATCTATATATATATATATATATAGTTAAATCTATATAAATATATAGTTAAATCTATATTACTATACAGTTAAATCTATAAATATAGTTAAATCTATATATATAGTTAAATCTATATATATATAGTTAAATCTATATATATAGTTAAATCTATATATATAGTTAAATCTATATATATAGTTAAATCTATATATATAGTTAAATCTATATATATATATATATATAGTTAAATCTATATATATAGTTAAATCTATATATAAAAATTGATTTATTTTTTACTAAATAATTATTTTTAATTATTTTTTAATTATTTACTATTAAATTAAAATATTTATAGAACTAACAGTCAATCTAAACGAAATACTCTATGAATACAATAGCTGTGTATTATTGGTAACCGAAACTAACTCCTGGTTTAAACAAATCCTATTTATTTATTACTATATATTTATACCCGGATTTGATTTTTGCTTAATTTTTTTTATCTATGAACCGAATATTATATTGAAAACTTTGATTTCATTACTTTGTATTATTGTTTTTCTAAATATGTTATATGTCAACCATTTGTTGTGTTTGATTGGCATATCTGCACATAAATCCTATGGCTCTTTATCGGGACAGTTAGCCCGTAATCAACGGGTGCTGTCGCGGACACAGCGACTGAAATTGGGTCGACTCTGTGAACTACTAAGCGGTCCATTGATTGGCATTTATTGTTTGGATTTATTTCCGTTTACTTATTATGAATATTATTTATTGATTGCTAACTGTTTTTGTCAGTTTACACTATTTCTAGATTTTGTTAAATAGTAATTTAGTAAAAAAAATAATTTATAACTAATTTTTCAATTTTTTTGTGTTTTATTTTGTTAATCAATTCCTTAACTATCAGTATTTAATTAATATTATTCTAACTATATATATTTATATATATATATATATAAAATATATAGTTATATATATATATATATATGTATATAACTAAATTTATATATTGTTTTTGAATAAAATAATTATATATTATTATATAAAATATTATACTTAGAAAAAATCATAATATAGTTTTTCAATTGGATTGGTATTATTCACTATTAGCTTTGTTCACAATAAGTCACAATTATTTATTACTATAATATATCATTGATATTATTGGATATTTTATTAAATGTTAATAAAAATATTAATTATAACTTYTATGTCTATATAAAATTGTTATTCAAAATTATTATCTATATAATTAAAAATCWATCATTAAATACAATAGAAAACAATTTTGCAATAGTAATGTTTAAATATGTAATTATTWATAATACATAATTAATTGATTTTATTTGATTGTTGTATTGCAATCAAMTATAATATAAAACATAATTTTATAGCATTAACTATTATAATATGATATAATGATTATAATTATAATGGCCTTATTATACATTATTTGTTAAAATAATAATTAGTTAAAATATAATTTATAAATAATTTATTTTTCAACATTAAAAATATTGATAATATTAGTAATCAAATAGTTTATTAGATATTTATATATAAATTTACACTGTATTATATATATTTATATTTTAAATAGTAATAACTTATTTCATATATTTTTTTTTAATTAGTTTTATAAATTATAARATCAATTAAAATTATATTCAATTATTAACTTTAATATATTTATTTTTACTTATAAATTTATTAGCTAATTAATAATTAACTTATCTAGAATATTATACTTAATTAAAAATTATAATATAGTTTATAATTTATATTATATTATTCACTTTTTTTAGCTTTGTTCATAATAAGTCATAAATATAATGTATATTTATATATATATATATATTGTTTAAATTTATTGTATATTTATTTAACTATAAAGTAAATTTATAAACACTTAACGAGTAAATTAATTTCAATGCTATACTGATTGGTGTTTTAATGCTATAATTATTTCAATACAAAAGTGATTTTTGTTTGTGTTTAAATTTACTAAAGTGAATTTAACACAACGCTGTTTTATTTTTATTTAAATAATTATATTTGCTTAATACTAAATTCTAGAATTCACTTTTAAAAATGCATTGAAATGTTACACAGAGAAGTGAATAGTAAACACCTACTTTTAAGTAAAGTTTTATTTTATTTTTACTTAGTATTTCTCTATTAAAATAATGATTTGAAATGTTATACAAAACAGTGAATAGTATACTCCTACATTTTAGCAAAGTTTTATTTTATTTTTACTCTATATTTCACAGTTAAAATAATGTATTAAAATGTTATACAGAAAAGTGAATAGTTTACGCCTAGGGATTAAAGCTGACTCAATACGACCTAATTATTTCTCACGTACACTTTAGTATAAATAGTGGTGTCTCTCAGACATCAAAATCAGTTCTCTTCGGAGTTCTCTTTGGAGATCTCTTTCGAGAGTTCTCTCCCGAGAGTTCTCTTGGAGTGCTACAGTGTATAACTGACTCTAAGAAGAAATAAAGTATTTGCATATTACTTTGTGTCTATTACTTACTCGTCGCGGCTGGTGGACTTGGATTGCATCATGAATTACATTATAGATGTTATACTGATGGAAGCTGACCACGATTACATCATGGATAAAATTATGGATTGAGTCATGGAAATAAACCATGGATTACGTCGCGGATGACATTATGGATCACATATGGGTTCACTACAGGCCCAACGGTTCTACAGGCTACAGTTAACATAATGGACAGCTATCGAACGCCGCGCCGATGGAAGTCGACCACTAATTACGTAAGCGAATACTATTTAGAGGGGAACTCCGGTACTGTGTCCGCTACACGGTAGGATCTGACCGGTCCGACCAAAGACTAGTGTTGACACGTGACGACGTTGAGTAAACCTTATTATTGGGTAACCTATTATATGGTATGCAAAAGTAAGCGCAATGATAGGTTAGCTCAGATATAGTAATAAGTGACTAGACACATTAGTCTACTGTCACACTGACCTACTGGCCTACAACTGGCCTACAACTGGTCTACTACTGGCCTACAACTGGCCTACAACTGGCCTACAACTGGCCTACAACTGGCCTACAACTGGCCTACAACTGGTCTACTACTGGCCTACAACTGGCCTACAACTGGCCTACTGACCCTAGGTCAAGGTCACATGTCCAAGGTCAAGGTCACATGTTCAAAGTCAAGGTCACACGTCCAAGGTCAAGGTCACATGTCCAAGGTCAAGGTCACATGTCAAAAGTCAAGGTCACACGTCCAAGGTCAAGGTCACACGTCCAAGGTCAAGGTCACACGTCCAAGGTCAAGGTCACATTTCCAAGGTCAAGGTCACCTATACAAGGTCAAGGTCATCGAGAACTGGAAATCGGGTTTTATGTACTGATGTCAATGGTACTTGTTGGAGATCAGTAGGACAAATGGTTATGGAGATATCAAGGAAAACATGTTTACCAAAACAGACCTTAAACTAGACTTTGTACCAATCAGTTGGATATCCGTACGGTAGTATTATACGGATAGTTTATGCAAGGAACAGCATAAACTAAAACAGTCGGTCGACTAAATACTACACAAAACAACACATAGCTTTGTACACAACCAGTGATAGGAGATCCGCTCGCTCCTTAAGCCACACACCGATAGAGATGATAATGCTGGTACGTACAAGGCACAGTAAGGGCTTAGTCTTAAGCAATAGTAGGGTTTACATCACGGGTTGATGAACACTCATAGAGTGTTCACAAGTAAAAATATACCCGTGATAACCCCACTTCCCTTACATTTGGTGGCAGCGTTGGAGGATTTCGAATACCCAAAAGAAACTTAATACGTATATACCAAATTTGGTGGAAGCAGTGGAAGATACGAAATTTTAAAAATAAACTAAAATTGAATAAACCAAATGTGCCTTACATTCGGTGGAAATGTGGAGGATACGATATTCCTCAAAAAACATAACACGCATAACCAACTGTTCCTTACATTTGGTGGCAGCGATGGTGGATACGAATCACCACAAAAATAAACCAAATGACTTACATTTGTTGGCAACGTTGAAGGATACGAATTTCATTAAACTAAAGACGTATAAACCAAATGTTCCTTACATTTGGTGGCAGCGATGGTGGATATGAATTGCCACAAAAAATTAACCAAACGTCCCGTACATTTGGTGGCAGCAGTGGAGGATGCGATATTCCACAAAAAACATAACACGCTTAACCACATGTTCCTTACACTTGGTTACATCGTTGGAGGATACGAAATCCTAAAAGAAACAAAATACGTTTTAACCTAATGTTGCTTACATTTGGTGGAAGCAGTGGAGGATGCAAATTTCCACAAAATACAAATTGATGGATTCACCGATATGTTATACAAACTACTGAAATGAACTAACCAAATATCCGAATAATACGTAATTACTAGAGACGTATAAACCAAAAGTCACTCGCATTTGGTGACAGTACTAAAGAATTTGAATAAAAGAGATTAACATAACCAGACTGGCGCTGAGTCCGAGCCATATGGCTTTGGGCGTAGCTGGTATATACATACATTGAATTTCAACCTTTCGTCGTGGATCGAATATACTGATTAAAGCACATTGGTAATTATTAAACCGTTTACATAATTTGGTTAAATCAGTATAGCTATACATTTGGTATATCGGTTATACATTCACGTATGTTATCGGACACATAGTTTATGACAAAACGCTAGTCTATGGGACGTGAGGCATAGTTCTATTGCACTCCCAAAATACAAAGCAAAGTAATCATAAACTATAGAACTCTATTGTAGTGGCCGATAGCGCTGTGTATACATGTATCACTGCTTATATTCAATACATTATACTGAACTGATAAACCATTTTATGTACACAATGCTCATTTAAACGCATGAGCATCAAGATGAAGCCAACACCTAACAACCACACTACGTTAAAACATAAGTAATTATTTTAATAATGGCTGACGATAACGATACCATACAACTTGTCATGAGAATAGTAAATGTAAACACGAATGCTACGAAGCCATCTACTGGTACATCAACGCAAACTACATTTCACGTACTAGTTAATTTGGACCTGCTCTTATTTGGACTTGATGTTGGTATACGACTTGGTTTAACTGTAAACTTCAGCAGTCGTAACGTTACCGCTCGCATTATGTAAACATAGACGTGTTTTCACACAGCACGACACAGACATTTGAAGAATTCTAGTTGTTAAGCACAAGATTATTACGGTTTCGCAATTTGACTCAGTCCTTACCGCTGACATTAAAATGAATACGACGTGATTGTAAAAATGATTCGAGAGAAGGCAAAGGACGTAAAATTAAGAATAGCCAGTATGCTTTCCTGGTTATTATGGTATCAAAGAAAGACGGTGGAGAACAATTAAGCATAAATTATAGAAGACAACGATATTGCTATAGATGACAAATTGCGGATGACGAATCACTGAAGTGTTAGACCGCCTTAAGGCGCTCGTTATTTTAAAACACTTGATGTGACTTGGGGTTACTGGCATATCGAAATGGTTCAGACGACTTAACAGATTTTGGCACACATGAAAACCATAATGAATATCTGCTGACATATTAGATACTAAGATACGTGAAGAAAAACTAACATTAAAGAAAAAAGCTAAACATTTTACAGCATTAACAAAGAAAGTTTTACATTTCTTTGGGGATCAAAACACGAAAAAACATTCAGAATACAATGAATGGGATTCAAAAGTGAAATAAAAGAAGCTTCATCAGACGAGATTTAATAGAAGAAGATAATCATGATTATTAAGAGATTTTAAAAGACAAATCCTAAAAGATTAACATGACAATGAGCAATCCGGAACTCAATTAGGATTTTATGACATGGAAAATTAAAAAGTTTTGAACTCACTGTGTAGACAATCATAAGTTATTAAATAACTGAGTCATGTCAGTTAAATGAAGAACTGCTGCAGCTGATGGATACCACTTATTATTTGAAATAATCGGAGCTGACATATTGGGCCGTTCCTCCGAAATAGAATTTCAAAATAAAAGATTTTAATGATTGACCTAATTTATTAAAAATGAAGACATAGTGAGAAAGAGTGCAAACCTAGTAAAGTAAAATGGTTTGTTGATGAAGTTCTGACGTGATATGGCGCCATAACGAAATAAAGTTGGTCAGATACTTCATTGAAGATTTCATAAGAAATCTTAGTTCCTCCATTTGCATACACCATATAATCAACAGTAAAATAAATTTGCGGAAAAAAATTTGAAACTGTACATCGCAATTTTATCGATATATGGATGTGAAGACTAGTACCAATAGACGTATTTTAATAAAGTCCGCGTGTATTTGCTTTTGGTATTATTATTTGGAGGATGGAAGATAATTGGTTCAAAGAAATATAATGAATGCGTTTAACGATGATAAATCCCGTTATAGCGCTGACATCGCGATGTTACACACAAGGAGTAGATTTGGTGTCTCTACACAATCCTTCGGAGTAGGGTCTTAATACCCATTTATGGAACCAATTGGTAGGCCCATACATGATTAAGAAGCGGCAAATTTATACACCATCGAGATGACAATTAAGAAAAAATGTAATTGTGTCGATCGACGAGTTTTACAATGCAATTACAAATCATTGAGAAAAATAGATCGCCGATAGAGGCAATTCAATGAGATTTAACTTTCACGTGATAAAAATGACAATTGTAAAAATAATTGTGTTGTTCGACGAGACTTGAAATGGAATAACAAAACAGTGAGAAAATAGATCGCCGATAGAGGCAATTCAATAAGATATAGATTTCACATGGCTTAGAGACCATGATGATGATTAAGAAAATAAGTTAATTTCACTCGTCGAGTTTTGCAATGAAATTACATAACATTGAGAGAATAGATCGCCGATAGAGGCAATTCAATGAGATATAATGAGAATAAACAAGTGATCACTATTTAGAATTCTAAGTTATATAAGATGAGTTAAAAATGTTATGAAAATGAATTTGTTATAGGAATCATTTGTTAGAGAAGTCAGTACATTAATACATTTCTAGGCCTAGTAAAATGTATAATCGTACACAACTTTAAACTATTTGATTTGTTAAAACTATAACGTGATCAGTAAAAATTAAATTTAGATTATTAATAATTAAATTTAAAGTTAGAGATAAAGAGATAATTGTTAACATTAGTTGTTAATTAAAAAATGTTATTAAGAAATAATAAAAAATAATAATGGTCAACCAAACGACACCTTTGGCAAATATGGGTCAAGAATCAAGCACAAGAAGCCAACGCTTAATTCAAAATCGTATTACAGATGATTTCTGTTATTTGGCTAAACCATTTAAAGCAACTAAAATGAAGTTTAATAATCCAAGAATATATGTTAATGGATATTTGAAAATTGAAAATTCGTAAAATAATTGGATTAGGATTTTATAATTATAATAAATTCTGAAAAATAAACTGGTGAATATTTAATAATCACTGACTTGAAGATGACTGCAATATTATTTCAAGACATTCGCAATTGAAAGAAATTGGTATTAAATACCGAATATAGAGTCAATTTATTATGAATAACGATACGAAGACAACTACAAAATAATTTATCAACATAGTCCACTTTTATAAACTGATTGAAGGATAATTTAAGGAATCAAATGAAAAACAAGTTTATTATAAATAAGAAAAAGAAAGATGACATTGGTGAATTTATCAAATATAGTTGGTTTATTATAAAATGAATAAACCGATACGAAGCTGAGTAAGAAATCGAATATTATATTGGTTGGTAATGGGTATGAAGATGTTGACTAGAAATTATAAATAAAATGAATAATGAAAGAGGCAACGATAACAAACAAACGGACAGCATGTACGTCATTAAATAAAATAGCTTAAATTTATTTATGTAATGCTTGAAATTTTGAAATTTGTAATTAGTTGATAAAAATTAATTGTAAACTATTGTGTACATGAGGGGTAGTTATGAACCAGACGTAATTTCTTAATTACGCATCTGAGGACAGATGCAGACTTGAAGGGGTGGAAGTGTTATAGGTAGTCACTGCCATTTCAATGCTATACTGATTGGTGTTTTAATGCTATAATTATTTCAATACAAAAGTGATTTTTGTTTGTGTTTAAATTTACTAAAGTGAATTTAACACAACGCTGTTTTATTTTTATTTAAATAATTATATTTGCTTAATACTAAATTCTAGAATTCACTTTTAAAAATGCATTGAAATGTTACACAGAGAAGTGAATAGTAAACACCTACTTTTAAGTAAAGTTTTATTTTATTTTTACTTAGTATTTCTCTATTAAAATAATGATTTGAAATGTTATACAAAACAGTGAATAGTATACTCCTACATTTTAGCAAAGTTTTATTTTATTTTTACTCTATATTTCACAGTTAAAATAATGTATTAAAATGTTATACAGAAAAGTGAATAGTTTACGCCTAGGGATTAAAGCTGACTCAATACGACCTAATTATTTCTCACGTACACTTTAGTATAAATAGTGGTGTCTCTCAGACATCAAAATCAGTTCTCTTCGGAGTTCTCTTTGGAGATCTCTTTCGAGAGTTCTCTCCCGAGAGTTCTCTTGGAGTGCTACAGTGTATAACTGACTCTAAGAAGAAATAAAGTATTTGCATATTACTTTGTGTCTATTACTTACTCGTCGCGGCTGGTGGACTTGGATTGCATCATGAATTACATTATAGATGTTATACTGATGGAAGCTGACCACGATTACATCATGGATAAAATTATGGATTGAGTCATGGAAATAAACCATGGATTACGTCGCGGATGACATTATGGATCACATATGGGTTCACTACAGGCCCAACGGTTCTACAGGCTACAGTTAACATAATGGACAGCTATCGAACGCCGCGCCGATGGAAGTCGACCACTAATTACGTAAGCGAATACTATTTAGAGGGGAACTCCGGTACTGTGTCCGCTACACGGTAGGATCTGACCGGTCCGACCAAAGACTAGTGTTGACACGTGACGACGTTGAGTAAACCTTATTATTGGGTAACCTATTATATGGTATGCAAAAGTAAGCGCAATGATAGGTTAGCTCAGATATAGTAATAAGTGACTAGACACATTAGTCTACTGTCACACTGACCTACTGGCCTACAACTGGCCTACAACTGGTCTACTACTGGCCTACAACTGGCCTACAACTGGCCTACAACTGGCCTACAACTGGCCTACAACTGGCCTACAACTGGTCTACTACTGGCCTACAACTGGCCTACAACTGGCCTACTGACCCTAGGTCAAGGTCACATGTCCAAGGTCAAGGTCACATGTTCAAAGTCAAGGTCACACGTCCAAGGTCAAGGTCACATGTCCAAGGTCAAGGTCACATGTCAAAAGTCAAGGTCACACGTCCAAGGTCAAGGTCACACGTCCAAGGTCAAGGTCACACGTCCAAGGTCAAGGTCACATTTCCAAGGTCAAGGTCACCTATACAAGGTCAAGGTCATCGAGAACTGGAAATCGGGTTTTATGTACTGATGTCAATGGTACTTGTTGGAGATCAGTAGGACAAATGGTTATGGAGATATCAAGGAAAACATGTTTACCAAAACAGACCTTAAACTAGACTTTGTACCAATCAGTTGGATATCCGTACGGTAGTATTATACGGATAGTTTATGCAAGGAACAGCATAAACTAAAACAGTCGGTCGACTAAATACTACACAAAACAACACATAGCTTTGTACACAACCAGTGATAGGAGATCCGCTCGCTCCTTAAGCCACACACCGATAGAGATGATAATGCTGGTACGTACAAGGCACAGTAAGGGCTTAGTCTTAAGCAATAGTAGGGTTTACATCCGGGTTAGTGAACACTCATAGAGTGTAAGATTTTCAAAAAAAAAAATAATTAATWAATACTTTATATTATAAACTAGTAGAATAAAAATTTTTAAAAATTAGTTAATATAAAATATAAAATATTTTACTAGTTATTTGAAATATGTTAAAATTTTATTTATATTATTCATCTATATATATATATAATATATATATCTTTATCTACAGGTACATATTTGTTATACAATGAACATAATGGTACTGGTACATATAATAATTTTTATCGTAGACTTGAACAGCAATCGAGTTTAAAATTATATGGCAAACAATTTAATAGATTTAACAGAAATTGTTTATTTGTATCAAAATATATTGTAATCGCTGGCGAACTACTCCAATACCTTATAATTATTGGCGCAATATTATCATCGATATTGATGTTAATCGTATCATACGATCGATGCTATAAATCAATGATAATCCTATGGCTAGTTATGGGATTTATCGGTGCGCGTACTTTATCGGCAATACTACTCAATGCACTCTACTTTGTATACATTGTTTCACTATATCTAACATTAAGATTTGACCAGGTTAACTCGAAAATCATCAAAAATGATGATAAAAGTAATTAATTTTATAATTTTTATATATTTATTTTAATAACTAATTATTTATTTATTTTTTTTTTTTGAAAAAAAAAATATTTTTATTAATAAATAAAAATATTTAGATCTAAACATCAATCTAAACGAAATACTCTATGAATACAATAGCTGTGTATTATTGGTAACCGAAACTAACTCCTGGTTTAAAGATCTCGTATTTGTTTATTACTATATATTTATACCCGGATTTGATTTTTGCTTAATTTTTGTTATCTATGAGCCGAATATTATTTTGAAAATTTCGGTTTCATTACTTTGTATTATTTTTTTCATAAACATGTTTTTCGTCAATCATTTGTTGTGTGCGATCGGCATATCTGCACATAAATCCTATGGATCTTTGTCTGCACAGTTAGCCCGCAATCAACGTTCGCTATCGCTTAGACAGCGACTGAAATTGGGTCGACTCTGTGAACTACTAAGCGGTCCATTGATTGGCATTTATTGTTGGGATTTATTTCCGTTTACTTACTATGAGTTCTACTTATTGATAGCAAACTGTTTTTGTCAGTTTACACTATTTCTAGATTTTGTTATATAAATAATTACTAACATATAATTTATAACTTTATAATTTTATTTTTTTAAATTCTAAAAATAGTTTTATTTTTTCAATTCATTACAATTGCATAAACTATCAATATTTAATTAGTATTATTTTATAAATTTTTTTCAAATTTTTTTTAATTATTTTTTGTTATTCTATAACTCATATAATAATTTTTTTTTTTATAATTTATATCTAATTTCAAAAATAATTATATTATTAACTTTTTAGTATATTTATTCACACATTCATAATATTTGTGCTTTTATTAAACAATTCATAGTATTAAGTATTGTTTATTATAAGTCAATTACTATATAACTATATGTTTTTGAATTTATTGGATATTCAATTTTTTAAATGTTAATAAAATATTAATTATAACTTATATGTTTATAAAAAAAATTGTTACCAAAACTTATTATTATTTTATAATAAAAAAAATCAATCGTAAAAGTTGTGTTTATAATTACATTTATAGAAATATTTAAATATATAAATACATTTTAATACATATATATATATATATATATATATATATATATATAAACATTTTTATTGCAAACTTGCTTTCTATTGTATTTATAAATAAATATATATATTTAGATATGTATAATAAAAAATACATAATTTTATCTAAGAGGGAGAGGGGGGTAAAGGAGGGGTTGATAACCACTTTATTGTATTTTTTTAAACAACAATTTTTTTTTAAAAAAAAGTTCAAAAAAGTCCAGTTAATTGATTTAATTTAAATGTCGTATAGATTTTTAAAGAAATAATTTGTATAATGTATTACATAATTTTAATAAATTTACTTTTCTCTATAAAAACTGTTTTTATTTATTAGATAAAAATCAATTATAAATACTGTACAATATTAAGCAATATTGCAATAAAAATTTATTATATTTGAAATGTTGTATAAAATTTTTATGTATATAATATTATTTTTCAGATTTATTTGTTTATAAATATATATTAAATCAATTATATGTGGTCTTTATAAATACAATATTATTAAGCAATATTTCATTATAAATATTTTAATATATATATATATATATATATAAACCAATATATATAAAAAATACATAATTAATTGATTTTATTGTTTAAATGTTTTATAGAATTCTAAGTTATTGTATAAATAAATATAATATTTTCAGATAATTTTTTTTATAAGTTTAAATATACTGTATAGATATATACCGGTATATAAACAGTATATAAACCAATATATAAAAAAATAAATAATTTATTGATTTTATTGTTTAAATGTTTTTTAGAATTCTATGTTATTGTATAAATAAATATAATATTTTCAGATAATTTACATAATTAAATGATTTTATTTGAATAATCTATTAATTGAAAGTTATTTTTTTGTTGTATAAATTAATAGGTTTTATATACCGGTTTATATATTTGTTATAACAATGGCAATGAATTACATAAATAAGTTAATCGACAAATTGTTATATTTGTTAACCGGTTTTCGTGTGGATGACGACCAACACATTGCGGGTAAAGTGTTAGGCAATGAATTGTATCAGAAATACATAAAAAATAAACTAATATTAGTCGCCAACAGTACTGATGTCTACTTTCGGGGTATATTTAGCCGAAAACGTCGTTTCATTGCTTACCTGCAGAATATGATTGTATGGATACATGTCTTGAAATTTTCAGTTTTATTTCTAGACAAAGACGATAGACTGGATTTCTTATTAGTAAATCAATTGTTTTTTATAAACAAAAAACACATTTGGGAATTGATTACTGCAATACTTGACTTATTTATAGCTATTATTAGTAAGATTTTCAAAAAAAATAATAATAAATAAATACTTTATATTTTAAACTAGTAGAATAAAAATTTTTAATTTATTAATTTGCTCCTACCTCTAAATTTTTATAAAAAAATAATTTTATTATCAAGGTACATATATAAGTATATATATATACGTATATATATAAATATATATATAAGTATACATATAAGTATATATAAGTATATATATATTGTTATATATATAAGTATATATATATTGTTATATATATAAGTATATATATATTGTTATATATATAAGTATATATATATTGTTATATATATATAAGTATATATATATTGTTATATATATATATAAGTATATATAGGTGTCTATATATAGGTATATATATATAGGTATATAAATAAGTATTTATATAAATAAGTATTTATATAAATAAGTATTTATATAAATAAGTATTTATATAAATAAGTATTTATATAAATAAGTATTTATATAAATAAGTATTTATATAAATAAGTATTTATATAAATATTAATTAATTTTTAAATAATTTTAGTTTAATAATTAGTTTCTATATATTTCTATATATATCTATAATTTGCATCTACTGTATTTCTAAATATTATTGCTATTTATTTTTTAATTTCCTAATTTTATTAATATCAAGGTACATATGTGCTATACAATGAAAACAATGGTACTGGCACATTTTATAATCTATATCATAGATTGGAAATCAAATCTAGTTTACAATTATATGGAAATCGATTGATTAGATTTAACCGAAACTCACTATTTGTTACAAAATATATCATAATTTCAGGCGAACTACTCGAATACGGTATAACTTTGGGCGTAATTTTCTGGTCAATAGTTATGCTAATCGTATCATACGATCGATGCTATAAATCAATGATAATCTTATGGATAGTTTTGACAATTTTCGTATCGCGTATTATATCGGCAATACTACTCAATAGTTTCTATTTTGTATATATTGTGTCACTATATTTAACATTAAGATTTGATCAAGTTAACTCAAAAATCATCAAAAATGATAAAAGTAATTAATATGTATATATATGAGGTTATATATATAGTTAAATCTATAAATATATATATAGTTAAATCTATAAATATATAATTAAATCTATATACATAATCAAATATATATATATATATAATTAAATCTATATATATATATAATTAAATCTATATATATATATTGTAAAATCTACATATATATAGTTAGATATATATATAAGTAAATCTATATATATAGTTAAATCTACAGTATATATAGAAAATGATTTATTTTTACTAAATAATTATTTTTTTAATTATTATTAATGTTTTTACAATTAAATTAAAATATTTATAGAACTAACAGTCAATCTAAACGAAATACTCTATGAATACAATAGCTGTGTATTATTGGTAACCGAAACTAACTCCTGGTTTAAACAAATCCTATTTTTTTATTACTATATATTTATACCCGGATTTGATTTTTGCTTAATATTTCTTATCTATGAACC
This sequence comes from Oppia nitens, assembly GCF_028296485.1. Classification (NCBI taxonomy): domain Eukaryota; kingdom Metazoa; phylum Arthropoda; class Arachnida; order Sarcoptiformes; family Oppiidae; genus Oppia; species Oppia nitens. The sequence goes on from NW_026533191.1 coordinate 933,391, forward strand.
GAATATTATTTTGAAAACTTTGGTTTCATTGCTTTGTATTATTGTTTTTCTAAACATGTTTTATGTCAACCATTTGTTGTGTTTGATTGGCATAACTGCACATAAATCCTATGGCTCTCTATCGGGACAGTTAGCCCGCAATCAACGGTCACTGTCGCGGACACAGCGACTGAAATTGGGTCGACTCTGTGAACTACTAAGCGGTCCATTGATTGGCATTTATTGTTTGGATTTATTCCCATTTACTTATTATGAATATTATTTATTGATAGCAAACTGTTTTTGTCAGTTTACACTGTTTCTAGATTTTGTTAAATAATAGTAATTTAGTAAAAAAAATAAATAATTTATAACTAATTTATTTTTTTCAATACTAAAAATAAGTATAAATTTTTTATTTAAACAATTCCTTATTTATCAATATTAATAAATAGTAATATTCTATAGATTTAGAAAAATAATTATAATTTTTTTTGTTATATTTTTGTCATATCATTGATTTAATAATTAATTTACACATAATTTCAAGTGATATAATATTTAATTTAATTATTAATTTTTTTGATATTTATTTACTTTAACTTATTATTTATAATAATATAATATAAATAAATTGATATATGTTAAATATTTCTAAAAAATAACTCATTGACAAATTTTGAGCAAAAATTAAAGCATATTTAAAAAAATACATTTTAACTACACATTTATATTGTCAAACAATTAGCTTATTTTAACTGTAAGTTTATTGAGAATTTATTTATTAATATTGTATTATCTAATCAAATAATATTTATTACTTAAAAAATTATTGTTTATTTTGAATTTTATAAGTTTTATAAAAAAAATGTTCATGATCATTGTTATTATATTTATATTATTAATAATTTTATGGCAATGTATAGCATTATTCTAAATGCTAACAAATTTTTATTTATAACGATTTTTTTTAATTGTGTTTTTAATTTAGTAGTCCTAGAGTTGAACAAGTTTATATTTATTTGTACAATAATATATTAATATTTGGTAATTACTATAATAAAAAAAATAATTGCATTATAACTTAATCTATATAGTATTGTTCCTAACTACTAAGCGAGTCCATTGATTGGCATTTATTGTTTGGATTTATTCCCATTTACTTATTATGAATATTATTTATAATTGATAGCAAACTGTTTTTGTCAGTTTACACTATTTCTAGATTTTGTTAAATAATAGTAATTTAGTAAAAAAAATAATAATAATTTATAACTAATTTTTCAATTTTTGTGTTTTATTTTGTTAATCAATTCCTTAACTATCAGTATTTAATTAATATTATTCTATATATATATATATATATATATATATATATATATATATATATATATATATATATATATATATATATATATATATATATATATAACTAAATTTACATATTGTTTTTGAATAAAATAATTATATATTTTTATATAAAATATTATGTTTTAAAAATTATAATATAGTTTATAATTATATTGTATTATTCTCACTATTAAGTATTTTTCATAATATTTCATATGTAAAATTATATGTTTATATTTATTTGGATATTTAATTAAATGTTAATAAAAATATTAATTATAACTACTATGTCTATATTAAATTGTTATCCAAAGTGATTATTATCTTATAATAAAAATCAATTAAAAAGTTGTGTTTTTAAAATACATTAGAAACCAATTTTTTTTAATAGAAATGTTTAAATATATAAATATATTATTTAATATATAAATTTATATTAATTCATTGCAAACATTTCTATTGCAAAATTGCTTTCTATTGTATTTATGAATATATATATATATATATATATATAAATAATAAAAAAAATCATAATTAATTTATTTTATTTTAATGAAATTATAATGAATTTTCATATTTCTTATACATATACTTACTCATAACAGGGTTGGGCATTTTTTTTATCTAAAAGTAGAGGTAGGGGTATTGGGTGGGAACTTTATTGTTTTTTTTAAACAACAATTTTATTTTTAAAAAATCGTGAAAATCAAAGGGGGTATTATAAGATGATCCTAAAAAAAATTTAAAAAAAAGTTAAATATTTTTATAAATGATCAATAGGGTGGCGGGGATTAGCAGTACTTACCCCCACATACACCCATAGATAACAACCGTAACTTTCATAGAAATAAATACAAAACATAATAATAATAATATAAATTAAGTTTTCTCTATAAAAACTTATAGAAACTTAAAAAATCAATTATAAATAGTAGTTTATAAAGAAAATATTATTAAGCAATTTTCCAATAGAAATGTTTATTTATATATATATATATATATCTTATAAAAAAATACATAATTAATTGATTTTATTTGAATATTGTATTCATTATATATAAGTTGATTCTATAAATTAATCAAATAATTTGATCATTATTTTTAGTACTGTATTTGTTTTATAATAAAATGTCAATGAATTCTAAAAATAGTTTTATTTTTTCAATTCATTACAATTGCTTATCTATCAATATTAAATTAGTATTATTTTTATAAATTTTTTTCAAAAAATTTATATTATTTTTTGTTATTCTATAACTCATATAATAATTTTTTTTTTATAATTTATATCTAATTTCAAAAATAATTATATTATTAACTTTTTAGTATATTTATTCACACATTCATAATATTTGTGCTTTTATTCAACAATTCATAGTATTAAGTATTGTTTATTATAAGTCAATTACTATATAACTATATGATTTTGAATTTATTGGATATTCAATTTTTTAAATGTTAATAAAATATTAATTATAACTTATATGTTTATAAAAAAAAATTGTTACCCAAAACTTATTATTATTTTATAATCAAAAAAAAAATCAAACGTAAAAGTTGTGTTTATAATTACATTTATAGAAATATTTAAATATATAAATACATTTTAATACATATATATATATATAAACATTTTTATTGCAACCTTGCTTTCTATTGTATTTATAAATAAATATATATATTTAGATATGTATAATAAAAAATACATAATTTTATCTAAGAGGGAGAGGGGGTAAAGGAGGGGTTGATAGCACTTTATTGTATTTTTTAAACAAAAATTTTTTTAAAGTTGAAAAATCCATTTAAATTGATTTAATTTGAATGTTGTATAGATTTAAAAAAAATATTTTTATATGTATTACATAATTTTAGTAAATTTAGTTTTCTCTATAAAACTGTTTTTTTTATTTATTAGAAAAATCAATTATAAATACTGTACAATATTAAGCAATATTGCAATAAAAATGTTTTAATACTTACATATATATATATAAAATACATAATTTATTTATTTTATTTAAAATGTTGTATAAAATTTTTATGTATAGAAGTTATTTTATAAATAAATATAATATTATTTTTCAGATTTATTTGTTTATAAATATATATTAAATCAATTATATGTGGTCTTTATAAATACAATATTATTAAGCAATATTTCATTATATATATTTTAATAAATATATATATATAAACCAATATATAAAAAAATACATAATTAATTGATTTTATTGTTTAAATGTTTTATAGAATTCTAAGTTATTGTATAAATAAATATAATATTTTCAGATAATTTTTTTATAAGTTTAAATATACTGTATAGATATATACCGGTATATAAACAGTATATAAACCAATATATAAAAAAATACATAATTAATTGATTTTATTGTTTAAATGTTTTTTAGAATTCTATGTTATTGTATAAATAAATATAATATTTTCAGATAATTTTTTTTATAAGTTTAAATATACTGTATATATATATATATATACCGGTATATAAACAGTATATAAACCAATATATAAAAAAATACATAATTAAATGATTTTATTTGAATAATCTATTAATTGAAAGTTATTTTTTTTGTTGTATAAATTAATAGGTTTTATATACCGGTTTATATATTTGTTATAACAATGGCAATGAATTACATAAATAACTTAATCGACAAATTGTTATATTTGTTAACCGGTTTTCGTGTGGATGACGACCAACACATTGCGGGTAAAGTGTTAGGCAATGAATTGTATCAGAAATACATAAAAAATAAACTAATATTAGTCGCCAACAGTACTGATGACTACTTTCGGGGTATATTTAGCCGAAAACGTCGTTTCATTGCTTACCTGCAGAATATGATTGTATGGATACATGTCTTGAAATTTTCAGTTTTATTTCTAGACAAAGACGATAGACTGGATTTTTTATTAGTAAATCATATGTTTTTTATAAACAAAAAACACATTTGGGAATTGATTACTGCAATGCTTGACTTATTTATAGCTATTAATAGTAAGATTTTTTTTAAAAAATTATTATTATATACTTTATATTATAAACTAATAGAATATATAAGTATTGATATATATAAGTAATGAGTTAAATAATTAGTTAAGATAATGAATATTATTATATTTTCTAAATCTATTTCTAAATCTTATTATTAAAAAAATTTAAAAAATTTCGTAATTTTATTATCAAGGTACATATGTGCTATACAATGAAAACAATGGTACAGCAAAATTTAATAATCTATTTAATAGATTGGAAATTCAATCGACTTTACAATTATATGGCAATCGATTGATTAGATTTAAGCGAAACTCACTATTTGTTACAAAATATGCTATAATTGTTGGCCAACTACTCGAATATGGTATAAATATTTCCGTAATTTTCTGGTCGATAGTTATGTTAATCGTAGACTACGATCAATGCTATAAATCAATGATAATCTTATGGATAGTTTTGACAATTTTCGCATCGCGTATTATATCGGCAGTACTACTCAATAGTTTCTATTGTGTATATATTGTGTCACTATATTTAACATTAAGATTTGATCAAGTTAACTCGAAAATCATTAAAAATGATAAAAGTAATTAAATATCTATATATATATATATATATAGTTAAATCTATATAAATATATAGTTAAATCTATATTACTATACAGTTAAATCTATAAATATAGTTAAATCTATATATATAGTTAAATCTATATATATATAGTTAAATCTATATATATAGTTAAATCTATATATATAGTTAAATCTATATATATAGTTAAATCTATATATATAGTTAAATCTATATATATATATAGTTAAATCTATATATATAGTTAAATCTATATATAAAAATTGATTTATTTTTTACTAAATAATTATTTTTAATTATTTTTTAATTATTTACTATTAAATTAAAATATTTATAGAACTAACAGTCAATCTAAACGAAATACTCTATGAATACAATAGCTGTGTATTATTGGTAACCGAAACTAACTCCTGGTTTAAACAAATCCTATTTATTTATTACTATATATTTATACCCGGATTTGATTTTTGCTTAATTTTTTTTATCTATGAACCGAATATTATATTGAAAACTTTGATTTCATTACTTTGTATTATTGTTTTTCTAAATATGTTATATGTCAACCATTTGTTGTGTTTGATTGGCATATCTGCACATAAATCCTATGGCTCTTTATCGGGACAGTTAGCCCGTAATCAACGGGTGCTGTCGCGGACACAGCGACTGAAATTGGGTCGACTCTGTGAACTACTAAGCGGTCCATTGATTGGCATTTATTGTTTGGATTTATTTCCGTTTACTTATTATGAATATTATTTATTGATAGCAAACTGTTTTTATCAGTTTACACTATTTCTAGATTTTGTTAAATAATAGTAATTTAGTAAAAAAAATAATTTATAACTAATTTTTCAATTTTTTGTGTTTTATTTTGTTAATCAATTGCTTGACTATCAGTATTTAATTAATATTATTCTAACTATATATATTTATATATATATATATATATATATATATATAACTAAATTTATATATTGTTTTTGAATAAAATAATTATATATTATTATATAAAATATTATACTTAGAAAAAATCATAATATACTTTTTCAATTGTATTGGTATTATTCACTATTAGCTTTGTTCACAATAAGTCACAATTAATTATTACTATAATATATCATTGAAATTATTGGATATTTAATTAAATGTTAATAAAAATATTAATTATAACTTCTATGTCTATATAAAAATTTTTTACCTAAAGTTTTACCTAAAATTGTCACTTAAGTTAGTTATTGTGACTTATAAATCAATTATCAATCGTGTTTATTAAAAATATTTTTATATATATATTTATTTAAACATTTTTATTGGACTCTATTGTAATTATATATATATAAAATAAAATACATAATTACTTGATTGATTTTTTATTTATGAATGTTGTATTCATTATAAGTTTATTGTATAAAATAAAAATCAATTATAGTGTTATAAGTACTCAGTGCCATTTCAAAGCTAAGATTTTTGATTCAAAGAGAATTTAACACAAGGCTGTTTTATTTTTATTTAAATAATTATATTTTCAAACCAAGGTTTGTTTAATACTAACATGTATTACTACTAACTTTGATTTAATTTATAATTTTATTAACAAAAATTATTTTGTTTGTTTTTAACTTTTCTCAGATAATATTCAATCTTAAAATACATTGAAATGTTATACAGAAAAGTGAATAGTAAGCACCTACTTTTTAGCAAAGTTTTATGTTATTTTTACTTAGTATTTCACTGTTAAAATAATGTATTGAAATATTATACAGAAAAGTGAATGGTTTACGCCCAGTTTAGAATAGGGATTAAAGCTGACTCAATACGGCCTAATTATTTCTCACGTACACTTTAGTATAAATAGAGGTGTCTTTCAGACACCAAAATCAGTTCTTCACTTGGAGTCATACCGTGTGTATTACTTTAAAGTGTTTCAATAAAAGTATTTGCATATTACTTTGTGTGTGTTTACTTTCTCGACGCGGACCAACCGTTGGACATCACAAGGGACGCCTTTTGATAACTCCATAACCACGCGGACGTTAAACAACTATTACGTAAGTAAATATTTTTATTATGAGAACTCCGGACTCCGTATCCGTAAACGGACGACTCTTAGGATACCTTAGTATAACCGTTATTGAGTAATCTTTATTAAGTAAACCATAATTTATAACCTTATGTCCTGTAACCCTTGACGGGACTGTGTCCCTTGACGGGACTGTGTCCCTTGACGGGACTGTGTCCCTTGACGGGCCTGCGACTCGACGGGACTGTGTCCCTTGACGGGTCTGTAACCCTTGACGGGTCTGAAACCCTTGACGGGTCTGTAACCCTTGACGGGTCTGAAACCCTTGACGGGTCTGAAACCCTTGACGAGTCTGAAACCCTTGACGGGTGCCAGACCCTAGATGGGTGCCAGACCCTGGATGGGTGCCAGACCCAGGATGGGTACCAGAACCAGGATGGGTACCAGACCTCAGATGGGTGCCTGTCCCAGGATGGGTCCATGATCCCAGATGGGTGCCTTGCCCTTAATAAACATTTAACGAGTCTGTAATACTGTACGTGTAGCTCTTAGCATTACTTAAAAGATAGAAAAATAGAATACTCAGAGTTAACATAGGAAAGCCGCTCGTTCCTTAGCCACGTATTACTATAGGTTATCACTACAAGAGTCAAAACCGTAAGGTAAGTGGTGTATTGTCGAGTGTTTGGTTTACATAAGTAAGGTTAGACAAGATTAGATACCCGTAATATACCCACTTCCCCTACATTTGGTGTGCAGCTTCCGGGATTAAATGAATCTATTTTGATCGGCGCTTAGTCTAAGATAAACAGCTTTAGACGTAGCCAAACTATATAAATATATTATTGATTATGAATTAAATTTTTATAATTGCAAGTTTATTTACATGAGTTAATAAACATGAAGTCAATAAACTTGTTACAGCGTAGGAAACGAAAAATCTTTAAAGGATATCGGCATAACAATGTACGACATAAATACAGCGAAAACTACTATTTAAATTATCAATTTTTTAAAACACCTTTGACAAGTTTCCTACAAGTACACTACATGTCTCGGGATTCACAGACTCGGTTTAAAAGATTAAGAATAAGATATACTTTACCAAAGTGTAGACCATATAATATACCTGACTTTGGAAAAAGTAAACTACCGGCGGTGAATCAAAAAACTAAACTTCGCAGTGTGGTAGTCATACCACCATCAAATAAATACTTATTAGCAGACGTAAGTCGAATAGAATATAATAGACTCATGCTGTCTACTGATATGACACTCGCCATCACACAATTTATTTGTGAAGTCAGAAAAAATTCTAATCACCAATATCTGGGAAACCGAAAAGATTGTCTAATAAATAATAAAAAATAATTTAATAATAATTTAAGTTTAATAATTGATTATTTAAGACTCAAATAATTATTTGAGATAAAAATAATCAACGTATCAAATATTATAAAACGTTAATTATTTTTAAACACAACTTACTTGATAATACAAAATATCTTGTTAAAAAATATTTAATTAAATAAATAATTTTAAAATAAATTTTATTCAAAAAGTTACACGCAAATTAAATTGATAATAATGAAAATTAGTTATGTCGTAGCCATCTAACAAATACCCAATGAATAACAAACAGGATTGAAAAACTTCAATGTCTTCCAATTGAGAAAAGTAAAGACGCCTAATAGTTAATACATTAGTACATACTCGTATAAGTCTCTGTAATGTGTAAGGTAAATAGCGTCTACGTCTTGCTCTTTGTATTGGATCAAAAACATAAACAACTGAGAGATAAGATACTTAAATTAATTTAAAGCATTTCAATTATAATCATAAATTAAAAATAAAACCGTTATTTTTAATAATTAACAACAATGGGTCAATTCCAGTTGTAGTATCAGTGTTTATCAATAGGTTTATGATTCCTGAATTACGCGATATTAAATTTATTTGAGTAGTTGCTTGTATGAAATTTGAGAAATAGTAATACTGGTCCATGTTTCCAAATGTGTTTCCAACAATATTGTTTAAAAAATCCAAACCGTTTGAAATATTTCGAAAAGTGTGAACCAATAAATTAGTTGTAATAGTATAGTCGGGATTTGTTGGTACAATATCTAAAAAATTTCTCCACAGACATACAAGGTTATGACGGGATGATATAACTCTACGTCTCCCATTACTATAAAATGATCGTCTAATAATCTTGATCAGTATCAAAAATTAAAATTAAATTTATAATTACCTTAGAGGTCCGGTATATGAGAAGTAAATTCGTAATTCTTCAAATTCTGAAAACATACGGTTTATAATATTTACTGTAGTGTTGTCTTCAATGTCGGACACATCATCCAATAAACTCACTATCTCTGGGTTTACTGAGATATTGATGTTACTGTTCGCGAGTACTGATATACCCGAGACACGAACAACTGGCCAGTCTGGGCTATACAATTAATTAGTATTAATATACAAAATTAATACATTTGATTATACCTTTGAAAACAGTCGGAGAAACTATCCATTGTATACGTTTATAACTTTGTAACTCGTATATATATACTAATTTAAAGATGTCCTTAACATAATTTTTAATAGTGTTACACCTTAAGTAGGAAAAAATTTATTAGCAAATATTTAATAAAAAATAAATAAAAACATTTAAATAAATAGAGAGGTTAACCTAAAAGCTACAGTAAAAATGATAGCACATTCAAAGTTAGTTAACATACTTTTGTGTAAAGTTTGTGACGAGTTATGTTGCCCACCATTATATCAGTGTCGCAATGGGCACATTACATGTAACAATTGTTTGCCGAAATTGCATAATAATAATTGTCCTGTCTGTCGCGAAAGTTTGGATACCAAATCACGAAATTTGGCATTAGAAAATGTACTCGAAGATCATAGATTTCCTTGTACTTATGCTGATCAAGGGTGTAGTGCTTTATTGTCTATTGAAAAAAAATTAATACATGAAAACAGCTGTACTTACACAACAATTAATTGCCCGCTTGTTGGAGATAATTGTCAATTTAATGGTGATCTTAACACCGCGATTCTACACATAAATGATGCACATGGCTTCTTGCCGACTCATCATAGCTCATACCTTAAATATGAAGTCACAGAATTGTTTAACGATGACAAAAATATGTGGCCCATTATAATTGAAGTATACAACACCAAATTTTTGCTAAATGTACACAAATTTATTTACAGCAATACTGTATTATATGCTGTATATGTTAAATGTTTACATCATTGGGAAACTACTAAAAAATATAAAGTTATGCTCTGTATAAATAACCTAATTTTAAATAAAGGTTTTGCATATAAATGTAAAGTAAATAATGTCAATGATAATATCGATAGTATTATGAAAAACAGCAACTGTTTTATATTTTTGAGAGATTGGATTGCTAGTTATGTAAAAAATAATAATTTAGTTATTGAAGTAAAGTTAGACCCTATATAATAACTTGTGTTTCTGTAATACTGTATTATAATGTTGTAAAAAAGTTTTATATAATAAACTGGTTTATACAAGTATGTAAAAAGTAGTAAAAATAATTTTTTGCAAAATTTATTGTATGAAATTGAATAACTATAAAATAAAATATTTTTCATGTATAAATAGAGTTTCGAATAAATATCTGCATGTTTCAATTAAAAAAAATATTGTTATTATATTTTTAATATTTAACAAATATATATTTTAATTGTTGAAATAATATTAAAAATAATAATTAAAATAAATTTTTATACATATTAGATAAAGCAAAACTAATTTAAATTTACTATAATACTTGTGTATAGCTTAAGGCTATTCAAGGTTATAGCACTTTTCATAACAAAATTTTTAAAGCAATGAGTTGTATTAAACCTTGAGTTAACAAAACCTAAATGAAAACTTGTTATAATGACTTCTTACAAAAAATATACAAAAATTATTTTTTGATTTTTTCTTTTGCAAACATATATTTTCCCTTTGAATATATGTTTTATTTTCTTAATAAATACAACAAATAAAATGTTTATTTAATGAGTTTTACTGTTCAAAATTTATGGCATTATTTGTAATAAATTTAAAAATTAAAAAGAAATGCTAATAATTTGGATAAGCATTTGAATACATAACCTGATGTATAGTTATCATTGTTGTGTATGCATTACACAATATATTTTTACTAAAATATTTTTATGCAAAAACTAACATTAATTAGGTCGATGTTCTGTTAAACCTGAATACTACAAAACATATACATGTCACGTCAAAAATAATTTTTAAGATAAACTTATTAAATAGTTAATCGAATTCTAAATGTAAATGTCTGGCAAATGTTTTTTTGAAAATCTTGAAATTTTGATTTGAGATTCGGTTAAATATTAAAAAATTAACTATAATTGATTACACTAAAAAATATCCTATGTCATCGGGAACATGTTCAAAATGGCGGCCGAAATTAGTTTTAAAATTTAAACAAGTTAATTTTGGGATTTTATATAGTTGTAACATTAATCTGCGAATGCTAGGTTTGTTTGGATAGGCAATAGTGATGTTACCTTTCCGGTACATTGAATAGTATAGATCGCCGATGGTGGCAATAGTGATGTTACCTTTCCGGTACATTGAATAGTATAGATCGCCGATGGTGGCAATAGTGATGTTACCTTTCCGGTACATTGAATAGTATAGATCGCCGATGGTGGCAATAGTGATGTTACCTTTCCGGTACATTGAATAGTATAGATCGCCGATGGTGGCAATAGTGATGTTACCTTTCCGGTACATTGAATAGTATAGATCGCCGATGGTGGCAATAGTGATGTTACCTTTCCGGTACATTGAATAGTATAGATCGCCGATGGTGGCAATAGTGATGTTACCTTTCCGGTACATTGAATAGTATAGATCGCCGATGGTGGCAATAGTGATGTTACCTTTCCGGTACATTGAATAGTATAGATCGCCGATGGTGGCAATAGTGATGTTACCTTTCCGGTACATTGAATAGTATAGATCGCCGATGGTGGCAATACAGTGATGTGATTAAATGTTGCATCGAGAGATATATATATCGAAAGTTAATGTGTAAATTAAGTTAAAATCATGATCTATTGTGCGACATCGAATTGCACAAAAGAAAGAACTATAGGGTCGACTAGATAAAATTAAGCTTAAATATAATCATGAATATATGTATTAACTATTATTATATAAGTATAATAATAATTTAACGTAAATTACAGTATTGTTTAATTTGTACATTATCGTTAATTGGCCAATTAAAATGTATAATTGTGCATAATTACAATCTATCTGTAAAAACTAGAATATCATTTTGCCCAAATAAACATGGCTGAAAAATCATTTGCTGAAAAATTTCATCAAACTGAGCCATCTCATCTTTACGACGATTTGGAAACTATTAGCTATGACAATCGTGAGGTTTCGGCATTACAAAACATCGGAGACAATGAAAAGAATGAAACTCAAAATGCAAGAATAAACGTTAAGCCTAACATGCCTATGTTACAGCCAAAGCCTTATGATGGTAAAACTAATCCTGTTATTTGGTTGAATCACTACGAAATAATTGCGGATGCAAATCTATGGGATTCTGATTTAAAATTGAGAAGAGTCATTGGTTGTCTCGACGGCGCCGCCAGAATTTGGTATCAAAACCAAATTCTTATGAAAACAGTTACTGATTGGGAAAATTTCAAATTACTTTTGAAAGAGAATTTCTCTAACAAACTGAACGAATTATTTTTTACTAAAACAATGTTTGATTTAACTCAATCAAAAGATTTTAATGAATACTTTGAAGAAAAAATTCGGATTGATAAAATTGACTAAACCCAATACCAGTGATAATGACATGATTGCATACATGTTAGAAGGAATGGAGGGTGATTTAAAAAATGAAGTAATGGATAAATTAATTACAAATCCCTGTTCAACTATTGATGAATTCAAAAATCTTTTAAAACGTATTTGTGACGTTAAACGATATCAACAAATGAATAAGAAGAAAGATCAAGATAATTACACTAAAATTGACATAAAACAAGTAGACAACAACGTGGAAACATATGTAATAAAGCAATCAAAAGACATTCAAAGAATTTTCGACAATTTGAAAGATATAAGAAGATTAATTTTAAAAGGTTTTAATAGATTCAATGGCGAAGAAAGCGGTACTGGAGTAGAATGGGATGCTATAAAATGCTTTAAGTGCGGTCAATACGGACACATTGCTAGACAATGTAAAGGAAATAAGGATTGACTACACTTTATTACAACTCATAGTCAAATAGGTGAAGAGGGTTATCAAATGGATTGAATAGAATTTAATAACTATACTAATGATACAGACAGCAATTAAAATTTAATATAATGCATGGTTAATTTGTAGTCTATAGATTTATGATATATAATGCATGAAATTTTGAAATTTATAATTAGTTTATAAAAATTAGTTGTAAACTATTGTGTACATGAGTGATAGTTATGAACCATACGTAATATCTTAATTACGCATCTGAGGACAGATGCAGACTTGAAGGGGCGGAAGTGTTATAGGTACTCAGTGCCATTTCAAAGCTAAGATTTTTGATTCAAAGAGAATTTAACACAAGGCTGTTTTATTTTTATTTAAATAATTATATTTTCAAACCAAGGTTTGTTTAATACTAACATGTATTACTACTAACTTTGATTTAATTTATAATATATTATTTTGTTTGTTTTTAACTTTTCTCAGATAATATTCAATCTTAAAATACATTGAAATGTTATACAGAAAAGTGAATAGTAAGCACCTACTTTTTAGCAAAGTTTTATGTTATTTTTACTTAGTATTTCACTGTTAAAATAATGTATTGAAATATTATACAGAAAAGTGAATGGTTTACGCCCAGTTTAGAATAGGGATTAAAGCTGACTCAATACGGCCTAATTATTTCTCACGTACACTTTAGTATAAATAGAGGTGTCTTTCAGACACCAAAATCAGTTCTTCACTTGGAGTCATACCGTGTGTATTACTTTAAAGTGTTTCAATAAAAGTATTTGCATATTACTTTGTGTGTGTTTACTTTCTCGACGCGGACCAACCGTTGGACATCACAAGGGACGCCTTTTGATAACTCCATAACCACGCGGACGTTAAACAACTATTACGTAAGTAAATATTTTTATTATGAGAACTCCGGACTCCGTATCCGTAAACGGACGAATATATATATATATACAGTTTATGCCAATTAATAGTTTTAATTTGTAGTAATTAAAATTTAATGCTTTTATCAAGGTACTGTAGATCATATAACTTATCTATAAATATATAAGTTAACTGTTACCTTAAGTTACCTTGCTTATAGTAAAGTATTAAATATAGTACACGATATTACTTAAAATTTAAACTTTTAATTTGGCATATATTATATCTAATATAAAAATTAAATTTATAATAAATTTTCTCTATTTTTTATAAACAAACAAAATATTATAACTCTATTATAGAAATTTTTTATATATATATATAATCAAGGTTCATATTTGTTATACAATGAACACATGGGTACTGCTAAATTTAATTATCTATATCGTAGACTTGAATGGCAATCAAGTTTACAATTATATGGCAAACAATTCAATAAATTCAAAAAAAAAAATTGTTTATTTGTTTCAAAATATACGATAATTGCTTGTAAACTACTCTATTGCGGTACAATTATTACCGTAATTTTTTGGTCACTACTAATGTTAATCCTGGACTACGATCGATGTTCGGTATTATTGATAATTGTTTGGTTTGTATTGTTAGTGATTGGATGCCGTACAGCATCGGCACTACTATTAACATCACTATATTATATATACATTGTATCATTGTATTTGACATTAAGATTTGATCAGGTTAACTTGAAAATCATTAACAACGATAAAAGTAATAAAAAAATTAAAAATTAATTTTAATTAATTAATTTTAATAAATAGTTATGAGATGGGCAATTAGAAAATTTTTAATGAAAAAATTTAGATAGAAATTTAGATTTAATTATTATACTATAGGATACCCTATATCTATTTGAATAGTATATTAATAATGATATATATATATATATATAATTATTTTTTAGTTTTTATAACTATTTTATAGTTTTTATAACTATTTTTTAGTTTTTATAACTATTTTTTAGTTTTTATAACTATTTTTTAGTTTTTATAACTATTTTTTAGTTTTTATAACTATTTTATAGTTTTTATAACTATTTTTTAGTTTTTATAACTATTTTTTAGTTTTTATAACTATTTTATAGTTTTTATAACTATTTTATAGTTTTTATAACTATTTTATAGTTTTTATAACTATTTTTTAGTTTTTATAACTATTTTTTAGTTTTTATAACTATTTTTTAGTTTTTATAACTATTTTATAGTTTTTATAACTATTTTTTAGTTTTTATAACTATTTTTTAGTTTTTATAACTATTTTATAGTTTTTATAACTATTTTATATTTTTTAAAAACTATTTATTAAATTATTTTTTACTATTAATATAAATATTTAGAACTAAACGTCAATTTAAACGAAATAATCGTTGAATACAATAGCTGTGTATCACTGGTAGCTGAAGTCAATTCATGGTTTAAAAACATAGTATTTTATTATTACTATTTATTTATACCCGGATACGATTTTGGTTTAATTTATGTTATTTATGAGACAAATATTATTTTGAAAATTTTAGTTTCATTATTATTAATTGCTTTCCTAATAAACATGTTTTTCGTCAATCATTTGTTGTGTGCGATCGGCATATCTGCACATAAATCCTATGGCTCTCTATCCGGACAGTTAGCCCGCAATCAACGGTCGCTATCGCGTAGACAGCTATTGAAATTGGGTCGACTCTGTGAACTACTAAGCGGTCCATTGATTGGCATTTATTGTTTGAATTTATTTCCGTTTACTAACTATGAGTTTTCCTTATTAATTGCTAACTGTTTTTGTCAGTTCACGTTATTTCTCGGTCTTGTTATATAATTATTTTAGTAAATTATAATTTATTTATTTTTTTTAATAATAGAAATTTCAATTATTTTTATTTTTAATAATTTTTTCTCAACTATTTAATTAGTATTTAATTTTTTTAACTTTATGTCAAATATCTCGATTTTGTTATATAATAATTATGTAAAAATAGTTTTTAAAATACTAATTAGAAATTGTTAATCATTTTTTTTATTTTGTATTAATTTCTTATGTATTTATTTAGTATTACTTTATGTCAAATAACTATAATTTTATTATACTAGTAATTTTATTTTATTTTATTTTTTAAAAATAATCATTATCATATTATACATCGTATATTACGTTTACATTGTATTACTTTTAATTTAATTGATCAAGATAATATATACTGTATATATATGATATATGCACTAATAACAAGCAATAACCCAGTTTAAAATAGTATAGTTTGTTTTATTAATTTTGTTTGTTTGTTTTATTTATAAAAATAGATATTTTTGTATTAAATTGAAACTGATAAATAAAATTTTTTAATTATATTTTTTAAATATTTAAATACTTTTACTTAAAAAATTTATTACTCGATTAGTTTTATAAATTATGTTTTAAAAAAACATATATAATTAAAACATAACTTGAATACTTGAAATTATTAACAAAATTTTTTTTAATTTTTTATTTTTATTTATATATATATTTATTCTGTATAATAATTGTATTCATATTAATTGTGTTAAATAAATATTAATACATTAGCTTTGTTTCTAACTATATGTTTTGAATTTATTTCGATATTTAATTAAATGTTTTAATAAAAATATTAATTATAACTACAATGTCTCTATATAAAATTGTTACCCAAAGTTATTATCATATAATTAAAAAAATCAATCATTTTGTCAAACATTTATTAAAACATATACCCTATAGTTTATAAACTTTTTTTTATATAAATATATATATAATTGTTTAATTCAAAAGTTTGTATTATAAAACTTTTAAGGTTATAACCTATAATAAATATAAGTTATTTCCAACCCCAGCCCCCCGCCCCCAAAAAAACAGTATATAATAAGCAACCAATGGTAGAGTAGTGTATCTATAATTGATACCACACCCTAACCTCGTGTATAACAACAACAAAAATACAAATTAAATTAGTAATTAATCAAAAATAAAATTTAATACCTAATATATACTGTATCTATTTATATATACTAATTAGTTTTTAGACAATTTTTGTTTTTTTAAAAAACAAGTTTGTTTTTAAGTACATTATATAACAAACTAATCAATAAAATTGTCTTAATAGATACAATATAATTTCTATTATTTTTTAGTATAAATATAATATGTATAATTTGATATAATGACCTTATATATATATATATATATATATATATATATATATATATATATATATATATATGATAAATGATATATCTATATATATCTATATATATATAATTAATAGATTTCTAATTTATTGTCAAATTTTTTTTTGGTTCTCTCAATATAGTAGTGTATTAATAAATAAAATATATAAAAACCATAAGTATATTATATTTATTTTTTAATAATTACTATAACTTATAATATATATATATATAGAAACTTTATTATAATCTAATTTTATAACTACTAGTATACTGTATATTAATAATAATAATAATAATAACCTGAAAAAATACAATATGTTATCAATAATTAAGATAATAGATATAATAACTGATAAATTGTTATATTTGTTAACCGGTATTACCGATGACGACGACGACGACCAACACATTAGGGGTAAAGTGTTGGGCATTGAATTGTTTCAGCGATACATACAAAACAAAACACTATTAGTAGCCAACAGTACTGATGACTACTTTAGGGGTATATTTACCCGAAAACGTCGTTTCATTGCTTATCTGCAGAATATGATTGTATGGATACATGCCTTGAAATTTCTGATTGTATTTCTAAGTAATAATGAATCAATGGATTATTTATTAGTAAATCCGATATTTTTTATTAGCAAAAAACACATTTGGGAAGCGGTTGTAACATTAGTTGACTTATTAATTGGTTTTATTTGTAAGATTATAGATTTCTTTTTTATTATTATATATATATATATATATATATATAAATTGTTAGTCAATATGAATCAGTTAGCCTATCAGTTAGATTTTGAAAATAATTTAAATAGATATAGCCCTGGCTAATTATAAAAATTAAAATTAATTTTATGAGTAATATATTATAATACATTGAAATAAAAATCATATGATTGAATAATAACTATTTATAAATATAGATATTTAAAAAAATATAATCTAGATATAGTCAATAGATCATATTGACTAACAGTATAAAATAAAAATAATATTATAGTATTATAAATATTTTTGATATACTAATTGTAATTGAAATTAAAAATGCAAATATAAATAGTATCAATTAATAAAATTACAAAATTAAAAAAATATATATTATATATATATACCGTTAGTCCATTAATGAATTATTGCATCGTTAGTTATAGATTTAGAAAATAATAATTTAAATAGAGTAATGACCCGGACCAATTATAAATTTAGTCGAAATTTTGTTAAATATGATATTTGTTTCAAAATGTATTTATTTTTATTTTTTTAAAAAAATACATATAATATAATCTGAAGTAAAAAAATATCATTAAACATCATTAAAGTATTTACGATATTAAAATTATCTATATATATATATACATAAACTAACTAACCTATCATATATTAACTAGGTTAAATAAGCTTAAAATTTTGAATTAATTTCTGATATTTATATAAATTAAAAAAAATAAAACTTTAAATTTTCATAATATATATATATTGTAATTTTAGTTTATATTATATACTATATATATATATTACTAGTTAAAAAAGAAATAAGATTTAAAATTTTAATAATTTCTGCTATTTATATAAATTTAAAAACTAAAAAATAAAACTTAATTTTATGTTTAATTTTATTATAACAGCTACATATTGTTTATATAAAGAAAACAATGGTACTAGCACATTTTATTATTCATATCGTAGACTTGAATGGCAATCAAATTTACAATTATATGGCAAACAATTCATTAGATTTAACCGAAATTGTTTAATTGTATCGAAATATATCATAATTATTGGCCAACTATTTGAATACGGATTACTTGGTTCCGTAGTATTACCGTCGATAGCGATGCTAATCGTAGCCTACAGTCGATGCTATATATCAATGATAATCGTATGGATAGTATTGGCTATTATTGGTTCGCGTATTATATCGGGAGTACTACTAAATTCACTCTACTTTGTTTACGTTGAATCGCTATATTTAACATTAAGATTTGACCAGGTTAACTTGAAAATCATCAAAAATGATAAAAGTAATTATTAGTTAAAAATTATTATTATTTTTTTATAATAAGTAATTTAATTAAATAAAAAACTGTTTATAAATATTGCAAAATACTGTTTAATTTAAATAGTTATAATTATTAATTAATTATAATTATTTAGAAATAAACGATACTCTATAGGAATAACTTTTGTTTTAATCTAATTAATTTTATTTTAATAACTAACTGAATATATATATATTGTAAAATATTTTTAATTATTAATATATATCTATATATTAAATTAAATTAAAATATTTAGAGCTAAAAGTAATTTTTATTTTTTAATAACTAAATATTTTTAAATATTTTTTTTTATAAAAAAAATAATTTTTTACTTTTGAATTAAAATATTTAGAGCTAAGCGTCAATCTAAACGAAATACTCTATGAATACAATAGCTGTGTATCACTGGTAACCGAAACTAACTCCTGGTTTAAAGATATTGTATTTATTTATTACTATTTATTTATACCCGGATACGATTTTGGGGCAATTTTTGTTATCTATGAGCCAAATATTATTATGAAAATTTTGATAGCAATACTATTAATTGGTTTCCTAATGAACATGTTTTTCGTCAATCATTTGTTGTGTGCGATCGGCATATCTGCACATAAATCCTATGGCTCTCTATCCGGACAGTTAGCCCGCAATCAACGGTCGCTATCGATTAGACAGCGACTGAAATTGGGTCGACTCTGTGAACTACTAAGCGGTCCATTGATTGGCATTTATTGTTTGAATTTATTTCCGTTTACTAACTATGAGTTTTACTTATTGATTGCAAACTGTTTTTGTCAGTTCACGTTATTTCTTGGTTTTGTTATATAATACTTATGTAAATAGTTTTTTAAAATACTAATTAGAAATTGTATATCATTTTTTTTTATTTTGTATTAATTTCTTATCTATTTAATTATAGTATTATTTTATGTCAAGTTTAGTTAAGTCAAATAACTATCTAATTTTATTATACTAGTAATTTTTTTTTAAAAAAATAATCATTATCATACATTATCTATATTACGTTTACATTGTATTGCTTTTAATTTAATTAATCAAGATTATATATATATATAATTATAATTTAATTTATATCAAAATATATGTGCACTAATAACTAGCAATAACCAGATTAAAATAATATAGTTTGCATTATTATGATTTTTTTAAAATTTTGTTTTATGTTTAATATTAGATATTTTAGTAATAAAATTATTTTTTAAAACACTTGTTTTTTTTAAAAAAAAACTATTCAACAATTACTGATAACTGAAACTCATGAAAATTTACTTCAAGTATTATTTATTTATTTTTTTGGTATTTAAACCAAATAATTATATATATATATATATTTTTAAATTTAACTTTTATTTATTATTAGGCTATTAATGTCATCAAAAAATAATTTATTGTATTGACTTGATATTGTTATAATAATTTTTTTTTAAATCTAAATAATTTATATTTAATATGTATTTTTTGAAATTATTTTTTTAAGTGTATAGAAAATAGTTATTAAGCAAAACGTATAATCAATTGGCAATTTATTACCAGTTTATTGATAATTAGTTATCTTGGTAATTTATATTTAGTGATAAATATCTTTAATCAAAATATAATTTACCCAAAAAATATAAATAAAATTTTTTATCATTTAAATTTGATCAAGTTAACTCAATAGAGTTATTAGAATATTAATGTATATCAATTTTTTTTATAAAAATAATATATTTATTACATTTAATTAATAATTAGCAATAATTTGAATAATAATAATAATTATAAATTTCATTATATTTAATGTTATATTGTTTTTATATTAATAAACCTAATATATATATACATGTTATATTATTTATGTCAATAAACCTAATATATATGTTATATTATTTATGTCAACCTAAACCTAATATATATAGTATATATATATATATATGTTTTTTAATTAATTAACAATATTAAGAAACTGTGTAAAATATATGGCACAACTAGAAAACAATAGAAATAGGGCCTGGTTGGTAAATGCAAACAAATTGCCACAATAGATACCAATCAACGGTCCGCTTAGTAGTTCGCATAACAGTCCGGTTTTGAACCGCACCGCCAAAGACATTGTTTGCTGATTGCGTGCTAACAGTCCCGACATAAACCCATACGGTTTGTGGGCCTCTTTGCCGATAATAATCAAAAAATGATTGACAGTCAACATGTTTATGAAGATAGTACTGCCTATTAGTATTGTTATAAATCTTAATACAAAATTGGTTTCATAGATACAGTAGATAATGAAAAAATCAATCGACGGTATAAACAGATAGTAAAACTCCATTAGTATTGCTTTTAGCCATTTGTTGATATCATTGATAAGTATTGTACAATCATTGTGTTGAATGATTCGCTGATAAAGTTTAATATTAAAGTCTAAATATTAACACAAAAAAAACAAAAAATAAATTAATAGATAAAATTAATTTATAATATTTTATCTATTAATTAGTTAGTTATCTATTAATTAGTTATTTATCTATTAATTAGTCATTTATCTATTAATTAGTTAAAAAACTATTAAATTTTAACATTTTAATTTTTTATTTGAATTTATTATTATTATATAAATAATTATGATAATTAATTTATTAATATTTTTTTATAAATAATCATGTTTGAATATTTTATCTATTAATTAGTGTTATAAACTGTATTTATTTTTTTTATTTAAATCTAAGTGTTCTAACTATAGTTTATTAATATTTATTAAAATAAAATAAAAATTTTAAATATATATATATATATATAAAAACAATTACCTGTTTTAGTTTTATATCTAATCGGTCGATAGATTTCTCTTAATTTTAATTTCATATATAATGTAACAATATATATATAGAAAAATACGGTTACCATTAATGCCAAACCAATACTCAGGGCTAGACATCCCAGAGCCCACCATATTATTATCAATAATAGGTAATAGTTTATATCATTATTACTTAACCATAATGAAATACATATAAGTGCATTACCAAAATATCCCATATATTTGCCAAATTCAACCATAAATATAATATATTTCGAGAAAAACATACAACGATTTTTGAATATCATTAAATCGATTGCATTTAAATTTAAGCTAGATTGTTTTTCTAATCGATGAAATAGATAATAATATTGGGCATTTCTACCAGTTTCCTTATACAATAGATATGTACCTAGATAATATTTTTTTAGTTATTATTTTAAAAAAACATGATTATTAAATTTCGATAATAATAATATATAAATTAATTATTTTTTTTAAAATCATAATTATTAAATTTCAATAATAATAATTATTTATTTAATTATTTAAAAAACATAATTATTAAATTAAAATAATATTAATTATTATTTATTTAAAAAAACATAATTAGTAAATTGAAATGATAATAATAAATAAATAAATTATTTAAAAAAACAATTATTAAATTGAAATAGTATTAATTACTTAATTAATTTTTTTAAAAAAATAAATAATTAATTATTTGTTTTTTTTAAAAAACATAAATAATTAATTTCTAAACATTAATAATTAATTAATTTTTTTAAAACAAATAATTAATTATTTAAAAAAAATAACTTACCAACTGATGCAAAAAATACAATAATTATAATGAATGATAGCTCTAAAATAAATTCCTTATTAAATACTAGAAATTGATTGCATAATAATAGACTAATTGCCATATTTTTTGTTAATAAACATATTGTATATTTGATAAAATGTAGCCAAAGTATGATATTTTGAGTGTAGGCAATAAAACGCCGTTTTCCGGGATATATACCGGCAAAGTAGTCCTCAGCACCGTTAGTCACAAAAACATTTGTACGTCTCATATATTGTTGATAGTATTCAATGCCCAACACTTTGCCATCGATATGCAGATCATCACTAAATCCAATGATTGATTTAATTATTTTATCAGTAGTTTCCATATTATAAATATATTTTTTTAAACAAAAATAATATTATTTATTTTAAAAGATTATTTACAATATGCACTCAAATCTAAAATAATTTAATTTTAATATAAATATAATACTGTCTATAATAATACGTATAATATATATAATTAATTAATTAATTTACTATATCACACTATATTGTCATTAATATATAAAATTTATCTATATATATATAAGATATACTCTCAATTTGCATAAACTTAAATTTATTTATTTTTTTAATCAAAGACAATAAAAACTTATATGAAACCAAATTTTTACTAAAAACAATATTTATATATATAATAATAATACATAAAATATTGTATAAATCAATAAAATATTTTTCTAGAATCAATTATTTTTCATTAACGTCATTACATTACATTACATATATATATATATTATTGTTTTGATAGAAATTATCAAATTTAGTCATAAAAAAGTTTATAATATTAAAAAATATTTATATATATTATTTACTTGAATATATTTTGATATATTTATATTAAATTTAAATACTGTATATAAGTAAATATATTACATTTAATATACAGCAATGTTAGATCATTTATTATTAATATTATATATATTATTTGTTTTTAAAATTATAAAATTTACTATTAATTAGTTAACTTCAATATACTAGTACATTTATAATATTATATTATACTTATTATATTAAATTAATCATTTTTAATTGTAATTTACTGTACAATAGATTTATATTTATAAAAATAAAAATCTCATATTATTCAGCTTTTATATAAATTTTAAATTATAAATATATAAAGTCTATTATTAATCACTGAATTACTATATAATAAATTATTTACACAAAAAATATATGTCAGTCAATGATTAATAAACATAATTAGTAATAATACAAAAAATACTTTAAAAAATATTATATAAATTTTAGATCAAAATTAAGTACAGGTATGAAAATATAGTTAAAAAACCAAAAATTAGTATATCTTTAATCAATAAATGATTAATAAACAGTTAGAGTATAATATATATTAATATTTTATTTTAAATATAAATTTAAAACATTTATTTTAACCCAATAAATGATTGATAGCTAAACAACATGTTTAAGTAACAAAAAAATAAAAATTATTATTATTATTATTATTATTATTAGACTGATTATAATAATTAGTATCAATACTGGATATTTCAATAGTAATTTTTTTTCTATATATATAAGTAAATATAGTATATATATATTATTAATATTATATTAAAATCAAGTATAAGTATGAGAATATAGTTAAAAAACCAAAAATTAGTATATCTTTAAACCATAAGTTGATAAAATTAATAGATTTTATTTTTATATATAATGTCATTGAGATTATCAAAATTTATTTATCAAAATTGATTTTTTTTAAATAAAAATATAATTTATATAAATAATATGCCTAAGATTTACTATTATATTAAATTAATGATTTTAAATTGTAATTTATTATTATTATTATTATAAGCTATTATATAATTTTTTTTTTATAATTATAGATATAAAATCAATGATTAATTACTTGACTACTGTATAATAAAATGTATAATTTATTATTCATACAACAAAAATATATTATATGTCAGTAAATGATGAATAAACAAAAATAAGTAAAAAATATTTATTTTTTAAATATTTTATTAAACATAACTAAAATTTTTGCTATTTATTACAATATTTTTTTTAAATAAATTCAATTCAATAGTTTACAAAATTGTTCAATAAATATGTTCAAAAATTTTTTGTTATTAATATTTTAGATATTTATAGCAAATATATTGTTTACAAAAATTAATGGTTTTTATAGCAAAAATGAAAATATAAAAATTAATTGTTATAATTTTTTTTATATATTTAATTCATATGTATAACTAATTATAAAAATATTTATACTTAATAGTAATATAATTGTTGATTAAAAATTATAAATCATTATTAACGATATTTTTTATTTGAAAAATAATTTCTACATTTTATACACAAAAAAACATTATTAAAATTTATTAATATATTATTAAAAAATTTTGAAACCACTATTTGTAATATGTTTTTCATAAATATAATTACGAAAAAAAGTTTTTTTTATAACTAATGGAAAATATAATGATTCAGATAAAAAAAATTAAAAGTTAAATATTACTACATAATAGTAAATTATATTTATTTTAAACACAAATAAGGAAACTTATAATAAACAAACTTTTTAATATACTATCAAACAATTATTTTTTTTTGTAATAATTATAATATGATAATATATATTAGTTTTTTTTGTTAATTCAATAAATTTTAATTTAAAAGATAATATTATATATCAATGATTAAATAATTTTTCTTTAAATAAAAAACGTTAATTTTTAGTATAATAAATTTAAATATAATTAGATAAATAAACTTAAAAACAAAAGTTTAATAATATAATTGTAATTTAAAAATAACTACTGCATATAAATATAATAAGTTTATGTTATATTTAATTTTAATAATAAGTACTGTAAATACAAAAACTTTATTTCAAACTTATAACTACTAGTAAACAGTATAATAATAATAATAATCTTCAAAAAAAATACAATATGTTATCAATAATTAAGATAATAAATATAATAACCGATAAATTGTTAATATTGTTGACCGGTTTTCGTGATGACCAACACATTGGGGGTAAAGTGTTGGGCATTGAATTGTTTCAGCGATACATACGAAACAATACACTATTAGTAGCCAACAGTACTGATGACTACTTTAGGGGTATATTTAGCCGTAGACGTCGTTTAATTGCTTACATACAACTGATAACTGTATGGATACATGTCATCAAATTTTTAGTTTTATTTCTAGACAAAGACGATAGACTGGATTTTTTATTAGTAAATCAATTGTTTATAATAAACAAAAAACACATTTGGGAAGCAATTTTAGCATTGATTGACATATTAATAGCTATTATTGGTTAGTATATTAAATAAATTAGTTACTAAATATATATATACTTTTTTTATATACTTTGTTTAAAAATTTTGTTTATTTATTAATTTTCAGATATATTTTAAATCAATTTTAAAATTAATAAAAATTTTCCATAACTTTATATTTATAGCTATTATGAGTAAGATTACTGAAAAAAATAGTTAATATATAATAATTTAAAACAAAATTAAAACCTAAACAAAATTTTCCTAACTTTATATTTATAGCGATTATGAGTAAGATTACTGAAAAAAATAGTTAATATTTAATAATTTAAAAAAATAAAACCTAAATATATAATACTAATAACTATAAACTATTTGAATAAAATTTTATAATTAATTTGCATCTATTTCTAAATTTTATTTAAAAAAAAAATTTTTTAACTAAATTTTTATAATCAAGGTACATATTTGCTATACAAAGAAAACAATGGTACTGGCAAATTTTATCAATTATATTCAAAACTTGAATGTCTATCAAGTTTACAATTATATGGCAAACAATTTAATAGATTTAACCGAAACTGTTTGTTTGTATCAAAATATTCAATAATTTTGGGCGAATTATTCAAATACGGTATAATTATTGCCGTAATTTTCTGGTCAACATTGATGTTAATTGTAGCCTACAATCAATGCTATACTGTTCTGCTGCAATAAAAGTGAGAATTATACTGTATTGAAAAGTAACTTTATATTTGTGCGACCCATTGTAATATTTACAAATTTTGTTTGTTGACACCACGACCAGATTTTCGTCAACAGAAAGTAATGTTGTCTGGTGGGATAATCCACTGGGAACTGTTGGAAGTCGGAGCCACTATTACAGCTGAAGTCTATTGTCAACAATTAACAAGACTTCGTGATAAGCTTTTCGAAAAGCGTGGTTCATTGATAAGATATTGGGGCGTTAAGTTTCAACAGGATAACGCCCCATCACATACTGCAAAGAAGACCAAAGATCTATTGAAGGAGTTTGGGTGGGATGTTGTGGATCACCCACCATATTCACCAGATATTGCTCCTTCAGATTATTATTTGTTCCGATCAATGCGACACTTTCTTGATGGAAAAAAATTCAAAAATCGAGAAGAGGTCAAAATGGCAGTTCAAGAGTTTTTCGATTCACAACCAGAGGAATGGTATTCCAAAGGAATTTATGAGTTGCCGAACAAATGGAGAGATGTCATAGATTTAAATGGCGATTATATTATTAATTAATAAAAATTAACTTTTTTGTAAAATCAAATTAAAAACTTGCTATTTTATTCTCATGATTATTGCAGCGGATCAGTATATCAATGATAATCGTATGGATAGTATTGGCATTAATAGCAGCACCTATAATATCTGGACAGTTACTCAATGCTTTCTACTTTGTATACATTGTATCACTGTATATAACATTAAGATTTGAGCAAGTTAACTTAAAAATTATCAACAATAATATAAGTAATTTAAAAGTATATATATGTATACATAATTATATATTCTTATTATAAATTCTATATAATTAATATATTTTTATAATATTTTTATATGTTATATATTTATATATATATATATATATATAAATCTTAAACTTAGTTTTTAAATATACATTATTATTTTAATAACTATTAATTTATTAATATTTTAATTACTATTAATTTATTAATATTTTAATTACTATTAATTTATTAATATTTTAATTACTATTAATTTATTAATATTTTAATTACTATTAATTTATTAATATTTTAATTACTATTAATTTATTAATATTTTAATTACTATTAATTTATTAATATTTTAATTACTATTAATTTATTAATATTTTAATAACTATTAATTTATTAATATTTTAATTACTATTAATTTATTAATATTTTAATTACTATTAATTTATTAATATTTTAATAACTATTAATTTATAATTATTTTGATAACTAATTATTTATAAATATTATTTTTTTTAATTAATAATTATTTTAGAATTAAACAATAATTTATACGAAATACTCTATGAATACAATAGCTGTCTATCACTGGTAACCGAAACTAACTCCTGGTTTAAAGATCTTGTATTTATTTATTACTATATATTTATACCCGGATTAGATTTTTGCATAATTTTTATTATCTATGAACCAAATATTATTTTGAAAATCTTGGTTTCACTACTATCTATTATTTTCTTTATAAACATATTTTATGTCAACCATTTGTTGTGTTTGATTGGCATATCTGCACATAAATCGTACGGTTCTTTTTCCGGACAGTTAGCCCGCAATCAACGGTCACTGTCGCCGACACAGCGACTGAAATTGGGTCGACTCTGTGAACTACTAAGCGGTCCATTGATTGGCATTTATTGTTGGGATTTATTTCCGTTTACTAACTATGAGTTTTACTTATTAATTGCAAACTGTTTTTGTCAGTTCACGTTATTTATTGGTTTTGTTATTTAGTTTAATAAGTAAATTATAATTTCTAACATATATTATAACATAATTAAAATTATGATTTTTTGGTGTTTCTGTTGTTGTAAATCTAGATGATGCTAATATGACCATGCTCAATGTTTATATATCTATTTATATATATATATATATATATATATATTAATAACTAATTTATTGACACTACTATGTATTTATGGCAATTTGTTTAATTGGCTAATCTACCTAGTACTAATATGTATATATAATGAATCAATTTTATTTAACCATTAATTAAACTTAAAACTTTTTTTTTTTTTAAATATTATACTTGTTATTATTAATTAGTTTTTATTGTTAAAATTAGATCTTAAGGCAAAATTATAAAACATATCTATATCTCATATATATATATATTTATATATATTAATTCAATAGCTATTCACTGGCATTGGCAGCT
Organism: Oppia nitens; assembly: GCF_028296485.1. Taxonomy (NCBI): domain Eukaryota; kingdom Metazoa; phylum Arthropoda; class Arachnida; order Sarcoptiformes; family Oppiidae; genus Oppia; species Oppia nitens. The sequence goes on from NW_026533191.1 coordinate 962,679, forward strand.
TGAAAATTAACTTTAATTAACTGAAAATTAATAGTTTATATGCATAACAAAAAAAATATAATTTTTATTTTTCAATCGTATGGTCATATTTGTTGGGACTGTTGGGCGACCGGTAATAATCTACGGGTGCTGTCGGAGACAATAAAAAAAATTCAAAAAAAAAAACATTAACTACTAAGCAGTCCATTGATTTGTGATTTTGTTGTTGAGATTTATTAACTAAGCGTTTATATAAATTATTTATTTTGTAAAATTATTTTATGTATATATATATATTTGTTATTTTGTTAAATTAGCAATATTAAGAAACTGTGTAAAATATATGGCACAACTGGAAAACAATAGAAAAATAGCCTGGTTGGTAAATGCAAACAAATTGCCACAATAGATACCAATCAGCGGTCCGCTTAGTAGTTCACAAAACACTCCCGTTTTGAACCGCACCGCCAAAGACATTGTTTGCTGATTGCGTGCTAACAGTCCCGACATAAACCCATACGGTTTGTGGGCCTCATTGCCGATAATAATCAATAGATGATTGACAAACAACATGTTTATGAAGATAATACTGGCTATTAGTATAGTTATAAATCTTAATATTAAATTGGTTTCATAGATACAATAGATAATGAAAAAATCAATCGACGGTATAAACAGATAATAAAATCCCATAAGTATTGCTTTTAGCCATTTGTTGATATCATTGATAAGTATTGTACAATCATTGTGTTGAATGATTCGCTGATAAAGTTTATAATTAAAGTCTATATTAAACGAAAAAAAACTAATTAATTTAAAGTTAATTATTAATATTATATTAGTATATGAATAAATTTATAATTAATTTATTAATATATTATAAATAATTATGTTATAATATTTTTATCTATTAGTTAGTTATAAACTGTATTTAATTTTTAAAAATCTAACACGTCTAAATTAAACGAAAAAAATTAATTTGAATTAATTATTATTATTATTATTATTATTATTATTATATTAATAAGTAAATAATTAATTGATTATTATTTATAAAATATTAATTAATTAATATTTTATAAATAATAATGTTTTAATATTATATCTATTAATTAGTATTATAAACTTGTATTTAATTGTTTTAAAAATTTTTAAATAATTTTTCTAACTATAGTTTATTATATTATTAAATATAAAAATAAAAATTTAAATTTAAAAATAAAAAACAATTACCTTTTTTGGTTTTATATCTAATCGGTCGATAGATTTCGCTTAATTTTAATTTCATATATAATGAAACAATATATATATAGAAAAATGTTGTTACCATTAGTCCTAAACATGTACGTAGTATCACATAACCCAATATCCACCAAATTATTATCAAAAATATATAACAGTTTATATCATTCATGAACCATAGATACAGTATAGCACTTATAACTGTATTAATCGTATTTATTAAATATTTACAAAATTCAACGACAAATATAATATATTTCGAGAAAAACATACAACGATTTTTGAATATCATTAAATCGATTGCATTTAAATTTAAGCTAGATTGTTTTTCTAATCGATGAAATAGATAATAATATTGGGCATTTCTACCAGTTTCCTTATACAATAGATATGTACCTAGATAATTTAATTTTTATTTATTATAAAAAAACATAATTATTAAATTGCAATAATAATTAGTTAATTAATTTAATTTTTATTTATTTTTTCCTAAAAAAACATAATTATTAGATTGCAATAATTAATTTTTATTTATTTTTTCCTAAAAAAAACATAATTATTAAATTGCAATAATTAATTAATTAATTAATTTTTATTTATTTTTTCCTAAAAAAAAACATAATTATTAAATTGCAATAATAATTAATTAATTAAATAATTTTTATTAATTTTTTCCTAAAAAAACCATAATTATTAAATTGCAATAATAATAATTAATTTTTATTTTATTTTTTAATTTACCAATTGATGCAAAAAATACAATAAATATAATGAATGATAGCTCCAAAATAAATTCATTGTTAAATACTAGAAATTGATTGCATAATAATAGACTAATTGACATATTGTTTGTTAGTAAACATATTGTAAATTTGATAAAATGCAACCAAAATATTAGATTTTGACAGTAGGCTACAAAACGCCGTTTCATGGGATATATACCGGCAAAGTAGTCCTCAGCACCGTTAGTCACAAAAACATTTGTACGTCTCATATATTGTTGATAGTATTCAATGCCCAACACTTTGCCATCGATATGCAGATCATCATTGAATCCAATGATTGATTTAATTATCTTATCAATAGTTTTCATATTATATATCATATATATATATTTAAAAAATATTATTTATTATCATTAAATCATTTACAATATGCACTCAAATCTAAATAATTTAATTTTGATATAAATATATAATACTAGTTTATAATAATACATATATATATATATATATAATCTAAATATAGTTAAATATACATAAAAATATTAATAAAAGTTATATTAAATATTATTTAGTTTACTTTCTCACACTATATTGTCATTAAATTAATTTTATAATACATGTTCAATAAGCATAAGTTAAAATTAATTTTTTAATTATTAAACAAAATAAACTTATATTAAATTAATTTATATATATATATATATACTATATATTGTATATCTACATAAAATACTGTATAAAATATTGGTTATTCAACTAATAAAAAATCAATAAAATATTTGTTTCAATCATTTTCTATTACTAACGCCATTATACAGTATAAAAATAATTTATTATTGTTTTTTAACAGAAATTTTCAATTTACTCTTTAAAAAAATGTTTATAATATTATAATCTATTACCACTATTATACTTAAATACTGTGAAAATATAGACATTTAAATTTTTAAATACTAAATAAGTTTTACATTTTTATACTACTGTATAATAATATACTATTGATATTTTTAGATTACCTATTATATTACAAATTAATGATATTAAAATTGTAATTTATTATATACTAGAGATTTATATCTATATTATTAGCTATTATATAACTTTTAAATATTTTTTTTAATTATAATTAATTACAGATTTTGTTATTAATTTTATGAAATAATACAAGACTATATAATGAGTACTTTATTATAATAGAAAAAAATTAATTTACAATTATTTAAAAAAAACTAAACTAAAAATAATTATTATAGAATAATTAGAATATTCAGTGAATATATTTAGTGGGAATTTATTGGGAATTTATTATGAATTTATTTGGAATTTATTGGGAATTTATTAGGAATTTATTGGGAATTTATTGGGAATTTATTATGAATTTATTTGGAATTTATTGGGAATTTATTTGGAATTTATTGGGAATTTATTGGGAATTTACTTAAATTTGGCAAAAATTGTCGTTTAAAAATGCAATAAAAATCGTTCACCCCCCCCTATACCCTCCCAAGTTTTTTTTCGAAAATTTTGTCAGTTTACCCCCACCCCTATACCCACCCACTTGAGATCGAAAACCTTTCGCAACCATGATAGTCACATAACTGTATAAACAGTATATATATTTTATAATTTTATTTTATTATTTTTTTATTTTTTTTGGTTAATTAACAATATTAAGAAACTGTGTAAAATATATGGCACAACTGGAAAATAATACAAATAGGGCCTGGGTGGTAAAGGCAAACAAATTGCCACAATAGATACCAATCAACGGTCCGCTTAGTAGTTCACAAAACAGTCCCGTTTTGAACCGCACCGCCAAAGACATTGTTTGCTGATTGCGTGCTAACAGTCCCGACATAAACCCATACGGTTTGTGGGCCTCATTGCCGATAATAATCAATAGATGATTGACAAACATCATGTTTATGAAGATAATACTGGCTATTAGTATAGCTATAAATCTTAATACAAAATTGGTTTCATAGATAAAATAGATAATAAAAAAATCAATCGACGGTATAAATAGATAGTAAAATCCCATAAGTATTGCTTTTAGCCATTTGTTAATATCATTGATAAGTATTGTACAATCATTGTGTTGAATGATTCGCTGATAAAGTTTATAATTAAAGTCTATATATTAAACAAAAAATCAAACAAACAAACAAATTAATTCATAATTAATTTATTATTAATAATTTTAACTATTAATTAATGTTATAAACTGTATTTATTTAGTTTTTTATAATTCTCAAACTTTAAATAAGTGTTTGTAACTATAGTTTATTTAAATAGTGTATAATTTATAATAAATTAAAAAATATCAATATTGTTGTTTTTAAAAGTTTAATATTGAAATTTATATATTCAATATATACTATTGAATGAAATAAATTTAGTAATTTTATCTAAAGTTTATATATATTTTCTTAAATTTTATTTTTTTTTAGTTTTAAAATATACAAAAAAAATTTGAATGAATTATTATTATATTAATAAATTGATAATTAATTATAAATAATCATGTTTTAATATTTTATCTATTGATTAGTGTTATAAACTGTATTTATTTATTTTTTTAATCTAAGTGTTCTAACTATAGTTTATTAATAATATTAAATATAAAAAAATTTAAATATAAAAAATTTAAATATAAAAAATTTAAATATAAAAAATTTAAATATAAAAAATTTAAATATAAAAAATTTAAATATAAAAAATTTAAATATAATATAAAAAACAATTACCATTTTTAGTTTTATATCTAATCGGTCGATAGATTTCACTTAATTTCAATTTCATATATAATGAAACAATATATATATAGAAAAATGTTGTTACCGATAGGGCCAAAAATGTACGTAATGTCAAACAGGCCAATAGCCACCATAATATTATCAACAATATATAACAGCTAATATCATTACTGTACCATAGATACAGTAATAGACTTAATATTGTATTAACAAAATTAACAAAATGTTTGCAAAATTCAACGATAAATATAATATATTTCGAGAAAAACATACAACGATTTTTGAATATCATTAAATCGATTGCACTTAAATTTAAGCTAGATTGTTTTTCTAGTCGATGAAATAGATAGTAATATTGGGCATTTCTACCAGTTTCCTTATACAATAGATATGTACCTAGATAATTTAATTTTTATTTATTATAAAAAAACATAATTATTCAATTGCAATAATTATAATTATTTATTATAAAAAACATAATTATTAAATTGAAATAATATTAATTAATTAATTAATTAATTATGATATGTACCTAGATAATATATTTTTTATTTATAACAAAACATATAAACACAAATAATTAATTAATTTTTTAAAAATATAAATTATTATTCTTAAAAAAAATAAATTATTATTTTTTAAAAACAAATAATGAATATTTTAAAAACAAACAATTAATATTTTTTTAAACATAAATAATTAATTAATTTTTTTTAAAAAAAAACCATAAATAATTATTTAAAAAAACATAAATAATTAATTATTTTTTAAAAAAAATAACTTACCAACTGATGCAAAAAATAAAATAACTAAAATGAATGATAGCTCTAAAATAAATGCCTTATTAAATACTAGAAATTGATTGCATAATAATATATTAATTGTCGTATTGTTTGTTGACAAACATATTGTAAATTTAAGAAAATGTATCCAAAGTACTAGATTTTGACAGTAGGCTACAAAACGCCGTTTCCCGGGATATATACCGGCAAAGTAGTCCTCAGCACCGTTAGTCACAAAAACATTTGTACGTCTCATATATTGTTGATAGTATTCAATGCCCAACACTTTGCCATCGATATGCAGATCATCATTGAAACCAATGATTGATTTGATTATCTTATCAGTAGATTTCATATTATTTAAAATATTTTTAAAAATATTCATTTATTATTCATAAATCTTTTCCTTTTTTTTTTAAATATTCACTTAATTTTTTAATAATTTTAATTAATTTTTTTTGATATTAATATAATACAATTAATGCATTAATACGTATATACATATGAAACCTAAATATAGTTAAATATACATATTTATGAAATAATTATTTATATATATATATATCTTAAGTTATAATTAACTATTATTTAGATTACTTTCTCACACTATATTGTCATTAAATTTTATAAAATATAAATGAACTTATATTAAACCAAAATTATATATATATTAATATATATATATATAATATTGTATATCTATATAAAATACAGTACAAAAATAATGGTTATTTAACTAATAAAATCAATAAAATCATTTGTTTGAATCATTTATTATTATTATTATTATTATTAACGTTACTTTACAGTAATATATATCTACTGTATATATCTATATATTATTGTTTTACTAAAAATTTATAATATTAATAAATTATACTTAATTATTGTGAAAATAATTTTAATACTGAATAAGTTAAACATTTTTTTTTATAATACAGTAATAATAAACTATTGATATTTAAAATTTTTCTATTATATTATAAATTAATGATTTTAAAAAAAAATTGTAATTTATTATATACTATAGATTTATCTCTATATTAATAGCAATTATATAAATTTTATAATTATAGTTATAAAGTTTAAAATGATTAATTACTAAACTAATCTATATAATAAATTATATAATTTATTATTTATTACTAAATATAAAATATATATATATATCAATAAATTGATTAATAAACAGAATAATATGTAAAAATTAGTTTTTTTTAAAAAATATTTATTTAAAAAATAACTTAAAATTTGCTATTTATTATTATTATAGTTTGCTAATTATTGATCAATAATATGTTCAAAATAAAAATGATTTATTATTGATATTTATCGTAAATTTAATGTTTACAAAAAAATTAAAAGGTTAAATTAGCAAAATTGATATATAAAAATTAAATATTATATATTTTTTAAAAATATTTATAGTTTATATAAGTTATATAATATAACTAATTATAGTAATATTTATGCTAAAAAAAGTAATATAATTATTGATCTGTGACGGTTCGGGTTTATAGTTTACCGTCAAATAGCCCGTAAAGATAACTTTACGAGGCAATATGCAATGCGGGGTATGTTTGATAGGGAACTGTGACGTAATTACTGTACGGGTTGCTACATGAAGACTATTTAAGCGTTACGATATATATGGATGGTTTATCTATTACGCCACAGTATATATGAATAGCCCATTCGGGGTTCTGGTCACTGGTAACTGCGCTGTATATCGGTTATTAGTATCGGAAGCCTTGTATCGGAGCTCGGGAGGACTTATCCGGGAAAAGCCGGAATTATAGCCCAACTCCGCTACACCTAAGGCTTGCACTTACTATTAGTCAATGATTACATTTTTATACTTTTCTAAACTCTCAAAACTCTGATTTATTGATAATTATAATGTGATAGTCGATGAATTACATGTATTTAACAATTACAGTATATTAGATAATTAATAATTAATTTAAGTTATTTATAACATTAATAATAATTTATAATCTTAATTAAACATTTATACATAATAATAATAAATAGGATATTAATATAGAATTGATGATAATATTAAATATAGTTAATTATAATCAAATTACTTGATTTGATTAAACAGTATTTTAAGTTATAATAGAGAAATATATAATTATGTACAGTATAACTTAGTTATAATGTTAAAGTTAACTTTATATATTGATTTGTATTGTTGGAACCGCTTAGTGATGTTTTAACCATCACAGATCAAAAATTATAAATCATTATTAATGATATTTTCAAATTTATATTGTTACGTTTACACACACATACATACATACATACATACATACATACATACATACATACATACATACATACATACATACATACATACATACATACATACATACATACATACATACATACATACATACATACATACATACATACATACATACATACATACATACATACATACATACATACATACATACATACATACATACATACATACATACATACATACATACATACATACATACATACATACATACATACATACATACATACATACATACATACATACATACATACATACATACATACATACATACATACATACATACATACATACATACATACATACATACATACATACATACATACATACATACATACATACATACATACATACATACATACATACATACATACATACATACATACATACATACATACATACATACATACATACATACATACATACATACATACATACATACATACATACATACATACATACATACATACATACATACATACATACATACATACATACATACATACATACATACATACATACATACATACATACATACATACATACATACATACATACATACATACATACATACATACATACATACATACATACATACATACATACATACATACATACATACATACATACATACATACATACATACATACATACATACATACATACATACATACATACATACATACATACATACATACATACATACATACATACATACATACATACATACATACATACATACATACATACATACATACATACATACATACATACATACATACATACATACATACATACATACATACATACATACATACATACATACATACATACATACATACATACATACATACATACATACATACATACATACATACATACATACATACATACATACATACATACATACATACATACATACATACATACATACATACATACATACATACATACATACATACATACATACATACATACATACATACATACATACATACATACATACATACATACATACATACATACATACATACATACATACATACATACATACATACATACATACATACATACATACATACATACATACATACATACATACATACATACATACATACATACATACATACATACATACATACATACATACATACATACATACATACATACATACATACATACATACATACATACATACATACATACATACATACATACATACATACATACATACATACATACATACATACATACATACATACATACATACATACATACATACATACATACATACATACATACATACATACATACATACATACATACATACATACACACACGCATACACATACACACTCACACAAACATTCACACACATATAGACAAATACATACACACAAAGTTTTTAAAACTTTAATAATTATATATATATATATATAATAAAAGTTATTAAAGTTTACTATTTTTAAACATTTTGCATAACTATAATTACAATAAATAGTTAAATAAATAAAAATAAAGTTTTTTAAAAACTAATCTAAAATGTAATTTTTCAAATATTGCAAGTTAATAGTAAATTATATTTATTTTAAGAAGTACTGTAACTATAACTAAACAAACTTTATTTTTTTGTTAGTTATTTTAGTAAATTGTCTATTATTTATATATAAAAAAAATAAAACTTATAATTCATTATCATTATTATTTAAAAGTTAATATTATATATCATTGATTAAAAAATTTTGAAACATTTTTATTTTTTTTAATTATATATTATAATTAGATAAATAAATGAAAATAATGATTAATAATATAATTTAAATTTAAAAATAGCTACAATATATAAAAAACTCATAATAAACATATTATACTGTATTTTATTTTAATAATTACTTTAATAATTTTATAAATACATAAACTTTTATTTAATTCTCTAATAGTATCTATAAGTTATATAATAATAATAATATGTTATCAATATCTAAGTTAAAAAAATATAATAACTAAAAATATACTGTAATATAATAGATAATTGTAATCATAAAGCGATAATTAAAAAGCAATTTTCTATAATAAAAAAATTATTGTTATATAATAACAAAAATATATTATTTGACAATCAAATTATTTGTTTCAAACTTATATATACACTATATATATATATATATATATATATATATATATATATATAATGTCTATGAATAAGATAATCGACAAATTGTTAGTATTGTTGACCGGGTTTAGCGATGACCAACACATCGACGGTAAAGTGTTGGGCATTGAATTGTTTCAGCGATACATACGAAACAATACACTATTAGTGGCCAACAGTGCCGACGACTATTTTGACGGTATATTTAGCCGTAAACGTCGTATCATTGCTTACCTCCAAACGATTAATGTATGGATTTTTGTTATGAAATTTTTTGTATTATTTTTATTGGATGACCAGAGACTAGATTTTTTGTTATTCAATCAATTTTATGCTATCAATAAAAAACATGTATTAGAGATGAGTGTCATAATATTGTATACGTTTGTCGGCTTAATCGGTAAATTAATTATTATTTTTTAAATAAATATTTGTTTGTTTTTTAAATTTAATAATTTATTTTTTATTATTAGTTTTTATACAGTTTTTTTTCTCTAAATGTTATCATAACTGTATATATATATATATATATATCATAAAATAAATTATATTTTAAACAACAACACCAACAAAATTTCTTTATAAATTTTATAATATATTAGGAAATAATATTATTGTTTTGTAAAAAAAATATTTTTTAATGTTATTTAAAATCTATAAATATTATAGTTTCTAGTAAATGATAACTTTATTATAATTTATTTTATTTTTTTTAAATTATACTGAATTATATACTGGAATACTATCGATAGATTATATTGTATTTTATATATACAGTATGATTATATGCATATATATATATAATGTATTAATAATAATATTAATATGATATATGTTACAAAAATTATATATTTTATAATTTAAAAAAAATATATTATTAAACAATTTCATCTGCACTAATTTCCAATTAATAAACAAATCAAATCATAAAAATTGTTTAATAATAAATTATATTAGTTAAACTGTATAAAAGTATTTTTTTAAAAAAAAACTTGACATTAATTTTTAAGTAATTAAAACTATAAAATCAAATATTTATTTATTTTTTAATATTGAATTATATACTGGAATACTAACGATAGATTATATTGTATTTTATATCTACAGTATGATTATATGCAATCTATCCATTGTTGACCATTACGTGGACAGTTGGGTCAATGTTTGTTACCCGGGTAACAATGGCAGTGTTGTGCACTTTATTTTACTATACCTATATTTTGTCGGTTTATATTGTACTTAGATTTGAGGAAATTAATAGAAAAATTAAGTATTTTAGCAAAATGGGTAATAAATGATTATTAAATATAATAATATATTTTATAGTAAAATAATAATAATAATAATAATAAAATTAATAATTTAATATTCTAGTAAATATTATATAATAAGTATAATAAAAAAAATTATATATAATAGTAGTATAATAGTAATATAATAATAATAGTAATAATAATATTAGTAGTAGTAGTAGTAGTAATAATAATATTATTATTAGTAGTAATAATAATATTATTAGTAGTAGTAATAATAATATTATTATTAGTAATAGTAATAATAATAATAATATGTAAATAAAATAAAATTAATATCAGTTATATTTTTTTTGAAAAATTATAACTAAATTTTTTAGATAATATATTAATTAAATTTTTTTAAAAAATATTTTTTTAACAAAATTTGTTATTTTCACCAACAAATTCCTCTCTCTCTCTCTCTCTCTCTCTATAGAACTAAACACTAAACTAATGGATAAACTCTATGAACAGTCAACCTGTTCAGCACTGGTAGCCGAAATCAATTCATGGATCAAACATATAGTATTCATATATTATTATCTATTTATACCCGGCTGGGATTTTACACTAATATTTATTATATACGAATCAAACATATATATGAAATGGATGTTAACAGTACTATCGGTGGCATTGTTAGCCAATATGTTTTATGTCAATCATTTGTTGTGTTTGATCGGCATATCGGCCCATAAATCGTATGGCTATTTGTCGGAACTGTTAGCCCGTAATCAACGGTCGCTATCGCGTAGACACCGACTGAAATTGGGTCGACTCTGTGAACTACTAAGCGGTCCATTGATTGGCATTTATTGTTTGGATTTATTTCCGTTTACTAACTATGAGTTTTATCTATTGATAGCTAACTGTATTTCACAGTTTACATTATTTCTTGAATTTGTTCAAAATTGATATATTATTTTATTATTTTTTTTATATACAGATAAATAATTAGAAAATTATTTAAACATATTTATAATGTATCTAATTATAAATAATTTGTATGCACACACACACACACACACACACACACACACCAAAAGTAAACTTTAATTAATTACATATTAAAAATAGCAATTATTTTGTAAAACTTGCGTTTATATAAATAGTAATTTATACTAATAATTAATGACCCAATAGTGTGTATAATATTCATAAAATTATTTTTAAGTTTTTATAATATAAAATTAAAAATTAAAGTTTATTTCATTTATATATAGTACTATATACTACTGTATATATATTGTTTGCTTTAAAAATTAGTTAATTTATAGATTTTTAAATATTTTTTTTATTATACTTAAAATAATATTAAATTAAATTTTATTTTTAATATTTTTTTATTACTTATTTGAATTACATTGTTATTAACAAAATTATTATTAAACATTAATAATTATTAATAAAATACATAATATTAATAATGCAAACTTTTTATTTACTATGGTTATTACTAATAAATAAGTTATTAGTGTAAATATAATATATTTAAACTTATAATCAAATATAATACTTAAATATAAAGTGACCCAATGTATAGGTAGGTTAAAATATCTGTGACAATTTACTATATAATTGTTTGAATATATAATGTGAAATGCAAACTGTATTTCTAAAATTTTTGCTAAAATTTTTACTAAAATTAAAAAAAAATACATTTTATACAAACTTAAACAGATTCTATAAATATTATTTTTTTACTAATTAAAATTAGACTAATGATATAAATATAATAAATTAATAATTAAATATAAAAATATGAAATTAATAACACTTAACTAATTAATAATTAACTGAGTAAAAAAAATTTAATAGTTATTTGTAATAAACTTATAAAATCAATACTATTTTGATATATATTTTTAACATAGTTATTACTAAATTAATTAGTTATTAATGAATATATATATATATATTGGATCAAATCTATGACTTAAATAAAGTGATACAATGTTAACGTAATATAAATATGTAACCATCAATGATAATGTCATAATAATTAGTAGTCTAATAAAATTATAGTGTTATTTGACATAGACTTTAAAAAAATAATACTAATTAAATAGATAAGATTAATCTTGATCAATTAAATATAGTGATATCTTAATATAGGTTGATAATGATTTTTTTTAAAAAATAAAATTACTAATATAATAAAATTATAGTATTATTTGACATAAACTTGACATTAAATACTACTAATTAAATAGATAATAAATTAATACAAATAAAAAAAAATAATATACTATTTCTATTTAGTATTAAAACTATTTACTAATTCTACTGAAATAAATAAATATATTAAATAAAATAATCCAAAACATTAAGAAAACTAATTATTAATTAAGAAATTATAAAAACTAAATAGTTAATTATATAGAAAAATATATTTATTACTACAATAGTTAAATAAAAATATACATATATATAATATTATTATAATAAAATTAATAATTAATAAAATTATAATGACGCTAAATATAATTGATTTTTAATTATATAAATTATTATTACGAATACCAGAACTTATAAAAACTTATAATGAATCCAAAATTCAAATAAATAATCAATTAATTATGTATTTTATTTTATTTTATATATATATATACTAGTATATTAAAACATTTCTATTAAAAAAAACTGCTTAATAATAATATGATTATAAAAAACCAGATATAATTGATTTTTATTATATAAATATTACAATATAATACGCGCGCGTGAATCGACTCGGGTGAGCGGCTCTTGAGTCCGTCCGGGCTGTCCAACCAATCATTAACGTAGAGCAACTCGCGGAACGACCGCCGATGACCAGTTGGTTTTCGGACACCTTTGTGTCCGAAACTGAGCCCTTCAGGGCTCGGGCGCTACCCTACCGCTAGCACGCGTACGGTTGTAGTTGATTAAGTTGACACAATTTAAAGTGAATTAACTATTTATAAGTTTTATTCAAGTGGTTATCTAAAACTAGTCTAATAATACATTAGTGAATATAGTCTGAGACTCAACTAAAAACTAATACAAAATACTGAGAGAGTCAGAGAGCGAGAGGGCCCAGAGTTGGGAACAGTTGGCCTTTATATAGGCTGGAAGGGTATGCAGTATAACTATATGTGGGCTGCACTTTACAGCCAATAACATGCAACAATATAACTAAAATAGTCATTATACTGTACCCCACCACACCTTAATAAAAGCCCCCTGTTTAACAAAAATGTATAATTATAAATATATAATAAGATTAAATGGTTAACAATTTCCGCTTTTAATTAATAGGGGAAACCCGAGATCCGGGAGAAAACCTATTGACAACAATAGCTGAAGCGGTCTCAGTTTGCAATAATGTAAAATTGGTGTAAAAACTTTCATTGTCTCAAATTTGGGACTCTAACTTTAGTTATATTAATATCTATTCTAATTTTCGGACCAATTATACATTAACGCAATCACTTGTTTATACAAGTGCTATTGTTGACCCATAAAAATATAGTTACATAAAATTTAAAATTAATTATAATATAAAGTTATTGTTTACATAATTTTTCGTAATAAAATATAAATAAACTAATAAAATTCAAAATAAGATAAAATAATTAAAATATGTAATATTGTATTTAAATATACTAATTATTTTTCAGTTTATCGTCAATTATATTACACTGACATTAAATCCAATAAAATGTTGATTATTTGTTTATCACTTGGTATTCGTAGTATTGTCAGTTTAGTTGAATTATTGATAGATCCAATTGTTGATACGATGACATCTGTTTGTTGTGTCAGCGATTACGTCAATGTGATCAATACAGGCAATTGTTACTGTGCTTCTTAAAGTGATACTAGGTTGTATTGTAGTACCAAAATATGTCAATGATAATACATTTTGTTGTTGTGATGATTAAGTTACAATATTATATAAACTTTTTTACAATTAGAATTAATATTACATTTTTGTGATTAAATAATTTTTATAATAATAAATGATTATAATATTGTATAAAACAATTGTTCAGTAAAAAAACAATATTTAATATAAATGTTAAGTAAAATTATAATCATTTTCGAATATATTAAAATTATATAATGATTATGAATATTTAAGACTCGTGTTAAATAATAGATGTCTCAATTTAATTTCAGATAAAATTATATAATAATATTTGAGACAATTTTCTATACTTTAAATAAATATTTATTATAAATAGTTATAAAATAATTATGAAAATTTGAGACATTAGTCTTAAATACTGATAGATATGTCTCAATTTTACTGTCTGAAATTCCAGATCAAAGTATATATAAATATCAGAGATAAAAAACATTTTTTTTAAATTAATTAATTAGATAAATGTTATTATTTATAAACTTATATTTAATTTATTCAAATAATTTTTGAACATTAGTCTGAAAATATTAAATTATCATTTTTATTGTCGGATTGAATAAAATGTCCGAAAGATATAAAAATTATTATTAATACACAATTTCAGTATATTTTAATAATAACATATTAATTATTTTATCTTTTATTTGTGTATTTTTATGTAGCATAAATGTTGAGTGTGTGTGTATGATTAAAAATATAATTAATAAAGATATAATAATGATAATATTAGATATTTAATTTTTTTTTTGTTTTTTTTTCAATTTTTACTTTTTTTTTAAATTTCTCTTAATTATTTATTTGATTTTTAAATTGATATATATTTTGTTTTGCAGTAATATAATTTAATTCGATTTATTCATACCATTTTTTATTAATTTTTATTTTAAATGTACCTTAATAATAATTATCAATTCAAAACGAAATAAGGATCACTAAATTCAGTACAAATCATTATGGCCATTAATGATGACATAAATTTAATAATGATACTTAATTATTTTGAATCAACTACTTATTTAACCTATTATAAACATTTTTTTATTTTATATTTATTTATTTATTTTATTTTGTATTCAAAACTCAAGTCTCAATTTTATCATTCCTTAAATTAATTTCTTAATTTAAGTCTATTATATTTTTCAAACCTCAAATTATATATATATATATTTTTAATTTGAGTCTAATTTAATCAATTATTTCATTCCTTAAATTATTTTCTAATTTAAGTCTAATTTAAAACATTTTATGCGCAACTGTTTATATTTCATAAATTATATGTAAGTAATAGGTACCTTATTAATTTACATACTAAACACTAATTGAGAACGACCATTTTTTCAGGTCATTAATACTTATTTTAAACACAAATTTAAATATTCACTTATAGGGTTTTAATTTCATACAATAGGTACTTAAATGTAAATCTACAATTATTTATAATATTTTTAAAATCTTACTCCTAAAGTTTATTAAATTTTACTTAAATACATAATTAATAGGTCATAAAATGTACTTGCTATTGAACATTTTATTAATTTTAGTTTATTGGTCTGTATATTCAGACAATTCTATAATTACAGACACTATTTTCAGACACTAATCTCAGACATACTATTTTCATACACGCTATTTTCAGACACTATTTTCAGACACACTATTTTCAGACACTATTTTCATACACACTATTTTTAGACACTATTTTCATGCACATTATTTTCAGACACTATTTTCATACACACTATTTTCAGACACTATTCTCATACACATTATTTTCAGACACTATTTTCAGACACACTATAAACTAAGCAGAGATTATTTCTTAAAAAGAAGTTCAGCCGTCAATAAAATTATTATATTTGACTATCAATAAAAAGTGAATATAGACAACGGCATATGTATAGACTGTAACTCCTACTAATTTACCTGATCTGCTGATGCAGATCCAGGTGGCTGAAGAATAGCTCTTGTAGATGATTTTATCATAGTGCTTCGTTTGTGATAGCACGAACGGGCAAGATGACCAGGTTTGTGACAAAAATCGCAAACAGGTTTACCTTCAACAGTTTGTCTATATTGATATCTGTTGTTATAATTACGATATTTAACCATAAACTGTTCAAACATTGAACATAATTTAGAAATATCATTTTGGGACTGAGTGCTACATATTTGGGACACATTTTGTTTTGGTTCAGGTTGAGATTGTTGTTCAACCCTATTCATCAATAGGTAATTATAAGAGTGTATTTCATTAGATAAGAATTCAGACTCTTCTATTGACTTAAGTTTATTTAATAAATCAATACAATCTTTGGGCTCAAATATAACTACTTTTTCTAACATTCCAGATCTCAGCCCTCGCATAACATGTGTCAGCTTTTCTTGTTCATCCATAAGGGGATTATGTTTCTCACATAATCTAATTATATCATAATAATAGTTAAGGACTGACTCATTGAGCTTCTGGTATCTGGTAATTAATTTTAATTGCTGAAATGATCTGTAATTCTTTGGTCTAAAAGCTCTTTGGAGACTCTCATAAATATCATCTAATGACAATTTATTTTTATATGTGGCATCTGTTTTAAGTTTAACAAAATTTCTATACCACATTTCAGCAATGCCTACTAAGTGTACAGGGAGTCTCAACTTTTTCATTTCATTGCTCCAGTTATTACATCTCGCAATATAACTGTAATGATCAATCCAATCATCTATATCACCACTCCCATCAAAATTTTGAGGGGTTACTGAGCCGACTGTGATTATAGACTTAAATTCATGTTTGCCTTTACTTTCAAACATCTGGTTATTGTTAGTAAGTGTATTAGCGCTTTTAGTTACACTATCACTAGTAATATTTGAAACAATTTTTGGGTCGTTTAGAGTGTTAATTATATCAATTGAGTTATTTGGGACATTTATAGAGCAATTAGTTTGGGAATATATTTGCAAATTGGGATTAGCAGTGATGCAAATGTCATTTGAAATATTTTGGGTGTTATTTATTGCTTGTTCTGTGACATTAAAGCTTGTAAGCATTTGGTCATAAACAAGTGTTACATTTGTTGAACTAGGATTATCTGTGTTATTTTCAGTTTGAGTATTATTTGCATCATTTATGTCTGTAATAGTTAATTTACGCGCTATTGAAGTATTTCGGGATCTGTTTTTACGGTTAGGCATTTTTATTGCTCTTGAAGTAATATTGTTAAGCAATAGATTTGAAAATAATGTTATTTAATTGCTTTTTATTTCAGATTTAGTTTTTTACAGTTTAGAAAAATGAAAGTATTTTTATTGCTTATTTTATTGCTTTTTTGAATAAGATTTTCTGAAAGTTATTTTGATATTATTATGCATACTATATTTAATATATTATTTGTCTAACTCAAATGATTATATATGAGATTAACTGTTTGGGACTAAGATCTATAATTACTACTCAATAGATACTAACTATTAATATATTTGAATAATTTTTTTTTTTAAATTAGACCTATAAAAATAATTTGAATTATTTAATTAAAATATACTATAAAAAGGTTTAATATAGGTCTGTATTATTCAACTTAAAAATATATAATTGCTTAGTTTTAATTTTTAAGGCTCAAATTATGCATTAAAATTTGATAGCATTAATAACAATAGTAATAATGACATTATAAAATAGCATTCATAGATAAAATTAAGTATAGTTATCGCAACAAATAATACAAGAAAGTATAGCACTAAAACATCAATTTAATAAAATTAAAACGATAAAATATTGATTATAATTTTGGGACATACCTTATATAAACTTATCAGATAAGTACTTTTGAAATCGTTACCTTTGCGACCTCCACCATATACAATATAATACGCGCGCGTGAATCGACTCGGGTGAGCGGCTCTTGAGTCCGTCCGGGCTGTCCAACCAATCATTAACGTAGAGCAACTCGCGGAACGACCGCCGATGACCAGTTGGTTTTCGGACACCTTTGTGTCCGAAACTGAGCCCTTCAGGGCTCGGGCGCTACCCTACCGCTAGCACGCGTACGGTTGTAGTTGATTAAGTTGACACAATTTAAAGTGAATTAACTATTTATAAGTTTTATTCAAGTGGTTATCTAAAACTAGTCTAATAATACATTAGTGAATATAGTCTGAGACTCAACTAAAAACTAATACAAAATACTGAGAGAGTCAGAGAGCGAGAGGGCCCAGAGTTGGGAACAGTTGGCCTTTATATAGGCTGGAAGGGTATGCAGTATAACTATATGTGGGCTGCACTTTACAGCCAATAACATGCAACAATATAACTAAAATAGTCATTATACTGTAATATAATAATACATTTTTTATAGATAAAACTTAATTTTTTATGTATTGTATTTATTTCTATGAAAGTTATGGTTACTATCTGTGTGTATATGGGGGTTACCCCCCCCCCCACTGCTAAAAAATGTTATTTAAAAATGCAATAAAGTAGTTATATATGATATATGAAATTCATTAAATTAAAATCAATTAATTATGTATTTTTATATATAATATAAAATTCTATATACAATTGATAGCAATAAAAATGTTTAAATATATATATATATATATATTTAAACATTTTTTAATGAATACAACTTATAAGTTAATTGATTTTTATTATAGTATAATAACTTTGGGTAACAATTTTATATAGACATAGTTAAGTTAATTAATATTTTTATTAACATTTAATTAAATATCCAAATAAATTCAAACATTACATTAAACATATTATGTAATAAAGCCATAACTATAACATAATATATAAAACTGTAACTATCAATGACAATGTTGTACACCATATAATTAGTAGTTTAATAAAAATTTTAGTTAATTGATATAAACTTATAAAATAATACTAATTAAATATTATAATAAAAAAATTATTAAAAATAAAAATAATATAATTTATATTATTTAAAAAAAATAAATAAATTATAATTTACTAATTATTAGATAACAAAACCAAGAAATAATGTAAACTGAGAAAAACAGTTTGCAATTAATAAGTAAAACTCATAGTAAGTAAACGGAAATAAATTCAAACAATAAATGCCAATCAATGGACCGCTTAGTAGTTCACAGAGTCGACCCAATTTCAGTCGCTGTGTCCGCGACAGCGACCGTTGATTGCGGGCTAACTGTCCGGATAGAGAGCCATAGGATTTATGTGCAGATATGCCGATCGTACACAACAAATGGTTGATGAAAAACATGTTTATAAGGAAAGCAATTAATAGTAATGAAACTAAAATTTTATAAATAATATTTGATTCATAGATAACAAAAATTGTCCCAAAATCGTATCCGGGTATAAATAAATAGTAATAAATAAATACAATATCTTTAAACCAGGAGTTAGTTTCGTCAACCAGTGATACACAGCTATTGTATTCATAGAGTATTTCGTTTAAATTGATGTTTAGCTCTAAATATTTTAATTTAATAGTAAAAAATTATTTTTTTTAAATATTTATAAATATTTAGTTATTAAAAAATAAAAATTACTTTTAGCTCTAAATATTTTTATTTAATATATAAATAGATATTAATAATTAAAAATATTTTACAATTCAGTTAGTTATTAAAATAAAAAAAAAATATTTAGATTAAAACAAAAATCAAAATCAATAATTTTTTCCTATTAGAGTATCATTTATTTCTAAATAATTATAATTAATAATAATTATAACTATTTAAATTTAAAACAGTATTTTGCAATATATATATACAGTTTATTATTTAATTAAATTACTTAATTTTTAACAAAATAATTACTTTTATCATTTTTGATGATTTTCAAGTTAACCTGGTCAAATCTTAATGTTAAATATAGCGATTCAATGTAAACAAAGTACAGTGCATTTAATAGGACACCCGATATAATACGTGAACAGATAATTGTCAATACTATCCATACGATTATCATTGATATATAGCATTGATTGTATGATACAATTAGCATAACTATTGACCAGAAAATTACGGAAATAATTAATCCGTATTCAAATATTTCGCCCATAATTATCGCATATTTTGCAATAATTAAACAATTTCGGTTAAATCTATTAAATTGTTTGCCATATAATTGTAAATTTGATTGCCATTCAAGTCTTAAATTTGATTTGAAAAATGTACCAGTACCCATGTTTTCTTTGTATAACATATATGTAGCTATTATAATAAAATTAAAAATAGAATTAAAAGTTTTATTTTTATTTTTTAAATTTATATAAATAGCAGAATTTATTAAAATTTTAATCTTATTTAACTAGTATTTATAAAATTATATAAAATTAAGTAATATATAATATAAACTAAAATTACAATATATATGTATGATAAAATTTTTTAGTATTTTTTTAAAATCTATATAAATAGCTCTAAAATAATTAGATTTTAAATTACTACTATTATTTTTTATTTTATACTGTTAGTCAATATGATCTAGTGCCTATATCTAGATTATATATTTTTATTTATAAATAGTTATTTTTTAAAAATCATATGATTTTTATCATTTCAATGTTTTATATTATATCATAAATAATTAATTTTCATTTTTCATTAATTAGTCTAGGTCATTTCTATTAAAAAATTATTTACTAAATCTAACTGATAGGCTAACTGATTCATATTGACTAACAATTTATATATTAATTCATATATATATTATATATAAATTAATAATATATATATATAATAAAATTTTTTGTTTATAATCTTACAAATAAAACCAATCAATAGGTCAACTAATATCATAACCAATTCCCAAATGTGTTTTTTGTTAACAAAAAATATTGGATTTACTAATAAAAAATCCAGTCTCTGGTCTTTGCTTAGAAACAATACCGAAAATTTCATTACATGTATCCATACAATCATATTCTGCAGGTAAGCAATGAAACGACGTTTTCCGGTAAATATACCCATAAAGTAGTCATCAGTACTGTTGGCTACTAATATTGTTTTACTTTTCAAATATTTCTCAAACAATTCAATGCCCAACACTTTACCCCTAATGTGTTGGTCGTTGTCGTCATCACCGGTAAAACCGGTTAACAAATATAATAATTTGTCGATTATATTATTCATTGACATTATTACCTAAAAAAAATTAATATTAATAATAATTTAATACCTAATGTATTAATAATATATTTATATTTTTAAATTTTTATAAGCGATTTATTAATACAATATATTGAGACAAACAAAAAATAATTTTATTATTTTAATTAGAAATCAATTAATTATAAATATTTTTTTCTATAAATTAAATATACATATAAAAATGTTTATTGTATTATTATAACTATATAACTACTAATATATTATTATTTTTTATAATATTCTATATTGATATATATATAAGAAATTATTAAAATTATATTTTATCATAATTAGAAATCAATTAATTATGTATTTTTTTTATATATATAAAGTTAATTTATTTTTATACAGGAATATATCACTAAACAATTAATTAAGTAAACTTATATCATATTTTACATTATATTTATATAATATACTGTAGTTAAAATAAAATTATATTGTAGTAAATAAAACAATTTTATTGATTTATTTTATATATATATATATATATATATATATTAATAGACTTGTACTTAAACAAACAAAAAAAATATTTTCTAAAGTTGATTAGTAGATATTATTTAATTTTTTTTATAATTAATATAAATTTATAGCTAAAATAAGCTAATTGTTTTGATATATATATATATAGTAAATAATGTATTTATAAAAACAAAATATGCTAAAATTTTTGCTAAAATTTGCCAGTGTATTTTTTATGTAGAAAATTTTAACATAAACTATTGTTTTAAATATGTTAAAGTGAATAAATATAATATAAAGTTATTACTTAAATAAAACATATTTTTTTTTTTGAAATTAGAGAAAAAAAACTAATTATAAAATCTATGATATTTGTTGTTAATAACAACAACGATAAAAATTATAATTATTTTATATAGAATTTATAGAATAATACTAATTAAATATTGATAGATAACTAATTGAATTTAATTAAAAATAATAATAAATAAATTAGTAATAAATTATAGTAAACTAATTACTATAACAGTTTGCAATCAATAAGTAAACCTCATAGTTAGTAAACGAAAATAAATCCCAAATATTTATTTTCAATATATATATATATATATAATTAAACATTTCTATATTAAAACATTTAAAAATATCCAATAAATAATAGTAATACAATTAATTTACTTATTATGAACCAAAGCTAATGTAAAAATATATACATAAAAATTATTCAAATAAAAATAATACTATTTCTAGTATTTTTTTTAAAAAAAATAACATAAGCTATAAATTATATGTTAGTAATAATTATATTATATAACAAAACTGAGAAACATTGTAAACTGACAAAAACAGTTGGCTATCAATAAATAAAACTCATAGTTAGTAAACGGAAATAAATCCCAACAATAAATGCCAATCAATGGACCGCTTAGTAGTTCACAGAGTCGACCCAATTTCAATAGCTGTCTACGCGATAGCACCCGTTGATTACGGGCTAACTGTCCCGATAGAGAGCCATAGGATTTATGTGCAGATATGCCGATCGCACACAACAAATGATTGACATAAAACATGTTTATAAGGAAAGCAATTAGTAGTAATCCAATCAAAATTTTCCAAATAATTGTCGGCTCATAGATAACAAAAATTAGGCCAAAATCATAGGCCGGTATAAATAGATAGTAATAAACAAATACAAGATCTTTAAACCAAGAGTTAGTTTCGGTTACCAGTGATACACAGCTATTGTATTCATAGAGTATTTCGTTTATATTGATGTTTAGCTCTAAATATTTTAATTTAATATATATATAAAAATATTAATTTTTAAAAATATTTTACGATATATATATTTAGTTAGTTATTATAATAAAAATATTTATACTAAAATAAAAAAAATATTTAGATTAAAATATAAAATATTTAGATTAAAACAAAAATCAAAATCAATAAATTTTTCCTATAGATTATAGTTTATTTCTAAATAATTATAATTACTAATAATTAAATATCTATTTAAATTAAACAGTATTTTGCAATATATATATATATATACAGACTGTTTTTAATTTAATTAAATTATTTATTATATATATATAAAAAATAATTACTTTTATTATTTTTGATGATTTTTGTGTTAACCTGGTCAAATCTTAATGTTAAATATTTGGAAACAATATATAGATAATAAAATGATATGAGAAACACGGCTGATACAGTACGGGCAACAAAAATTTATAATACTATCCATACGATTAACAATAATATATTTGACTGATCAGGTTCAATTACAAGCATTAGCAGGGACATAAAAATCTGGGAAATAATTATACCGTATTGAAGTAATTCGCCTAAAATTATAATATATTTGGAAAATAATAGACAATTTTTGTTAAATTGATTCAATTGGTTGCCATATAATTGTAAATTGGATTCAAATTCAAGTCTACGATATAAATAATAAAATTTGCCAGTACCCATGTTTTCTTTATATAACAAATATGTACCTTGATAATGGTAATATTAATTGATGTTAATTAAATAAAATGTTAATTATTTTTTTTTTAAATTTTAATTTATATATATATATATAAGATTTTAATTAGCAAAATAATAATAATAATAAGATGCAATAAAATTTTAAGTGCTAAATTTATGTCAACTAATTTTTAAAAATTAAAATTTTTTTTATATATATATATATATTTATTAATATAAATATATTGATATATATATATATATTTCTATATATATATATTGATATATATAAACTAAACATTGTTTTTTTTGTATAACCAATAGATACCTTGAATATAAAGTTAAAAAATACATTTAATAACACAAATAATTAATACATTTAAACATTTTAACAACTTTTTTTATATAAAGTGTATATATATATATATTATCTATTTTTTAATCTTACCTATAATACCTATAAACATATCAACCACTGCTACAACCAATTCCCAAATATGTTTTTTGTTCATAAAATACATTGGATTTACTAATAAAAAATCCAGTCTCTGGTCTTTACTGAGAAACAAAACCGAAAATTTCAAGACATGTATCCATACTATTATAATCTGCAGGTAAGCAATGAAACGACGTTTTCGGCTAAATATACCCATAAAGTAGTCATCAGTACTGTTGGCGACTAAAACTGTTTTACTTAAAAAATATTTCTGAAACAATTCAATGCCCACTACTTTACCCCTAATGTGTTGGTCGTCATCCACACGAAAACCGGTTAACAAATATAACAATTTGTCGATTATCTTATTCATTGACATTAAATTTTTTTTTTAATAAACTTAATATAATAAAAAATAAAACTTAATTATAATAACTTAATGAGTATTCAGTAACTTTTTATGACAATTATAATATAAGAAACTAATAAAAAAAAATTATGTTTAATTTTACTTCAAATTAAAATTAAATTAATTATGTTATTTTTATTACATATATATATATCAGGATTAAGCAAGGTTTTTTTTTTTTGATTTTAGGATGAGTATAAATACCTAATTAAAAAATACTAATTTATGTTTTTAGTTTATAGGTGCATAATTTATTGTTATTTTTAGATTATATTATTAAAAAAAAATACTATGATTTTATTACAATATAATATATCTAAATATAAGAAAATATATTTTTTAGGGAAAAATCGATAAATACAGTTAGCTATCTATATCTATATTACTGTAAACTTAATAATTAGCAAACAAACAAACATAAAAATTTTCCTATAATTAATGCTATTAATAGACTGGACAGCTGTTTGTTTTTAGGTAACAGTTTTATACTGTATATACATAGAAGTTAATTAATATTTTTTATATTATAATTAATTTATATATCTAATAAAATTCAAATATATATATATAGTCATACAATTAATTTACTTATTATAAATCAAAGCTGAATGTAAAATTGTTTAAAATAAAAACACAAATATTTTTTTTTATTAATACAATTATAAAAAATTATATTAAGATTTTTCAAACAAACAAAAAAATTTTCCTATAATTATAATTAATGAATTATTTATAGACTGGACAGTTGTTTGTTTTTAGGTAACAGTTTTATATAAATAAAAATTAATTAATATTTTTAATATAATAATTAATTTATATATCTAATAAAATTCAAATATATATATATATATAGTCATACAATTAACTTACTTATTATAAATCAGAGCTGAATGTAAAATTGTTTAAAATAAAAACACAAATATTTTTTTTATTAATACATTAATTATTATATAAACCATTTTATAATATTTACAATATTATATTCCTAAATATATATTTTTTAAAAAGTTTAATAAAAATGTTTTATTATTTAATATGCATTTACTCACTAATAGAAAAGTTTTTCAATTTTATAAACATTTATTTGCTTAAAAAAATTATTATATTTATAAACATAGTAAACATATAAATTGGAAATTTTTGTTTTTTAATGATTATAATTCAATTAAAATAAAATCAATTACTTTATTGATCATTAATAAAGTAATAATATCTAATCTATGAACTTTAAAAAAATCAATTATTTAATAGACTAATAAAAAATATACATACAAAAGTTATAAACTACTTAAATAACTTTATATATATATATATATATATATATGAAATTATTCAAATAAAAATAATAACATAAGCTATAAATTATATGTTTAACATTACATAAACTATATGTTAATAATTATTATATAACAAAACTGAGAAACAGTGTAAACTGACAAAAACAGTTAGCTATCAATAAATAAAACTCATAGTTAGTAAACGGAAATAAATCCCAACAATAAATGCCAATCAATTAGTGTTGGCAAAAAAGAGAAATTTATAAAATAATAAAGAAATTTCTAGAAAGTTTCTAAAAGAAATTTCTATCTATGTGATCTCCATGTTAATTTTGTTTTCTCGATATATGTTATTATGTAACAATACATTGGTTTTACAAGTAATAATTAAATATTAGTATTAATATTTTTATTATTAATTAAAGTAAAAATTCATTTATTTAATTATCTTAAATTCTTATATATATATAATAAAATGATTATTAAAATTTTAGAAAAGTGATTATTATTAAATAATTATAATTATTTTACATATAGGTATAGCATTTTGTATAGTAGTGTATAGTGTAATGTAATATGATTAGTACTACTTTAGTACTACATACCAAAATTTTCAAAATAATATTTGGTTTATAGATAACAAATATTAAGCAAAAATCAAATCCAGGTATAAATATATAGTAATAAATAAATACAATATCTTTAAACCAGGAGTTAGTTTCGGTTACTAATAATACACAGCTATTGTATTCATAGAGTATTTCGTTTAAATTGACTGTTAGTTCTAAATATTTTAATTTAATAGTAAAAAAATTATTATATTTTTTAAAAAAATATTTACAAATAATTTTAGTTATTAAAAATAAAAAATTACTTTTATCAGTATATATATATATATATAGATTTAACTATATATATATAACTTTATATATACTTATTGATTACTTTTATCATTTTTAATGATCTTTAAATTAACTTGATCAAATCTTAATGTTATATATATAGTGATACAATATATACAAAATAGAAACAATCGACAAGTATTGCCGATATAGTACGCGATCCCGAAATACACAATAATATCCATAAGATTATCATTGATTTATAGCATCGATCGTATGATACGATTAACATTAGTATCGACCAGAATATTAAGCCAATAATTATACCGTATTCTAGTAGTTGGCCAACAATTATAGCATATTTCGATACAAACAACGAGTTTCGGTTAAATCTATTAAATTGTTTGCCATATAATTGTAAACTTGATTGCCATTCAAGTCTATGATATAGATTATAAAATGTGCCAGTACCATTGTTTTCTTTGTATAGCACATATGTACCTAATGTTGGCAAAAAAAAATAAAAGACAAATTTTTAAAATAATAGACAAATTTCTATCTAAAAAATCTAAAAAAAAAAATTGTTTACCATATAATTGTAAATTGTATTGATTTTCTAGTCTACGATATAGATTATAAAATTTGCCAGTACCATTGTTTATCATTGTAAAGCGTATATGTACCTTGAATATTTTAAATTATTTAAACTTTATAAAAAAAATTATTATTTTTATAAACTAATTATAAAACTTTTTATTTTTATTTTTATTATGATTTAGATATATATTCAACTAATTTATATATAAAATATATTTCTATATATAAATAAATTATAACTATTTTTTA
This sequence comes from Oppia nitens, assembly GCF_028296485.1. Taxonomy (NCBI): domain Eukaryota; kingdom Metazoa; phylum Arthropoda; class Arachnida; order Sarcoptiformes; family Oppiidae; genus Oppia; species Oppia nitens. The sequence continues at coordinate 991,196 of NW_026533191.1, forward strand.
TATTAAATATATATATATCGTATTTATATAGCGCATATGTACCTGATTATAAAGATAATAAAATAAATTTTATTTTTTTTAAATATTATGATTTAAATTTTTTTATATGATTTAGATAGATGTTAATAAATTAATAAATTCAAAAAGTTTTTATTTAACTATAGTTTATGAATAAAGTATTATATATTAACTATAATTTTTTTTTAATAATAATACCCATAATAGCTATTAATAAGTCAATCATTGTTAAAACCAATTCCCAAATGTGTTTTTTGTTTATAATAAACAATGGATTTACTAATAAAAAAATCCAGTCTCTGGTCTTTGTCTAGAAATAATACGGAAAATTTCAAGACATGTATCCATACAATCATAATCTGCAGGTAAGCAATGATACGACGTTTTCGGCTAAATATACCCCGAAAGTAGTCATCAGTACTGTTGGCTACTAATAGTGTTTTGTTTCGTATGTATCGCCGAAACAATTCAATGACCAACACTTTACCCCCAATGTGTTGGTCATCATTGAAACCGGTTAACAAATATAACAATTTATCGATTATCTTATTCATTGACATTATATTATAATACAAATACTTTTTTTTAAAAAAAAACAATTAGTTATCAAATATTATATTTATTTTTATACAATGAACTTATAATGAATACAACATTCAAATAAAAAATCAATTAATTATGTATTTTATATATTTAAACATTTCTATTGGAAATTTTTTTTCTATGGTATTTTCTAAGGTAACACTAACTTAATAATAACTTAATAAGTATTCAAACTTTTTATGACAATTATAATATAAGAAATATAAAAATACGTTTAACTTTTCTTCAAATAAAAATCAATTAATTATGTATTTTTATTTTATTTTATAAATATATATTTATATATATGAAAATTGCTTTCAATTGTATTTGTAATTAATTTTTTTTTATTATGAATCAAATAATTTATTTTATAGACATATAAGTTTATTACTATTTTATTTATAGTTAATTAAATATACAATAAGTTCAAACATATAGTAATGAACAAAGCTAATATGAAATTGTTAAAATAAAAACAAATATATTTTATTAATACAAATATAAATCTGTATTATGATTTTTAGAGTATTATATTCCTATAATTATATATATATATATATATATATATTTTAATAAAACTTTTATTAAATAATTAACATATAATTATATAATATGAATGTACTAACTCATAGAAAAGTTTTTTTAATTTTATAAACAATTATTTTGTTTAAAAATTATATTTATAAACATATAAATTATAGACAATTTTTATTGAATGAGAAAAATTCAATAAAAACTAAAATAAATAAATAAAATATAAATTAATTTCTCTTTTGATCATTAATAAAATAAATATAATAAAATAATTGAATATAATCTATGAATAAAAAAATATCAATTACTTTAATATACATACATAAAATATTAGCTAATTAAATATATCAAATAACTAATATATATATAAAATTATTAAAATAAAAATAATACTATTTTTAGTATTTTTAAAAAATAATAACATAAGCTATAAATTATATTCAAGTAATTATTATATAACAAAACTGAGAAATAATGTAAACTGACAAAAACAGTTAGCTATCAATAGGTAGAACTCATAGTTAGTAAACGGAAATAAATCCCAACAATAAATGCCAATCAATGGACCGCTTAGTAGTTCACAGAGTCGACCCAATTTCAGTCGCTGTCTAAGCGATAGTAACCGTTGATTGCGGGCTAACTGTCCCGACAGAGAGCCATAGGATTTATGTGCAGATATGCCGATCGCACACAACAAATGGTTATAAACATGTTTATAAGGAAAGCAATTGCTAGTAATGCCATCAAAATTTTCAAAATAATATTTGGTTCATAGATAAGAAATATTAAGCAAAAATCAAATCCGGGTATAAATATATAGTAATAAAAAAATACGATTTGTTTAAACCAGGAGTTAGTTTCGGTTACCAATAATACACAGCTATTGTATTCATTGAGTATTTCGTTTAAATTGACTTTTATTTCTAGATATTTATTATTAAAAAAAATAATTAATAATTTAAAATAATTAAAAATAAATAGTTAATTCTAAATTTCTAATAAGTTAATAGTTCTGAATAATTATAATTCAAAAAATAATAAATAATTTAAAATAGTTAATTAAATTCAAAATTTCAAGCTTATTTATTTAGATTAAAATCAATTTAATTAATTAATTTTTTATTTTAAATATAATTACTTTTATCATTTTTGTTGATTTTTGTGTTAACCTGGTCAAATCTTAATGTCAAATATAGTGATACAATATATACACAATAGAAACAATTGAGTAGTACTGCCGATATAGTATTTGAAGCGGAAATACCCAATAATATCCATAAGATTATCATTGATTTATAGCATCGATCGTAGGCTACGATTAGCATAACTATCGACCAGAAAATTATACTAATAATTATACCGTATTTTAGTAGTTCGCCAACAATTATCACATATTTTGATACAAATAGTGAGTTTCGGTTAAATCTATTAAATTGTTTGCCATATAATTTCAAACTTGATTGCCATTCAAGTCTATGATATAGATTATAAAATGTGCCAGTACCATTGTTTTCTTTGTATAGCACATATGTACCTTGATTATAAAATTTAGAAATAGATTCATATTAATTAAAATTTTATTCAAATAGTTTATATATTAGTATTATACTGTATATTAACTACTTTTTCTTAGTAATCTTACTCATAATATCTATAAATATAAAGTTTGGAAAAATTGTTAGGTTTTAATTTTTTTTTAAATTATTAAATATTAACTATTTTTAGTAATCTTTTAGTAATTTTTAAAATTTACATATGATTTTGTATAGTGTAAATTAATAAATTCAAAGTTTTTAAAACTTAATTTATGAATAAAGTATTATTGATATATATATACATTTATGTATATATATATATATATTATGTATATTATATGTATATATATATTATGTATATTATATGTATATATATATTATGTATATTATATATATATATATATATATATATTATGTATACTATATGTATATATATATTATGTATATATATATATCATATTAACATATTATATCATATTAAATAATCTTACCCATAATAGCTATTAATAAGTCAAGCATTACTGTAACCAATTCCCAAATGTGTTTTTTGTTTATAAAAAACAATTGATTTACTAATAAAAAATCCAGTCTATCGTCTTTGTCTAGAAATAAAACTGATAATTTCAAGACATGTATCCATACAATCATAATCTGCAGGTAAGCAATGATACGACGCTTTCGGCTAAATATACCCATAAAGTAGTCATCAGTACTGTTGGCTACTAATAGTGTTTTGTTTCGTATGTATCGCTGAAACAATTCAATGCCCAACACTTTACCGTCGATGTGTTGGTCATCACTAAAACCGGTTAACAAATATAATAATTTGTCGATTATCTTATTCATTGACATTATTCAATAAACTTAGTATAAAAAAATACAACTTATTTTTTATTAATTAATAAGTATTCAAACTTTTTCTAACAATTATAATATAAGAGATATAAAATTACGTTTAACTTTACTTCAAATAAAAATCATTTAATTATGTATTTTTTTATTACATATATATATATATATTAATAAAAAATTTTATTTATGAAAATTGCTTTCAATTGTATTTATAATTGATTTTTTTCTATTAAAGTCAATTATCAAATATAAGTTTTATAGACATATAAGTTAATTAAAATTTTATTTATAGTTAATTATATTAAATATCCAATAGATTCAAACATTCAATATATTAGTTGTAAGCTAATATGAAATTGTTAAAATAAAAAAACAAATATATTTTTTTATTATTATACAATTATAAAACTATATTATGATTTTTAGAGTATTATATTCCTATACTAGTATATATAATTTTATATATATAAAAAATTTTAATAAATATATTTATTATATAATATGAATGTAGTTACTCATAAAAAAAATGTTTTTAAATTTTATAAACATTTATTTGGTTTATAACAACAATAATAATAATTTATAATTTCCTTATTTATTAGTATTGTTTTATTTTTATTATTTATATTATACCAAAAAAAAAAAACAAACATATTTTTTATTTGCAAATATAAATTTAATTAACAAATCTAATATATAATGTAAACTATAGGACACAATTGACAACCAATAGTACTATTGAATAGTTAGTAAACGGAAACAATTTCCCGCAATAGATACCGATCAACAAACCGCTTAGTAGTTCACAAAATCTGCTCAAGTATTTAGCATTTTTACCATGTTCCTTATACAATAAATAAGTACCTAGATAGTTTTTTAGAAAAAAAATTATATAACAAAACTGAGAAATAGTGTAAACTGACAAAAACAGTTGGCTATCAATAAATAAAACTCATAGTAAGTAAACGGAAATAAATCCCAACAATAAATGCCAATCAATGGACCGCTTAGTAGTTCACAGAGTCGACCCAATTTCAGTCGCTGTGTCCGAGACAGCACCCGTTGATTGCGGGCTAACTGTCCCGATAAAGAGCCACAGGATTTATGTGCAGATATGCCAATCAAACACAACAAATGGTTGATGTAAAACAAGTTTATGAAAAAAATAATACAAAGTAATGAAACTAAAATTTTCAAAATAATATTCGGCTCATAGATAACAAAAATTAAGCAAAAATCAAATTCAGGTATAAATATATAGTAATAAATAAATACGATATCTTTAAACCAGGAGTTAGTTTCGGCTACCAGTGATACACAGCTATTGTATTCATTGAGTATTTCGTTTAGATTGATGTTTAGCTCTAAATATTTTTATTAAAAAATAATAATAAATAATTTAAAATATATACAAATATATATCAATATATTCAATATATTGAATATATATATAAATATAAATCAAAATTTCAGGCTTGTTTAATTAATTTATTTAATTACTTTTATCATTTTTGATAATTTTCGAGTTAACTTGATCAAATCTTAATGTTAAATACAGTGACACAATATAAACAAAATAGAGAGCATTAAGTAATACTGCAGACATAATACGCGATCCTATTATAACCAATACTATCCATAAGATTATCATTGATTTATAGCATCGATCGTTGGCTACGATTAACATCAATATTGACCAGAAAATTACGGCAATAATTATACCGTATTCGAGTAGTTGGCCTGAAATTATCGCATATTTTGATACAAACAACGAGTTTCGGTTAAATCTAATCAATTGTTTGCCATATAATTGTAAATTTAATTGATTTTCAAGTCTATGATATAGATTATAAAATTTGCCAGTACCATTGTTTTCTTTGTATAGCACATATGTACCTAGTAGATTAAAATGTTAGGAAAATAAATTATATTTTATTATTTATAAAAATTTCATTAAAAATTTTTAAAATTATTAAAATTTAGATATGATTTAGATAGATGCAATTTAATTAAATCTCAAATTTAGTCAATTAGTTTATATATAACAATATATATATATATATATATATATAAATATATATTATTTATGTGATTAGACTGTAACAAATAATCAAAAATTTTAGAATTAATTATCTAATTAAGTTTATAATGATAAATTAGACTAGATCAGTTCCAATGTTTTTTTTTATATATTTATATATATATATATGTATATATTAACTATTACTCTTAGCTAAGCAAGGTAACTTAGTATACAGTTGCCAAATATTAATTAAGTTAAAAAAAGTACCTTGGCTAAATCATTACATAATATTACTGCAAATTTAAACAGTTAAAGTGTCATAAATTGTATATTAACTAATTTTATAATTATTACCTATAATAGCTATTAATAAGTCAATCATTGCTATAATCAATTCCCAAATATGTTTTTTGTTTATAAAAAACATTGGATTGACTAATAAAAAATCCAGTCTATCGTCTTTGTCCAAAAACAAAACTAAAAATTTGATGACATGTATCCATACAATAATCATTTGTATGTAAGCAACTAAACGACGTTTTAGGCTAAATATACCGTTAAAGTAGTCATCAGTACTGTTGGCTACTAATAGTGTTTTATTTTTCAAGTATTTCCTAAACAATTCAATGCCAAACACTTTACCCCTAATGTGTTGGCTGTCATTGAAACCGATTAACAAATATAATAATTTGTCGATAATCTTATTCATTGACATTATTACAAACACTAAAACATTATAATTAATTATCAAATATTATATTTATTTATACAATAAACTTATAATGAATAATATAACATTCAAATAAAATCAATTAATTATGTATTTTTTTATTATTATATATTTAAACATTTTTATTGGAAATTTTTTTCCCTATTATATTTATAAAAAAAAATAATTTATAATTGATTTTTTAATTATAAGTTAATAACTTTGGGTTTTGACAATTTTATATAGACATTAATAGTTATTATAAATATTTTATTAACATTTAATTGAATATTCAATAAATTAAAACATATAGTAGTAATACATATGACTTATTGTGAATATCTAATAGTGAATAGAATACAATAACAAACATACAAAATAAATATATTTTTCATATAAAATAATTGAATCTAATCTATGAATTTATAAAAAAATAATCAATTATTTAATAGACTAATAATAAAATATATACATACATAATATATTAGCTATTTAAATATAACAAATAACTTATATATATATATATATATATATATATGAAATTATTCAAATAAAAATAATACTATTTCTAGTATTATAAAATAAATAACATAAGCTATAAAATTAAATGTTAGTAATAATTTTATTATATAACAAAACTTAGAAACAGTGTGAACTGTAGGGCACAGTTAGCTATCAATAAGTAGAACTCATAGTTAGTAAACGGAAATAAATCCAAACAATAAATGCCAATCAATGGACCGCTTAGTAGTTCACAGAGTCGACCCAATTTCTAGTCGCTGTCTAAGGTACATTAATACTTATAGTTTTATAAACTTAAAAAAATAAAATAAATTTTTTTCTAAATAAATAAATATATTAAATATAAGAAAATAATTAATAATAACATTAATAACTATAATTAGAAATTATAAAATCTATAAACTGATTAGTTAATTATAGAGATAATTATACATAATATTAGTTAAATGTAAACTAAAAATTAATTAAGACATAACTAAAAACTTAAATATATATATATAAACTTATAATATAAAAAATTATTCATAAATAATATTATTACTAGTATTAAAAAATAAACAAATTATAAATTATATGGTAGTAATTATTGTATTAAAAAAAATTAATATAACAATAGTAATTCTATGATATGATAAAAATATAATTATTACAAATTATAATTATTTTTACATGTATATATAGAATAATAATATTTAAATATTGATTGTTGTAGTTGTTGTAAAATATTGCTCAAATAAAAATAATATGGATTAATTTTATTAATAATTAATTTTAATATTGAAAAAAAAATAAATTAGTTATAAATTCAAATTTTACTAAAAAACTATATAACAAAACCAAGAAACAGTGTAAACTGACAAAAACAGTTAGCTATCAATAGGTAAAACTCATAGTAAGTAAATGGAAATAAATCCAAACAATAAATGCCAATCAATGGACCGCTTAGTAGTTCACAGAGTCGACCCAATTTCAGTCGCTGTCTACGCAAAAGCAACCGTTGATTGCGGGCTAACTGTCCGGATAGATAGCCATAGGATTTATGTGCAGATATGCCGATCGCACACAACAAATGGTTGACAAAAAACATGTTTAGAAAAACAATAATACAAATTAATGAAACCAAAATCTTCATAATAATATTTGGCTCATAGATAATAAAAATTAAGCAAAAATCAAATCCGGGTATAAATATATAGTAATAAACAAATACGATATCTTTAAACCAGGAGTTAGTTTCGGTTACCAATGATAGACAGCTATTGTATTCATAGAGTATTTCGTCTAAATTAACGTTTAATTCTAAAATATTTTAATTTAATAGTTAAAAAAACGATTTAAAAAAATAGTTTAAAAATATAATTATATAACTAAAGTTTGTATACTTAAATTAATATATATATATATATATAATATATTTTTTTTAAAAATAAAAATATCTAGATTAAAATCAAAAAAAAAAATATCTAGATTAAATCAAAATTAACAAGTTTATTTCTAAATATTTATAATTAATAATAATTATAAATATTAAATTAACTAAAAAAAAATTAAAATAGTTATTAAAATAAATATCAAATAAATAGTTTTTAGTTTTAGTTATTAATTTTAAATATATATATTTTTTTATTTTATAGTTATAATATATAAATATATATATTTATATTAATAAACATATGTACTATATATATATATTTATATTAATAAACATATATACTATATATATATATTTATATTAATAAACATATATACTATATATATATTTATTAAAAAATTACTTTTATTATTTTTGATGATTTTTGTATTAACTTGATCAAATCTTAATGTCAAATATAATGATACAATATATACAATGTAGAGTGCATTGAGTAGTACTGCCGATACAGTAGGCGATCCGATAATTGCCAATACTGTCCATACGATTATCAATGATATATAACATTGATTGTAGGCTACGATTAACATCAGTATCGACCAGAAAATTACGCCAATAATTATACCGTATTGGAGTAGTTCGCCAGCAATTATCACATATTTCGATACAAATAGTGAGTTTCGGTTAAATCTTAACAATTGTTTGCCATATAATTTCAAATTAGATTGATATTCAAGTCTACGATATAATTGATAAAATTTGCCAGTACCCATGTTTTCATTGTATAGCGTATATGTACCTTGAATATAAAGTTAGCAAAAAAATAAATAAATTTTTTTAGATGTTTAAAAAAAATTTAGATTTTAAATTTTTCAATCTGATTTAGTTAATAATATATATACTAATAAAGACCTTGAAGTTAATAAATTATAAAAAAATTTATTTAAACTAGTTTATGAGTAAATTATATATATATATATATTAACTATCATTTTATATACAATATATACTGTATATATATATTTATGAAATAGATACTTATATACAGTTGATTTCAAAACTATCTGGTACGGGTTTGAGATTGAATATCTTAAAAACTACTAGATCAATTTTAATAAAAATTTTTATAAATAAAGGCTATATACTTTAGTTTATAATAAATTAATAATATTTTATAAAAATTATATATTAATTATGTAGTAAATAAATATATAAAAAGTTTGTTATTTAGACTTTATATTCAGTTTGATCGACACCAGAAAATCGGACAGCATTCATATGACTAAACATTATGTTAACCAATCTTATAAAATAATGGGGGTCATCATTTAATTTTCATAAAAACATTTTAAGTACATTTAATAAATTTTTTTAAAATCTGGTCATATAATGATTTTTGATCAATTATTGTATTTTAATGTAAATTTTAATTTTTCAATTATATAATAATTAGCTGTCACTAACTGTGTAATAACACAATCAAAAGAAATAATTAAATCAATAGTTATTAAGAATTTTTCAAGTATAAAGTTTTCTAATTTTTGCCATTTTTTACTAACTTTTTTAGTTAATTAAATATATAACTTTAATTTTTAGATATTTATTTATTTTTATAATTTTATTATAATCTTGACTATATTATTCATATTTAAACAAATTTTTATTAAAATTTATTTAGTAGTTTTTAAGATATTCAATCTCAAACATGTACCAGATTGTTTTGAAACATACTGTATATAAAGTTTTTTATATATATATATATACTTATTTACTTATATATAAAGTTTTATATATATATACTTATATATATTTACTTATATACAGTATATATATATATATATTATTAACTATTTTTTAATCTTACCCATAATAGCTATTAATAAGTCAAGCATTGCTAAAACCAATTCCCAAATGTGTTTTTTGTTAATAATAAAAAATTGATTTACTAATAAAAAATCCAGTCTATTGTCTTTATCTAGAAATAAAACAAAAAATTTGATGACATGTATCCATACAATAATCATCTGCAGGTAAGCAATGAAACGACGTTTTCGGCTAAATATGCCGTTAAAATAGTCATCAGTACTGTTGGCTACTAATAGTGTTTTGTTTCGTATGTATCGCTGAAACAATTCAATGCCCAACACTTTACCGTCGATGTGTTGGTCATCACTAAAACCGGTTAACAAATATAATAATTTGTCGATTATTTTATTTATCTTAATCATTGCCATTGTATAATTAGATACTATATAATAGACTATATATATTAGATTATAAATATTATATTAATTTATACAACAAATAAAAAAAAACCTTACAATAAATACAACATTCAAATAAAAAATCAATTAATTATGTATTTTTTTTATTATATTATTATACAGTATATATATTTCTATTGTAAAAAAATATTATAATTCTAAAAAATAGACAGTATTATAGAGAAAACTTAATTATATAATATTATTATGTATTTTATTTATTATTCCTATTAAAGTAATGGTTGCTATCTATGGGGGGTATGTGGGGTTAAGTCCTTCTAACCCCCCCCCCACTCTATAGATCATGGGTAGTCGAAAGGCAAGTTTAAAATTAAATATTTTATTATTTATATTTTATATAAAAAAATAATATTTAACTTTTTTAGGAATTTTTTTTTAAAAATCTTTTTATATTTTCACAACTTTTAAAAAATTATAGTTAAAAAAATGCATAAAAATCCCTGCCCCTCCCCCTCCTAGATATTTTTTTTAAAAACATGCCTAACCCTGATTATGAGACAGTAAATAGTATGAGAAATATGAAATTCAGTATAATTTCATTGAAAATAAAATCAATTAATTATGTATTTTATATATATATATTCATAAATACAATAGAAAGCAATTTTGAAAGTAATAGAAATGTTTAAATGAATTAATATATATTTATATATTAAATAATATATTTGTATATATTTAAACATTTCTATTGGGAAAATTGGTTTCTAATGTATTTTTTTTTTTATAAAAAAAAACACAACATATGATTTAGTTTTTTATTATAAAATTTTTATATAGACATAGAAGTTATAATTAATATTTTATTAACACTTAATTAAATATTCAATAAAATCCAAAAATATTGTTTTACATATTATGAAAATAAACCTAATAGTGAATAATACAATATAATTATAAACTATATTATGATTTTTAAAACATAATATTCTATATAACAATATATATAAATTTAAAAAAAACAATATATAAATATAATTATACATTTCTATATTAAAACATTTAAATGCCTCAAATAAATTCAAACATATAGTCATACAATTTAATTTACTTATTATGAACCAAAGCTAATGTAAAATTGTTAAAATAAAAACACAAATATTTTTTTTTATTAATACAATTATAAAAATTATATTAAGACTTTTTTTTACAGTATAATATTTCTATATAAGAAAATATAATTTTATAGTGAAAAAAAATCTATAAAATACACTTAGCTATCTATAGTTAGTAAACTCATAAATAGCCACAAAATAAATCACTTTAAATTAATGCAAGTAATAGACTGGACAGCTGTTACTTTTAGCTAACAGTTTTATAGACATAGAAGTTAATTAATATATTATTTTATAATTTAATTAAATATCCAATAAATTCAAACATATAGTTATTACAATTAATTTACTTATTATGAACACAAAGCTAATGTAAAATTGTCAAAATAAAAGCACAAATATTTTTTTTTATTAATACAATTATAAAAACTATATTATGATTTTTTTACAGTATTATATTCCTATATATAATAAGAAAATAAAAAAAAATTAATAAAAAAAAAGTTTTATTATATAATATGCATGTACTCACTCATAGAAAAAATTTTCAAAATTTTTTTTAAACATTTATTTGGTTTAAAAATTACTATACTTATAAACATAGTAAATATAAATTGACAATTTTTGTTTGTTGAATAATTAAAAATTTTACTAAAAAAAATCAATTTATTTCTATTGACTATTAATAATGTGATTATATTTAATCTAAATTTTTTTTTTAAATCAATTATTTAATAGACTAATAAAAAAATAATATACATACAAAAATTATAAGCTACTTAAATATTTCTAATAATAATAATAAATTTATAATTTCCTTATTTATTAGTATTGTTTTATTTTTATTATTTATATTATACCAACAAAAAAAAACATATTTTTTATTTTACAAATATATAAATTTAATTAACAAATTTAATATACAATGTAAACTGTAGGACACAATTGACGCCCAACAGTAGTATTGAATAATTGGTAAACGGAAACAATTTCCCGCAATAGATACCGATCAACGAACCGCTTAGTAGTTCACAAAATCTGGCGGTTTTGAACCGCACGGCCGGTTACATTAGCCTCGGATTGCGGGCCAACAGTCCGGACATCCAAACATAGGGTTTATGCGATTCTCTGCCTATACTAACCAATAGATGATTGACAAACAACATGTTTAGACTGATTATAATGATTAGTATCAATACTGGATATTTCAATAGTAGATCGTTTCCATAGATAATGAATATTATGGCAAAATCCAGTACAGGTATGAATATATAGTAAAACCAAATCAATATATCCCGGAGCCATGAATTGATATCTTCGGTTATTTTGGCGATTTGGTTGTGATCGACAATTTGTTTATAGAGTCTAATATTAAAAACTATTTAAAAAAAATTAAATTAAGAATATCATAATTATTTTAAAAAAATTAATTGATTGAAAAATTAAATTTTATAAATATAATATACTAATAATAATTAATTTTTATAAATATAATATACTAATAATACTTAATTTTTATAAATATAATATACTAATAATAATTAATTTTATAAATATAATATATAAATAAATAATTTTTATAATTATAATATAAGCATAATAATAATTAATTTTATAATTATAATATATAAATAATTAATTATAATAAATAAAATATAATAACTAATTAATCGTAATAAATATAATATAATAACTAATTAATTTTTATAAATATAATATAATAACCAATTAATTTTAATAAATAAAATATAATACCTAATTAATCGTAATAAATATAATATAATAACTAATTTATTTTTATAAATATAATATATAAATAATTAATTTTAATAAATAAAATATAATACCTAATTAATCGTAATAAATATAATATAATAACTAATTAATTTTTATAAATATAATTTATAAATAATTAATTTTTATAAATATAATATAATAACCAATTAATTTTAATAAATAAAATATAATACCTAATTAATCGTAATAAATATAATATAATAACTAATTAATTTTTATAAATATAATATATAAATAATTAATTTTAATAAATAAAAACTAATTAATATTAATTAAAATTAATTAAAATTACCTAAACTGTCAGCTAAATTAATTTGTCGATATGTTTGCCTAAATCTTAATTGTAAATATAGTGATACAATATAGATATAGAAATATGTAGTCAACATCAATGCAAATACTGTACGTATGGCATTGCATCCCAGTGCCCACCAAACCATCAACAATATTAGATACTCTAACTTATTATATAAACTATTATTATCATTATTATTATCATTACTAGTATTAATAAAATATAAAATACACATAATTATAACGATAATTGTATTTAGAAAATAGAAACCATATTTTCCTAATTCAATAATTGCGATAATATATTTGGAAAATAGCATACAATGTTTGGTAAAATAAGCCAGATCAATGGGTGTCAAATTTAAGCTTGATTGTTTTTCAAGCATATGAAATAGATAATAGTATTTAGCATTTTTACCATGTTCCTTATATAATAAATAAGTACCTGGATAATTTGTTTTTTTTTATAAAAAAATTTAAATATATTCATTATTATTTTATTATTATATTTTCTTTTAAATTTAACACAACATATATAATATCATATATCTATATATTGAACTATTATTAATAAATAATTAATATTTATAACTAATAAAATAATAAATTAATATATATATATATAAATATTAATATAAAATTTTAAATGATAATAAATATTAATTATTATAAATTTATATATATATATACATTATTATTTTATAACTTTACAATTTAATATATTTAAAATTACTAAATTTAACACAACATATATATAATATAATATAAAATTTTAAATGATAATAAATATTAATTATTATATATATATATATATTATTTTATAACTTTACAATTTAATATTTAAAATTACTAAATTTAACACAACATATATATATAATATAATATAAAATTTTAAATGATAATAAATATTAATTATTATAAATTATTTTTAAAAATAAAATAAATAAAATATTATTTACCCACTGATGCAAAAAATAATGCAAATATCAATATTGAAATCTCCAATATATAGCCTAAATTAAATATATATAATTGATTGCCAAATAGATAGTCAATATATGCGTTTTGTGTTAACGATAGACAGGCAAATTTGACTATATGTAACCATAGTATCAGATTTTGACAGTAGGCTACAAAACGCCTGTTCCTCGGATATATACCGGCAAAGTAGTCCTCAGCACCGTTAGTCACAAAAACATTTGTACGTCTCATATATTGTTGATATAATTCAATGCCTAATACTTTGTCCCGTTTGTGTTGTTGGTCACGAAAACCGGTTATTTGTTTAATTAATTTATCAGAATATTCCATAATTATTGGGGAAAAAAATAATAATAATAATAATTATACTAATAATAATACTAATAATAATACTAATAATAATACTAATAATAATACTAATAATAATACTAATAATAATAATACTAATAATAATACTAATAATAATACTAATAATAATAATAATAATAATAATAATAATAATAATAATAATACTAATAATAATACTAATAATAATACGAATAATAATACTAATAATAATACTAATAATAATACTTATAATAATACTAATAATAATAATACTAATAATAATACTAATAATAATACTAGTAATAGTAATTAATAACAGTTTTTTGAAATTAATACAACTGTAAACTAAATTTATATATTTATAAATAGTTTAATTAGTATTTATTTATTTGACTAAATATATATATATATCAATGATTTATTAGTTTATTTAAATTTAGATAAATTATTATTCTCAATAATAATAAATAGTATTATAATAGTGTGATATATAATAATATTAATTATATTTAAGTTTATTTTGACTTCAATAAACATTATTAATAGTTATATATTTAGTAATTTTATGATTTTTTTTTATTTAACGTCAAAGTATTTTTATATATTATATTCATAGAAAAGTCAAGTTATATAAAAAAATATTATTGATTTTAATATTATCATAAAATTCAATATTTATATAATTTATTCTTAATTAGTATTATATTTAAGTTATATAAATGTAGAAAATATTTAATATAAGTCTAACAATAATAATTCAATTCAATAATATTTGTAATAAGTATTGTTGTTTATAATGTGTTAATTTTTTTTTATTATTTGTTTAATAAAATTATAAAAATAAATAACAAAATTAACAAGATCTATTATATTTGATTATTTTGAACACATAATATATTAATTAGATTTTAGATTTTTTTTTTAATTATTATTATTTTATAATAAATCCTAGAAAATAAAATCTTAAATATCTAATAGTAATATCTAATAAAAATTTGCAAAAAATAATTTATTATAAATTAGGTTAGTTATCATTAAATAAATATTGAAAATTACTATAATTTTTAGTAAATGTAATTAAAGTATATATATATTATGATAATTTATAATTATAGAAAATGTAAAAATTATAAAATAAAAAATAAAATTAATCATAATTGTTATAGTTTAAAATAACGTTAAAATTAATATTAAAAATATTTTATTTTATTAAAAAACACTACATCACATAATAACTAAAAATAAAATTATATTTATTTTAAATTATAAAAAAAACAATTTAATATGAATACAACATTTATTATATTAATTATTATTATTTATGTCATTATCATTAACTAATTTTTATAAAAAATAAAATTTCACATAAAAAATAAAAAATCAAATGAGACTTTAAAGTAAAGTAAAAAAAATAATTATAAAATTTAAAACAAAACAAAAAATTAAAACAAAAAGTTTAGTAAATAAGCAAAAATCATGAAAAACAATAGTCCTATCAATCGTTTCAATGAATGCAAACTTTTAAAACCCATAAACTTTTGCCGGTTAAGGGGTTGTCTGGTCTTAAGTGGGGCTCCTATACGCTTGTGAACAGTCATTATGGCATCGCGAGCACCGGGCCATGAGTGAGGGCCTAACGATTTGACAAAAAAAATAATTAATTTAAATAATACTGTTTTTCAAACCCCTCCCCCACCCGAAAAAAAAATCACATACCTTCCAGTCTGTACTGGTAGGACAGGGACGGTCCAAAAGCCAATGTCAGCCACAGTTCGGGATCAGTAAACAAATACTTCCATATCTGTGGCCGGACTCCCACTTCGGCGGCCAATTCGTCCATAAAGTTAATCCAATCGACTTGAATGGTATGTCTATCGCTTTCGTAAAATCGTTTCATAAACTCGCGTTTTTTATCGATATCGGCAAACATCTGCTCACTGGACGGCAGCCGCAGTTTGTTGGCCATCAATTGGGCAAACCATCGGCTCTGTAGTTCGCCGATCGGTAACAGTGCACCGATTGGCTGAGCCAGCGATATGAAGGCCAGTGTTTTCGGATGCGACAGTCGGGCCGGG
Organism: Oppia nitens; assembly: GCF_028296485.1. Taxonomy (NCBI): domain Eukaryota; kingdom Metazoa; phylum Arthropoda; class Arachnida; order Sarcoptiformes; family Oppiidae; genus Oppia; species Oppia nitens. The sequence continues at coordinate 1,008,157 of NW_026533191.1, forward strand.
AAAACATATTTATAGAGTTGGACGTGATTTTTGGCGGTAGGAATCAGTTCCTGCGATATGAACGGAAACGACACCCGATAGCCAGTGGCCAATAGTACGACATCGCACGGAGTTTCGCGGGTATCGCCTGAAAATAATAATTCACTTATAATATAACATGTGTTTAAATACAATGGTATTACTATTATTATTATTATAGTGTGATGGGGGGGGGGGTAAAATTGCAAAAAAAAAACTCGAAATAGCTTGGGGTATAGGGGGGGGGGTGAATATTTTTTATTATATTTTTAAATTACAATTTTTGTCAAATTTGAATAAATTCCTAATAAATTACCACTAAATTCCCACTAAATTCTCACTAAACTCATACTAAATTCCCATTAAATTCCCACTAAATTTTAGTCTGAGTTTAGTGGGAATTTAGTGGGAATTTAGTGGGAATTTAGTGGGAATTTAGTGGGAATTTAGTGGGAATTTAGTGGGAATTTAGTCTGAGTTTAGTGGGAATTTAGTGAGAATTTAGTGGGAATTTAGTGGGAATTTAGTGTGAATTTATAGGGAATTTACTGGGTATTTAATTAACCCCTCCTATAGCTTTTTCAAGATTTTTTCAATTTTACCCCCATCCCATATACTACCCCCCCCTGAAATCGAAAACCTTTCGTAACCCTTATGTTATACATATACAATATATATATATATATAAATTGTTTAAAAAAAAATCAAAAAAAAACCTTTAAATATAACACCAGTTTGTGTAAACCGGTCGATATCGCACTTGACGGTAACAGTGCCCGACAGTATACGATTAGGTAGTGAATCGTTGACCATAATATGTTGGGACAGTATTCGGTGATCGGGTTTCAATTGATAGTCTCTATGATTGAATCGGCTATTGATATACGATTCGGCTATCGAACAGATCAACGAATAGGGCATATAATTCATGAAAAAGTTGATATACCGGCGTATAAAACAACTGTCAAACGGTTTGCCATTAGGGCCGACCCTATGGACCATCCATGTGCCCCGTCTAGTGGATAGATATACCTGTCCACACATATAAATAAAATTTTCAATTTAAAAAAAATTACATATTTTTGTTTGTTTGTTTGTTTTAATGTTATTTTTAAAAAAAAATTAGTTATAGTTATTGTAAGTATTTTTTTTTGTGTAAGTATTTGTAAATAATTTTCACTATATTTTTTGATTGATTTATAAATTATTATTATGTAATTAAATTTAAATTAAACTAATTATTTATATATCATTGACATTTATTTTATTTTTTGGGGTATAATATTTATTTAATAGTTTTTCTATTAAACAAAAATATTTTAATAGAAAATTTTAGTAATTTTTTTTTAAAAAAAAGTTGTTTAACAACCTTAAAATCATATTACTATATATACAGTATATATATTGTATAGAAAGTTTTCAAACATTTTTTTAAATAATTTTTTAAACATGTTTTTACATAATAATTATATATATATATAAAAAAAAAGTATTACGTGACTGAATACATGTAATATATATCTATATCTATATATAATAGCATAAAGTATATAAAGTAAATATATATATATAAAAAAAAATCTATATATAACTTATTAGTGTATAACTATTGTATAATAAACTACTGTATACTGTATTATATTATACAGTATAAGACATTTTTATTTTAACATATGATTGCTATACAATGTCACTAATAAATGACAATATAATGTAAAAAATAAATATAATTTTTTATTTAAAAAAGTGTTATTAAAAGAAAAACATTATAATTATTAGTAGTATTTAAAAAAACTAATTATTTTTAACTATTATTTAGTTGTGTTTGTATAAGTAAGTCATTAAAAAAAATTAAAAAAATGTCATCAAATAATAGCAACAAATTTAATAGTTTGTCGACTAATAGTAATAATAAATATCAAAATAATTTCAACAATAATAACAACAATAGCCAACAACAACAAAAGTTTTCAAAAAATTACAGCAATAATAATAATAATAGTAAGTGTAGTGATTGTAGTGATTATAAGCAATGCAATAAAAGTGGTACTAATTGCCAGAAAAAGTCTAATTGGTAATTAAAAAGGGACGGGTATCTTTAAAAAAAAAATCAAAACTACTAGTGCTCTAACAAACTAACAGCTATACTACTACTACTACTACTACATACCTGATCGGCGACTGAGGACAGTTCGACGGCTGCATCGCCACCTGAATTGCCGATTCCCACTACGACTACCCGTTTATTATGATAAGCGTCGGGTTTTTTGTATGAATGTGTGTGCAATATCTGACCGCCAAACAGATGCTGATCCCTGAACGTCGGTACCAGTGGCTGAACGTGATGTCCAGTACATACCATAACACCGTCAAACACTTCACTGAATACCTGTCCACTGCTGCTGCTATTGTTGTTGTTGTTGTCCCGAACTGTTAGCTTCCATCTACCGGTGCTCTCGTAGTCGCCGTTTGGCTCCAATCGGATGACTTCGTGTCTAAATTTTACATACTTTTCGTAGCCAAACGTCTCGCCGTATAAATCAAAATATTTTACCTAAAAAATTATAAATAAATAAAAAATAAATAACAATTACAGCACTTATTGTTATTTTAGTTATTATTGTTTTTGTTATTTTTGAAAAAAAAATATTTTCATTTTTAAAAAATAACATGTATTTGTTAATTATAAATAAATAATGAAATAACTCAATGTTTTTTTTTGTAATAATTAGTTTTGATAAATAAATTTATATACAACTAAACTATAAATAAAAATATCTTATTAATTAAATGTTTGTTTTAAATTTTTTTATTAGTATTTTAGTTTTATTTATACTTAATTAGTAAAGTTATTATATTTTCTAGATATAATTAATATATAAATAAAAAATTGTTTAAATAGTTTATTTAACTAACTAACTAAAATTTATATTTAAAAAAATACTGTTAACATGTATTATTTATTATTAGATATAAATAAAAATAATAATAATAATAATTTATAAAAAAAAATAAAAATTAAAATAGTTTATTTAACTAACTCTAACTAAAATTTATATATTTAAAAAAGTGTTAACATTTTATAATTAGATATAAATAATAATAATAATTATATTTTTATCAACATTTTTGTTATATATATATATTACTAACCATTTTTGTATTGTGCATATAGTTAGGAAAGTCAGCCGGCGGTGGAAAGTCGGAAAAAGCGGACATCTCTTTACTCGAGTTAATAATAGTACTTTTGGCCACTGAGGCCACACCGTCGACAACGTCCTCCCGGTATCGCCACAGACCACCCGTATATGTTGTCCTCTCGTAGACGACAACATCGAAACCCTCTTCCAGACAGGCTTTACAAGCCGTAGCACCGGAAGCACCCGCACCTATAATGGCTATCTTTATTTTGTCGGACATAACTGTTTAATATACAGTTTATTTGAATATATATATATATATGATTTTTCACACTAATAATAGTTATAACTATAATATATATTTATCATAACTCAACAAAATAAATAAAACAGTTGTATACGTGGTTTCATATCACATATATTTTTATATATACAGTATATTATAATAGTTAAATAACATAAGAAACTGATTGTCAATCCATTCATTCATTCAGTTCACAGTAATATTAGGTTTAGGGGAACAGGAGTTTAGAGACAACTATTTGTTGTATTTTTAGAATACAGAAAGAGAGAGAGAGAGAGAGAGAGAGAGAGAGAGAGAGAGAGAGAGAGAGAGAGAGAGAGAGAGAGAGAGAGAGAGAGAGAGTCATAACATAACAGTGACCTAAATAGTGTTCAGGTTATTACCTCACTGGCGATGATGTAGTGGTGCTGTTATCCTATTTTACAAATTATTTTTGGTGGTAGACATCCCCATAGCATAAACTATAATACCATTTCAATCTATTAGTTTTTTTTAAATAAAAAAAACCGGTATTTCCTATTTTAATATTGTTGTTGTTGTTGTTGTTGTTGTTGTTATCATCAGTGTTTGATACATAAGCTAAAAATATTGGGCACTTTATATGAAAATATATTTACTGTATATTATTTGTAATTATTTGTTGATTTACTTTTTAGATAAAAACAAATGGGTTCCTTATTATTATTATTATTAAAGTTTATAATATCAAAAATTTATATAAATATAAATAGCGATAATTTTTATTTTAATGTTTATATTTTAAATACACTCTTAATGTTGTTATATGTCTAGTATTAGACTTTATACCTAAGATAAACTGTATTTACAATATATATATATATATATATATATATATTTATTTATTTATTTATTTATTTATTTATATATATTTAAAATTGTATAACTAATAACTAAATAAAAACAGGTGTAAAATATTTTCATTTAATATTTTTTTTATTAATATTTTCAAATAATATTAAATTTTGTTTAGTTTATAATTATTGAATATTTTCTAGAAAATAAATATTTAATAAATCTACTATAATATATATTGTATATGTACTAATAATATATACATAATTTATATAAATTTATATAATGGCTATAATTATATGTTTATTAAATATTTATTTATTTTTATATAAAATTATCAAATAATATGATAGTATATTAATGTAGGTTTTTTTTGATTGATTGAAAGTTTCTCATTTGATAACTATATCTTTTATCATTGATAATAATAATAATACTAATAATAAAATTTTCAAATACTTTATAAATAATAAAAAAAAATAATTATACAAACCTTCACTTTACTGTTCATAATATTACTGTATAAATTATTGTAAATAAATTATTATTAAATTACACAATTAAATAATGAGAAATATTTATTTATTTTTTTGAATATAACAAAATTGATAATATAATTATAGCTATAAATATACCATTTTATTACCTTTATATCAAAATATTAAATTTTTATTTATAAATAAATTTAGTTAATTATATTATAATAAAAAAATACATAATATATTTATATAATTTTTATATTAGCAATTTTTATTTTAAATATTTACGTTGATTATTAATTATAATATTGAATATAATTGACATTGTAATAATAACTATTTTTAAGTAATATGATGAGTTAAAATAAATTAATTTGACATTGAACAAAATTGCTTGTAAATAAAAATTAATAATTTATTGTCAATCATAAAATATAAATTTAATGTTTGTTTTTTTATAAAAAAATAATCATTATAAATATAATACTGTATAAGTAAATAATTTTTAAATTTATAAGTTTATACTGTATTAATAATATATAGATTTTTAAAAATTATTTTGTTTGCTTGAATAATTTATTTATTATTATTATTATTAATAATAATCAATAGAAAAAAAATTATTTAACATAATATATAATATATATATGATAACTGTTAATAATAGTTATAATTTTTTTTAATAATATTTTTAAAGCATTTTTTTTGTTATTTATCGAAGGACTGGTAGGTTTTAGTTCAATGATTTTTTTTAAAAATTGATTTTTAAGGCCAATCGCATCGTTTCATTGGGTCATTCCATACGGTTCCCGGAGGACAGGCCTGGATGTTAGGTGGGCTAACATTACAGTTCCAATAGAGATGATTGTTGCCCTGGTATTCAAAAAAACAATCATAAAGTGCTGGACAGTCGGTTTTCGGACATTTAAATTCATCACATAATGTTACCGACACTATCAACAACAACAACAAAATAAATAAATAAATTATTTTTTTTAAATTATATTAATATAATTTTATACAAAATATTATAATATAATTTTATACAAAATATTATAATATAATTTTATACAAAATATTATAATATAATTTGATAAAATAGGGGTAAAAAATATATTACCAAATAATAATAATAGGGTTACACTTGCTATCAATAATTTCATTATAGTTTTTTTTTTGGTAATAATATGTTTATATTAGAAATTTAATAAAAAAAAATATTTAATAATAGTATAACTTTTTTATTATAAAATTTATATAAAAAATACAGTGTTTTTTATTAGTTTTATATAAAAAATAATAGTTTAGAAATTAAATTGAATGATATTTTTTGTAGTTGTATTTATATAATAATCAGGTATTAATTATCTTAATTTTAAATACCATTAGAAATATTTAATGTTAAAATTGATAAAATAGATTTACAGTATATATATATATATATATATATTAATTATATATTGTTTGTTATATTTTATTTTATGTATATATATTTTTAGGAGGGGAATAAGGGGGTGGAAATAAATTAGTTAGTAATACAAATAGATTAATTAAGTAAACTTATCTATAAAAAAATAATATTATTAATATTAATTTCAATAAAAAAAATAACTATGTTTCTAGAATTAATAGGTTATATCCTATTGTTGTTATTTAGTAAAATATAATACAGTTTTTATTATTATTATTATTATTACTATTTTATTTTGTAATAATTAATTTGAAATAATTATTTTTTCAAAAAATATTACTGTACTGATAGTTAGGACAAGTATACAGTAGTATAATTCGCATACCAATAGTATCACTGATTATATATATATAGAGAGAGAGAAAACAAGTTTATTGATTGATACTTAAGTTAATTATAACGATAACTGTTTTTTTTAACCATTTGTGGATATTTTGTTTATAAAACCTATGTGTGTGTGTGTGTGTGTTAATACTGTACTTTTGTGTTATCCAGGACTAAGATCCAGGTGCTCTAGAGTACAGGTAGTTTCCCCTACACGTCAACAATGCCAATGTTTTGATAATTGAAGATATATTAATATTATTAGTATAATAATAATAATAATAATAAAACAATTTTATTAATTCAAGTCAATATAAATTTGTGATAAAAATTATCTATTTATTATTATTATTATTATTATTAGTTTAATTTAGTCTATATTTTCAGTTTAATATACAAATTTTTGTTATCAAAATTTTTAAATAACAATTTTTAAAAGTTATTTTTTAAAATAATATAATTTTTTTTTAAAAAAAAGTATTAATAATTTTGTTATTTATTATTAATACTTTTTTTTATGTTAAGTTAGATTAGATATTTTGAATTGTATTATTGAGATGCCCTGTTAACCATGTATAATTAGTTTGTAATTTAATAATAATTAAAAAATTTATTATAATAGTTATTAGTAATTTATATATATATATATTATTTCATAATATGATAGAAAAATTATTTAATTATTTGAAAATATTTTTGTAAATTTCAGCTAAAAAATAAATTCAAAATTTATCATACTTTAAATATATTTAGGTTTTTACTAGTATTTATTTTTTGCTAGAAAATCTAAATATTTTTTTTTAAAAATATTTTAGTATTAATTTATTTAAGTAAAAAAAACATTATTGTTAGAAAAATATTATTACTTTTATTAATATTATAACTATTATATTGTATCCTAAAATAGCTACTGTAGTATTATTAGAGTGTAAATATAAACAGTTATAAATAGTTATAAATATTATAATATTGTATCAATAATATTATATACATATAAATCTATTTTCTTTAATATTTATATATAATTTAGTCTAATATATCCTATGCTAATTTAAACTATTATAATTATGATTATAATACTGTATATATTTAAAAACATTAATAAATAGTACCTAAATATTAGATAAATGTACTTAAATAATATTCAAGTTTTTTTTATAACTATAGTTCATAATAGAAAATATATTAATTATTTGTAATTTCTATATACAATAGAAAAACTAATCAAAAGTTATTATATTATAGTTATTAAGTAATTTTCTAAACAATATAAGTTTATTTAACTTATATGTTAAATGTTAAAGTTTTACAATATAGACTAAGATACTGTAATTGCTTTTTTTACATTATTATTTATAAAAATATTATATTAATGATTGAATGGCATGTATAGTACAGTACTGTATAAATTTATTTTTTAGTTATTAATAATTAAACAAAAAATAATATATTATTTCTTTGATTTATATTTCACAAAAATTATTTAATTTCAACATAAGATATATACAGTGTATATAATTAGTTATTTTTACACTAAAACATCAATTTAAGTTTAGTGTATAAGATAAATTTAATTATAATAATTATTGTATAAATATTATTAATTATTGTATAAATATTATTAATTATTATAGAAATAATATTAATAAACTTAATCATAACAAATCAACCATGATTAATTATTATAATAAACATTTTACCGATTTATTGATCAAATGGTTAGACAATCATTACATAATTAATTCACAACGCATTGATGATAAATATTTGATTGAAAATATCAATAGTAATCAAATTTTTATTAGTATTGTATTAAGAATTATCACATTTTTAGATATGTTTCGTACGATTGGCTTATATATAGGCAATGCTTATAATAATAATAATAATAATAATAATAATAATAATAATAATAATAATAATACAAATGATAACAATGACAACTATAACTACAAATGGTTAACAATACAATTATGCGATTATACATATCTGTATGGAAATCAACAATTAATTTTGACATTTATTTTAATAATACAATTTGCAAATATTATTGGATCACTATTATGTTTATGGTATGAATTAATTGATAGACAATATTTTTATCCAGTTATAGATGAAGTAATTAATTTATGTAAATATAAATCTGAATTTAATAATATTAATCTGTTTGAAAAAATTTATGTTACTATCTAATTATAATGACATTTCTACATAAATTTATTTATTGGTTTGTTTTTTATTGTTGATTTGCTGTAATGAATTTGCCCATAATATTGGGCTATTATGATCAGCACCTTAACTATAGTTTACCAAATATTATCATATTTATTATTATATCGTTTATTGATTTATACAATATAATAAACTATTTATATTTAGTACTAATAAATACAATAGTCTATGGCATTATATTAGACGATATGTTTAGTAATATTAGCAAACAATTCAAGTTATTTAGCAAATCATTTGTATATCCGATGAATAATAGATTACTGTCTGTTATTGACGGACACAATGAGCTGACATTACTGGTCAGTCGGTCTAATCGTTTCGTTTCTAAAGCAGTTTTTGTTGTATATATTTTTGGCACAACTTCTACACTATTACTACTCTATCAGACACATCATCGCGAGTCCAGTCAATTATTTAAGTTTATAATGATTTTATTATTTTTATTGATATTGACGTTTAGTTTAATAGTTTGCTATCTGTCCGGAAAAGTGCCGGCAATGGCCCACAAGCCATACGGCCTAATGTTTTCACTGTTAGCTAATCGTAAGCGTCGGCTAACGTTAGGGCAGCGCTTGAAATGTGAGACATTTATCGGACGACTGAGTGGACCCGCAATTGGTTTCTATTGTCTATCGCTATTCCCGATCACTAATTGTGAAATTATTCAAATGATTATGATTTGTGGCGCAAATTATCTATTTATTGTTACATTATTTTAACAAAATTAATATATTTTGCAAATACTATGAATTTTATTTGAATCTGTATATAAATTTTTCAGTTTTCAATTTTTTGTTTGTAATTTTCATTCTAAAATAAATTCAAAATTATAAATATTAGCTAGATGGTTTTTTATTTAGTTTTAATTTTAATTTACAATAACATTATTATTATTATTATAAAAATTTATTATAATTATTTTATAATATAATTTATATTATATATTTATAGTAATTTAAGAAAATTATTATTTATTGAATAATTACTGCTGTATTTTGAGTTTTTATTAAAACTTTATATTTTTATATATTATGTTTTTTTCATTTTAATATTTAAATTATTCTTTTATTATTTGATAATTTTATTAATAAAATTGAATTTTTCAGAAAACTATACTTAATATACTATAAATATTTGTAAATGTTTTAATTTCAATATAATAAAAATAATTAAATAAATATTATTAAAATATTTAATTTTAAAATATTAGATAAATAAAAATGAAATATTATTTTATTATAGCTAAATTTTTTAATGTAATGTTAGTTAGATAGTTAAATTGTTTTTTATTAAATATTTTTTTTTAATTTAAACATTTAATTTAGAGATTGTAAAAATATAATTATAGATTTGCATATATCATATAATTTTATTAAAAATATTATTTATTTTGTTGTTGTATTACACTTAAGAAATTGTTATTTTTAACTTATATATATATATATATATAATATAGTAATATAATTTAATTAAATAATTTAAAAACATTTAATGAGCCAACAGTATAAACAGCCGGTTATATATATAACTGATATATTAAATCACATATTCATATATAATATTTATTTATTTAGTTTTTGTATTTAATTTGTATCCTACAGTATATAACTGTTTATATTTTATATACTGTATATATTGTTAACAATAATTATTTAGCAAAATATATATATATATATATATATATATTTAAATAAACTGTATATTAAACAGTTATGTCCGACAAAATAAAGATAGCCATTATAGGTGCGGGTGCTTCCGGTGCTACCGCTTGTAAAGCCTGTCTGGAAGAGGGTTTCGATGTTGTCGTCTACGAGAGGACAACATATACGGGTGGTCTGTGGCGATACCGGGAGGACGTTGTCGACGGTGTGGCCTCAGTGGCCAAAAGTACTATTATTAACTCGAGTAAAGAGATGTCCGCTTTTTCTGACTTTCCACCGCCGGCTGACTTTCCTAATTATATGCACAATACAAAAATGGTTAGTAATATATATATATATATATATATATATATATATGATAACAAAAATGTTAATAAAAATATAATTATTATTATTATTATTATTTATATCTAATTATAAAATGTTAACAGTTTTTTTTTTTAAATATATATAAATTTTAGTTACAGTTAGTTAAATAAACATTTTTTTTTTTTTAATTTATATATTAATTATATCTAGAAATTATAATAACTTTACTAATAATTAAAAATAACATTATTACAATATACTAAAAAAATTTAAACAACAAACATTTAATTAATTAGATATTTTTATTTATAGCTTAGTTGTATATCTATTTATTTATTAAAACTAATTATTACTAAAAACATTGAGTTATTTCATTATTTATTTATAATTAACAAATACATGTAATTTTATTTTTTTTCAAAAAATTTTGATAAAAATATAATTACTATTATAATAATAATAATAAATATCTAATTATAATTATAATGCATATTAACAGTTGTCAGTTAAATATTTATTTAAATTTTAATTACAGTTAAATAAACTATTTTATTTAAATTTATATTAATATATTATAATTATTATTATATATATATAAAAAAAATTATTATAAATTTTGATTAATTTTTGTAAAAATGTTAATAATTATTTAATATATCAAATATTTATTTATTTATAGATATATACTGTATATATATATATATATATTTAATACTCAATCTATATAATGACATTTGTTAAGCATTACATTGAAAATGTGAAAAAAATTATATTATTTTTTATTTACTCATAATTATATAATATTTAAAAAAATAAAATAAAAAATAAATATTTTAATAAATATTTAGTATTCTTCAAATGTAATGCTTAACCGTATTTTTCTAGTATGTAAAACAAATTTACAGTTATTTAATAATTATTAAATTAAATTAAAAATAATTTAATATTTTGATTATGAAAAAACATATAACAAACAAATTTTTAGGTCAAATATTTTGATTTATACGGCGAAACATTTGGTTACGAAAAATATGTAAAATTTAGACACGAAGTGATCCGATTGGAGCCAAACGGCGACTACGAGAGCACCGGTAGATGGAAGCTAACAGTTCGGGACAACAACATCACAAATGGACAGGTATTCAGTGAAGTGTTTGACGGTGTTATGGTATGTACTGGACATCACGTTCAGCCACTGGTTCCGACATTCAGGGATCAGCATCTGTTTGGCGGTCAGATATTGCACACACATTCATACAGAAAACCCGACGCTTATCATAATAAACGGGTAGTTGTAGTGGGAATCGGCAATTCGGGCGGCGATGCAGCCGTCGAACTGTCCTCAGTAGCCGAACAGGTAATCCCGTGAAAATAGAGGACTACTTTTATATGATATATCGGTTCTCTCTCTCTCTCTCTCTCTCTCTCTCTCTCTCTCTCTCTCTCTCTCTCTCTCTCTCTCTCTCTCTCTCTCTCTCTCTCTTAAAATATTAAACAATATTATTATAGTAGTTGTAATAATACTATAATATTATACAGAACTAAGTTTGAAATATTTAATATATTATAATCAAAATATTTAATATATTATAATCAAAATATTTAATATATTATAATCAAAATATTTAATATATTATAATCAAAATATTTAATATATTATAATTAAAATATTTAATAAAATCAAAATATAATTAATGTGAAAATAATTAGTAAGTAATAATTATTATTTTTTTGATACTGAAATATTAATTATAAAATTATATAATAATTTTTATTTCATCAAACAAACAAAAAAACACATAACTTAATAATTTAATTAAGATATTAATTAAAAAAATAGCAAAAATTAACTATACTAATATTAATTTTTATTTTTTTTTAAAAAAGGTATATCTATCGACCCGTAGAGGCTCATGGATAACCTATAGGGTCGGTCCCAATGGTAAACCATCAGACAGTTGGTTTTTACGCCGATATACCAACTTTTTGATGAATTATATGCCCTATTGGTTGGTTTGTTCAATATATGAATGGTATGCCAATAGCCGTTTTGATCATAAAGACTATCAATTGAAACCCTATCACCGAATACTGTCCCAACATATTATGGTCAACGATTCACTACCTGATCGTATACTGTCGGGCACTGTTACCGTCAAGTGTGATATCGACCGGTTTACCAAAACTGGTGTTATATTTAAAGGTTTTACTTTATATAAAAAAAATAATATTTTTGTATACATACATGTATAACATGTGTTTAAATATACATTATTATTATTTCCCATTAAATTCCCAGTAAATTCCCAGTAAATTCCCAGTAAATTCCCAGTAAATTCCCAGTAAATTCCCAGTAAATTCCCAGTAAATTCCCATTAAATCCCTATTAAAACCCCATTAAATTCCCATTAAATTCCCATTAAATTCCCATTAAATTCCCATTAAATTCCCATTAAATCCCCATTAAATACCCATTAAATACCCATTAAATTCCCATTAAATTCCCATTAAATCCCCATTAAATAACCATTAAATTCCCATTAAATTCCTATTAAATCCCTATTAAATTCCCATTAAATTCCCCAAAAAAAAATTTCCAATAAATTCACAGTAAATTCCCGTTAAATCCATATAAATTCAATTATACTATGTGTTTAAATACAATGTTATTACTATTATTATAATTATTTTTTAGGCGATTCAAGTGAAACCCCGTGCGATGTCGTACTATTGGCCACTGGATATCGGGTGTCTTTCCCGTTCATATCCCCGAAACTGATTCCTATCGACAAAAATCATGTCGAACTCTATAAATATGTTTTCCCGGCCCGACTGTCGCATCCGAAAACACTGGCCTTCATATCGCTGGCTCAGCCAATCGGTGCACTGTTACCGATCGGCGAACTACAGAGTCGATGGTTTGCCCAATTGATGGCCAACAAACAGCTGTTGCCGTCCAGGGATGCGATGTTTACCGATATCGATAAAAAACGCCAATTTATGAAACGATTTTACCGAAGCGATAGACATACCATTCAAGTCGATTGGATTAACTTTATGGACGAATTGGCCGCTGAAGTGGGAGTCCGGCCACAGATCGTGAAGTATTTGTTTACTGATCCCGTACTGTGGCTGACACTGGTTTTTGGACCGTCGGTGCCCTATCAGTACAGACTGGAAGGTATATTACTTTATTTATTTCGGGTTAGACTTAACAATATATATATATAATTAATTATGTGTTTTAATTTTGGTTTTTAATTAGGTCCTCACTCATGGCCCGGTGCTCGCAATGCCATAATGACTGTCCCACAACGTATAGGTGCGCCATTAAAAACCAGACAATCGGTTAACAGTAATCGGAAAACAACTATAACTTATAATACATTAATTCAACAATTAATAGAATTTGCATTTTTCATGATTTTTGTTTATCTAATAATTTTTTTATTATTTTAATATTTATTTTTTTTAAATATAAAAATTATTATTTCTATATACATATATCGTATATTTTATTTTTACAAATTTTGTTAATAATTATTGAAAATGTCACATAATATTATTATAATATATATTATAGTTATATATAGTAAACAAAATATATAAAAATAAATAAATTATATATATATATAAATTAATAATTTAATATTGCATTTATATAACCGGCTGTATATACAGTGATGCTCATTATTAATACTTAAAAATTATTAAATTAAATATAAATTCAATTACTATCTAAACTATAAATAATAATTTCTTAAGTGTAATACAAATAAAAAAAATATTTTTTAAATTTAATAATATATACAAATCTATAAGTATTATTACATTTTCTAAATTAAATGCTTGATTTATTGATTAAATTATTTTTATATATACCTGTATATAAAAATTATGAAATTCAATATATATATAGAATATTAAGATTAGTTTTTTTTTTAAATTTCAATTGTATTAATATACTTATTAAATATTATATTATAAAATAATTTAAATATTATAATGAAAAAACATGATAATTAAAAATCTAAAGTATTTTTACAAAAAACACAAAATACAGCAGTAATTATTCAATAAATAATAATTTTATTAAATTACTATGGTCATATAATATAAATTATATTATAAAATAACTATTAAAATTAAAACTAATTAAAACAATCTAGCTAATATTTATAATTTTGAATTTATATTAGAATTAAAATTACAAAAAAATAATTTGAAAACAAAACATTATATTATTTATATAGTATTTGCAAAATATACTAATTTTGTTAGAATAAGGTAACAATAAATAGATAATTTGAGCCACAAATCATAATCAATTGAATGATTTCCCAATTAGTGATCGGAAATAGCGATAGACAATAGAAACCAATTGCGGGTCCACTCAGTCGTCCGATAAATGTCTCGCATTTCATCCGCTGAACTAACGTTAGCCGATGCCTTCGATTAGCTAACAGTGAAAACATTAGGCCGTATGGCTTGTGGGCCATTGCCGGCACTTTTCCGCACAGATAGACAATCATTAAACCCGACAACAATATCACTAAAAATAGTATATAATTGTTAAAAACTTGAATAATTGACTGGACTGGCGATGATGTGTCTGATATAGTAGTAATAGTGCTCCAGTTGTGCCAAAAATATAGGCAACAAAAACTGCTTTAGAAACGAAACGATTAGCCCGACTGACCAGTAATGTCAGCTCATTGTGTCCGTCAATAATAGACTCTAATCTATTCATTGGATTTACAAATAATTTGCTGAATAACTTGAATTGTTTGTTAATTTTACTAAACATATCGTCTAATATAATGCCACAAACTATTGTATTTATTAGGACTAAATATAAATAGTTTATTAAATTATATAAATCAATCAATGATATAATAATAAATATGATAATATTTGGTAAACTATAGTTAAGGTGCTCATCAAAGTAGCCCAATATTATGGGCAAATTCATTACAGCAAATCCACAATAAAAAAATAAACCAATAAATAAATTTATGTGGAAATGTCATTATAATTAGATAGTAACATAATTTTTCAAATTGATTAATATTATTAAATTTAGATTTATATTTACATAAATTTAATAATTCAACTAATACTTGATAAAAATATTGTCTATCAATTAATTTGTACCATAAACATAATAGTGATCCAATAATATTTGCAAATTGTGTTATTAAAATAAATGTCAAAATTAATTGTTGATTTCCATACAGATATGTATAATCGCATAATTGTATTGTTAACCATTTATAGTTGTCATTGTTATCATTTGAATTATTATTATTATTATTATTATTATTATTATTATTATTATTATTATTATTATTATTATTATTATTATTATTATTATTATTATTATTATTATTATTATTATTATTATTATTATTATTATTATTATTATTATTATTATTATTATTATTATTATTATTATTATTATTATTATTATTATTATTATTATTATTATTATTATTATAATAAGCATTGCCTATATATAAGCCAATCGTACGACACATATCTAAAAATGTGATAATTTTTAAGACAATTTTAATAGCAATTTGTTTTCTGTTGATATTTTCAATCAAATATTTATCATCAATACGTTGGAAATTAATTATGTAGTTATTGTCTAACCATTTGACCAATAAATCGGTAAAATGTTTATTATAATAATTAATCATGATTGATTTGTTATGATTGAGTTATATATAGAAAATAATTAATAATATTTATATAATAATTATTAATATTTATATAATAATTATTAATATTTATATAATAATTAATAATATTTATATAATAATTAATAACAATTCTATAATAATTATATAATATTTAATAATAATTAAATAATAATTAATAATAATTTATAATATTTAAATAATAATTAATAATATTTAAATAATAATTAATAATATTTAAATACTAATTAATAATATATATACAATAATTGTAATTAAAATTATTTATTTACTAAACTTAAATTGATGTTATAATGTAAAAATAACTAATAATATATATATATATATTAGAGATGGGCAAATAGAAAGTTTCTAGAAAATTTCTCAGGAATAAATTTCTATAGAAATTTAACTTTATTGTTATACTATAGGATCCCCATATCTATAGCTATTGTAATAATATCTAAATAATGAGACATACTACTAAAGTAGTACTAATCATATTACATTACACTATACACTACTATACAAAATGCGATACCTATATGTAAAATAATTATAATTATTTAATAATAATCAGTTTTCTAAAATTTTAATAAAATTTTATTATATATATAAGAATTTAAGATAATTAAATAAATTAATTTTTACTTTAATTAATAATAAAAATATTAATATTAATATTTAATTATTACTTGTAAAACCATTGCATTGTTACATAATAACATATATCGAGAAAACAAAATTTCTATGGAGATCCCATAGATAGAAATTTCTTTTAGAAACTTTCTAGAAATTTCTCTATTATTTTATAAATTTCTCTTTTTTGCCAACACTAATATATATACACACTGTATATATTTTATGTTGAAATTAAATAATTTTTATGAAATATATTTTTAAGAAATAATATTTTATTTTTGTTTCAACTATTAATAATTAAAAAGATATTTATACATTACAGTACTATACATGCTATTCAATCATTAATATCATATTTTTATAAATAATATTGAAAAAAAGCAATTACAGTTTCTTAATCTATAGTAAAACATTAACATTTAACATATAAGTTAAATAAACTTATATTGTTTAGAAAATTACTTAATAACTATAAAATAATAACTTTTGATTAGTATTTAAGTTCATTTATCTATATTTAGTTACTAATTATTAATGTTTTTAAATATATACAGTATTATAATATAATAATAATAATAGTTTACATTAGCATAGGATATATTAGACTAAATTATATATAAAGTCTGTGACAGAAGGGTGCGAACTGGTTTTTGCTTAATATCTCTATAACTAATTGATCTAGATCAATAAAAATTTTATGACAAACATGGAATCCTGGAACGTATAACTTAGTATAGTTAGTTTTTATAGATTTCAGCTTATGTAGCTAAGCACCGGTATGTGCCATATCTCTAAAACTATAATAAATAGCTAAATTCTGATAATGTGAATTTAAACTAGGTGAAAATTCATTAGACACGTGTTTCGGTAATTTTTTAAAAAATTAATAAATTTTAAACAAAAAGCAAAAAAATGTAAAATTTGTGATATTTTGATATTATCTAGGAAAAAAGTGTCTAGGTATTTTGTTATGAAATTAATCTATTATTATTTGTTATTTTACAAGGAATAATTATTCTATTTACAATTTTTAATTATCATACTTAGTTTTTGAGATATTAAAGAAAAACATTTTTACCATTATATAATATTTTCTTATAAAATTTTATTAATTATATTTGTTACTAAATTTATATAATGGTAAAAATGTTTTTCTTTAATATCTCAAAAACTAAGTATGATGATAATTAAAAATTGTAAATATCGCATTTCAAGTCGTATAATAATTATTCCTTGTAAAATAACAAATAATAATAGATTAATTTCATAACAAAATACCTAGACACTTTTTTCCTAGATAATATCAAAATATCACAAATTTTACATTTTTTTGCTTTTTGTTTAAAATTTATTAATTTTTTAAAAAATTACCGAAACACGTGTCTAATGAATTTTCACCTAGTTTAAATTCACATTATCAGAATTTAGCTATTTATTATAGTTTTAGAGATATGGCACATACCGGTGCTTAGCTACATAAGCTGAAATCTATAAAAACTAACTATACTAAGTTATACGTTCCAGGATTCCATGTTTGTCATAAAATTTTTATTGATCTAGATCAATTAGTTATAGAGATATTAAGCAAAAACCAGTTCGCACCCTTCTGTCACAGACTTTATATTAATGAAAATAGATTTATATGTATATAATATTATTGATACGATATTATAATATTTATAACTTTTTTTATTTTATATTATATTTTATACTAATTTAACTAATTTAACTAATTTATACTCTAATAATACTACAGTAGTTACAGTATAGGATACAATATAATAGTTAAAATATTAATAAAAGTAATTATATTTTTCTAACAATATTGTTTTTTTTTATTTAAATAAATTAATACTAAAATATTTTTAAAAAAAAATATTTAGATTTTCTAGTAGAAAAATAAATACTAGTAAAAACCTACAAATATCTAAAGTATTAAATAAAGTTTGAATTTATTTTTTTAGCTGAAATTTACAAAAAAATATTTCAAATAATTAAATAATTTTTCTATCATATTATGAAATAATAATTTTAAATTTAATGATTTTTGTGTTGGTGTTGTTTAAAATAAGCTAATAATAAATAGATAATTTGCGGCACACATCAATAGGCCCTGAATTAGCTCCCAATTAGTGATCGGGAATAACGATAGACAATAGAAACCGATTGTCGGTCCACTCAGTCGTCCGATAAATGTCTCACATTTCAAGCGCTGTCCTATAGTTAGCCGATGTCTGCGATTATTAGCTAACAGTGAAAACATTACGGCGTATGGCTTGTGGGCCATTGCCGGTAGTTTTCCGCACAGATAGCCAATCATTAGACCAATTGTCAGTAGTACTAAAAATAGTAAAATTGCTAAATATTTTAATAATTGACTGGACTCGCGATGATGTGTCTGATAGAGTAGTAATAGTGCTCCAGTTGTGCCAAAAACATATAAGACAAACACTATGCTAGAAACGGGACGATTAGCCCGACTGACCAGTAATGTCAGCTCATTGTGTCTGTCAATAACAGACAGTAATTGATTATTCATCGGATATACATATGATTTGCTCAATAATTTCAATTGTTTGTTAATTTTACTAAACATATCATGTAATATAATACCATATATTATTGCAAATAATATTATTATATAAACATAGTTTAATGTATTGAATAAACCAATAAATGTTATGAACATAAATATGATAATATTGATTGAACTATAGTTAAGCTGATGATCAAAGTAGCCCAATATTATGGGCAAATTGATAACAGTATATATTGAATAAAATATGGGCCAATAAATAAATTTATGCGGAAATGTCATAATCATAAAATAGTACGAAAATTTTTCAAATATATTAACATTATTAAATGCTAATTTATATTTACATAAATTGATTAATTCATCTAATAGTCTATAAGTTAATTGATTTTGAATTAATTCATACCATAGATTTAAAAATGATGCAAAATTTATGGTAAACTCAATAATTAATATATACGTCAAAATTAATTGTCGATTTCCATACAGATATGTATAATCGCATAACATGTCTAATAACCATTTGTAATCAATTTCATTGTTATCGTATTGTTTAGTATTATTATTAATATTATTATTATAACTATTATTATTATTATTATTATTATTATTAGCATTGCCTATATATAAACCGATTGTACGAAATATATTTAAAAATGTAATAATTTTGATGACAATACAAATTGTCAATTGTTTACGATTTATATTGGATATCAAATAACTATCATTAATACGTTGCCGACTAAATATGTAATGATTAGCTAACCATTTGACCAGTAAATCGGTAAAATGTTTATTATAATAATTGATCATGGTTGATTTGTTTGTTGTGTATATAATATTGTATGATATTATAAAATAATTAATAATTTTATATGTATACTGTATTATAATAATTAAATTTATTTGTAATCTATATTAGGAATGATATTATATTTTTTTATATAATTATTATTTATTCATTAAACAACATATTAAAATTAAATTAGTCTTTATATTATATATTATATTATATATATATATATTGTATTTTTGTCTAATTAATTATCAATGTATTTATTGAGTACACGACAATCTATCATTAATATTATAATATATTAATAATATTCATAAAAAACATTTAACATTTAACTAACATTGCACTTAAATATAGATAATTATATAAATAAATAATAAAATAAAATAAAATTTCTACAATAATTATTATTAATTATACAGTATTAATGAAAAATAATACCATAATTATTGGTGCTTTTCTTATAGAAATATAATTAATATTTTATTATTGCTTCATTAAATATAATTAAATGTAATTGTTTTATTATAATAAATTTATTATATATAATTAGCATATAGCATATTAGAAAAAAATTTATATATTGATTTTATATATTGATCAAATATTAAAATATAATTTTTATTTAAATATGCTATTCAAGTTTTAATGAAATTATTATAATTATAATTATTATTAAATTACAAATAAACTTAAATAAATTTCTCTGAGAATGTTTCTAGAAAATTTCTAAAATTATTTATTATATATATATATATTAATATAATATAGTAAATAAATTACAAAATCATAAATTTTAAAAATTATATTTTAAAAAGTTATTTACAAATTTATTAATATATTATTAAATTAAATTAATTAATATTATTATTATTATTTTATTAAAAGTTAAATGTAAAAATTTAAAACTTACAATACAAAAATTAGTTGTATGCATTTCAATTAGAGATGGGCAAATAGAAAGTTTCTAATAAATTTCCTTGAGAAAGTTTCTAGAAACTTTCTCATGAATAAATTTCTATAGAAATTTAACTTTAATGTTATTCTATGGGATCCCCATATCTATAGTTATTGTAATACCAGTATTTTAATAACATATAATATCATACAGTATAGTATAGTACTATACAAAATGGGATACCTTTACCATAATCAGTTTTGTAAAATTTTATTTATTTTATTATATAAATCATAGTTTAATATAGTTTAATTAATTAATTTTTTATTTTAATTAATAATTAAAATAATAATAATAATATTTAATGAATTGTATATGATAGCAAATATCGAGATAACAAAATTAACCATGGGGATCCCATAGATAGAAATTTCTTTTAGAAACTTTCTAGAAATTTCTCTATTATTTTATAAATTTCTCTTTTTTGCCAACACTAATTTCAATACAGTTAAATCTATATAATTATTAAATATTATTTAATAATGATTTTTTTTTGTTAAAATAAATTAACAATAATTAGATAATTTGCGCCACAAATTAATAGGACTTGAATTATCTCCCAATTAGTGATCGGGAATAGCGATAGACAATAGAAACCAATTGTCGGTCCACTCAGTCTACCGATAAATATCTCACATTTCAAGCGCTGTCGTATAGTTAGCCGATGCCTGCGATTAGCTAACAGTGAAAATATTTCCCAATTGTGTTATTATAATGGATGTCAAAATTAATTGTTGATTTCCATACAGATATGTATAATCGCATAACACTATTGTTAACCAATGATTGTCTAACCATTGGACCAATAAATCGGTAAAATGTTTATTATAGTAATTTTTCATAATTATTTTGTTATGAATGATGAAGAATATATAGAAAATAATTATTATAATTAAATTTATAGCTAACTTTGATTTATCATTGATATCATAAATTTATATATCATTAATATATATCATTAATTCTTATGTATATATATATATATATATATTTTTTTATTATTGTTTAATTAATTTATAATGTATTTTAAAAATACATGCCATTCAATCATTAATATCGTATTTTTTGTATAAATAATATAAATAAAAAAAACAATTATTTTAGTTAGTCTATAGATTATAGTACAACTTTAACATTTAGCATAATATAAGTTAAATATACTTATATTGTTTGGAAAATTACTTAATTACTATAATATACATTTACTATTGATTAGTTTTTTTTGTATATAGAAATACAAAATAATTATTATATAAATATTTTCAATTATTAAATATAGTGAAAATATAACTTGAATTTAGATTTAATATATATATATATATATATATATATATATATCTCATATTTGAATCAAAAAACATATTTATATATCATTAATATATCATATTTTTGAAATTAATTAATTCTTATGAAATCTATTTAAGAAATAATATATTTATATTATTGTTTAATTAATTAACAATACATTTATATTATATTATAACAATACATGCCATTCAATCATTAATATCATATTTTTTTATAAATTATATTGAAAAAACAATTGTCTTAATATCTTGAATATATAACATATTTTATATTATAATTAATTGCACCTAAAATGTTTAATTTTATCTTTTAGTTTATATATACATATACATAAATATGACCAATTTACAATTAAAATAAAAATTTAATATATAAAGTTTTTAGATATAATACTATAGTAGCTATTATAGGATACTATAATATTAATATAAATAATTTTTCTAACATTTTCAATAAATTAAAACTAAAATATTTAAAAAAAATATTTAGATTGTTTAGCAAAAAAAATAAATATCAAAAGTAGAATAAAATTTTAAAATTTATTCTTTTAACTAAAATTACAAATTATTTCAAACACTTTTCTATCATATTTTTTAAATAATTATTTTAAATAAAATGATTTTTTTGTTTGTTTAAAATAAGGTAACAATAAATAGATAATTTGCGCCACAAATCAATAGGATTTGAAATATCTCCCAATTAGTGATCGGGAATAGCGATAGACAATAGAAACCAATTGTCGGTCCACTCAGTCTACCGATAAATATCTCACATTTCAAGCGCTGTCGTATAGTTAGCCGATGCCTGCGATGATTAGCTAACACTGAAAACATTAGGCCGTATGGCTTGTGGGCCATTGCCGGTAGTTTTCCGCACAAATAGAGAACTAATAAACTGATCGTCAGTAACACTAAAAATAATAAAATTGTTAAATATTTTAATAATTGACTGGACTCGCGATGATGTGTCTGATAGAGTAGTAATAGTGCGGCAGTTGTCCCGAAAACATATAATACAAATACTATTATAGAAACGGGACGATTAGCCCGACTGACCAGTAATGACAGCTCATTGTGTCCGTCAATAACAGACAGTAATTGATTATTCCTGGGATTTACAAATGATTTCCTGAATAATTTGAATTGTCTATTAATTTTACTAAACATATCATCTAATATAATACCATATATTATTGAACATAATATTATTATATAGACATAGTTTAATGTATTGAATAAATCAATAAACGTTATGAACATAAATATTATAATATTGATTAAATTATAGTTAAGCTGATTACCAAAGTAGCCCAATATTATGGGCAAATTGATAACAATATATATTGTAGAAAATATCGGCCAATAAATAAATTTTTGCGGAAATGTTAGAATTAATAAATAGTATAAAAATTTTTCAAATAGATTAACATTATTTAAGTCTAATTTATATTTCAATAAATTTAAAAATTCATCTAATATTGTATAAAAATATTGACAATTAATTAGTTCAAACCATAGATTGAAAAATGATCCTAAATTTATAGATAATTCAATCATTAAAATAAATGTCAAAAATAATTGTTGATTTCCGTATAGATATGTATAATCGCATAACTCGATTGTTAACCATTTGTAGTCATTTTCATTGCTATCAAATTGTTTATTAATAGTATTATTATTGATAATAATATTATTATTATTATTATAAGCATTGCCTACATATAAACCGATTGTACGAAATATATTTAAAAATGTAATAATTTTAATGACAATAAATACTGTTAATTGTTTACGATTTATATTGGATATCAAATATCTATCATTAATACGCTGACGATTAGTTATGTAACGATTAGCTAACCATTGGACCAGTTTATCAATAAAATGTTTATTATAATAATTGATCATGGTGATTTGTTTTGTATTTATGACAGTAGAAAATAATTAATAATATATATATATATAATTATTATTATAATTAAATTGAAATTGTATTGATATTATATTATTTTTATAATTAATATTATTAAATAAACAATATATTAAAATAAAATAAATCTCATTAGATATATATATATATATATTTATATTATATTTTATTTTTGTCTAATTAATTATTAATGCATTTATATACAGTACACGACAATCTATCATTAATATTATATTATATTAATAATATTCAAAAAAAAACAATTAAGATTTAAGATCTAAAAAAACAATGCATTTAAATATAGATAATTATATAAATAATAAAATAAAATTTCCACAATAATTATTAATTAATTATACAGTATTTAATGAATAATAATAATATTAATTAAATTTATTAGTGTTTTTCGTATAAAAATAATTAATATTTTAGTTTTTGCTTTATTAATTATAGTTAAATTTAATTGTTTTATTATTAAACATTTATAATAAAAAATTAGCATTTAGACTATATATTACAAAAAAATTATAAATTGATATTTAAGCTATAATAATATTATGTATAGTTTTTAAATATAGAGTATAAGAGTCTAAATATTAAACTAAAGTTTTTAATTTAAATATGATATTCTAGTTTTAATAAAATTATTATTATTATTATTAATATTATTAAATTAAAAATAAACTTGAATAAATTTCTCTGAAAATGTTTCTAGAAAATTTCAAAACTTATTTATAATATATATATATATATATATTAATATAGTATATAAATTAAAAAATCATAAATTTAAATTTTATATTTTTAAAAAAGCTATTTACAAATTTATTAAAATATTATTATTTTATTAAAAATTTAAATGTAAAAATTTAAAACTTACAAAAAAAAACAAAAAATTGTTGTATACATTTCAATACAGTTACATCTATATAATTATTTAATATTAATTATATATTTTTTAATAATGATTTTATTTTCTCCTAAAATAAATTAACAACAAATAGATAATTTGCGCCACAAATCAATAGGACTTGAAATATCTCCCAATTAGTGATCGGAAATAGCGACAGACAATAGAAACCAATTGTCGGTCCACTCAGTCTACCGATAAATATCTCACATTTCAAGCGCTGTCGTATAGTTAGCCGATGCCTGCGATTAGCTAACAGTGAAAACATTAGGCCGTATGGCTTGTGGGCCATTGACGGTAGTTTTCCGCACAAATAGCCAATCATTAAACCCAACGGCAATAGTACTGAAAATAATAAAATCGTTAAAATCATTAATAATTGACTGGACTCGGGATGATGTGTCTGATATAGTAGTAATAGTGCGCCAGTTGTGCCAAAAATATAGGCAACGAAAACTGCTTTAGAAACGAAACGATTAGCCCGACTGACCAGTAATGTCAGGTCATTGTGTCCGTCAATAATAGCCAGTAATTTATTAGTTATTGGATATACATATGATTTGTTCAAAAACTTGAATTGATTGTTAATTTTACTAAACATATCGTCTAAAATAATGCCATAGATTATTGAACACAATAGTATTATATAGACATAGTTTAATACATTGAATATATCAATAGATGATATAAACATAAATATTAGAATATTGATTGAACTATAGTTAAGCTGATGATCAAAGTAGCCCAATATTAATGGGCAAATTTAACACCAATTACACAATAAAAGCTAAACCAATAAATAAATTTATGCGGAAATGTAATAATAATTAGACTGATATGAAAATTTTTCAAATAGATCAACATTATTGAATTCAGATTTATATTTCAATAAATTTAATAATTCATGTATTAGTGAATAAATATATTGTCTATCAATTAATTCGTACCATAGATTTAATAGTGATCCGAAAATATTTCCAAATTGTAATATTAATATAAATGTCAAAATTAATTGTTGTTGATTTCCATACAGATATGTAAAATCGCATAACTCGGTTGTCAACCATTTGTAGTGATTATTGTCATTGTTATCAAACAGATTATAATCATAATAAACATAATTATTATTATTATTAGCGTTGCCTATATATAAGCCAATCATACGACACATTTGTAAAAATGAGATAATTTTTAAGACAATTTTGATAGCAATTTGTTTTCTATTGATATTTTCAATTAAATATTTATCATCAATGCGTTGGCAATTAATTATGTAATGCTTGTCTAACCATTGGACCAATAAATCGATAAAATATTTATTATAATAATTTGTCATGGTTGATTTTGTTTATGAATGATTAAGTAATATATCTAGAAAATAATTATTATAATTAAATTTTAGATAAACTGAAATTAGATTTAAATTATAGTGTATAAATATATCATTAAATTATATATTATAAATAAATTATTAATATATATATAATTTTGAAATTAATTAATTCTTATGAAATATATATTTAAGAAATAAAAATTCATTATTGTTTAATTAATTAACAATACATTTATACTGTACTGTAATGCCATTCAATCATTTAAATGATATTTTTATATAAATAATATTGGGAAAAAAAACAATTATCTTATAGTCTATAGAAAAACTTTTAACATATAAGTTAAATATACTTATATTGTTTGGAAAATTACTTAATTACTTTAATATAATTAATATTAATTAGTTTTTTTCCCCTAAATAAATAAAAATAATTAATGTATTTTTTTCCATTATTTAAATATATTTAAATAAAAACATGAATTTTATTAAGTACATTTATCTATAAAGATAATTAATTAGAATTATATATATATATACAGTATTGGGACCCAATTTCTCAGATAATTTAGTTTTTATAAACACCTTCAAATGTCAAAATTAATTAATTAATCATAATTAAAATTATTTTAAATTAAATATTTCATAATAAATATATCATCCATTGTTTATAATATCTATCATTAATTTTTTTTATAAATATTTTTATAAATAATATGAAATTCAATTATC
Source organism: Oppia nitens (assembly GCF_028296485.1). NCBI lineage: Eukaryota > Metazoa > Arthropoda > Arachnida > Sarcoptiformes > Oppiidae > Oppia > Oppia nitens. Next base: position 1,035,754 of record NW_026533191.1, read on the forward strand.
ATAGTCTATGTACAACTTAAACATTTAATTAATAGTGCATTTAAAATATAATTAGTAATATAAATAAATAATAAAAAGAAAATAACATAATTCTATAATAATTATTGTTGAAAAAAAATAATTTATTAGTGTATAATTTACTATCTGTTATAATATTATAATTAGTAAATTAATTATTATTATTATTTTAATTAAAATTAATTAAAACAATCAATATGTTTCATTTGAAATATTTGAAATTATAATTAAATTTTAGTTCAATTGAATTAATGTATTTATTATTGTTAATGTAGTGAGGCTATAAATTAGATAAAAACATTAATTAATATTTTTATAAAAATAATAATAATAATATAGAGAAAATAATTAATAACATTATTGACATTATTAATAATAATTGTTCAAAAAAAAACTTTTAAAAGTAGTATAATTATATAAATATCTTATTTTGTTTTATTAAATTTAGTTAAATTAAAAATTCAATAGAATTGGATTAGAAAAAATTAAAACATTGTATTAGATATTTAAATAGTATTTATTATATGTTTAGTAAAATATTTAAATTACAAATAATTTTTTTTAATAAACTAAATATATTAATTATTTAATCAATTGTTTTGTCTAAACTTATTGACCAGTAATTATTGATTGTGAACCCCCTCTCTATGACTTTTAATTATTGGGAGGGGTAGGGGTAGGAAGTAAAGTGTTTTCACACACACATACACACACACACACACACGGAAACCCTTAATTTTAAATAATAATATTAGAAAACAATATAATAACAGATACATATAAAATAAAATTATGATTTATATCGAAAAAAAATTTTAAAGCAATATTTTTTTCTATACATTATTTGCAACAACAAAAAAAAAATAATGATTTTCATGATTAAAATAAAGTAACAATAAATAGATAATTTGCGCCACAAATCATAATCATTTGAATGATTTCCCAATTAGTTATCGGAAATAGCGATAGACAATAGAAACCAATTGTCGGTCCACTCAGTCGTCCGATAAATGTCTCACATTTCAAGCGCTGTCCTATAGTTAGCCGATGCCTGCGATTAGCTAACAGTGAAAACATTAGGGCGTATGGCTTGTGGGCCATTGCCGGCACTTTTCCGCACAAATAGCCAATCATTAAATACAACGACAATAGTACTAAAAATAGTATAATCGATAAAATCTTAAATAATTGTCTGGACTCGGGATGATGTGTCTGATAGAGTACTAATAATAAGATAGTTGTCCCTAAAAAATATAAGACAAACACTATTTTAGAAACGGGACGATTAACCCGACTGACCAGTAATGACAGTTCATTGTGTCCGTCAATAATAGACAGTAATTTATTATTCATCGGATATACAAATGATTTGCTCAATAACTTTAATTGTTTATTAATTTTGCTAAACATATCATCTAATATAATACCATAGATTATTGAACATAATATTATTATATAAACATAGTTTAATGTATTGAATAAATCAATAAACGATATAAACATAATTAGGATAATATTCATTAAACTATAGTTAAGCTGATCATCAAAGTAGCCAAATATTATTGGCAAAGTGAAAACTATATATATTGTTGAAAATATCGTCCAATAAATAAATTTATGCGGAAATGTCATTATCATAAAATAGTACAAAAATTTTTCAAATAAATTAATATTATTAAATTTAGATTTATATTTCAATAAATTAATTAATTCATCTAATTGTGGATAAAAAAAACTGTCTATTAATTAGTTCGATCCATAAATTAACAATTGATCCGAAAATATTTACAAATTGTGTTATTAAAATAAATGTCAAAATTAATTGTTGATTTCCATACAGATATGTATAATCGCATAACTCTATTGTTAACCATTTGTAGTGATTGTTATCATTATTATTATTATTATTATTATTAAAAGCATTGCCTATATATATAAGCCAATCGTACGTAACATATGAATAAATGAGATAATTTTTAAGACAATTTTAATTGCCATTTGTTTTCTATTGATATTTTCTATGAAATATTTATCATCAATGCGTTGGCAATTAATTATGTAACGCTTGTCTATCCATTTGACCAATAAATGGGTAAAATGTATATTATAATAATTTTTCATTATTATTTATTTATTTATCATTAGATGAATAATGTATATAGAAAATAATTATTATAACTAAATTTATCGATAACCTGAACATCAAATTTAAATCATAAAATATAATAAATATATTATTAATTTATAAATCATTAATATATATATATATAACATATTTTGATAATTAATTAATTCTTACGATATATATATATATATATATATTTAGGAAATAATATTTTATTTTTTGTTTAATTTAATTAACAATACATACATATACTGTACTATTGGGTGCAATACATGCCATTCAATCATTAATATTATATTTTTTTTTGTCATAAAATGTATATTATAATAATTATTCATGATGGTCATTTTCTTATGAATAATATATAACGAAAAATAATAATTATAATTAAATTTATCGATAACCTGAACATCAGATATAAATTATTGTATATATAAATATATCATTAATTTATATATTATTAATATATTAAATACATTAATTGTACAGTACAGTAGTATAGATGTATTGATAATTAATTAAACAAAAAATTAAAATAATATTATTTCTTAAATATTTATTTCATAAGAATTAATTAATCTAAACATATGATATATATATTTATAAAATAATAGAGAAATTTCTAGAAAGTTTCTAAAAAAAACTTCTATCTATGTGAACCCAATTGTTAATTTTTTTCGATATATGTTATCATGTAACAATACATACGTTTTTTACAAGTAATAATTAAATATTAAATAGTATTAATATAAGTTAATTATTAATTAAAGTAAAAATTAGTTTTATTTAATTATCTTAAATTCTTATATATATATATATACTGTAATAAAATGATTATTAAAATTTTTACAAAACTGATTATTAGTAAATAATTATAATTATTTTATATATGTATAAATATCCAATTTAAGTATAGTAGATATGATGATCCCATAGTATAACAATTAAAGTTAAATTTTTTTTTCATATATAAATATTTATTCATATGAAAAATTTTCTAGAAACTTATTATTTCATTAAAACTTGATTAACATATTTTTTTTTGAAAAAACTAAATAAAACTATTAGATTGTAATAATGAATAAAATCTTTATAAATATTTCATAAATAATATAATATAAAATCAATTTATATATATATATATATTCTAATATATAGTCTATATGCTAATTATTCAAACAAAAATAAAATATATTAATTACTTAAGTAATTTTCCATTAATATTCTATAATTAATAATAATTATTATTGTGGAAATTTTATTTTATTATTTATATATAATAATTATCTATAATTAAATGTTAAATGTTTTTGTATATTATTAATATATTGTAATATTAGTTATAGATTACAGTCGAGTACAGTATAAATACATTGATTATTAATTAGTCAAAAATAAAGTCTAATGTTTTAAGACTCTATCATTTACAGTATATTGTATTTTATTAATAATGATACTAATAATAAACATTTATAATTTTGTATAATTTAAATTATATATATATATATATATATTGTTTATACTATAATCAAATTAAATAATTAATAATAGATATATTAAATGTATGAAATTTTTATAAAAAATATTGAAAATAAAGTTAATTATGAATAATTTGAAATGAAACTTACTAGTATACTTGAAAATAAATGTTTAATAAATTTTTATAAATATTTATAAATATATATTATAATTATTATACTATATAATTTATATAGATATTTTTTATATTGTAATTTTTATCTAACTTTAATAATAAATAATATTATACATATATAATATAATGTAACTAAAGAATCTTGATATTTTATGTAATTTATGTAACATATCATTAATATAATAATAATAATAATAATAATATTTTTTTTGTGTGTTAGAGCACAGGTTTACTGTTTTATATAAAACTTTATTTTTTAATATTGTAATAATAAATATTATTAGTTTTAAGAAATTATGTTGTTGTGAATATTTTGTTTTTTTTATAGAAAATTTATCTGAAAATTTATTAGGAATTTACTCAAATTTGGTACAAAAAAAATTGTCGCTTAAAAATGCAAAAAAAAATTGTTCAATTAAAACTTGAATAAATTGAAAACTATATTGAAACTAGTATATAAATAATGTAATATTGAATCAATATGTTTTTTTTCTAATATATTTTCATTAAAAAATAATAATAATAATAATAATCAATTTTTACTATTTAACTAATTTTTATACACAATTTCCAAACAAATACAGTATAATTGACAATAATTATTATAAAAATATTTTAATAATTTATTTAGCAATAAATCATTATCTATATTCAAATGCATTTTTACTAGTTATAATTAAACTTATAAATAGCAAATAATAATAATAATTGTTTTTCAATATTATTTATTAAAAAAATATGATATTAATGATTGAATGGCATGTATAGTAAAATAATAAAATATAAATGTATTGTTAATTAAATTAAACAATAAATATTTTCAGAATTCAATTCAATCAGAATTTTCAAATATATCAGATTTTTTAAAAAAAATAAATTATTATAAAAATGTTATTAAATTATATAATAATATATTTAAATGTATGCTTAAATTTTAATTATTTAAAGTTGCACATATACTAAGATAATTGTTTTTCAATATTATTTATTAAAAAAAAATATGATATTAATTATTGAATTTCATGTATACATTGTATAGTACAATAGTACAGTATAAATGTATTGTTAATTAATTAAACAAAAAATAAAATATTATTTCTTAAATATATATTTCATAAGAAATAATAAATATAATAATATGATATATTAATGATATAAAAAATAATATTAATTATTAGTAATTATGCATAGTTTCCAAACAAATACAGTATAATTGACAATAATTATTATAAAAATATTTTAATTATTTATTTAGCAATAAATCATTATCTATATTCAAATGCATTTTTACTAGTTATGTTAAACTTATAAATAGCAAAAAATAATAATTTATTAAAAAAATATGATATTAATGATTGAATGGCATGTATAGTAAAATAATAAAATATAAATGTATTGTTAATTGAATTAAACAATAAATAAAATATTATATCTTAAATATATATTTCATAAAAATTAATTAGTATATAAAATTATGATATGTTAATGATATAAAAAATTATGATATGTTAATAATATAAAAAATTACTGATATATTTATATTTTATGATTTAAATTTGATATTCAGGTTATCAAAAAATTATTTACTATATATTATTCATAAAAAATGACTATGACAAATTATAAATATATTGTTAATTAATTAAACAAAATTAATAAAATATTATATCTTAAATATATATATATATATTTCATAAGAATTAATTAGTATATAAAATATGATATATTAATGATATAAAAAAATTAATGATATATTTATATTTTATGATTTAAATTTGATGTTCAGAGGTTATCAAAAAATTTAATTATAATAATTATTTTCTATATATATATTTTATTATATACATATTATTCATCACTCATAAACAAAATGACCATGACAAATTATTATAATATACATTTTACCGATTTATTGGTCCAATGGTTTGACAATAATTACATATTTAATTGCCAACGCATTGATGATAAATATTTAATTGAAAATATCAATAGACAAAAAATTGCTATTAAAATTGTCTTAAAAATTATCTCATTCATAGATATGTTGCGTACAATTGGCTTATATATAGGCAATGCTTATAATAATGATAACAATCAATACAAATGGTTGTCAATCCAGTTATGCGATAATACCTATATATACGGAAACCAACATTTATTTTTGACATTTATATTAATCGTACAATTTTCAAATATTTTGGCATCAATTTCCAATCTATGGTACGAATTAATTGATAGACAATTTATATTTTCACTATTAGATGAATTAATAAATTTATTGAAATATAAATCTAAATTAAATAATATTAATTTATTTGAAAAATTTTGCTACTATCTAATGATTATGATATTTGCAAATAAATTTATTTATTGGTCAATATTTTATTCAGTATATACGGTAATAATTATACCAATAATATTGGGCTACTTTGATCTACAGCTTAACTATAGTTTATTAAATATAATCATAATTATGTTTATGTTGTTTATTGATTTATTCAATATATTAAACTATCTCTATATAATGTTATTCAATACAATAATCTATGGTATTATTTTAGATGATATGTTTAGTAAAATTAATAAACAATTTAAATTATTAAGCAAATCATTTGTATATCCTATGAATAATAAATTACTGTCTATTATTGACGGACACAATGAGCTGTCATTACTGGTCAGTCGGGCTAATCGTCCCGTTTCTAAAATAGTGTTTGTCTTTTATTTTATTGGCACAACTATCCTACTATTACTACTCTATCAGACACATCATCGCGAGTCCAGTCAATTATTAAAGATTTCAATGATTTTACTATTTTTATTGATATTGGCGTTGGCTTTAATGGTCTGCTATTTGTCTGGAAAAGTGCCGGCAATGGCCCACAAGCCATACGGCCTAATGTTTTCACTGTTAGCTAATCGCAGACATCGGCTAACTATAGGACAGCGCTTGAAATGTGAGACATTTATCGGTCGACTGAGTGGACCGACAATTGGTTTCTATTGTCTGTCGCTATTTCCGATCACTAATTGGGAAATCTCTCAACTGATTATGATTTGTGGCGCAAATTATCTATTTATTGTTAATTTATTTTAATCATAAAAATCATTAATTTTTTTTAAATATATAAATCAAAATCTTATTATAAAATTTATAAATGTTTATATCTGTTATTATATTTTCTAATATTATTATTTTAAAATTAAGGGTTTCCGTGTGTTTGAAAGCACTTTACTTCCCATCCCCCACCCATCCCAATAATTCAATGTCATAGAGAGGGGGTTCACAATCAATAATTAATGGTCAATAAGTTTAGACAAAACAATTGCTTAAATAATTAATATATTTAGTTTATTAAAAAAAATTATTTGTAATTTAAATATTTACTAAACATATAATAAATACTATTTAAATATCTAATACTATGTTTTAATTATTATAATCCAATTTAAGTGAATTTTAATTTAACTAAATTTAATAAAACAAAATAAGATATTTATATAATTATACTACTTTTAAAAGTATTATTTTTTGAACAATAATTATTAAATAAATGTTATTAATTATTTTTTCTATATTTTATTATTATAATAATAAAAATATTAATTAATGTTTTTATATAATTTATAGTCCTATTATATTAACTATAATAAATACGTTAATTCAATTAAACATTAATTTAATTATAATTAATATATTTAAAAAAATATTGATTGTTTTGATTTCTTTAGAAAAAATAATAATAATAATAATAAATTTAGTAATTATAATATAATAACAGATAGTAAATTATAAAGTAATAAATTATTTATTTTCAACAATAATTATTATAGAATTATCTTATTATTATTATTAATTTTTTTTTAACTTTTTTTTTTAATTTTTAAGTGTTTTTTCAAAGCAATAAATATTTGTTATTATATTTTCAAAAATTTTTAGTTTTAATTAAAATTATTTATAATAATAATGTTTAATACTATATAAGAATCAGTTTTTACTTAAATGTTAAACTTATAAATAGACGAAATATTTATAGTTAACTTATTTTATTTTATTTTTTTTTTGAAAAATTTATTTATATTTTGGAAATAATACTAATAATATTATTATTATTATTAATTTTAATTAGTCCAGTAATAGAGGATAAATATTAAATGACTTAATTATTATTATATATTTTTTTAAACTAATCAAAACTAATTGAATTAACTGTTGAATTAATATTTTTGTAATTACAAAATTTATTTAAATACAATGTTTTTTGTTTTTAATAGTTTAAATATAATCTATGATAAATGTTTATCTAATTTATAGAATGTAATTGAAATAATATTATTATATTCATTAATTAATTGTTTTTAATATATATATATATATATAAAATAAAACTAATCAATATATAAATTATTATTATTTTATATTTAAATTAAATTAAAACTTGAATAAATTAAAAAACTATATGAAACTAGTATATAAATATTATAATATTTCATCAATATGTTTTTTCTGAAATATTTTAAAATAAATTAATAATAAATATCTTAATTCAATTTCAATTTAACTATAATCCTATTATTTTATATAGAAAAATCAAATTAATAATTATACAATTTTCAAACAAATACAGTATAATTAATAATAATTATTGTAGAAATATAATAATTATTTATTTAGCAATATATCATAATCTATTTTTTTAAAATGCATTTTTACATAAATGTTAAACTACTTATAAATAGCAGAAAACTAATTGTTTTTTATATTATTTATAACAAATAAATTATGAAATTAATGATTGAATGGCATGTATAGAGTATTTTTATAATTATTATTTTAGTTTTATTTTTTATTAAGATAAAAAAACATAATATTTATAAAACTAAATAATAAAATTAATATTTTTATATAATATTTTAATTGAATCCCTAACTAACACACACTTTATAATAAAGTTTAAAAAATATCAGATTTTTAAAAAAATAAATTATTATAAAACTGTTATTAAATTATATAATAATATATTTAAATGCATTAAAACTTAAATTTTAATTATTTAAAGTTGCACATATACTAAGATAATTGTTTTTATATTATTCATATGAAATATTATATTTATGTTAAAATGTTATATATTATACATTACAGACTGTAATTTACAGTATACTGTAAATGTATTATTAATTAATTAATTAAAAATAAAATATTGTTTCTTAAAAATATCTTTAATAAGAATTATTTAATACATATATTTGATATACAAATATATAAATGCTATTTAAATATAAAATCTATATCTTTTTCATTTAAATATATAGTCTATTTTATCATATATTAGTAATTAATTTTTATTTAACAATATATAATAAAGCAACAAAAAAAAATATTTATGTAAGTGTTCAGCAATAATTAGTATATGTAGAAATGTTATTTTATTATTAATTTATTTTTAAAATCTATTAATAAGTAGATTTTTACTTAAATTTTTAATTAAGATAATTGAATTTCATATTAATTATAAAATAAAAAATTAATGATAGATTAAAGCATTAATGATAAATATTTGATTGAAAATATCAATAGAAAACAAATTGCTATTAAAATTGTCTTAAAAATTATCTGTCGGTCTGTCTGCCTGTCCCACGAGGACATAGGTTCGAATCCACTATCCGCTACAAATTTTTTTTTAATTTTTTTTCTTATTTAAGTTTATTTTTTAGGAAATTGAAGAAAATGGTGTCCAAAAATTAATTAAAAAAAATTTGAATTTTTTTTTGAATTTTTTTGAATATTGATTTTTTATTTTTTTCGTTTTTAAGTTTATTTTTTAGGAAAATAGTAGTTTATTTTGTAATACTTAATCATTTGATACCCCACATGACTATAGTTGTTTATTTTGTCATACTGAATCGTTTGATACCCTACATAACTATAGTTGATTTTATTTTATCATACTGAATTTAATTTTTATTTATGATTAGGAATTCGTGTGGAAATGCTTTCTAGCATTCTCAACTGGTTATATATTAATATTAATATTTTATAATATCTATGCAATTTCTAAACAAACACAGTATAATTGACAATAAAATTTTTTATAGAAATATTTTTATTATATATTTAGCAATAAATCATTATCTATATTCAAATGCATTTCTACTTATTAAATGTTAAACTTATAAATAGCAACAAAATAATTGTTTTTCAATATTATTTATTATTGAATTAGATATTAATGATTGAATGGCATGTATAGTGATAATAATAAAGTATAAATATATTGTTAATTAATTAAACAAAATTAATAAAATATTATATCTTAAATATATATATATATATATTTCATAAGAATTAATTAGTATATAAAATATGATATATTAATGATATAAAAAAATTAATGATATATTTATATTTTATGATTTAAATTTGATGTTCAGAGGTTATCTAAAAATTTAATTATAATAATTATTTTCTATATATATATATTTTATTATATACATATTATTCATCACTCATAAACAAAATGACCATGACAAATTATTATAATATACATTTTACCGATTTATTGGTCCAATGGTTTGACAATAATTACATATTTAATTGCCAACGCATTGATGATAAATATTTAATTGAAAATATCAATAGACAAAAAATTGCTATTAAAATTGTCTTAAAAATTATCTCATTCATAGATATGTTACGTACAATTGGCTTATATATAGGCACTGCTTATGCTAATAATGATAACAATAATCACTACCAATGGTTGTCAATCCAGTTATGCGATAATACCTATCTATACGGTAATCAACAATTATTTTTGATATTTGTTTTAATCGTACAATTTTCAAATATTTTGGGATCAATTTCCAATCTATGGTATGAATTAATTGATAGACAATTTCTATTTAGACTATTAGATGATTTTCTAAATTTATTGAAATATAAATCTAAATTTAATAATTTAAATCATTTTGAAAAATTTTCTTACTATCTTATGATTATAACATTTCCGCATAAATTTATCTATTGGTCAATATTTTTAACAGTATATACGGTAATAATTATACCAATAATATTGGGCTACTTTGATCTACAGCTTAACTATAGTTTAATCAATATTATCATAATTATGTTTATCTTGTTTATTGATTTATACAATATATTAAACTATGTTTATATAGTACTGTTATGTTCAATAATTTATGGCATTATATTAGACGATATGTTTAGTAATATTGACAAACAATTCAAGTTATTCAACAAATCATTTGTATATCCGATGAATAATAAATTACTGTCTATTATTGACGGACACACTGACCTGTCATTACTGGTCAGTCGGGCTAATCGTCCCGTTTCTAAAGTAGTTTTTGCATTTTATTTTTTCGGGACAACTATCCTACTATTAGTACTCTATCAGACACATCATCCCGAGTCCAGTCAATTATTAAAGATTTCAATGATTTTATTATTTTTATCTCTATTGGCGTTGAGTTTAATGATTAGCTATTTGTGCGGAAAACTATCGGCAATGGCCCACAAGCCATACGCCGTAATGTTTTCACTGTTAGCTAATCATCGCAGGCATCGGCTAACTATAGGACAGCGCTTGAAATGCGAGACATTTATCGGACGACTGAGTGGACCGACAATTGGTTTCTATTGTTTATCGCTATTTCCGTTAACTAATTGGGAAATCAGTCAAATGATTATGATTTGTGGAGCAAATTATCTTTTTATTATTACTTTATTTTAATATACAAATCAATTCAAATAAAATTAAAATAATAAATATTAAAATTATTAAATATCTAGTTGTTAAATTTACTTTGATCATCATCAGCTTAACTATAGTTTACCCATTATTATCATATTTATTATTATATCATTGATTGATTTATACAATTTAATAAACTATATATATATTTACTACTAATAAGTAAAATAATGTTATCTTCAATAATCTATGGTATTAAGATTTTAAAAAAAACATTATCTTTATAAAAATAAATATTAAAATTAAAATTAATATTTTAAATTAATCCCTAACTAACACACACATTATTATAAAGTTTAAAAAATATCAGATTGTTTATCAAGTTTGTAAAAAATAATTATTTATTATAAAAATGTTATTAAATTATTTCTTTATATCATAATATATTTAAATGCATTTAATATTTTAATTTTAATTATTTAAAGTTGTACATATGTTAAGACAATTGTTTTTTTTAATATTATTCATATGAAATATTATATTTATGTTACAATATTATATATTTTAAACTACAGTATAAATGTATTATTAATTAATTATCTTAAAATATCTTAAATATATATTCCATAAGAATTATTTAATAACTATATATGATTTATATATATATATATATATACATAAAATAGAAATATATTATAATATAAATGCTATTTAAATATAAAATCAATATGTTTTTATTTTAAATATATAGTCTATTATTATCAAATATAGTATTTAATTTAATTATTTAAATATATAATAAAGCAATAAAAAAAATATTTATGTAAGTGTACAGCAATAATTACAGTAGTATATAGAAATGTTATTTTATTATTAATTTATAAGTAAAATCTATTATAAGTACATTTTTTATTACTTAAATGTTAATATAATTAAGATAATTGAATTTCATATTAATTATATAAGATTAGTTTGTATAATACAATACACATATAGATATATTGATAATTAATTAAACAAATATATAAATATATATTTCATAAAAATTATTTAATTTCAACATATGATATACCGTATATATATATATATATATATATATATATATATTAATGATATATAAATTTATAATATATTTATATACTATTATTTAAATCAAACTTTAGGTTATCGATAAATTTAGTTATAATAATTATTTTCTATACATCATTCATCATTGATAAATAAAATAATAATGATAAATTATTATAATAAACATTTTATCGATTTATTGGTGCAATGGTTAGACAATCATTACATAATTAATTGCCAACGCATTGATGATAAATATTTGATTGAAAATATCAATAGAAAACAAATTACAATTAAAATTGTTTTAAAAATTATCTCATTTTTAAATATGTTGCGTACGATTGGCTTATATATAGCCACAGCTAATAATACTAATAATGATTATGATTATTATGATTATAATTCAAATGATAACAATGACAATAATCACTACAAATGATTAACAATCGTGTTATGCGATTATACATATCTGTATGGAAATCAACAATTAATTTTGACATTTATTTTATTAATACAATTTTCAAATATTTTCGGATCACTTTTACATCTATGGTACGAATTAATTGATAGACAGCATATATTTCCAATAATAGATGATTTATTAAATTTATTGAAATATAAATCTGAATTTTCAAATATTAATCTGTTTGAAAAATTTTCTTATTATTTTCTTATTATAACATTTCCACATAAATTTATTTATTGGTTTAACATTTATTGTGGATTTGTTGTCTTCAATTTGCCCATAATATTGGGCTACTTTGATCAGCAGCTAAACTATAGTTTAGACAATATTATCCTAATTATGTTTATATCATTTATTGATATATTTAATATATTAAACTATTCCTATATAATACTAATAGGCCTAATAGTCTACGGTATTATATTAGATGATATGTTTAATAAAATTAACAAACAATTCAAGTTATTAAGCAAATCATTTGTATATCCGATGAATAATAAATTACTGTCTATTATTGACGGACACAATGAGCTGACATTACTGGTCAGTCGGGCTAATCGTCCCGTTTCTAAAACAGTTTTCTTAGTATATATTTTCGGTACAACTGCCGCACTATTACTACTCTATCAGACACATCATCGCGAGTCCAGTCAATTATTCAAGTTTTTAACGATTTTATTATTTTTAGTACTATTGACTTTAAGTTTAATGATTGGCTATCTGTGCGGAAAAGTACCGTCAATGGCCCACAAGCCATACGGCCTAATGTTTTCACTGTTAGCTAATCGCAGGCATCGGCTAACTATACGACAGCGCTTCAAATGTGAGACATTTATCGGACGACTAAGTGGACCGACAATTGGTTTCTATTGTCTGTCGCTATTTCCGGTCACTAATTGGGAGATAATTCAAGTCATATTGATTTGTGGCGCAAATTATCTATTTATTGTTACATTATTTTAAACAAAAATCATTAACTTTTTTTCTGTGTGCAAATAATTTTTTTTTAAAATTAAGTATATGCATTAGGTAAATATTGCTTGTAACTTTATTTTATGTAAATTTCTTTTCAAAATTATATGTATATATATATATGTGTGTTATTATATTTAAATTTTATTTTTACTTAAAATTATATAAATAATTAAAGGTTTTCGTATTTTAAAGTATTTTATTTTTCCCCCACTCCCCCTATATATATATATATATATAGCAATGTTATTGATATTTTTTTTGTAATCATAATTAATGATCAATTTAGTTATCAATTTAGTATAACAAATTGTAATTGGTCATTTTTATATATATAATTAATTTTTTGATTATTTAGTTAGATATTAATTGCAATTGACTATTATTTTTATTTTAACAATAAATTAGCCAGGCAATCATATAAATAAATAAATATATATATTTAAATTAACAATTTATAATTTATTTAATTATTATACATTTTTTTGCACTAGTCTAAAACACAAAAATCTTAATTAATATATTATCTAAAATTTAGTTATATAATTTATCAAAAAATATTAACTGATATTAATTTTTATATTTATAACATATTATTATTATTATTATTATAAAATTTACAAAAAAATATTGTTTTTTTAATTTTTAATTTTACCATAATTATTATTAATGATAACTAAATAAACAATTAAATATGTAAAAAAAATAATTTATAAACCATAAATTAATTATAAATTTTTTAATTGATAAATGTCTCAATTTATTATTGATATTTTATGTTTTTTTTAAAAAAAATAATTTTTTGTAAAAAATAACAATTTATAAAATTGGGAAAAAATTAAGGAAAAGAAATTTATTTATTAAAAAACTTTTTTTTTGATTAAACAATTTGACTGTAAAATAAAAATAATAAAATCCCAACAATAAAACTAATGGCAAACATCCCGGTGCTTAGTCCTAGACCTGAAGCTATCTGTTTTTTAGCTACCTTTCCGTATCTGGTTTGTAGCGGTGCTTCAATACGTTCATCGATGGTCAGTAGGGCCTGTCGGGCACCGGGCCATGAATGAGGTCCTTAAAAAAATCAACAATAATTGTTCAAATAATAGTCATATAAAATAATTTTTTTTTTTAAATACTAACCATTCAGCCGATACTGATAGGGAGCACAGGGACCGAATACCAGTGCCCGCCACAGTGTCGGATCAGTAAACAGATATGTCCACAGTTTAGGCTTACAGCCGACCTGTTCGGCCAAATCGTCCATAAAGTCCAGCCAATCCACTTGTATCGTATGTCGACTACTATCGTAATACCGGTGCCGCATATCCCTGAGTCGTTGGTCAATATTGGCCAACATCGACTGGCGTGACGGTAGCCGTACTTTGTTGGCCATCAATAGGGCAAACCATCGACACTGTAGTTCGGCGATCGGCATTATGGCACCGATTGGTTGTATGAGTCCGATAAAGGCCAGTGTTTTCGGATGCGAGAGTTTCGGTGCAAATGCATACTTATAGAGCTCTATACGATTGCCATCAGTAGGTATGAGCTCCTGTGATATGAACGGAAACGATACATGATATCCAGTGGCCAATACTACCGCATCGCACGGTGTTTCCTCGGTATCGCCTATAAATTGTGTGGGAAAAAAATTTTAGCAAAAAATATATATATATTTTATAGAATTTAGTGAGAATTTTTAGGTAATTTAGTGGGAATTAAGTGGAAATTTAGTGGAAATTTAATGGGAATTTAGTGAGAATTTTTAGGTAATTTAGTGGGAATTAAGTGGGAATTAAGTGGGAATTTAGTGGTAATTTAGTGGTAATTTAGTGGGAATTTTTAGGGAATTTATTAAATAATTATATTATATTTGGTAAATAATTATTGTTTAAATATGCTATAAAAAATGTTTACCCGCCCCCTATACCACCCCCAAACTTTTTCAAGTTTTTTTTGCCATTTTACCCCACCCTATACCCAACCGCCCTGAAATCGAAAACCTTTTATCAACCCTATTATATATATATATAATAATATAATAATAATAGTTTTTTAAAACAAACCTTCAAATATGATACCCGTTTCAGTGAACCGTTCGATATCGCCCTTAACAATGACAGTGCCCGACAGTATACGATTAGGTAGGGTATCGTTGATCATAATATGTTGGGCCAGTACCCGATGTTTGGGTTTCAATTGATAGTCATTATGGTCGACCACTTTATTGAGTTTATTTTCCATTAAATTACATTTCATATTATATGGCAATAGATTTAGTAGAAAATTATTGATACGACGACTGACTACAGTGTCCACTGGTTTACCGTTTGGGCCAACCCGGTAGACAACCCACGTTCCTCTACGTGTCGACAGATATGTCTATTATTTATTGATATAATAATAAAAATAATTAATAAAATTTTAATTTAAACAATTATTTTTAATTAGTTAGTTAATTAATTAGTTAGTTAATTATTAATAGTTAATTAGTTAATAGTTAGTTAATTAGTTAGTTAGTTAATTAGTTAGTTAATTAGCTAGTTAGTTAATTATTAATAGTTAATTAGTTAATAGTTAGTTAATTAGTTAGTTAATTAGCTAGTTAGTTAATTATTAATAGTTAGTTAGTTAATAGTTTGTTAATTAGTTAGTTAGTTAATTAGTTAGTTAATTAGCTAGTTAGTTAGATAGTTAATTAGTTAATTAGTTAATTAGTTAATTAGTTATTTAATTAGTTAGTTAATTAGTTATTTAATTAGTTAGTTAATTAGTTATTTAATTAGTTAATTAATTAGTTAGTTAATTAGTTATTATATTAATTAAGTACCTGAGCGGCTACAGTGGCCACCTCTACGGCCGCATCGCCGCCCGAATTGCCAATTCCCACAACAACTACCCGTTTGTCTGTATAGCCCTCCGATGTCTTGTATGAATGTGTATGCGATATACGACCTTTGAATAGGTGTTGATCTCGGAATGTCGGTACCAATGGCCGGACGTGATGACCAGTACATACCATTACACCGTCAAATACTTCGGTCGACTCCTGGCCGTCACCGTTACCGTCATTGTTCTTGTTGTTGTCGCGGGCCGTTATCTTCCAGCGCCCGGTGCTCTCGTAGTCGTCATTGGGCTCCACTTTCAGTACATCGTGTCTGAATCGGACGTATCGATTGAAACCAAATGTCTGATTATATCCGTCAAAGTATTTAACCTAAAAAAAATTGATTTAAAAAAAATTATTTTAATAAAAATCAATTGCTTTATAAATATATTTTTATATCTATATAATGTAATATAATATTATTCATTTGCAACTAAATAATGATAACTAATAAATAATATCTATTACTATCTGTTTAATTATAAACACTTAATGATATTAAACATTAATTTATAATTTTATATTTACTAAAATAATAAAATTTAATGATATTTTTAATTTTCTAATAATTATAATTTATAACACATACACATACACATACACATACACATACACATACACATACACATACACATACACATACACATACACATACACATACACATACATATATATAGTTATTTATAAACTGTAACATTTTAATTATAATACAAAAATATGGTTATAATATAATTTAGTTATAATAAATTTAAGCATAATTATGGCGCAGTCATTATATAATTATTATTATTTTTATATATATATTTTTTATATACAGTATATATATATACCGGTATATAAAAAAAACTAACCATTTTTGTGTTGTGCATATAGTTGGGAAAGTCGGCCGGCGGTGGATAGTCTGAATAGGACTGCATTTCTTTGCTAGTATTAATAATAGTACTTTTGGCCACTGAGGCCACACCGTCGACATCGTCCTCGTGATATCGCCACAGACCACCCGTATGACCAGTTTTTTCGTAGACAACCACATCGTAGCCCTCTTCTAGACAGGCTTTACAAGCGGTAGCACCGGCACAACCGGCACCTATGATACCGATACGTAATTTTGATGACATTTTTGTTATTATATATAATAGTTTAAAATGTATTCAACAACAAAAAAAATGTTTATTTAGTTACTAATAATAAGTAATTATATATCTATTTGTTGAGTTAGTTAGCAAACAAACAAAACTTTAAACCTTTTATAGACAACTATTAAATACTATTTATTATTACTTTATTTAATGTTTTAATACAGTATTAATAAATGTATTTTTAATTTAATGTTTTTTTATTATTATTATTATTAATTATTAAGCTTAACTCATAAATTGTTTATTAACTGATATTAAATTAATTTTATTTTTTTAAAAAAACTGATAAGTCATACAAATTAATATCTAATAGGCTTATCTTATTTGATAACAGTTAATAAATAGCAGCTAATATTTTTAATGTATTCAATCAAATATTTATCAAAAAATAATAATAATTACTAATATATTATATTAGTGTTGCAATCTGCGGGGTTGGGGGGGGGGTTGGGGTTGGTTGGGTTGGGTGGTAGTATTGTGCTCCCCCTTCTCTGAGACTTTGATTGATACTAAAAAAAAGTGCATCAATATAGACCCTTACTATCCTTAAATGTTTTTCCTAACCCCCCCCCCCATTCCCCGCCCATTTATTTTCAATTTAACCCACCCATACCCTAACCCAGTTACCCATTACTTATTTATATTAAATGTACTCATATAAATAGATTCAATATTTTTAAAAAATATATATATAAATATATTTTATCATCAAATTATTTATATATAGATATACAGTATATATATATATATATATATATATATATATATACTGTATAAGTGATTACATAATCAAATTTAATAATGTTTAATCTCAATGATAATAATAATAGTTAATAATAATGTTAATAATAATTGTTTTTTATTTTTTTAAAAAAAAAACTGTATATACTGTATAAATTAGTATAAAAATTATACAGTAAATTTCACAATATTAATTAAATAACATACGCAACTCAATGTAAATTTATTATTATTATTATTATTATTATCACTCATGATTGAAAATGACTGGTAATTATCTTAAAAAAATAATAATAAATATACAGTTATAACTTGCACAAATAAAAATTAATCAATATATATATATATATATTAATAATAATAATAATATATTATATATTATTGCAATAATTTTATTTTATAAATTAGTAATTATTTTTTTTCTGTGGATATTTATAAATATTTATAACATTTTTATTGTTGTTATTATAGAATAAGTAATATTTTTTTATATATTATTAAATTTTATATACAGTTATATTTTGTTTTATACCTATATATAAATTTATTTTTAAAGAATATGAAAATTATAGATTTTTTTTATTTAAAAATTTTTAATTTCCCACCCCCTCCATGTTTTTTTTGAAAAACATTTTCAACTAATTGGCTAATTAATTACCAGGTAATAGCTATCTAATAATACAGTATATATATATATATATATATATATATATATATAACTGTTAAATATTGGTCATTACAGCTGTAACATCGTACACCCATTTTAGTTACCCCCACCCCCCCACTGTGAACCCCACAACCTTGCTTAATTTACTAAAGATTGTAAAAAATGTGAGTTATTTTTTTGTTTACTATAAAAAAAATATGTTAGTTTTCATATAGGGTATGAAATGCAATGAAATACGGTATATATATTATAAAAAAAAATTTATTAAAAAAACACTTTTTTATAACAAATTTTTATTTACATTTTTTAATTTTCATAACACTATATCAAAGATAATATTTATAATTTATTTTAATACAAACAAAACTACAGTAAGTATTATATATATATTTATTGAGATTAAAATTGAGATAAAAAAATATTTATTGTTAAGTTAAAACATTTAAACTAACAAAAAAAATAATATATAATTTATTAATTAATATATTTATCACAATTTTTTAGGTCTAGTTCTGGTGCTAAGCGGCGCCCGTATCCTCTGGTCTACCGTTACTATCAATTGGCGGCTCTGTTTGAACTGGGAGTTTGGACCTTCAAAAATAAAAAATTTAAAAAAAACATTAATTTTTCAATCTATTAAAATAACTAAAAAATAATAATTAAAAATTCTAATAGAGTAGTATATAATAGATAATAAATACCAGTATTATATTACATTTATCATCAAGGTTGCGAAAGGTGGGGTAGTAGGGGTAAGACCATCTACCCCCTGAGATCAAGATATTTAGGTTTTACCCACCCACCTCACCCACCCCTGGACTAAGGCCAAAAAAGTTAGGGACACACTAACATTTTTTTAGCACCGATGGGTTTACCCGACCCGACCCCCCTCCACAAACTTTTTCAAGATTTTTGCCATTTTACTACCCCCTATACCCCCCCCCCCGTTGAAATCGAAAAAACCTTTTGCAACCCTGATATTTATATATATATATATATATACAGTATATATATATATATATATATATAGCTTACCGTTTAGCCTGTATTGATAGGGCACACAGGGGCCGAAAAACAGGTGCCACCAGAGGACTGGATCAGTAAAAAAATATTTAAAAAGTTTAGGTTTGACACCCAATATGGCGGCCAACTGATCCATATAAGGTATCCAATGGACTTCCAGTGAATGTCGTTCCGGACTATGAAAACGTTTTCGGATCCACCGGTTCTTACGTTTGATATCTTTAAGCATTTTATCGGCCGTCGGTAGTTGAAGTTCACCGGCCATTAGCCGACAGAACCAACGAGTTTGTAGTTCGGCCAGCGGTGGTATTGCACCGTTAGGTTGTACGCAGCCGATAATGGCCAGTGTATGCGCGTGTTTTAGGTGCGGGTAAAATACGTTTTTATATAGATTGAAATTGGCCTTGGTGATGGGTAGGACTGAGCCGGGTATGAACGGATAGGATAGTTCATAGCCAGTGGCCATTACTACCGTATCGCACGGGGTTACATCGGTGTCACCTATTTTTCAAAAAAAAAACAAACAAACAGTTATTTTTGTTGTTGTATTTAACTATTAGTATACTGTATATACCATATATATATATATATACAGTATATAAACAATATATAAACAGTATATATACTATATATACTGTATATATATACCGTATATATACTGTATATATACTGTATATATATACTGTATATATATATACTGTATATATATATCAGGGTTAAGCAAGGTTTTTGAATTTTAGGGGGAGGGGTGGAGGTAGGCTGGGGTGAAATTTCTCAAAAAATCTTCGGGGGAGGGGTCTGGGTCTAGGGTTGGGTGGGGTCTAGACTTTTATAGCATATATCTATAGATTTTTAGATGAAACTAATAATAATAATACCCTTAAATATGACACCGTTTTCGGTAAACCGGTCAATGTCTGGCCTAACCGTTACAAATCCCGATAGTATTCGATTGGGTAGATCATCGTTGACCATCGGGTGCTGAGCAAATAGCCGATGATCTGGTTTGAGGTCGTATAGCCGATGATTGAATTTCGTGTTGACATACAGTTCCCCGAAATAGCATTGCATACGATACGGTGTCAGACCTATGATTGTGTTCAGTACTCGTCGATGGAATTGTGTGTCAAACGGCTGTCCTCTGAAACCAACCCGACGTACAATCCATGAGCCGCTACGAGTCGACAAATATAACTGTTTTTTGTTTAATAATAATAAATTTTTAAATAATATTTAAAAATATTATTTTAATAATTAATATATAAATACCAAATATATTAAAAGTAAATATTTAATATATATATATATATATATATACAGTATATATATATATTTATTTATATATAAAATATGTATTAATTATAGTTTTATTATTAATAAAATATAAGTGAAAATGTGTTTTTTTAAATAATTATAAAAAAAAAATTTTCCAATAAAATAATTTATATAATTTTGTTATTATTTTTTTTATCAAATAATTCAATTATTATTCAAATATTTAATTTTTTTTATAATACTACTACTATTAACAATAATAATACTGTAATAATACTAATACTAATAATAATAATAAAGTATAGAAATGTTTATTTTAAAACAATTAGCATATTTTGCATCATTAGAGTTGATAAAAAATAATGATTTTTTGAAAAAAATAGTAATAAAATATTTTTAACAACTAATATAAGTATCATTAAATTATATAAAATACTGTATGAAAAATTACATTAAAACTTATTATATAAAACAATTTGTATAAATATTATCATTATTAATGTACTGTAAAACTTATAATTATTTTTTTGAAAACTTAATTCAAAAAAATCATTAGTATATTGTTTTGTGATTTTATCAATACTTTTAATAATAATAATTAATATATTATTAAATTAGGTCATACTTTTTTGGCCACCGTAGACAACTCGACGGCAATATCGCCGCCGGAGTTACCGATGCCGACCACTACAACCGTCCTGTTTTCATATACCGCCGACGGTTTCCGATAGTTACGCGAATGTATAATCTGGCCCTTAAACCGATGCTGATCGGTAAACTCCGGCATAACGGGCCGATTATTAAGTCCCGTACATACCATAACACCCGAACAAATATCGGTAAAAACTTGTCCGCTGACCAGATCCATGACCGTCAGTGACCATTGGCCGGTTAGGTCGTAGTCCAGGTTCGGGCGACATGTGATTACTTGGTGTTTGAATTTAACATATTTATCAAACGATATACTATCGGCACAATGTTGCAGATATTTTGACTATTATTTTATTGTTGATATAATAAAAAAAAAGTTAGAAAACAATTGATTTTATGGATAATTTAATGGTATAATCATAGCATAGTTATTATTACTATTAGGTATAGTAGAGAAAGAGAGAGAAAGAAAGAAAGAGAGAGAGAGAGAGAGAGAGAGAGAGAGAGAGAGAGAGAGAGAGAGAGAGAGAAAGTAATTATTAATAATTTAAATAATTATTTGTTAATTATTTTTTTTAGTGATTACCGTAATCAGTGATTATAATTACTGTATTATTTTAATAGTATAGTTTGATAATTAAACGCATTATTATTATTATTATTATTAATGTGTTGTATAAATTGAATATTTATTATTATTCAAAAAAAATAAAATAAATAAATATAAGGAAAAGTTTATAATTAGTATTAATAATAATAAATGATTAATTATAATAAATTAGTCAATAGTTGTTAAATTAAATATAAATATATTTTTTGTTATTTAAATAAATCAAACAAAATATATTGTAAATATATTGTACAGTAGTTTTTAATTTATTTTTTTTAATATTAGCATTTTATTTATGTTAATCAATGTGAATAAATTATTAATATTAGTAATTATTAGTCATAAGTATAATATTAATAGTTATAATATTAATAATTATAATATTAATAATTATAATATTAATAGTTTACAAAAATAAGTTATTAATAATACAAACAAACAAAAAATAAATAAATATCGATACAGAGTCTGTTATACATACCATATATGAATTGACCATAAAATTAGGATAATCTTCGGGCACCGGTATGTCCGAGTAGGCGGTCATCTCTTTGCTAGTATTGCTAACCAATGTCTTCATTATCATAGCGTTTCCGTCGACATCATTATCGTCGTCTTCACTGTATCTCCAGAGACCACATATATGGTCAGTCCTCTCATAGCAGACAATACTAGTAAATCCTTGTTCACGGCATGCCTTGACCGCTGCTATACCCGATATACCGGCACCGATAATAGCTATACGTTTGGCAGACATTTCATATATATATATATATACAGTATATATGTTAAACAACAACAAAATTGTATATATTATATATAACTTAACTAATAGTATGTGAATAGCATTACTAATAGTATTGATAATAATAAATAAAAAAATTTATAAAAATAAAATAACTTTCAAAACTTGTTTTATTTTACGACTAAATATACTGTAGTATTGAAAGACAGGTATTTTCTATGAGTTAATGGATTAAATAAACGATTGTTTGAAAATAAAATATCGTTAAGTTATATATATAATTTTATTATTTAGTTTTTTTGTTGTTGTTTTTTAGTGTAAAAACTAGTTTTTTTTAGTTTTTATTTACCGGTAATAATTATTTTTTAAAAAATTGACTAATAATAAAATTTAAAAAATCATTGATGAATAAAAATTTTGATGACGTTAATTGCATGTATATAATTATAATTATATAAACAATTTTCATTTAATAATTTATTTAGTTATATATTAGTACAGGTTATACACAATGCTTATATAATATTAAATATATATATATATATATATTTATATATAAAGTATATACAAATTTCTCGTTAATTAGACAAATGAGTAATTTATTTGTATTAAAACTTAAGTTTTTGTATTACTTTTATATTAAATTATTTTAATTATTCAAATATTTTCTCTTTATAATTAAATATATTATTAATTAATTGTAATTAAATTTATTATAATTATTAATTATAAATTGTAAAATATATTTTTAATTTCATTTATAGTATTTAATATAATTTTTTAATATTTTAATATAAAAGTTATAAATATACTGATAGTGTAATAATATTTATCATTATTATACAATTCATTTATATATATATATATATATAATATTGTTTATCTATTAATAACTATATATATATATAATGACATAAAATATAGTTAAAAAAATATAAAGCATTTTATCAGAATATAAATATAATAATTGATTATAACTATAACAATTTTGACCTAGACACTTAATCATATAATAACAATAAAATGTCAATTTTAACTGTAAATACTCTATATTAAAATTATATACTATTGTAGTATTGTTTATTTGTTTTATGTAAAACAATAATATAGTTTTAATAATAATAATAATGGTTTTTTATTAAAATCAAATTAATTAATAATTAGTTATTTTTAAAAAAAACTAATAGATTTTATAATAATCCTTAATATAATTATAATAAAAATGTAATATAAATAATGTTTATGTAATTATATATATATATATAAAATATAAATATTTAATATATATTGTGTTATTAAAATATAATAATTTTTATTTATTTGTTTTTTATTTTAAGTGTAAATTATTTTTAATTATATTTTTATAAATTTAATTTTTTTTAATTTAGTAAATTGGGGGTGTGCACTGAATATGGACGACCAGATGCCAGCAGCACCGGTATTATCCAGCAAAATGTTCATACAAGCTGGTAGATTGGAAAATGAATTTCAACTGGGTAATGTTTTAGGTAGGGGCTCGTTTGGCCTGGTTAATGAGGCCAAAAATCTAATTGATGAAAAAATGTATGCCATCAAACGTATAAATATTGAAGGTATAAACTATTTTTATTTTATTTTTTTTTTTGATTAACAATAATTGCAACTAGGTCAATATTTTCAATAAAATTAAAAACTAAATAATTATTTATTTATTTAAAGTGATTTAATTTTTTAAATTGAAATATTTAAATAATGTTTATTTAATTTAATATAAATATACAAAAAATAAAAAATATCAATAAAATAATTATATTATTTAGAAACATATCAATTGATTTACAAAATAAAAAATTAATTGAAAAATATGAAAATTAATTATTATTATTATTAATATTATTAGTTTATTATTATTATTAGTTTATTAATATATTTTTTAAAATTTAAATTTATTATTATTTAAAAAATAAATAAATTTATTATCATTATCAATATTTAATGGAAACTAGAATACGATATGGAAATGCCTTTACCGGCACCGGGGGGACACTCGCGCGAGACGGCCTCTCCCTCAATGTCCAGACACGTAACCCTTGAACAGGACTACGAAAACAAACGTAGCGAAGTGAAAATCTGGGCCCAACTGGACAGCGACCACTTTGTCCAATACCGGTCCTCGTGGGTCGAGAGCTACGGTAACGGCAGCGGTGGTCAGGCCAGTCATCTAATGTTTCACATACAGATGGACTTGTGTTGGTTTACATTGAAGGCGGCCATCGATCAGTATAAACAGTTTGTCGACTCATCCAACAATCAACTATTGCCACCCCTGGGCTACTATATGGCTACCGAGTTGCTGGAGGAGGTGCTCCTGGGTATCAACTATTTGCATAGTCGTCAGCCACCGATCATTCATCGGGATATTAAGCCGAAAAATATACTGATCAAAGAGTCGGCGTACGGCCGGTTTGTTAAGATAGCCGATTTTGGACTAGCCGTTGCCCATAGAGAGCACTCCCAGAGTCATACACAGAATGTCGGTGCCGACAAATATATGGCACCTGAGGTCAAACGTAGCCGACATTATGGGCCGAAAGCCGATATGTATAGTATTGGCGTAACGATGCAAGAGTTGTATAACTTTGATGTCAACACATTTAAGTAAATTATTGAATTAATTAATTATTATTGAAATTAATTAGAAATTATTATTAGTAAATTAATTTATTAGAAATTATTATTATTAAATTAATTTATTAGAAATTATTATTATTATTATTGAATTAATTAATTAGAAATTATTATTATTATTATTATTATTGAATTAATTATAGATTTTTATTATTATTATTATTCAAATTAATTAGAGATTATTATTATTGAATTAATTAGATATTATTATTATTATTCAAATTAATTAGTTTTTAATAATTATTATTTTTGTTTTGTTTTATTGTTTCAATATATATATATACATGTATAATAATTATAGAAAAAATACCTATACATATAAAGATGATTTTATGATGATATTCAAAATGGTTTCCGACTTACTAAACGGTTCCAGTAGTGTACGGCCATCGTGTCAACAATTACTGGACAAAAGTACCGATTGGTTGGTACCGTTTGATACCGTCACCGGCTATGTTGAGTCCTCAATGGATATTAACAAACAATACGATTACAGTACTGAGTTTACACAATATTTTTTGAAAACTAAATACAAGTTTAATAATAAAATACAATAAAAAAAAAGTTTTTAGGATTTTATTTTTTGTGGACAATTTTATAATAATATTTAAATCGTTTTAAATACCAGTATTAATGTCATAATATATTATTATTATTATTGAGAAATATTAAATTCATAACAAACAAACAAACAAAAAAAAATAATTATAATATTTTAAGTAATAATTTTCATAATAAAATAAGTAATATTAAGTTTAATTTTAATTAGATTTATTAGTTAAATGATTTTTTTAAATTGTGTAAAATTTGTAAAAATACTATAACTTCAACACAAAAACGTCAGTTTAGTTGTAAAAAAGTTTTGTCGCAAATAGTTAGACACAACAAAAAAAAGTTAATTTCCTTTAAGTATTGATATAACTATCATATTATATGTTAATTATAAAATAATTTTAATTTTATCATTTCCTATATGTCATTATCAGTGTTTAAATAGACGTAGATTACAATATTTTTTTAAAAGAAAATTTTCTAATTAAAAATTCAATTTAATTATAGTATAAAATGTTTAATAATTTTACAAAATACTAATGTAGTATTTAATAATTGTTTAAAAATATTTAAATTATTATTAATGATAATTAATTTTTATAAATATATATATATATAATTGTTATTTGAAAATAATATAATGAATAAATGTTTTAAACAAAAAAATGTATTAATTGTATTTATATTGTTATTAACACAATAACTAAATATATTGTTTTTAGTGTTTAATATTCAATCTGTAAATATCTAATTAATTTTAATATAATAATAATTTTGTTTTTTACTTAAACAATTATGATAAAACATAAACTATTATTTTCATATTTTATTATAATAAATATTTCTATATTAAATAATTTTAATAATTTTGTATTATCTTCAAAATTAAATAATATGCTAAATAATTTTAAACTAAATTCACTAATGGATAATTATTATAGTAAACCACATAAAACTGATTACTATAATAAATATAATTATGATAGAAATAATAATAATAATAATAAAAATTACATTAATGTAAATAGTGGTAAATGTGAAATTAAAATTATTACCGATGGTACATGTACTATTAATAATCAGCTAGTACAACCTAAAATTATTGTTAAACATTCGACCAAGCTCAAAGATTATTATCCAGGTAAAAAATTTTATTTTTGAAATAATATATTTAATATATGATATTTATTATTATTATTATTATTATTATTATTATTATTATTATTATTATTATTATTATTATTATTATTATTATTATTATTATTATTATTATTATATTATTATATTATTATTATTATTATTATTATTATTATAATTATTATTATTATTAATTATTATTATTATTAATTATTATTTAAGTCTATAAACTCAATGAGCGAACCAATAATAATCGTATGCGAAATATGCAACCATTCAGTATCGGTGAGGACAGGGCTAACCAATTGGTCGACCAGTTTATCAAGCAATTTAAACGACAATTTATGGGACAAATTGATCCGTTAGTTGTGAAAAGTTTTGGTACATTTATGCTCAAAGATATGGGTATTTATATAACCGATAATATTTTAAATAAATTAAAAATAAATTAACTTAAATAATGTAAATTGTAATCTATTGTCTATAATATGTAATTAATTAATTTTTAATTTTATTATTAATTAATAATAATAGATAATTTTGTAAAAATAAAAATAAATTTTATTTAGTAAACATAATTAATTTAGTCAAATAAAATGTAAATCTTTCAAATGATTTCTAATTAGTATTTATAATATATTTATATATTATTATATATAATAGTATTATAATTGAAAAATTACAGTTTTTTATTTAAAAAAAATGAATTGAAAACTAACTAATATTAACAATAAAATATTATTTAATAGATTTTTCTAAAATTAAAAAAAAACTAATTTATTAATTAACTAATATATATATACATTATATATAATATAAAATAATTTTGTTTAAATTAATTAATAATTTAATTTTAAAAAATTATTTTTTATTATTATTAATTAAATTAAAAAGGTACAATTAGGATATATGACCTGTCAATCAAGGGCGTGTCCAATATGCACCGGGAGGGCCCGATTGAATTGCATACTAACAGCCAATTGAAGCTATGGTCAATCGGTGTCAATCTAACCATCGATAACTTGACGGCCGATTTTCTAGTTGATGGCCAAATACAGCGCGGTCTACATATAACCGGTTGGCAACTACAGGTGCTAATCAAACGGTGCCAATTGATGGCGATACTTGAGTATAACCAGTTGACGAAAATGTTGACCCTGGTCAATTTAGATATGACCAGTTTCCAGGGTTTTGAATTGAATACCGAAAATCTAGCCTGGCCATTTAGTCAGGTTGTACCGCAATTGGTTGACCACCAGATGAACCATTTGAATCGTTTGATTAGTTTCAATGCGCACCGGTATCTCAAAGAGACATTGAAATCGTTTAATGTATCAGAAATTGTCGATAATATGGGTGCAAATAATATTGTTAATAATAATAATAATAATTAGATAAATAATTTTTTGTTAATCTATTAATAATTATGATTTAAAAAATAATAATAAATATATGTATTATTGTTATAATAAATATTGTAAAAAAAGTTTTATAACCAAACAAAAATTTGATCAAAAATTAATTGTCTTAATGTATAGTATAGTAATAAAAGCTATTATAGAAAAGTATATATTGTTTATATTTCAAAATAAATAATATTTATTAAATTTATACTCAAAAATAGACAGTTTTTATGGCAAAAAAACAAAAAAAATATAATAATGATATATATATTTAACATTTTATTAAATGTATTGTGAATTTTTACATTTATTTTATATATAATATTAATTATGCTAAACATTAATATAAATTGTTTATATTATATTAATAAAATAATTTAATTGTAAACTTGTTTACAAATATTATTTTTTTACTTAATGTAAAATAAATAAAAATTAAGTTTTATACAATTTTTTATATTTTTTATAAAATTTATTTAATGAACATTTTCAATAAACAGCAATGTATAGGATATAGCTACGCCAATTACCTAGATAAAATTAAATTCAAAAAATTAATTTTAAAAATACCTTGATAATAAATTAATAATAATTAATTAAATTTAATTAATTACCGATAAAAATAGCGATTTGTTAATATTGAAAAAATTAGATGCGCTAAACGTTTGTTGATTTAGCTGTAAATTTTGTATGGCATTTATCTAGATTATATATATAAAATAAAAAAATAAATTTTATTAATTAATTAACTAATTTATATATAAATATATTTTTTATAAAAAAAATTATCTAGGTTATATCAAATACAAAAAAATCAATTTTTTAATTAATTAACTAATTTATATATAAATATATTTAATTTTTTTCTAAAAAAATTACCTTGACACTTTTAGCACAATAATGTATCATTTTTGATGATAATAATTCAAATGTTTCTTTATTCTAATTACAAATAATAAAATAAATAATTATAATTAATATATATTTTTAATTTATATATAAATTTAAAAAAAAAATTAATTTTAATCTAAACTTTTTGGTTCATAATATCCACAAACAAACACCACATAAAAATCCGTACAACAGATACCATCAGTAATGGCCAAACATTTTTCATTGAAAATTTCCGGTCAATTTCCGATAGATTTTGTACGAAAAAACTGAACGATAATATGAAAACCATATTTAAGGAGAAGACTAATATTAGACATGGATTTAGTAAACGATTTGTTTGTTTGATAAGCGCCTGTATGTCAACTATTTGTGATTGAATTTCCAGGAAATTTAGTTGACAGCACCGGTACTGTTTGACACCTTCATTGAGTTTATCGATAATTATAGTGATATACATACTAAAGTAGACCAATAGAAAGCCTGTCTGGTCGGTCATAATTTCACTGGAGTTTTACACACAAAAAAATAAATAATAATTTAATTAATTTTTAAAAAATAATTAAAGAATTAATTTTCTAAAAAAATTATCAAGCATAATTAGTTATTTATTATAAATAAATACATGATAAAAATTTTTATACTAACATTTCTAACTATAAATATATAATAATAATAATAAATATAAAAAAATTATATAAAAATATATTATATAAAAAAAATTATCAAGCAAAATTATTTATTTTTTTAAAAATAAATACATGATAATAAGTTTTCTAATAATTTTTTCAACTAAAAATATATAATAATAATAAATATAAAAAATGTGTTGTAAAATAAATTAATTTCTATCTAAAAAAATCTATTTTTATTGTTGTTATTAATAAAAGTTTTTATTTTTAAAAAATTACTAATATATATATAAAATTAATTTAATAATAATAAAGTTTTATATATATAAAAAATTAATAATAATTTATTTATTTATTTTAATAATAAAAAAAATCCAGTATTACCTAAAACAGTCTTCAATTAGATGTATAACCTGTATATGTGTCCAATGTGTGACATTATCCAACATAAAGCCCATCGAAAACATCAATATAATTGACGCGAAAATATAGATAAAAACACCGATTTTCAGACTATAAAGTGATCGGCGATTGTGGCCGACACTGTTGCTTAGGTTGCGGACCAATCCATGGATAGCCCGTCCTCGACAGCTAAACATTATGGCCGTAAACAGATTGCAAAAGTTATAGTATAGGAACAGTATGTTAAACATGTAATAGGATGTTGGGTTTTGTTGATGTATGGCCGAGCTTAGGGAACAGGTTAACAAACATGGTATGTTGGCCATGGATACCAGTGCCCATACTAGTAGACCGTATACTAGTAGCAGATAGTTACCGTAACGGCTACTGTCACGGGTGCTATCATCATCATCATTGTAACCAATGTATAAAATACCGGCCAACCGATGAAATGTTATCATTATATTGAAGCCGTCGTCACCGATATCAGTGTCAGTAACGGTATTATTAACACTACTACTACTAGTGATGTTTGTTTCGTCAATAAGTTTGATATCATTATTTGATTTGTTAATAATTTTTTTGTTTAACAAAAATTTTTTGTTGTGATAAATAACATCATTAGACTTATCTTTTTTTATACAATTAATGCTAACATCAAAACTATTAGATATATTATTATTAGTATTATTATTATGTTTTAAATTAATAATTTTATCATTAATATCATTATTATTATTATTTGTTAAATCCATTTTTTTAATTACAATTATATGAATAACATAATTAAATTAAGAAATAATAATTAGTTTTATTAATATTTTATTTAGTTATATATTTTTTTTATTTAATTATCAATCATAAAATTTAAATTAATATTTAAAAACAATAAATATGACTATATTTTAAAGATTTAAACTTATGTTACTTATTATTAGATGATTTATAATACTATTAAATATTGAATTGAAATATTTTATTATTAGTATCAAAATATAATAATAATTTCACTTAAATTGAATAATAAACGTCAACTAAAATAAAGTTAAACTAAAATACAACTAACTTTCACACACAGAATATTCTATACATTTATTGACACATACAGTATATAACATATATTAATAAAATTGAATACAAAAATCTATAAATAAAATTATAATTACTAGTAAATAATGTCAATGTTATACTAATAACACACACACAAAAAAAACTATATTTCTATGGCTTCTAACAAACAAACAAAAAATTTAATTTTATTTCATATATTAATTTTTTTTTTGAGACACCGGTGCAAATGTAATCCAAATAATAATTTTTTGTATGTCTAGAAAAATAAATTGCTTTTAATAATGTCATCATTATTTATAATGAATATTAATAATAAAAATATAAATTTTCTATCAAATATAATAAAAATAATAAACTGTTTTATAGATTATAGAAATAATTTCTACACTAATGTAAACACATTTTGATCATAAATTATTGCAGTTTTATGGTATATAATAATATTTATGAATTAAATACATAATCATAATTGATTTTATTAATTTAATAATATTAATATTATTATTATTTAGTAACTAAGATATTATAATAATAGCCACAAAATTAATATTTATATAAAATAAAAGTAATTAAATACAATAATGTTGTATAGTATTATAAAAATAAATAATACTTATAATTAAATATGTTTAAAATTAATAATACAAAAAAATATATATTAATCTAAATATCGTTAATACTTTAATATATATATATATATATATATATATATATATATATTTGATAAGCTTATACAGTATAAAAATAAATTAAATTGACTAAATGACTAAATTAATTATTTATAAATAATATTTTTAGAAAATAAAATAAAATATACATAATTAATTAAAAAATAACTTTTTAATATAAAAAATAAAAATAAATATCAAACTAGATTTACAAAATAAAAGTAATAATAATAAATAAATAAAATGATTTTTTTTAATTATTTTATATTAAAAAAACAAAAATAAAATGCAAAAATCATAAATTCAATATAATAATAAATAGCGCCACCTTGGTAAAATTTTGTTCAATTATAAATAAAACTAAATAAATATAATAAATAACATTAGTATAGTTTTTTTAATAAAATAAAATAAAATAATTTTAAAATAAATAAATATTGACATTATAACAGTATTGTTATTTTTTCAATGATATAGTCAATGATATAAACTTATATTTATATAACTTTAGGCGCTATTGGATAACAATTAGATAATAAAGTACTGTATTTATTGACAAATATGTATTATATATACAGTATTTAATAAATTTAAGTTTAATTGTATTAAAATAATTAATTAATTAAAGGAAGTAATTAAAAATATTGATTGTTTGTTAATACATGAAAATAAAACCCTAACCATAAACCGTTTTATTTAGTTTTATTTTTGTTGGATTTCTACTCTAGTCCAGGAAATGTTATTAAACAAATATTTATGACTAGGTGATATTTAATATTTTTTTAAAAAAATAGTAATTAATAATAAACAATTAAATAAATGCATTATCATTAAATATTAAAAAATATATTATTTTTCATGTAATATGTGTTTTCAAAAAAATATACTAAATTAAAAAACTAATATAATTTACTACTATTAAAATATATTAATAAATAATTTATTATAATTTTAAAATACTTCAATAGACTATAACAATATATAAGTTACTGTATAATACAATATGATAAATAAAAAATTAATTAATGTAACCTATTTTTTTTGTTTTATTTAATATATATAACATTTATTATTATTATTATTATTATGTAGTAGTAATAAAATAATATCAGTGTTACTATCAGTTATACTAGAGATAACATAAAAAAAATATTTTTATTTATTTTATTTGAAAAAAATATATATAATTTATAATATTTAGTTTTTTTCAGCAGTTTTTTTTTTGATAATAATATATTCAATTAATCAATCAATCAATCAATCAATCAATCAATCAATCAATCAATCAATCAGTCATATGTGGAAACGTTTTCAACCGGCACTGGACTACCGGCACCGGGAATGCGATCGTATACTACTATCCTATCCCCGGTCGGGCTTGAATTGGGTACAGTATATCATACAACTAATCCTATCGGATGGCCAACGACAGGACAAACACAATATGACCGACTATTGGCTGGAACATAATGTCGGGGATATACTGGCCCGACAACAGCATCGGGATATTACCGTATTGGCCACACATTTACCGGCAAACCGATTGCCTATCAATGATAAGGCCCGGTATCTGTTGATACTTAGAAACCCGAAGGATGTATTGGTTTCGTTGTATTATTTTTCAATGGATATCCAGTTAATACCCGATATTATTGATGATGAAAATAAATTTCAATATATAATCAATAGATTTATAAATAATACTAAAGTGAAAAATAGTTGGTATTTTGGATCATATTTTCAATGGGTTCGCGACTATTGGCAGCTAAGTCAAGGGTTGGCCAATAATTTTCAAGTTTTATTATACGAAGATATGATTCAGGAGCCGAGGAAAGCCATCAAAACTATTGCCAAGTTTTTAGGTGACAACTATTTTAGTCGACTACTGTCCCATAGTGTTAATCCTAATGAAACTCTGTTAGATTTAATTGAACGACTGTCCTCTATGGATGCCATGAAAAATACCTATAAAAATGATGGACGTATTAGGACTGGTATTGTAGGCGATTGGATAAACCATTTAACTGATGAACAAAGTTTAACAATAGATAAGGCTATCGATGACCAATGGATGGGAACGGGATTAGAGTTTTTATGGCAGAAATTTATTTGATATTTTTTTTTTAAATTAATTAATAGTTTTTATGTTTTTTTAAAACAAAAATTTTATTTTGAAATAGTTTGAAGTACTGTTAAAATTTAGTAATTTTTTTAAGTAAAACTCTTTTTTTAAAAATTAAATACGAAAAAAATCATTTATTTTTAATATAAATATATAATTAATTTTTATTTTTATTCATTAAGTAATAGTAATAAATACATATTATTTTTTTGTTTACAACAGTTTACATCATTAAATAAAATTCATATAGATTTTAACCACAAAAAATAAAAATAATAAACAATTTTTTTTTAAAAAATTAGTTTATATTATTTTATTATTTTTTTTTTAAATAAAATATTTTGTTTAAACTATCTATAGATAATATACTGATATAGTATTATACTGTATAAGTAATAAAATTTTAATATAAAATTTTATATTAAAAATAATTATAAAACTATATGTTGTTATAGTAATACAAGTTATTTTTAGTGTATATGTATAGTAGTTTATCAAATAGTTATATATATATATATATTACATAGTTGAAAATAATTTTTTTTATTTATATAATGCAACTTTACATATGTTATTTTAAACGTACAGTAAAAAAATGCAATCCATAATAATACAGTAATTATTTATAAATATTTTTTTTATAAAATATTATAATACATATTATATTTATTTTTTATATTATCTAATTGTCTAAATACATTTTATTAATATACAGTTTATGTATCAATTTTTATAAGCAATAATCTATTGCTAAATAAATTTTAGAAAAAAATAAATAAATAATTTTTTTGGTGTTATTGCAATTTGTTTTTTTTGGCATATATTGTATTATCTATAAATAGATGTTAATTTAATTTTATTATTATTGAATTTTTTTTTGATTAAACATATTAATAATATTGTAATAGTTTTTTTTAAAAATATTGTTATGTATAAAAAAATTATTTCAGATTTTATGCTAAATTAGATGAAAACTTTTGGATAAAGTTTCCGATAAAAAACAAACATTGTCAATGCCTATTGAACCTTGGTGTTTATTGTTTAATACAAAAAAATATATATATTAAATAATAATTTATAAATATAAATGATTATTATCATTACATTTACTCATTTATCTTTATAATAAATTATTTAATTTTGAATAATGTTTTAAATATATATATTTATATAAATAATTTACACTTTTATTGTTTAAGTTTATTTAACTAAAAACTTGTAAGTTGAAAATTTTGTTTATGGATTATATATATATAATAGAAATATTAACTTGATGATTTGACAAAAAAAATATTTATATTGTTTTAGACTAAATAAAATAATAAAATGTTAATAATCTTATCGATGATTTATTGATTATTTTTGTATTTTTTTTAATTATTGCATTTTTATTATTATTATTTTATATAAAATAAATAGGCAGTCAATTAATGTTGCGTCGCGTAAAACTTGAATAACTTTTAAACGGTTAGAGATAATTTAAATCTGTAAATTACATTTAAGAATATCATATCGACCACACTTAATATACACGCAATTACAAAACTAGGGTGACCAGATATACAAAATATCGGGACCAACGCAGGACAGTATGCTACAGGCAAAACTACAACTGACAAATTTATTTTGACAATGAAATTTTGTAGTCAAGAAATAATAGTTTAATATAAAAAAAGAATCATCAAAATCGGATTGGTAGTTTTACTTTTATGGTTTATTAAGTTTGTCATAAATCATATTATATAAAATAGTCTAATATAAAAATGACGTTATTTATGACTTGTATATGATAATTAGATTGATTTTTTAATTATATTACTAATTATAAAAACAAAATTTTAATATGTCTATTAGTTTTCGAAATAATTGAATTTCAATATAAATCACACTATCGTAATTTGATATTAAAATTTTTATTGAAAATCGATTATTTCAAAAACTAATCGACATATTGAAATTTTATTATTAGAATTAGTAATATAATTAAAAAATCCACCTAATAAATATATACATGTCATAAATTACGTCATTTTTATATTTGACTCTTTTATATAATATGATTTATGACAAACTTAATAAACCATAAAAGTAAAACTACCAATCCGATTTTGATGATTCTTTTTTTTTATTAAACTATTATTTCTTGACTACAAAATTTAATTGTCAAAATAAATTTGCCAGTTGTAGTTTTGCCTTTAGCATAGTGTCCTGCGTTGGTCCCGATATTTTGTATATCTGGTCACCCTAGTTTTGTGATTGTGTGTATATTAAGTGTGGTCGATATGATATTCTTAAATGTAATTTACAGAATTAAATTATCTCTAACCGTTTAAAAGTTATTCAAGTTTTACGCGACGCAACATTAATTGACTGACTCCTTATATGAAAAAAATAATAATGATTATCTATTATTAATATATTTAATTAATTAGGTAATTTTCCAAAAAATGATTAATATATGAATTTTTTCATATATTTATATAAAGTCTAAACAAAAATATTTTTATTAAAATATAATATTAAATATCATATACTGTAGCTTAAAAAAATATTATAGCAAATATACAGTATATTTTTGTTTGTTATTGTTGAAAAAAATTGTACTTGGTCAAAATAATAAAATAATAATTTAGTTAATATTAAATATACTATACTATAGATAAAAAAAATATTATAGCAAATATACAGTATATTTTTGTTATTATTAAAAATTGTACTTGGTCAAAATAATAATAATAATAATAATAATAATAATAATAATAATAATAATAATAATAATAATAATAATAATAATAATAATAATAATAATAATAATAATGATAACCGATACCTATACGATTAGAGGCCGAAATTTTTGCAAAATTATTTCCCATCAATGTGTCGAATGGGCCATGGATTACGAGCACCGGGAGTGCGACCGCATTCAAGTAGCCTATCCCCGATCGGGTAGCAACTGGATCGGCTATATTATCCGATTGTTGAAATCGGATGGCCAGCAATCGGACAGTATAGTCAACAATAGTATACGATTGGAGCGATCGGGCAAACAGGTTATCGATAGTCAACTGGGCGATGATTTTTGCCATATTATGACACACCTGACCACCGATTCAATGGCTATCAATCCGAAGGCCAGGTATCTGTTTTCACTCAGAAATCCCAAAGATGTTGTCTGTTCAGAGTATAAGTATATCAGCGATAATGGTTGGCTACCAGAGGACGGGGATGTCCACGACGTACACGACTTTTTCCGATTGTGTTTCATTGAGCACAAGTATCCCCTATATTATGGCGACTATTTTCAGTTTGTCCGTCAGTATTGGCAGCTCAGGGATGCCCAGAATTTTCATGTTTTATTATACGAAGATATGGTTCGGGATCCGCGTTTGGCTATCGAAACTGTAGCCAAGTTTTTAGGCGATAAATATGTACGTAAACTGTCGGATGTGATGGTCAGCCCAGAGGGCAACCATGAAATATTGTTAGATCGTATAGTTAGGTTGTCGTCTATCGGTGCTATGCGCGGTACGTATGCGGGCGACCCTCGTATACAAACTGGTTTAGTCGGCAATTGGCGGTCGCAGTTGACTAAACAGGAAAGCGATTTGATTGACCAGAAAGTGGCCACTGAATGGACGGGAACGGGATTGGAGTTGCTGTGGAAACAGGAGATGAAATGGTACTAAAAAAATTAATGATAAAATTTTTTTGTTATATAAATTAAATTTTATTATAATTTTTTTATTATTTAAATTAATTTTTTTATAATTTTTTAATTATTTAAATTAATTTTTATTATAATTTTTTTATTATTTAAATTAATTATTTTGTTAATTATAATAACTTTGTCAAGTTATGGAAAAAATATTAGTTAAGTTTTTTTTAATTAATTTATTTATTTGAATAAATTAATAAATTAAAAAAAAACTTTACTTTTTCTTTAAGTTTTTTTTAAATTAATTTATTAATTAATTTACAAAATAAACTTAACTAATATATATATTTTTTCTAAAACTTCACAATAGTTATGATAATTAAAATAAAATTATATTATTTGTTAATTTTTATTTATAAATAGTTTAATTACTAAGTAAATAATTATTTTTAAAAAATTAAAAATAACTTTAATTAAAGCTAATTAAATGTTAAATTTGTAAATTTTTAAAAAATAGATATTTTTATAGCTTAGTTAATAATAATAATAATATTCATTTGTAAAAAATAATAGATATATAATGTATGATATGATTGTTTTTTAAAAAATTACATTTTTGTTATGTTTATGTATACTATTTGTTTAACAATAGAAATAAAATAGTTATAAAATAATTAGTTATATATTTTTTTGACAATTTTTTCTTGTGTCAGTTATATATATATATTTTAATTTATTTATGTACTATATTATCAATATATTTATTGCAAAATTTTATTGACCGGTTTAATTACAAAATACAATTGTAATAAAATAAATTGATTTTTTTTTCTAAAATATAAAAATAATTCATTAAAAACCAGTTGAGAATGCTTTAAAAGCATTTCCACACGAATTCCTTAACTTAAAAAAGGAAAAAATTTAAAAAAAATAAAAAAAAAACAGTTGAGAATGCTTCAAAAGCATTCCCATACGATCTCATTAACTTAAAAAAAAAACCAAAAAAAATCAAAAAAAAATTTTGTAGCGGAGCCTGGATTCGAACCTATGTCCTCGTGGGACAGACAGACAGACGGACAGACTTTTAGAATGCATATACGTATTCCTTTCAGGAATTCGTGAATATATGAAAATTACTAAATTCTATTAAATAATGCTTTATATATATATAACAAAATACACTTTAGTTATTTAAATTTATATTTTGTTTATTATTTTGTCAAATTTAAGCAAAAATACTGATTTAATAAATTATAATTATTTTTGTATATCTTAAATAATGTATTAATAAAATTATTTGATTAAAATTATTTGCGTGTATTAGTATTAAAACTTAATAATAAACTGTAAATTGTTTAATTGCTAAATTTATTTGTGCTATTATAACAATGTTATTAATTCAACTAATAATTTAGCTGAATATTAATAATTAATAAAAATACTTTAAACTTATTGTTGTCTATTTTTTTAAAAAACTATTATTTAAATGAACTTAATATATTATTTTAGAAAACTTAGTACTTATAATTATTTATTAAACTTTAATATATTTTATTAACATTATATTCAATTAATTTTTTAAATTTTATTTACAATTTTTACGTCATTGAATTTTTAAAAAAATATATATTTTAAACTAATTATTTTAAACACTATTAAATTATATGTTTGATATAATAAATTATTTTACTATCATTACTTTATTACATTATAATAATTATTATTATTATAAAAAGTTAATATTGTTTATAATAAATTTTATAAATAAGTTTTGTTTCAAAGAAAAAATATACAAATTTTTTATTATTAAACAAAATTGTTTTTATTTAATGTTATTTTTACATAATTTTTTTTAATTTAATTGTTTTTTTTAAAAAACTATAAATAATAATCTTAATATAGTACTAAAATTATTTTTATTTTTTTTAAGTTAAGTTATTTAAGTATTAAATCAAAATAATTTATTTTCTGTATAATATATTGTCTTATTTACTGTAAATATAATATTTTCTTTATTTTTTTCCAAATAAACCGATTTTGACGTAATTTTATTATTATTTATTTTATTATATTAAACAGTATATTGTATTTCAATTATATTATCGAAAAAAATGTAATATATAAATAAAATGTAATATTTAAGTGTTAAATCCTATTTAATAAAAAAAAATGTTTGATTTACTAAACTATCAATAGATAAGTAACAATTTAATAGTAATATTATTATTATTATTAATTTTGATAAGATTTCTAGTTATAAACATTAATAAATATTTTTAATTTATAAATAAAATATTTATTGTTTACTTTATTATTTTTTTGTAACATATATGATAAATTTATAATATTAAATAAAAACAAATAATTAATATGCTTATTAATAAATTTTTTTTAATAATAGCAAAAATTAATAAAGTTATATAAATACAATTTTAAAAAAAAAATAAATATAATTATTTAACTATATTATGTCATAAAAGAAAATTACATTAATTATTAAATAGACTTTTTATGATATATTTTTTTTAATCAATTTAACTTACAGTAAATATAATAATCTATAATATGTGTCAATAAACATCAAACACAAGTGTCTATTTGAAAATAATCAATATATTTTTAAAAAAAAATTAAACCTAATATAATTCCTAGAACTTATATATATATATACTATTATATATATAAAATATATATTTTATACTTGAAATACTCTAGGTAACTTATATATATATATATAATATTATTGATTAATAATGACACTTATATCACTAGATAATTATTAATAATAGATTATAGTGTCAATAATATAAAATAATAAATATAATGTAAATGCAATAAAATAATATATATATATATATATAATATTATAGTATCTAATCTAAAATGTGGGGCACTATATAATAATATATATATATATATATATATTTAAGTAAATATATCAGGCTCGTTTATTATTACGAAATTATTATTTAACATTATATAGATACAATTTCTATACCTGTATATAGATATTATTTATTTTTTCAATGAAATATCAAGTTTATATCAACAACAAAAAAATACACAATTAATATTCAATGGCTTATAATTATTATTATTATTATTACAGTATTATCGATAAATTTTGAACAGGAATTAAAAAACAATATTATTGTAAAAAAAATTATAAAAGTCTATTTAGGTTTGAATATATGTAGTATTCAGACACATTGTATTGCAAGCACCGGGCGATATATGATGTCTAGGCTTAGTATTGTTGTTATTATATTTTTGGTGGCTTTAGTAGCCGTAACCACTGGCAGAGCGGTCAGAGGCAAACGGGGTAACTATACTACTATTGTTTTATTATTATTATTATTACTACTATTATTATCATTACTACTACTACTACTACTACCACTACTACTACTACTACTACCACTACTACTACTACCACTACTACAACTACTACCACTAATACTACTACTACTACTACTACTACTACTACTACTACTACTACTACTACTACTACTACTACTACTACTACTACTACTACTACTATTAATACTAATACTACTAATACTACTAATACTACTAATACTACTAATACTACTAATACTACTAATACTACTAATACTACTAATACTACTAATACTAATACTAATACTATTATTACAATAATAATAATGATAATGTTTATAAATTTTTATATAATAAAAAATTGAATTAGACCACAATGACTACAAAAAAAATCCCTACCGTATCGTTTGCTATGTTGGTACCTGGTTTTTCTACCGGGGCTACAAACTGGAAAACATCGACCCCTACCTGTGCACACATTTGAACTATGGTTTCGCCAAAATCAACGAAACCACTTACGAAATGCAAATGTTTGACCAGTGGCTGGACGAACATTATGGTAAAAACTAAACACCTATTAATTTAAATATTTATAACTACCTAACAGTCCAACCTATCAGCTCCCTATATATATATATAGTAGTATATAAACATTACATACAGTTATACAGTTTATGCAAGTTAAAAGTTTAAATTTTTAGTAATATGTACAGTAATACTTTAGCCAAGGTACTTTATATATATAT
This sequence comes from Oppia nitens, assembly GCF_028296485.1. Classification (NCBI taxonomy): domain Eukaryota; kingdom Metazoa; phylum Arthropoda; class Arachnida; order Sarcoptiformes; family Oppiidae; genus Oppia; species Oppia nitens. The sequence goes on from NW_026533191.1 coordinate 1,078,801, forward strand.
GTATAATTCAACCTAAATATTAGGTAACTGTATACTAACTGTATACCTTACTCAAATTTCAACTTTTAATTAGGCATTATCTGGGTATATAAATAACATTACTATATAATTATTAGACCTTATTATTGACAGTAAAATAATTAACACTCAAAAAAAACAATTAATTAATTAATAAATTAATTTTTTAATAATTTTTTTTGTATCTCAAAAAACAAACAAACAAACAACAAAACAGAGGGCTATAAAGTGTTGCCACTAAAGTAATTAATACTCAAAAAAAATTAATTAATAAATAATTTTATTTAAATGCTTTGTATATCTATATAAAAAAAACAAAACAGATTTAAATTTAATATCAATTCTATATATATATATTTTTGAATTTTTCAAACATAGAGGGCTATAAAGTGTTCAACGATTTGAAAAAGAAAAACCCATTGTTAACGACATTCATATCGTTGGGCGGTTGGTATGAGGGGTCGGAAAAGTACTCGGATATGGCTAAGCAGCCAAACCGTCAGCGATTTGTCAAAAGTGTGTCGACATTCCTTCACAAATACAACTTTGACGGCCTGGACGTCGACTGGGAATATCCGGGCAATCGTGGCGGTGACCAACTAAGCGATAAACATAACTACAATCTATTGATGGAAGAGCTCAGGACTGAATTGGATAGAGAAGGCTATCTGTTGACGGCAGCCCTGAGCCCTGGTAAGCCTACTATAGATACGGCTTACGAGGACATACATAAGCTAAATGATTTGTTGGATTGGGGCAATATTATGACATACGATTATCATGGGGGATGGGATGATGAACTGGGACACAATGCCCCCTTGTTTAACAGTCCGTCGGATCCGAAAAGCGGAAACTATCCGTACTTTAATATTAACTATACTATCCATTATTATCTGGAAAAGGGACTGAAAAAAGAGAATATGGTAATGGGTGTACCGTTTTATGGCCGAGCCTGGACTATGACCGATAAAGAGCACTATCATCTCCATGATCCGGCCCGTGGTATGTCACCGGCCGGCGAGTTTACCGGCGAACCGGGAGTTTTCGGCTACAATGAGGTAAACTATTTTATACATTACTGTATTATTATTATAGTTGTGATTAATAATACTGTTATTACTGTTATAATTAATAATATAGTTATAATAATAATAATAATAATAATATACAGTAGTTATTATACATTATATATTATAACCCTATATTATTTATAATATTATTAAACTATTATATATTATAATATTATTTAAAAAAAATTATTGTTATATCAATCTATATTAACCTAATATTTCATATTTTAATCCTTCTCTCTCTCTCTTTTTATGTGTTTGTTTGTTGGCTGGGGGTGGGGGGTGGGGTTTGGCATATAGTTATGCAAAATGGTAATGACTAACCCGGAACAATGGAGCACCCATTATGACCCGTACTATGAATCGCCCTATGCTTTCAACAAAACAATATTTGTCGGCTACGATGACATCCATAGTATTGAATGCAAAGTTAGTTAGTTTTTTATAAAAACAAACAAACAAAAAATCAATTTTTAATTTTAAAAAATAAAATTTCAGACAAAATACCTGAAAGAGATGGGACTCTCGGGAGGGTTGGTATGGGCCCTACAAAACGATGACTTTGATAACCGATGCAAAGGAGGCGTCAGTCCGCTGTTGAACAAAGTTAACGCTCAGCTGAATGGCAAAGAAAAAGACTCGTATGAATGTATATATGTTATACCGCCGACACCGTCGCCATCGCCACCGACACCGTCTACCGAACCGACAACACCGCCAACTATCCCGACCGGTACCACTCAGTCACCTGAACCGCCGACACCGCCTACACCGACACCGTCGCCGAAACCTATATCGGAACAATGCGCCGAAGAGTGCGGCAAACGTGAATGGTGTAACATACCGTTCCCACATAACGAGCACAAGTATATCGCTTGCCGTGATGTACCCGGCAAGGGCTGGTGGGGTACCTATTTTGACTGTGCTTCACGCACTTGTTATAATCCCCGATCGGAAAACTGTGACATTTCCTGTTAAATAAAAAATACCCGGTTTTAATATGTTTTTTTTTAAAAAAAATAATATTAATACATATATATATATTATATATTTATTATATATTAATATATATACAGTATATACCCAGTAAAACAAGTAATCTATGAAATTTATTTTATAAATATAATTTATTGTAAATACATACTTAATTATTATATTAGCAATAAATTAATTAAATAAAATAAACAAATTACATTTAAATGTTTGTATTTATTTTTTTAAAAAATTATTATTTAGATATTAGTAAAATTAGTATTATATATGAATATAAAATAATATACAAATTAAATATAATTATAATACATATTGTGTGACTAATGGCTAATTTTTTGTTTGCTAAAAATATATTTAATAAATAAATCAATTAATTGTCAATTTTATTTACTATTGACTTAATATATTTTAAATACATATACTAGAAATATTTTGTCAAAAAAATTGATAAAGTTACCCTACTTAAACTTTGAATTATTATTTTTTTTTTGATAATAGTATATAAATTATATATACTATTATATTAGAAAAATATAATTATATTTAATATACATTAGTAATAATATACATGTATTATAAACTTATAGTATTATTATATATTAACAATATATTTATTTTTTAAAAAAATATCTAATAAATTAAATTCAACTATTTATAAAATATTTAAATACAGTATTTATTAGTTTTTGTTTTATAGTTTATAAACAAATAATAGTTTTTTTTTAAAAAATAATTAATAATTAAAATAGGATATAGTGTTGCCAATGATCTCAACTAAATACAAAAGTATTGCTAAATTACTAAAAGTTTTCATAAGAAATACATTTAATAATTAATTAATTAATACTAAAAAAAAGTAGAGTATTTCTAGGAAATTATCAATTGATTTCAAGTGCACTTATTGTTATATTATTTTTTTAAATAAATCTATGTAACTGTTGTAATTGGCAAACATTTTTTTTTATAAACTATGATCAAGGTTATTTTTATAAAAAAAAATATTAAGACATATAATGTAATATTTATATAATTGTATTCTCTCTCTCTCTCTCTCTCTCTATCTCTGATTGATTGACAATATTTATCAAAAAAAAACTAAAATACAGTATAAAAAAATTTAGTTAAAAATTGATACAAAAAAAAAATTACTAATAAGATATATATGACTAATAAGATAATATATTATATATGTGAACTAATAGGAAACTAATCTCTATATAAGCTAGCTAAATTGATCTAGCTAAGCTCACATTATTGTTAGTATAGGTATAGCTGAAAAAAATATATAATAATAATAATAATGTCTGTCCTTAAACTGGTTGTGCTGGTCCTACTGGGGACGGTCACATTGGCTATCGGTGCCAACATTAAGGTTGCAAAAAGAGGTATATATATATATATCTAATAATAATAATTAACATTTTTATTTATACTAATTACTAAAAAAAAACTTAAAAAAACAACCTAGATCACAATGATTACCAAAAAAATCCGATGCGCATAGTATGCTATGTCGGGACCTGGTTTTTCTACCGGGGCTACAAAATTGAAGACATACCGCCCGAACTATGCACACATCTAGTCTACGGTTTCGCCAAAATCAACGAAACCACTTACGATATGCAAGTTTTTGACGACAATTTTGATATACATTTTGGTATAAATGATTGATTTTTTTTAATTAATTAAAAATATATGTTATATATATAACAACCTACCTGTTCCTATATATCTACCAGTCCCCCCCCATATACTGTTTAGTATGCAATTTTTTAGTATCACAATCAGTATATTTTTAAGTTAATATATATATATATATATATATATATATATATATATATATATATATATATAGATTACATTATAGCTAAGTGTAATAGTAAAATGTTTTTTTTGTAACTATATTTATAGTTATTATATATATATATAACATTATTATTATTATTATAAATATCGATCTTATTAGTTGCCAGTGTAAAATAATTAACAAACAAACAAAAAATTAATTAATAAATAATTTTATTTAATATTTTGTATCTATAAGAAAAAACTAGAGGGCTATATATTAAATAACCTACCTGTTCCAATATATCTACCAGTTCCCCCATATATACTGTTTTTCAATTTTCAATACAATCAGTATATTTGAGTTTATATATTATATTATAGATAAGTGTGTAGTAAAATATTTTTTTTTGTAACTATATTTATATATACTGTATATATATATATTTATATTTTATATATCAATAGAGGGCTATAAAGTGTTTTCAATTTTCAATACAATCAGTATATCTATAAAAAAAACAAAACAGATTTAAATTTAATATCAATACAATATATATCCCGACACACCTATTATTTTTAGGTAAATTTTTTTTTTGATAATAAACTAATTGGATATAATATTTATGAATTTTTCAAACATAGAGGGCTATAAAGTGTTCAACGATTTGAAAAAGAAAAACCCATTGTTAACGACATTCATATCGTTGGGCGGTTGGTATGAGGGGTCGGAAAAGTACTCGGATATGGCTAAGCAGCCAAATCGGCAACGATTTGTCCGATCGGCCGTCGATTTTATCAAAAAATACGAGTTCGACGGCCTGGACCTGGACTGGGAGTTTCCGGGCAGTCGTGGCGGCGATGAGGCCAAAGATAAAGACAATTTCATACATCTGGTCGAAGAACTTAGGGCTGAGTTGGATAAAGACGGCTATCTGTTGACGGCTGCCGTATCGCCGGGTAAACCGAAAATCGATATCGGCTACGACATACCGAAGCTGAATAAACTGTTGGATTGGGCCAATGTTATGACCTACGACTATCATGGTGGTTGGGAAAACTTTTTAGGACATAATGCACCCCTTTATCATCGACTGGAAGATCCAAAATCGGGTGACTATCCGTACTTTACGGTCAACTATACGGTCAACTACTATCTGGCCAATGGTCTGGATAAGAGTAAACTGGTTATGGGTTTGCCATTCTACGGGCGTGCCTGGAGTCTACTGGATAAGGGTCATATACATTTGTATGACGGTGCCAAAGGTATGTCACCGGCATTGCCATATACACGGGAGCCCGGTGTTATCGGTTTCAATGAGGTTAGTGTCTATACTATATAACAGTTTTAATCTAATTAATATATATATACAGTTTATGACAATTAAAAAGTTTTTAAACTTTTTAGTTTAATATTATGTAATACTTTTTTTAGCAAGGTACTTTATATACTGTATATAACTTACCTAATATAATGTATATTAGGTAAACTAACAGTTACCTTGCTTAGCTTAGTTAAAATTTAACTGTATACACAATATATTACTCATATTTAAATTTTTAATTATCATTATCTATATATATATATATATATATATATATATAGAGTTTATGATACTTAAAAAGTTTTTAAATTTTAGTTTAATATTATGCAATACTTTTTTAGCAAGGTACTTTGTATACTGTATATAACTTACCTAATATTTAGTAATGTATACTAACAGTTTACCTTGCTTAGCTGTTAAAATTTAACTGTATAGACAATATATTACTATTTTATTTAAACTTTTAATTATCATTATCTATATATATATAAATATATAATTAAAAAAAATATTTATTTTTTGAATAGATATGCAAAATGGTTATGACTGACCCGTCCAAATGGCATATGCACTACGATTGGGACTACGAGGCCCCCTATACCTACAACGATGACATATGGGTCGGTTACGATGATATCAATAGTATTGAATGTAAGGTTACCTATTTGAAAAAAATGCAACTATCGGGTGCCGTACTATGGGCTTTACAAAATGATGACTTCAACAACGATTGCCGATACGGCAAATACTCCCTGTCCAACAAAGTCAAGGACCTGTTGAATGGTCCGGCCAGGGATACACACGAGTGTGCCTATAGGCCGCCACCGACACCCGAACCAACTACTCAGCCGCCGCCGACAACACCCACGACACCGCATACCCGACCAACCGAACCGACACCACCGCCCACACCGACACCACCGCCAACACCGACACCCAGCCCGAAACCCATAGCCGAACAATGTGCCGAAGAGTGCGGCAAACGACCCTGGTGTAACATACCGTTCCCCCACAATGTACACAAATATATAGCATGCCGTGATGTACCCGATAAGGGCTGGTGGGGTACCTATTTTGACTGTGCTCTACATACATGCTATAATCCCCGTACGGAAAACTGTGACATTCCCTGCCAGTGATTATTATTAGTATTATTTTTTGAATAATAATAATAATCGGTTTCAAAAAAAAACATAATATTTTTAAATGTCATAAAAAATATTGTTTTTTTTTAAATTTAAAATAATCTAATTATTTATTATACAGTAAAACCAAGTAATCTATTATATAATTTTTTATATATTAATTTTGTAAATACCATTAATTATAATTAATAACTAATTATTATTATTATATAATTAATAAAAATAAACAAATTGCATTATTATTTGTTATAAATAATAAATTATGTTTAAATTTTATTTATTAATTAAAAAAAAGTTAAATTTTATTTATATAAGCAGGTACAGTTACTAAATAAATATAAATAATATACTATAATTAATATTATTCAATTAATTTTAATTAGTTAATTTTACTAATTGATAAAAAGTTTTAATTGTATCATTGATTTATTTTTTGTTATAATATTTATTTTATTTTAAAAATACACATAGATATAAATAAGTTTACTTAATAAATTTTTATCTTAAATATAATAAATTAAAACTAAATATAAAATTATTTTGTTTTTAATTAAATGTAATTAATGTTATTATTTATTTATAATTAATTACTCTAAATATATGGCTTAAAAATTTAAGATAATATCATTAATTTTTTAATACTAATACATACAGTAATAAATAAAATTAATAATAATTTTTTTAAAATAAGACAAACAATATAACACAAAAAATACTGTATTAATAATAACAATAATCTTATCATAATATTGAGTATAGTCTATAGTTTAGGCTTTTTTGATATTTAATATAATAATTACAACACAAAAAAAAACAATTATATTAGTTATTATCCATTGATAACAATTCCCTGTATTTGTGAAATAATAAATTTGAAAATTATATACTGTTATTAATAATTGCTACTAAATTTAACTATTGTTATAATCAAATGATAAAATTATTATTATTATTATTATTATTGAATTTACTAATAATAAAGCCGGATCTGTATTTATACTATATATGTATATTTCAAGTAGACATATACATAAAATAAATATCCTATATATATATATATATATATATTGTTTTTAATTTTATAATAATAATAATTCAAAATTTTAAATATTAATTTATTTTAATTTATACCTAAATGTCAACAAAGTTTGCAATAGTTTTTTCTGGCATTTGTTTGGTAGCATTGGTCACATGTGTCCCAAAAAGAGGTAATTATTTTTATTATATACTAATTGTATAGTTAAATCATTTAATAGTAATTATTATTATTTTTTTGGTATCAACTAATTCAACTATACTGTAGATCACAATGACTATACAAAAAATCCTCACCGTATCGTATGCTATGTTGGTACCTGGTTTTTCTACCGGGGCTACAAACTAGAAAACATTGATCCCTACCTGTGCACACACTTGAACTATGGTGTAGCCAAAATCAATGAAACCACTTACGAAATGCAAATGTTTGATCCCTGGCTGGACGATCATTACGGTAAACTATATATCATATATATACATGTATTATTAAACCTACTTGTCCTCTCTCTATATCTACCAGTTGCCCCTATATACTGTTTATGATTTTTCAGTATATAAACAATCAGTATATTTGAGTTAATTTTTTTTATATTAGATAAGTGTAGCAAAATATTTTGTAACTGTATTTATATTTATATCAATAGAGTGTTATAAAGTTATTATATAATATAACATTATTATAAATTTAGACCTTATTATTATTGCCACTAAAGTAATTAACACACACAAAAATATATTAATAAATAATTTTACTTAAATGCTTGTACTTAATGATAATATTAGGATTTTTCAATATTAAGGTAAACTATATATATATTATTAAATAACCTACCTGTTCTGTATATATCTACCAGTTCCCCCCTTATATACTGTTTATGATTTTTCAGTATACAAACAATCAGTATATTTGAGTTAATTTTTTTTATATTAGATAAGTGTAGTAAAATGTTTTTAACTTTATTTATATCATATATTATCCACCAATAGAGGGCTATAAAGTGTTCAACGATTTGAAAAAGAAAAATCCATTGTTAACAACATTGATATCGTTGGGCGGTTGGTATGAGGGGTCGGAAAAGTACTCGGATATGACTAAACAGCCAAACCGTCAGCGATTTGTCCAGAGTGTGGTCACCTTTCTTAGCCAATGGGATTTTGATGGTCTGGATCTGGATTGGGAATATCCCGGTTCGCGTGGCGGCGATGTGGACAATGATATCGAAAATTTCAATCGCTTGTTGGCTGAGCTCAGGGAAGCTTTTGAACCGCACGGTTGGCTATTGACGGCCGCCCTATCGCCTATCTATACAACATTGGACAGGGCCTATCATATTGGCCAACTCAACGACCAATTAGATTGGGCTAACATCAAGACGCATGACTATCACGGCTATTGGGATGACCTACTGGGACACAATGCACCCCTATATGGCAGTCCTAATGAACCGAAATCGGGAAACTATTCCTATCTGAATGTTAACTATACTGTCAATTACTACCTGAGCCATGGTTTGACCAGAGAAAAACTAGTAATGGGTCTACCATTCTATGGTAGAGCCTGGACACTGGTTGATAGGGAACACCATCATCTGTACGATCAATCTAAAGGTGTAGCACCTCCCGGTCCACTATCCGGTGAAGACGGTATCTATGGCTATAATGAGGTATATATACGGTATATATGTGTGTGTGTTATAGTAATTATAACAATTGTTTATTAAATGGTTGGGTTGACGGGTAGATATGCCAAATGATAATACATAGTCCAACCACATGGCACATGAGCCACGATCAACAGTATCGGGCACCGTATGCCTACAATGACAACCTATTTATCGGTTATGACGACACCGAAAGTATTGCATGCAAAGTATAATTGATTTTTAAATTAATTTATTTTTTAATTAAGTTAATTAATTAAAAATTAGTTATAATTTAACTTAGCTAGCTTAAAAAAAATTAATTAATAATTTATATATATGTTTTATACTGATATTTTTTTTGTGTATATATATAGATTAGCTATTTGAAAGCTATGGGACTGTCGGGTGGTATGGTATGGGCGCTGCAAAATGATGACTGGGATAATAGATGCAAAATGGGTATCAGTCCACTAATGCATAGAGTATATGATATGCTCAACGGTAAAGATAGTAAGGTACAAGTGTGCAAATATGGGCCAACCTAAACATAACCAACCTTAAACATACATGTGCAATTTTAACCTTATATAAAACATTATATGTGGTTAACAATACCAACAATCTATAAATAAAAATAATATTTATTAAAAAAAATAATATTTATTAAAGTTACAATTTGTAACTTACAAGTATTATACACTGTATATAATTGATGAAAATTAAAAAATAATAATAAAGTAATTTAATGTAATAAATATTTATAATATTATTCAAGTTAAGCATTAAATAAATTTTTTTTTTTAAATTTATTAATAATTTATTAATAATTTATTATCAATAAACTATTAGGAAAGTTTTCAACTTATTTAATATAAATTTATATATATATATATATATAACACTATAATCAATAATAGTTTTATTTATAGTTTATATTAATAGTTATTTTATGTATTTATAAATTTTAAAAATATAGTGATAATGAATAATGAAACACTAAATATAAATAATAATAATTTGTTTATTTTGTATGAAAACATTTACACATTTTTTTTAAAAAAATACAACTATTAATAATAATAATAATTAAAATGATTACTTGTTTTACTGTACAAAAAAAAATTATCAATATATCTGTAACTCTATATATATATATATATAAATCATATTAAATCTTGATTACTAATAAAAAATTTAAATAATAATAAATATATATAAATCATTTGAAAAATTACAACAATTATAATATTTACTGTAAATTTAATAATAATAATTTTATTTATTATAATAATCTATAGATTGCTAGTTATATATATATATATAAATATATATCTATCTATAGGTCGGGAATGTCACAGTTTTCGGTGCGGGGATTGAATTTTGTATGGACTGAACAATCAAAATAGGTCTCCCACCAGCCCTTATCGGGTATGTCCCGGCAGGCAATGAATTTGTGTTCATTACCCGGAAACGATATGTTACACCACAATCGTTTGCCGCACTGTCGGGCACACCGTTCCGATATAGGTATAGGTGTTGTTGTCGGAGGCAATGTTGGCGGTAGTGTCGGATCTGTATGATGTGTAGTCGGTGTGGTCGGCGGCGGCAGAGTTGTCGGATCGGGTGGCGGTGGCGGACGATAGGCGCACTCGTGTGTCATACTACCCAAACCGTTCAACAGCTCCTGTACTTTATAGGTTAGGGAGTACTGGCCATAGCGACAATCGTTTTTGTAGTCATCAAATTGTAGGCCCGAAATCATAACACCCGATAGGCCAATTTTTTTCAGGTATGTTATCTTGCATTCAATACTATAGATATCATCGTAGCCGACAAATATTTTATCATTGTATGTATAGGGTGCCTCATAGTCCCAGTCAAAGTGCATGTGCCATTGGGACGGGTAGTCCAATGATAGTTTACATATCTATTTAGTGGGTGGTTGTGGTGGTTGTGGTGGTTGTGGTGGTTGTGGTGGTTGTGGTGGTTGTGGTGGTTGTGGTGGTTGTGGTGGTTGTGGTGGTTGTGGTGGTTGTGGTGGTTGTGGTGGTTGTGGTGGTTGTGGTGGTTGTGGTGGTTGTGGTGGTTGTGGTGGTTGTGGTGGTTGTGGTGGTTGTGGTGGTTGTGGTGGTTGTGGTGGTTGTGGTGGTTGTGGTGGTTGTGGTGGTTGTGGTGGTTGTGGTGGTTGTGGTGATGGTGGTTGTGGTGATGGTGGTTGTGGTGATGGTGGTTGTGGTGGTGGTTGTGGTGATGGTGGTTGTGGTGATGGTGGTTGTGGTGGTTGTGGTGATGGTGGTTGTGGCGATGGTGTTATAGGAGTATAGTATAAGTTAATAATAAGCATATATTTAAAAATTTATATAAAAAAAACATTACCTCATTGAAGGCAACAACACCCGATTCCTTACTATAGGGCAACTCGGGTGACATACCTCGGGCACTGTCGTGTAGCCTAACATGTGACTTATCCTCCAAGATCCATGAGCGACCGTGAAACGGTAGACCCAGTACCATTTTATCCTTACTCAAACCCCTATCCAAATAGTAACTGACCGTATAGTTAATAGATAAAACACTGTCAGTTTTCGGATCGTATGGATTATTATATAACGGTGCCGGATGTTCCAGTCCGTTATCATAGCTCCCGTGATAGTCATAGGCTTGGACATTAGCCCAGTCCAACAGTGTGTTCAGCTTCTCTATATCGTAGGCCTTATCGATGGTCGATCTAACCGGCGATAAGTGTGCCGTCAGCAGATAGCCATCCTTATCCAGTTCAGCCCTGAGCTCCTGAACCAGTTGAACAAAGTTGTCCTTATCTTTCTGTTCGTCGCCGCCTCTGTTGGCCGGATATTCCCAGTTAAGGTCCAGACCGTCGAAATCGTATTTTTTTAGGAAATCGACGGCCGATTTGATAAACGTCTGGCGGTTTGGCTGCTTAGCCATATCCGAGTATTTTTCCGATCCCTCATAGAAACCGCCTAACGATATGAATGTCGATAGCAATGGATTTTTCTGACGTAAATCATTGAATGTCTTGTAGCCGTCTATTGCCAGATATATAAGCTTATTATTATTGGGTTAGTTTATGGGGGATAGGGTGGGTGGGCTAGTTAGAGCACCGGTATGTTATATTTTTACTTACTTATTGGGTTAGTTTATGGGGGGTGGGGTGGGGTGACTGGGTGTGGAGCATCGCTATGTCATATTTTTATATACTTGTTAGTTTAGTTTATGTGGGATGGGGTGGGGTGGGTGGGCTAGTTAGAGCACCGGTATGTTATGTTGGTATAGATGGGTGTGGGTGTTGAGCACCGGTATGTCTGTAATTACTGACTTACTTAAGTGTATGTCCAGTTCAGGGTCGGCCGCTTCTAATTCATAGGATTTTTCATTGATTTTGGCAAAACCATAGTATAGATGTGTGCACAGTTGGGCCGGTATCTGATCCAGACTATAGCCCCTATAGTGAAACCATGTACCCACATAACAGGTAACACGTTTAGGATTTTTCACGTAATCATTATGATCTATATATTAAAAAAAAAATAATTATCATTTTAACATATATATATATATATTTATATATATTATATATGTATATTTAAAAAAAAAACATTACCCCTTTTGGGCACCGATAGACTAGCACTGTTAGCCAATTGACCTAATAGTGGCAATAATACCACCAATAGATTTAGTGACAACATTTTTTTATTAAAAAAAAATTAATGCCCTAAATAAACTATGTTTGCGTCCTATTTTTATATATATATATTATTTTTTATATTGAATGTAAAAATAAAATAAATCAAAATTTATTTCACTTTCAATTGGATGACATTAACAATAATCAGTTATTTTTGATTAATTAATAGACAATTAACTGAAATATAATTATCAATAATAATAGAGTATTTGATAAATTAATATCAATAAAAAAATACTAAATACAAAAAAAAATTTATATATAAATAATTATAATATTTTTTTAATTGTATTTTATTAATATTATTATTTTGTTGTGTAAATTAATTAATAGTTTATCTGTAACATTGATAATCAAAACTAGGATGAAATAGTTTAAACTATAAACTTAAAATCAAATAAGTTTGTTGTCTGAATTCTAATTGTCTGTGTCTGACAATTCAGCGATATATTTATTTTTAATTATATTTTTCAATTCAAACTGAGTCTATTAGAGTATTGAAAATAATGCATAAATATATATATATATATAGCTTAAAATTTTTATATTACATAATAATGTTCTAAAATTAGAAATGTCTAATAAATTTAATTAAATTTATAAAAAAAATAATTTATATGAATAAATTAATTAGCACTTAAATATTTATTATTTTTATATTATTTTAATATTATTTTATTAAATAATTTTTTTTTTTAATTTGCACTGTGAATGCTAATAGCTTTTAAAAACTGATTATATTTTACTTATAATTTTATATTTTTACTTATAATTTATACAATATAAATATTTTTTCTTTGAAAATTTTAATATGTTTAAATTCACATAAGTATCTTAATAATTAATATTATCTTAAATTATTTTCACTTTAAATATACTGTAATATTTATCTTAAGTTTATTTGTTTAAATAAACTTTTAATATTTTATTAATAATTTTTTAAAAAATATATCCATTATCTCTTATTAAGATTTTTTTTTCTATAAATATACAAAAATTATAAAATAAAATTTTACAATATCTTGAATATATTTACAATGATTAATAAAACAATAGATTTTTATTAATATTAATAAAATATTTTATGATATAAATGCCAGTAAAAAATTTTTTTTTTTGTTGTTTTATATATTTTAGATAAATATATATATTTGACTTCAATAATTTAAAAAAAACTTTACCTAAATGTTTAATAGATAAATATATTTATAAATAATTTATCAAAAAATAATAATAATTAATATTCATATTATTTGATTTATTTATTAACATTCAGTAATAATATTATTGCAGAAAAATTATTATTATTATTATTAAAAGTTGTTTATTAAAATTAAAAGTAATAACAAGTTTTTTTTAACCTACAAATTACTTATACAAACATTTTTATAATTTATATCAAATCAATATTTATTTATTGTTATTAAAAACTTAATAATACTGATAATATTATCTAAAAACATTGACAAGTGTTGAAAATTGTTTTTTATTTGTTTGTTTCCCATAATAAAAAATATATATACTTTACTGTATATATATATATATATATCAATAGTTTATTATCAATTGCACTTATACTATATTTTTTATAAAATATATTTTTTAATAAACTTATTAATATATTATTAATATATATCTATATAATGTATATAATGTATATAAATAATTGAAATTTTATAATAACTTAATATACAAAAAAAATTACAAAATACATTAGTAAAGTAATTATTTTTCTAATATTATTAATGTTTTAAAAATATTTAAAACAAATAAGTTGCTTGATTATTTTTATTAATTTTTTTTGGCTTTATTCCATATATATTAAGATAAAAAATAAGTATATATTAAAAGTTTTCTCTGAACTCATATCAATATTTTTGTTATTTTATTATTTTAAAACAATATATAATACAAAGGTTTTTATGAAACAATAAAAAAAATAGTATTATATTTGATTATTTATAAGTAAAAAATTTAATATAAATAGTTTATTAAAACTATTGACATGACTTTATCATTAGGATTAAAATTATTATTATTATTAGATAATATTTATAGTTTCTATATTTTTAACGTCAAAAAAAACTATTGTATAATAATATTTTTTTGTGATATAAAAATTACTGTAATTGAAGTCAAGTTTTTTTTCTATTGAATTTTATAATATCTTATGATTATTATTATTATTTTATTAGATGTTAATTCAATGAATTCAATAACTGTCACACAATATATCGATATAATGACACTTTAAATCTCATAATATATATATATAAACTTCAAAAATGTTTAGCCAATTATGGAATAGTACTTAAAATAATTTAATAAATAAAATATATATATAAAAGTTCAATAATATACATGTATATATAGTTATTAAACAGGATATATATATATCTATATCTATTATTATTATATATAAATTTTTATTACCTATATATAAGCAAGGTTAGTTTAGTATAATTTTTTACATCAAATAAATAAGTTTTTTTTTTAATTAAAGATGTCTAAGTTTGCGGTTATTTTGTTTGCCATATGTTTGGCAACAATTGTTAGTTGTGTTCAAAAAAGAGGTAATAATACTAATAATAATAATAATAATAACTTTGATATAACTTTCTATATTAAGGTCTAACCAAAAATAAAAATACTAAAACATTAAATTATTGTTTTTATTTTAATTTTTTTACAAATTTTATAAAATAATTATAAAAAATATAGATCACAATGACTATATCAAAAAACCGCACCGTATTGTATGCTATGTGGGTACCTGGTTTTTCTACCGGGGCTACAAAATTGAAAACATCGACCCGGAGCTGTGTACACATTTGAACTATGGTTTTGCCAAAGTCAACGAAACCACCTACGAAATGGAAATGTTTGATCCATGGCTGGATGAACATTACGGTAATTTTAACCTACCTATCCTACTTATTACATAACCTACCCATCCCTATCCCCCTATCAGTCAAAAAAACAGTTTCTAATATCAGTCCTATATATATATATATATTCCGATACCTATTTTTTAAGTAAATTTTTAGGATAATAAACTAATTGAATATAATATATGACTTTTTCAACATTACAATAAACTATATAAATATATATTATTAAATAACATACCCATCCCTATCCCCCATCAGTCAAAAAACAATTTCTAATATCAATCCTATATATATATATATATATATATAGGATTGATATATATCCCGATACCTATTTTTTAAGTAAATTTTTTAAAGATAATAAACTAATTGGATATAATATTTGGATTTTTTTAACATTACGGTAAACTATATTATTAAATAACCTACCTGTTCCAATATATCTACCATTTCCCCCCTTATATACTGTTTATGATTTTTCAGTATACAAACAATCAGTATATCTGAGAGTTAATATTATATTATATTTTAGATAAGTGTAGTTAAAAATGTTTTTAACTTTATTTATATACTGTATATATCATATATTATATATCAATAGAGGGTTATAAAGTTATTATATATATAACATTATTATATATATAGACCTTATTATTATTGACACTAAAGTAATCAATACTAAAAAAACAATTAATAAATAAATAATTTCATTTAAATGCTTTGTATAACAATATAAAAAACACAAACAAAACAGATTTAAATTTAATATCAATCCTATATATATATATATATATCCCGACACACCTATTATTTTTTGGTAATTTTTTTTTTGATAATAAACTAATTGGATATAATATTTATGAATCTTTCAAACATAGAGGGCTATAAAGTGTTCAACGATTTGAAAAAGAAAAACCCATTGTTAACGACATTCATATCGTTGGGCGGTTGGTATGAGGGGTCGGAAAAGTACTCGGATATGGCTAAGCAGCCAAACCGTCAGCGATTTGTCCAGAGTGTGGTCACCTTTCTAACCAAATGGGATTTCGACGGTCTGGACCTGGACTGGGAATATCCCGGTTCGCGTGGCGGCGATGAGGCCAAAGATAACGACGGTTTCAATCATCTGTTGGCCGAACTTAAGGAGGCTTTCGAACCGCACGGTTGGCTATTGACGGCCGCCCTATCGCCCGGTTATCGTACTATCGATAAGGCCTATCATATCGCTGAGCTGAACGAACTGCTTGATTGGGGTAATGTCATGACCTACGACTATCACGGCGGTTGGGACGATGAACTGGGACACAATGCACCCCTATATAACAGCCCGGAAGATCCGACCACCGGTGACTATCCGTTTTTCAATGTAAACTATACGATACACTACTATCTGGACAGGGGTTTGACCCGCGAAAAGATTGTAATGGGTTTGCCGTTCTATGGCCGAGCCTGGACACTGATGGACAGTCAACATCATCGGCTACACGATTCGGCTCGCGGTATGTCACCTCCAGGTCCGATAACTGGCGAACCGGGTGTCTACGGCTATAATGAGGTATGTTTTTTCATCCCTATTGAGTTGAGTTGTTTTTAGCTAATCAATCTCCTCTAACCCTATCCCAACCCCATCCCCTGCACCGGTAGATCTGTGAAATGATTGAGGGTAGTCCGTCAACCTGGCACCTGAGCCACGATGAAATGTATCGGGCACCGTACGCTTATAATGGTACTGTATTTATTGGCTATGACGATCCGGAATCAATTGCCTGCAAGGTATATACAGTATAACCAACACATTTATATAGCTACGACACTAAACAACTATACTTACCGTACATTTATTTGTAGATAATTTATTTGAAATCAATGGGACTGTCAGGTGGTATGGTATGGGCCCTACAGAATGACGATTGGGATCGCCGTTGCAAAGGACACGGCATTTTGAATCCGCTGCTAAACAAAGTACACGATATGCTCAACGGTAACGACAGGGAGGTACAGGAGTGCAAGTATGCGCCCCGACCTACCGATCCGCCAACAACTACTACCACTACAACTACTACCACTACTACTACCACCACTACAACTACTACTACTACTACTACGACACCAATACCGACAACAACTACTGAGGAGCCGACAACAACTACCACTACTGAACCGACAACTACTACTACTACTACTGAGCCGACAACTACCACACCCGCACCCATACCCAAACAATGCGAAGAAAAATGTCTGACCCGTAAATGGTGTAACATACCGTTCCCCGGCAATGTTCACCGATTCTTTGAGTGCCGCTATGTCGACGGTAAGGGCTGGTGGTATTCATATATGGACTGTGCTGTACATACCTGTTTCAATCCGGTTACCGAAAACTGTGACATTCCCTGTAAATGGTAGTCCAGTTAAAAATAAAATAAATTGTTTTCAAATAATTTAAATAAATAAATAAAAAAAAATATACATTATTTTTTAATTATTTTTTATTTTTACCTAAAATAAATATACAGTAAATTTTTAGGCTATTTTTTTATACAGTAAAACAAGTAATTTTTTTTTTGTAAATACATTATATTAAAACTATTTATAACTTTATATTAATTATATATACTTTATTGTAATTAAACAAATTACATGTATTTTAATGATAATATTATAATCATATAATAAACTAAATAATTATAATTAACTAACACACACACACACACACACACACAGTTAATAATTGTTTGTTACTAATTGTAATTGTATTTAAAAATTAGTATTTACTGTATATTTATTAAATAAATTAATTAATACATTTTTTAGTTATTAAATAGTGATTTTTTTTTATTATAAATAATATATACTAGTATATAAAAATATTTAAAAACATAATTTATGAAAATATGCTTTTTTTAATCTCAAAATTTATACAACTAACTTAAATTATAATCATATTAAATAAAATTATTATTTTTATTGAAAAAATGTTAAATTAATCTATATATTCATATATTATTAAGTTAGCAATAAATAATAAGTACAAACATAATAATAATAAAAATTAAATTAAAAGTAATTTTTTTTTTAAAAAAAATAAACATTTTAAAACTTATATTTTATAATAATTACAGATAGTATAAAACAAATAGCAAGTATAAAATAATATGTGTTTATAGAAAATAATAAAAATTTTTATTTTAATTTATTATCTTATAATTGAAAATATAAAATTAAACATTACATATTTTAGTATTACAGTTAATAATTAATTAATTAATCAATATATATATATAATAATAATAATAATAATAATAATAATAATAATAATAATAATAATAATAATAATAATAAATATACTGTAGCAACACACGCCCACCCCTCCCAAGCAAACAAATGTACCATATATATAAATATGTTAATGTGTCAAATATGATACATATGTTTGCCGGGGAAAGGTAGTATGCCAAAACCTATACCAAAAACATGGACAACATTTAATTGTATGTATTTTTTAATAAAAATCTATTGCCATATCTCCTACCTAATAATAATAATAATAATAATAATTTACTCAATGTTACAGCAGTTTAAATTAAATACAGGTTTGTCTATTTAATATACCGCTATTCAATATTTGGCCATAACTTAACAACAAAAATACAATTAATTAGCAATTAATTAGAGGTAATAAAACAACAAACAACTTATATATATATAAAGTTGCTTGAAAATATATTATAAATTATTAAACAAAAAACTTTTAAATAATTGCAGTCGTAATTTTGATATTATAAAAACTGTAACTTTTATTGAAATAATATAAATTATAAAGTATTACAATAATCAATGAAAATAAGTTTAAACAAAGTATAGTAATATGTGTGTGTTTGTGGAGTGACTGTCCTAATGGTCAGTCAGTGTCCTATTTTTATACACATGTTTGGGTAAGTGGCCGCACCAGCGGCTACTTTGACATACTTTTATGTTAAGATTATAACCCTTTTAAACAAATCATAAAATCATATTTGGACTAAAATAATCATAAATTCAAAGTTATATTTATAAAATCAAATATTAGTTTAATTAACAATGTATACCAAAAATATGTACTGTATATGTATTTATGATAATATAAATTGTATACTAAGAAAATTCAAGTTTGTATTTGATATATTGAAATTAACATAAAAATAGGTATTATTTTAAGTTATATTTAAGACAATAAAATCAATTAGAAATGTTAAAATAAAATGTATAATAAAACTAAAAATAAATGACAATATTTCGGGTATACTTTATATCCCCTGTCTTTAAGACATGCCTACAGGTTAAGCATATCTTAACTTTGATATGTGAATATGTCATCTGTTTTGCCCTTTTTATCGCATTCCACTCTATAACTAATTTTTGATAATTTTTCAATTACTTTAAACGGGCCGACCATTAGCGGCTCTAACTTTCTACGAGTAATTTTATTTTTATTTTCAATATATACTGAATCGCCTATATTTAGTTCAATAGGTTTATGCTTAATATCATAATATTTTTTGTTAATATTATGGTTTTTGATACTATTATCAAATGCTATTTTTCTCGCTTTTTCAATGTTCATATCTAACGGCAATTGAAAAGTTTCAAATGGTTTAATACCAAACAATAAATAATTAGGAGTGAAATGCGTTACACTGTGTGGGCTATTGTTATATTCAATTGTAATATCATGTAATAGATTAGGCCAACAAATATTTTTGTTACAATCATTTAATTTACACCGTAATCTGTTAGTTAGTGTTTGTATTACGCGTTCGCACATACCGTTACTTTGAGAACAATTAACACTTATAAAAATTAATTTGATTTCATTTTTATTACAATAGTTTTTAAATTCATTTGATTTGATACCTGTGTAACGATCAGCTAAAATAAGTTTTGGTTTTTGTGTTTGTTTTATACAATTAATTAAATTAATAAAATCTTTTGATTGTTGTGTTTTTGATGCTAATGTCCAAACATATCTAGTAAAATGGTCAATAGCAACATGTACAAATTGTTTTTTTGAGTTATAGCCAGATAGGCCACCTGTCGTATCAATAGATATGATTTCAAAAGGCTCTTTGGCTGGACCTAAGTGAGACAACTGTCCATATTTGGGTTCGCGCGACACTTTATTTGCGATACAAATTTGACAACCCTTTAGATAATTATTGATTTTGTTATGCATATCATTGAAATAATAGGCGCCTGAGATTAAGTATAACATTTTACGATAGCCAATATGACCAAATTGTTTGTGCATTCTATCAATAAGTTTGTCAACTAATATATCTGATATAAATATACGATTAATATCTAATTTTTTATTAATAATTAAATTATTTTTTAATACAGTATTTTTAGGCAAATTGTTGTGATATTGTTTTTGATTATCTATGATATCAGTCATTTCAAGTAAATTAACGCATTTAATATGTGGTACAGTTTCCGATGCCTCTAATACTGGGTGTCTACTCAATGCATCGGCTTCTCTATTATCGATACCTCTGATATATTTTACATCTAAATCGTATTGACTTAATCTTAGAGACCAATTAAATAAACGGGAATTTGGTTTTTTAATTGACTTAAGCCATCTCAATGAGTTGTGATCACTATATATCAGTATTTGTTTACCATAAACATAATGATGCCAATAATCAATTGCTGATATTATAGACAAGCACTCTAATTCTGTTATATCATAATTTTGCTGATATTTTAATAGTTTTTTAGAGTAATAGGCAATAGGGTATAGTTTGCCATCAGATTGTATTTGTTTAAATACAGCTCCTATACCTACTTTGGATGCATCACAAAATATTATACATTTTTTGTTTGAGTCATATATACGTAAAATGGGATAACTAGTTAAATATTGTTTTGTTTTTTCAAAAGCATTTTGACATTCAATAGACCATTCAAACTTTTTATCTTTACCTAATAGGTTATACAATGGTGCTAATAGAGCATAAGCATTGGGAATAAAACCGTAATAAAAATTTACTTTACCTAAAAATTGTTGTATATGTTTTACTTTTGTTGGTTCAGGAAATTCACGTATAGATACTATATTATCATTGATAGGTGTATATGAGTTTTTAGATATATAATGACCTAAGTATTTAACTGATTTTTGTGCAAAACTACATTTACTTAGTTTAAGTTTAACATTTTCAGCTAATAATGCTTTTAAAACATTTTCAATATGTATAATATGATTATCAAATGTTTTTGAATGAATCAAAATATCATCCAGATAATTTTTTGCATACTTAATTAAATTATGTTTTTTAAGTATTGTATGTATAATACGTTGAAATATCATAGGACTGTTTTTGAAACCAAATGGCATACATAGCCACTCATATTGACCACTAGTGCTAACAAATGCTGTCTTTTTTATATCATTGTTGTGGACTTTTATGTGCCAAAAGCCACTTGTGATATCTAGAGTAGTAAAATAGTCACAATCATAGAGTGAATCTACAATATCTTTAAACAATGGGAACGGGTAGTTTTGAGATACAGTTACTGTATTTAATTTCCTGTAGTCTATACATAATCTACTTTTAGTACCCTCGTCCTTTTTATTAGCTAATGTAATAGGAAATGAATAAGAGCTATAACTTTTTTGAATTAATTTATGTTTCAATAATTCATTGATTTGTGTATCAATGGTTTGTTGATCTATTTGAGAGCATCGGTAGGGTCTGAGATTAATTGGTATATTATTAATTAATTCAATTGTGCACATTTCAGTATTAATCTGACCTACATCATATTTATGTTTAGAAAATATATTAACATATTTAGATAATAAGTAATGTATTGTATTTGCTTGCTTAGCGCTAAAATTGTTGCAATCAATTTTAATTGTATTGTTAAACTCAGCAATGTTGAGTCTGAGCTTATCATTACTTATTAAATTATTTTGTGTATAATTAGTCAATATTTCCTCATTAATTGTATTGTCTTTATGTTTAAGACATTGAAAAACTCTCAATTCATTTGTTAAATTTAATGCAAATAATGTGATTAAATTAAGTCCTATCAATAGATCATAATTGCTATTTTCAATTACATATAAATCACAATTTTGTGATATTTGCCCAATAAGTATTGGTACACATTTTACGAGACCTAAACAATAATTATTAGCATTTATTGTTTTAAAACTATTTGTTATAGTAAATTTATAAATTTTTAATTGTAATTCATTAGCTAAATTACTACTAATAATTGAGACATTTGACCCTGGATCATAAATAGCATTTAAAATTTTGTTATTAACTATAGTTAACATAGAGATCAGGGGTTTATGTCTAGGCCTCTGTATTAGTTTAAACTAACTGTCGGTTCCTCATCAGTAGACTGATTGTCTATCAAATTGATTTGTTTGGGAACCGTATCACTCTTAGGTTTGGTCCGAGTCGGGCAATCCTGAGGCCAATGAAATTTATTTGTTTGGCCAACATTTTCACACATACGGCAAGCATATCTAGGCTTAGGTTTGAACTTATTATTGTTTGAGTTTTGGTCAGTCTTAGGCTTAAAATACTTTGATTTGTTATTGAATTTATCATTAGATTTGTTGTTAAACTTATTGATAGTGCGTAACAAATTAGTCTCAGCTGTTTTGGCAATATTATAAAATTCAGACATTGATTTTGGTTTTACAGCAATGAATGCTTCAGACATTTTTGGATGCAAATTATGAATCATAAGTGGTATCATTTGATCCACCGTTAGCTTAGCTATAGTGCCATATCTGCGCTTTTCTTCAAAATAACTTTTTAAACCTTTTTTCAAATCATATCTTAGATTTACAAATTCAATTATAGGCTCAACAGTATCGACACCGAAACGATTGATTAGTTTAGTTTTGAGAGTATCGAAACTATCGGTGCCTTCATATGACTCTATATACCAGTTCAACGAGTCTTCTTCTAAGTAGTTCCCTATCATAACTGATTTGTGTTCGTCATTCCACTTATAAAACTTAGCTAACATTTCAAATCGTTTCAACCAATTTTCAATTGAAACCTTGTCCTCACATCCCTTAAAAACTTGTAGTTTTGGCTTACTTTTCGATGAGAAGGTGGGCATTTGGTCCTCTCCTTCCGAATCGGTCGACTCTAACTGATGGATGTGTTGTGCGGTCTGTTTGGTTGTTATCGGCGTTGGGATTGTTGGTTGTGTTGAGTACTGGCCGTTCAACTCTGTTGTATCGCTGTCCGGACCGTTGTTGTGCTGGATATCGGCGTTTTGATCGTTTGGTTGGTTGAGTATGTTTGGTGTGTTGGATGTCTGTGTCTGGCGGCGACTGTTTCGTGTTATCGGCATATTTGGTGATTTGTTGTTCAACTAATGCCTGTCCTCCTTCAAAGGCTGCTGTTGTTACAATTGATGAAACGGCGTGTTTTTTGAGGTAAGATACGAGTGCTTTAAGTATACCACCAGAAGCTGATGAGACAAATATGACAATCAATATGATAGTCAATGTTTGCACGATTTTAAAAAAGTTCATTGGATAGTTGAGTCACAAATTATATAATTATTAGGCAGATTAACTATCCTGCCGACTTATAAAGTTGCTTGAAAATATATTATAAATTATTAAACAAAAAACTTTTAAATAATTGCAGTCGTAATTTTGATATTATAAAAACTGTAACTTTTATTGAAATAATATAAATTATAAAGTATTACAATAATCAATGAAAATAAGTTTAAACAAAGTATAGTAATATGTGTGTGTTTGTGGAGTGACTGTCCTAATGGTCAGTCAGTGTCCTATTTTTATACACATGTTTGGGTAAGTGGCCGCACCAGCGGCTACTTTGACATACTTTTATGTTAAGATTATAACCCTTTTAAACAAATCATAAAATCATATTTGGACTAAAATAATCATAAATTCAAAGTTATATTTATAAAATCAAATATTAGTTTAATTAACAATGTATACCAAAAATATGTACTGTATATGTATTTATGATAATATAAATTGTATACTAAGAAAATTCAAGTTTGTATTTGATATATTGAAATTAACATAAAAATAGGTATTATTTTAAGTTATATTTAAGACAATAAAATCAATTAGAAATGTTAAAATAAAATGTATAATAAAACTAAAAATAAATGACAATATTTCGGGTATACTTTATATATATAATATTTCTAAATAAAATTAATTAATTTTTTTAAACTAATAATTATAAGTCTATTAAAAATTAAAAAAAAAAATTTGCTTTTGCTAACCAAAACAAAAAACAAAATAGTTTTGAAATTTGTGATCAAAAAAAAAATAAATAAATATAAAATACTAAATATTATATTGAATATATATATATACTGAAATAGATACGTAAATATATATATATATATATATATAAATACTTATTATTATTTTTATAGTTTAATTACCGAAAATTTGTATATATATATAATCCATTGCCAGGTATTATACTATTGGTTTATTGCTGTAAAGATTATCTAAACAAAAAAGTAGACAATTGACCTAGTACCAAAATAGACCAATAGTTATTAAAAAATCAATTTTTAGTATATATATATAATTTAAAAAAAACAAACAAATTTTTTTAGTTAACTAATATAGAAAAAAATAATTACCAAAAAAACTGTCCGATATTATCGCTTAACAATATTTGTAAAAAACCAAAACCAATATCTGTTAACCAAAAAAAATTAAAAATTAAAAGTATTTAACAATAAAATAAAACATATATTATTTTTTATCATGGTCATTTAGATTTTTTTTTGTATATATATATAGATATTTATACCAGAGTAAGTTTTTTCTAGAAATTTTTATTAATTTCAGTTTTATAGCCCACTCCCCCCGGCAAACATGTGTACCAAAAAAATTTTTAAAAATAAAAAAACTAAATTATAATACATTATTTTACACTTTATTTTTTTCTGCATAATAAAACTATTTTAAATACAAGATAATAAATTTATTAATTATAATTTTAAAACAAAATTAATGTTTGATTTTTGATAGTAGTTTAATATAAAATATTTTATTTTATATATATATATATTTATATATATATACAGTATATACTTAACGATTAATACAATTTTTAATTTAATTTTAAAATTAATGTTATTAATATAATACACGTAGTCAAACTAATATTATGCTTAATAATAATAATAATAATAAAATTGTTAATTGTAAATATTAAAAAATATATTGAAATTATCATTGTTATTTTAATAAACAATAAAAAAATTAAATTATGTCTATTGTTTAATACAATATAAAAATAATAATGATTATTATTTTTTTCAATATTTAATTTAATTATTTTTAACTAATAATTAAATGCTAGTAAATAAATTATTTTATTTTATATTAATATATAAGGTTTTTTTATTCAAAATTATTTATTTTTATTAATATTAAAATAATTATCTGAATTAAAAACAATAACTAATAAAATAAATTAATAATTATAGAAAGTTATTATTTACTAATTATACTTATATATTTATTACATAATTAAATATTATTTTTAATTACAATTTTTTTAAAAAAAAATATTTTACATCAATATATTAATAAAATTATTTTAATTACTATAACATATAACATAGCAATATTAAATATCATTTATAACAGGGTGATTTTAATTTTAACTTTTATTTAATATTTAAATAATAATATGTTGTCTGAAAAAAAATTATTTTACTATAAGTTTCTAATAATTGCTAACAAAAAAATATTATTTTATTTAATGCTGACTATAATGTTTGAATTCAAGGTTATTATATATTGAAAAATTAAACCTTGAACACATTTATAATCTGTTAATAAACATTATAATAAACACATATAAAACATAACTCTAGCCTAACATACAAATTGTATGACTTTTTTTATACCAAAAAAAATAATTTTAATTTAAAAACAAATTCAATATATATATCTAAAAATTAACATAATAGTTAAATATCAAACAAATAATTAACATTAATATAAATTATTAAATTATTAATTAGTAGTCAACTATACAACTAAAGTATTATAATTTATAATATTATAGTTGTATAGTTGACTACTAATATATATATAATTTTATATATTATATTCTTATATAAAGTTTTTTTTAGAAAACTAAATAAAATTAATAATTAAAATTAATAACAAAATTAATTAAAAAAATAATAATAATTATATATCTGTTTGTTTACTAACATTGAAATTAACATAAAGTCTATACTTTAAATATCAAACAAATAATTAACATTAATATATGAATTATAATACTATAGTTGTATAGTTGACTAATATATATAAATAACTTTAAATATATTATACTTTTATATAAAAAGTTTTTTTTAGAAAACTAATTATAAAAATTAATAATAAATTTTTTGTTTAATTAGATTTCAAATATTTCCCGATAAAGAGGTGCCATATATTCAATGTAAGGCTCAAACACTTTGACCCCTTCCTGACGATGCAATTGACTTAAAATAAACATTTCATGTATTAAATTCATATATTTAGACATTTCTATCTGGGATTCAATAACCGATTGATATTTATGTTGAAGATATCGCTGTAATAGATATATATAAAGTTGTTGTTGTAATCTTTAAATAAAAAAAATATTAATTAAATAATTATATTTTAAAAAATAAATATTAATAATCATTTAATATCTGTTTGTTTACTAACTTAACTAAATTCCTGTGTTTAAGATCAGGTCGTTTTGGATTAAATAAAATAATTGCTGATATCTAACAAAATTTTTTAAAAAATAATTAGTAAAATAGTAAAATAATTTTTTTTAATAATAATAATAATAATATTTAATTTAATATAACATTAATAATAATTACTATTAATAATTGTATTAATAATAGTATTAATAATTGTATTAATAATAGTATTAATAATAGTATTAATAATAGTATTAATAAATAGTATTAATAAATAGTATTAATAAATAGTATTAATAATTGTATTAATAATTGTATTAATAATAGTATTAATAAATAGTATTAATAAATAGTATTAATAAATAGTATTAATAATAGTATTAATAATTGTATTAATAATTGTATTAATAATTGTATTAATAATAATAGTATTAATAATAATAGTATTAATAATAATAGTATTAATAATAGTATTAATAATAATATTAATAATAATATAATAAAAATAAAAATCCATACCAAATCATAGATAATTTTATCATTTTTCAATTCAGGCACAATTTTAAATAGATAATTATCATAAACTAGTTTAAAATCAATTTGACAAATATAATCCAATAGATCCAGGTGAATTTCTAAATGATTATCATTATCATAGTGATAGCAAACTGTTTTTGATTGACTATTATAGACAGTCATAAATCTGATTAAAAATATTTCAAATAATGCCCACTTAGTTAGTGCCAACTGATCTGATTCACAAAATTGTTGAAATGATTTCAATTGTTTTGAAAATTTCATAACTGATAACATATTAGTAGCCATCGATGGCGTACCGATTGACATCAACTGTTGTTTTGTTGTAATTTTGATTTTATTTTTTTTTTTGGTTAAACCGATAGTAAAACCAAAATCAAAATTATTTGATGCATCAAACAATTCAATCAAACGATTGGTTTCTAATTGATTGAAACCATTGTAATCGATAAGTGTTTGACTAATTAGGGGAACTATATGTTCATAATTGTCGACTGATTTTATTTTAATTGATTTTTTTGTATTATTTATTACTAACTGATCATTAGTTTCTGTATCAGTTAGTAGTAAATTGGTATAAATTTTGCCAATTTTTATATTATTATTAGTATTATTATTTGATAGTATAATATCATCGATGTTATCAATTTTTACAAAATTTTTATCAATTTTTTGTTTATTATTATCTAAAATCAATTGTTTTCTTTCAATTATCTCTTGTCGAGTCTGGACTAACTCCTGGTTATAATCAAAAAAAAATTTATTAAAATTTATAACAAAAATAATAATAATTAAAATTAGTTATAAAAAAAACAAAATACTTTTTTCATTCCCGTAGCAAAACATTTGCTTAAACGACAATATTTACAATTAGTTTGTCGTGTCTTATAACTGATCAAACAGTTTGACATTGATTTGCATTCAAATCTCTAAAAATTTTTTTTATTAAATAAAAATTTTTTAAATAAATTTATAAAAGTCTAATTAGTTAAACACATAAATTATTAATAAAAAAAATAATTTAATATTTAATTTAAATATTTTTCAATTCAATACCCGATTATTAATTATCGTACGCCTGAAGAATGCCCGACACGAGTCACAAGAGATTGCATTGAAATTAAAGCCTAAAAAATAAATAATTATTAAAATATATTAATGTTTTTTTTTAATATACAAACCTCGAGATCGATCCCCACATATATCACAAATTTTGTCAAATTTTCGGCCACCGATTTTATTCATTATTTTTTTTAGATATATTAATAAATAATAATAACTAAATATACTGTATATTTATATTAGCAAAATATTAATAACAAAAATAAAAAGTAGTTTTTAATTTAATAAACATTTTTTAATGTATATAAATATATTGATAAAAAAATAAAGTGCAGTAATATATATTCAATGTAATCATCTATTTGACAATCAATTGGCTTATTATCAGAAAAAAATAAATATATAATTATAATGTTGTGTTGAAATTATTTATTATTTAATATTATTATTACTTTATGTTTTTTTAATAGTTGTTTGACTAGTTTTGAAAATATAAATTAAATTAAAACATATAATTATTTTTTAGAAAATATTATGCACTTTAAAAAAAACTATTATTGTATTTATTAATAAATATATTCAATTTATATTAATTATTATAAATTGCAAATAAATTATTGTATAGTATTTATATATATTATACAGCAGTGACACCCAATAGACAAAAATGATAATTATTTTTAACCATTTTTTTGTATAAATATTTAAATTAGAAATAACATTAAACATTACAATTAAATATTATAAGTATAGTTAAGTTACTATTAGTTAAAAATTAAATTTATATTTAAAAAAAACAGTAATTTTATGCTTAATTGTAGATAATTTGAAATAATTTTCATAAAAATTAGTATAAATATAAATAAAAATAATAATTATTTAATTATAGCATTTAATTATTTTTATTAATTAAGTAAAAGGTTTTTTTTAAAAAAAATATACGTTTTATTTAATAAATCTAATCAAACATAGATTTATAATTTTTTTTAAATTATTTATATTTATATATATATATTTAAATATATTTAATATATATGTAATTAGTTGACTACTAGTTAGGACAGATATGCCGATCCACATACCAATAGTACCACCGATTTCATAGACCAGATCATTGATATATCCATAGCTAACTGTTCAGTGATTTGTGGCATCAATGAGTTTACGGGTATTATATTAATTGCCGTATAGTTGAGACCACCCGACTTACCCCCCAATTGTTGTTGAATAACAAAAAATCAGTCATTATTTTGAAACAGCGACCACTTATTTGCCGAAAACATTTTGTTTGAATAGATTTATAACTAATTGATTTGTTAGTAGTTTTTTTTCTGGCAATTATTAGTTAACGAAAAGTTTTTATTATTTTTTTTGCGGATAAATCTATTAATTGATATTCAATTGGTAAGCAATCAAATAATTTTAAATACATTTTTTTTTTTGATACATTTTAAAACTAGTGCTAACTTTTTGTTGCCATATATTAAACGATTGAATACATTATTATCTAAATCTAGACATTGATTAGTGGGTCGTCTCAAACAATTTTATAGTTTTAGTTGTATAGACAATGTTTGTTATGCTATTAGTATTGATAGTATTTATTGAATATTTTTCACCCGTATCATCAAACCGGGTGTTAAATATTATTTTTTATTTAATATTATTATAATTATTATCATCTATTCTAGAGCTACTCCTCTGGTATTTTAATTAAAATATTTTTCAAACTAGTATTCAATAGTTTTAGTATCAAATCAGTATTATTATCTAAATTATTATAGAAAAATCTATTTTTTCAAAACCATTCAAAATTACAATTTGGTTTTTATATAATAATTTAGTTTAGCAAATAAATAAAAATATTCTTAATTCAAAAAAAAAAATTATAAAATTATACATTTAATGTTAATATGAATTTTAATATTAATATACAATTATTATAACATTTAAATATTAACTAATAATTTTAATTTAAATACATTTATATTCTTGATTTTAAATTATATTATTTTTTAATTACTTATTTTATTTTAAATACACAT
Source organism: Oppia nitens (assembly GCF_028296485.1). Classification (NCBI taxonomy): domain Eukaryota; kingdom Metazoa; phylum Arthropoda; class Arachnida; order Sarcoptiformes; family Oppiidae; genus Oppia; species Oppia nitens. The sequence goes on from NW_026533191.1 coordinate 1,109,783, forward strand.
TTAGTAATAACTTTTAAATAATATCTGAAATACTACTAAATAAACAATAGTAGTAGTAGTAGTAGTAGTAGTAGTAGTAGTAGTAGTAGTAGTAGTAGTAGTAGTAGTAGTAGTAGTAGTAGTAGTAGTAGATATAAATTAATTATTATATGTCAAGTTTTTTTTAGTTATATAATTATATTATGAATCATTAAAAAAAACTAATATTAATTACTTAATATACTGTACAGTAGTTAACGTAAGATAACAATTATGAAATATATTTCAAAAAAAAAATAATAATATAATAATACAGTTTATTATTATTATTTAAATGTAATAAAACTATATTTTTTATTTAATGACAATTAATTTATAATAATATTATACATTATTTAGTTTTATTTTAAATATTATTAATAGATTTTATTATTATTTTTACACAACAAACAAAATTACACAAATAATATTTATAATTATTAAAATAATTGAAAATATTTTTTAAACAATAAATCTATTAAAATATCTAAATAAATATAATCTTAAAAATTTAGATTAAAATATATTAATTGTATATTTTTATACACAAAAAATAATTATTTTTAAAGTAAATTAAATATTATTATTATCAGTAATCAGTTAGTGTATTGATTAATAATTTTTTATACTCTATTAAATAGTTGCTAAAAAAAAGTCAAATAGTTATTGAAATAGTTATTTATTTTTTATTATAAATATTTGCAACTGATATATAATTCACAATGTTTTAAGCATATTTACAAAAAATGATTTATATAAATAAACTAATTATTTCTATTGTTAAAAAACTGTTATATGAGTTGATAACAGTTTACACATTTTATAAAGTTTTATATATATAACTTTTATGTTTTTACATTACATATTTGTTCAATATTTTACAATTTAATATTTATATATTTTTTTAAAAAAATAATTAAAATAGTTATTTATAAGTTTTTATAGTTTGCTAACCCAACAAATAGTTATATTTATAATAAAATTTCGGAAATCAAGTCACTAGTAATCATAATATATATATTTATTAATATAAATTCTTAATAAATTCTTATATTGTTTTTAATTTTGGGTAAAATCCAAAAAAAATTACAAGAAACAACCTATATTAAAAAAAATAAACAATTTACAATAAATTAAACATTATTATTATAAATAATAATAATAATAATAATTTTAATATTATACATACAGCTACTAGTTTTAGGTTTATTACCACAATTGCTGTCCACTTGATCTACTGTGTGATAGATATTAATATTTTTATTAAAATTTTATAATAATATTATTATTATTATTAAGATTACTATTGATTATTATTGTGTTTAATATATTACTATTTTTATTTTGTAAAAAAATATCTTATTTTCATAAAATATTTTTCTATAAAACAAACATTATTATTATAAAAAAAAATTACTATAAGTTACTTATTATATGATATGCTTAAAATTTTATATATATATATATATTGTATTATTATTTAAATAAATAATAATTTTGATACTATACTTACAGTTACTAGTTTTAGGTTTATTATCACAATTGCTGTCCACATGATCTACAGTGTCATAGATATTGTTATTTTGATTATTATTATTATTATTAAAATTATTATTATTATTATTATTATCATCATCATCATCATATATATCAATTGAATCGTAAACAATAATATTGTTGTCATCAACGTCAGCATTGCTATCATCGACTTTCACATTGTTGTTGTTGTTGTTGTCGACAATAGATTCGGAATTTAAATAATCGATTTTTTTATCAATCAATTTTATGTCATCGTATTCATCATCATCATTGTCTAATTTATCTATAGTATTATCATCCAAACACAATGGAAAAAAACTGGTATCATTATCAACATAGTCGATAATATCGCCAAAGTAGCTAGTTAAATTTAAAAATGGTGACCTATTACAATCAAAATTATTATCATCATCATCATTTTCATGATTATTATTTGAATTATCTAATTGTTCTTGGTCGGTTAAAATTGATTTATTATTATTATTTTGATTTAAATTGATATTGTTGATTTTACGTATCTTATTTGTCAATTGCAATTCAAATTTGCATAGTGCATGCAATTTCACTTTCATATTGTTAGTATAGCGTACATTATCAACATTATTGTTACTTGGTGATCTAAAAAATTCATCGAAATATCTATGGGAATCATCTAGCTGATTTCGATAATCTATGATGGTCAAATCATAGTTGATTGCTTTATTTAGAAATTGTTGACCAATTGAATTCAATTTGAAAATTGTTTGCCTATAGTTGCCAAATGTTATGTCTATTTGCTAAAAAATAATAAATTTTTATAATTAAAAATATGTTTTAAAAAAAATTTTTAGTTGAAAAATTTAACATGTTACATATTAATAGATATATAAAATTTAAAAAATAATAAATAAATACATACTGATAATATACTTGATGATCTTTTTGTATTGAATTCATGGAAATGTAATTTTAATTGATTCCACAATTGTAATTCAATGTTTGCATATTTCATATATTTTTGTAAAATTTTATAGCACTCTATAAAACAGGATTTTCTTTCAAGATAAAATTTTAAAAAATAAATAAAATAAAATTAGAATTACAACCATGATACAAAAAAATGTATAATTAATAGTAAAAATTAATTAATTAATAGTAATAATTAATTAATTAATAGTAAAAATTAATTAATTAATAGTAAAAATTAATTAATTAATAGTAAAAATTAATTAATTAATAGTAAAAATTAATTAATTAATAATAAAAATTAAGTAGCTAAAATATTAATTAATAAAAAATATTAAGTAACTAAAAAATTAATAAATTTAACCTTACCGTTTTTCAATAATCAATCTACAACTAGTCCATCTATTATTTATTAATTTAATTTGATTATCAACGCAATCAACATTGAACGGTACATAGGATTTTTGTTGAATTTTATCCAGAAAATTTTTAATAAAATTTCTAGACTTAATTAGATTAGTAATTTGTAGATTATTTTGATCGTAATAATCGTTAAACTGGGAAATTTCCTTTCGGATCATCGAAACTTCCCGCTCGCTATCCGACATATACATTGCCGCTACTAATTTATATTCTAATAATTCAACAAGATCAATTGCTGATTGAATATCTACAAGAAAATTATTGATACGTTGCCAATAGTTACCGTAACTTTTAATAACTGTTTTGATCATGTATTCTTTTTGATGAATCTCCTTGGTTAGATTTTGAAAGTCCATTGATAGTTTATCTGGTAGATAGCGTAAAAATATTTTATATTTATCGGTTTTCAATTGAAAACTGTCCATGGTCAGTGTCCAATAGTTATAATAGTTTTTCATTGAATCAATTGATTGGACCATGGTCATCGATGATGATCTATCATCATGGCATGATGATATATCGTTTATTTTAGTAATCACTTTATTTAGCCAGCTAACTAATTGATCAACTAATATATAAAATAGATTTAAATTATTTTTTTAAAAAAAACTAATAATTTTGAAAATTATGTTTGATTTATAGCAATTAATTTTTTAAATTATCAAGGTTAACAATACGTTGGATTTTTTTATTAAAAAAAAAACTACCATAATGTGCAATGTTGTAGATAATTTTTGTTAACTAATTAAGATTGTCATTGGTCATTTTTTTTTAATTAATTAATTAATTGTATTCAATTGGCCATATAATATACAGTCGACTGTTTAATTATCTGCCCAATCATACAATTAATTAATTAATTATTTTTAAAAAAATGACCAATAACAATCTAAAAAAAATTAGCTACAACATTGTCATTTTTTTGTTAAATCCAATTGTCGACCTTGATAATTTTTGAATTAATTAATTAAGCTTATTAAAATGCTCCTTGTATATATATATATATATATATATATGTATATATATATATATATTTACCATATTTCAATTTATAATATTGATAGTTGCATTGATAAAAATATTGGACAAACTGTCCCTGATAATTATATTGATACTGTGGGCCTAATTGTATGGATGAGCAAACAATTGGCAGTATATCTAGAAATTTTCCAGATGACCATGTTGATTTTTTATTATCTAGTATATTCTGGCACAATTGACGATTTGTATTGCATGGTGCCAATAGATTTTTAATTACATCAATAATATCTTTATAGATAATGTAGTCTTCAAAATTATTTTCTAAACTATAAAAATTAAAATTTTAATCAAGTAAATAAAAAATCATAAATATTATTAATTTTTTAAAAATCATGAATATTATTAATTTTTTAAAAATCATGAATATTTTAAATTAAAAAACTAAATCATGAATATTATAAATTTAAAAAAAAATAAATCATGAATATTATAAATTTTTTAAAAATAAATCATGAATATTATAAATTTTTAAAAAATAAATCATAAATATTTTAAATTTTTAAAAACTAAATCATAAATATTATAAATTAAAAAAAAATAAATCATGAATATTTTAAATTAAAAAAAACTAAATCTTAAATATTATAAATTAAAAAAATAAATAAATCTTACCTAGTATCATTAACATTATAATTGAACAGTTCCTCACTGGTAACACCAATGCTATACATATCGGCTGTAATAGTATATTTGGTCACATGATTGACTTCGGGTGCCATATATCGATCGGTGCCCACATGTCTGGTATGCGACTGTGACCGGTAGTGATGTTCAATAGCCAGACCAAAGTCGGCTATTTTGATAAATGTCGGCCTATCGGGCAAACAGCCCGAACCGCGGATCAGTATGTTTGTCGGCTTAATATCTCGATGTATGATCGGCGGCTGCCGACTGTGCAAATAGTTAATACCCGTCAGCAGTTCCCGAAACAATTGGACAGCCATATAGTAGCCCAGTGGTGGCCACATTTCCGCGGGTTGTCTACGGAAGTATTGGCGCATTTTGTCCACTCCGTCCTTCAGGGTAAACCAACATAACTCCATTTGTATGAATGTTACCCGACTATTATCCGGTAATATTTCCGACCATTCACAATGATATTTGACCAGGTACACATTGCTAACTTTATGCAGGACCTCTAGTTCACGGTTCAGATATTTAGGATCCTGGTTAGCTATTAGTTTTAATTTAAATTATATATAAAAATTATAATTTATATAAAAAATTAAGTTTATATAAAAATTAAGTTTATATAAAAATTAAGTTTATATAAAAATTAAGTTTATATAAAAATTAAGTTTATATAAAAATTAAGTTTATATATAAAAATTAAGTTTATATATAAAAATTAAGTTTATATAAAAATTAAGTTTATATAAAAATTATTAATTAATTTTTTTATTAAAAATTATATTATACTATAATATTACATGTACTCTATTTAAATGAGATCTAAACAAAATAAAATAGTTTATTATTATTAATTTATTATTTTTTTAGTAAACTTTTTTTTAGTAAGCATATTAAACATGTATGATATATAAATAAATAATTTTTTTTAAATTTCCACTTAAACTATGCTATCATTTAGTTATTATTTTTTAAATTTTATCAGTCGGTGTTAAATAAAGTATTAATAAAACTATATATATATATAAATTAACTATAAATTTAACCCAGTGTTTAGTATAATAAAATAATTGTTATCATTATTATTGCTAAAAAAATGTCTATCAAATGACTGACTGTCTCTTAATTTACTTTAAGTATGCGATAAAATATAATAATATTTATATAATACTGTATATATATATATATATATTTATAAACTGTATATTATTTAATAATTTATAAATTATATTGTTTTTTTAAACATAAATTTTATTTATTATAATAATATATTACATGTAATTTATATTGTTTATCTATTTAATTTTAATATAAACAAATTATATGCTTATAAAACTTATTATTAATATTTAAACAATTATTTATTAGAAATAATTAAAAAAAAGTAAATTTTTACTTACCAGCTAAATGTATGGCTTTAATAGCATAAAATTGTTTATCAGGCAAATATTTAGCTTTAACTACCTGTCCAAATGTACCGGTACCCAATATATCTACCGGCTCAAATTCATTGTTCAATTGATACCAATCTATAACTAAATCCATAAGTTATTTTTTTTCATCAACAAAAATTTCAACCTTGATAACTTTATTAATTAACTAATATTTTTTTTTATTAAAAAAAATAGTTTAGATAATTAATTATATAATTAATTAAGGTTTCAAATCTGAAATAAGAGTCAAAACAATTAAATAGTGAAATTAAATTAATAAATTTTTGTTTTTGAATACTTTATAGACTTTTTTATTTTTAGTTATCAATAAATACTAAATTTAGTGATAATTAATAAAAATAAATCACTTTACAAAAAAATACTTTTAATAAATATTGAGATATCACACTATACATCCTAAAACTATATATATATATATATATTAAATATATATATTTTTATTTCAAGTTTATAAGTATTTCAAGTATTAATTATATAAAGTACTGCATTTATTATATTTGTCAATACAATAGCAACACAATACTAATTAGTAATTATTTTTTATATGATATGTCTATTAAAATTTATATGATAGTAAATTATTATTATTATTATTTAAGTATACTTCAAAGTATGTAATAAATTATAATTTTAAAAATAAAATATTTACTGTTATTTTTTGAAAACACTTAACTTTGAACAATTGATTGTATAAATATATATACAGGTATAATTATACATAAAATATAATATCATATTAATATTAATTTATCTAAATCAATTAATATTTTTGCATGATATTATAACTAACACTTTTTTTAAAAAATAAATAATTTTAATTGTTTAGATTAAATAATTTAAATCAAAAGTATAATTATGATAATCTATTAATAATTATTTCTACAGTTATTTTAAGTTAATAATAATAATTATTATTATTTTATATATATTAATTAAAACATAACAATTTGTATATAAAATACATTAATATTGAATATTTGACATTCAATAGTGTTATCAGTTGTTAATATATATATACAGCAAACTTAATGGTTATGCAATTGTTTATCGATATTAACTAAAAACAATAATAATTAAATAATAATACAATATTTTTTATAGTTTTAAATAGATAATAATAAAATTATAGTATTTTTTAAATAATGTTTGTTTTATAGGAAAATATTTTAAGAAAATATTATTTTTACAAAAAATTAGTAATACAATAAACACAACAAAAATATTAATAATTCATTAAAAAAAATATATATTTACAATCTATATGTCTGATACAAACTGTCACTAAATTTAGTTTATTTTTAGTATTAGTTAATTAAAAAAAATAAATAAGTAATTATTTGCAAAATATTAAGTTTATATTTTTTTTATTGTATTATTTATAGTATATTGTAACTAAATAAATGATATAATTTCAATAAAACATTTATTAATTATTTATTCAATATTTTCATATAATGTAGTAGTAGTATTATTATTATTATTATTATTATTATTATTATTATTATTATTATTATTATTATTATTATTATTATTATTATTATTATTATTATTATTATTATTATCATAAAAACAATATATATATATATAAATTTATATACTAGTATAATAGCGTAGGTTATACTATAAATAATTAGTTTATTTTATTATTTTTATATTTAGTGTATATAATAATAGTAATAATAATAAATAAATAAATTTTTACCTAAATTACAGTTAAATAAGATTAATAATAACTAATTTACTTTATTATTATTATTTTTATTGTTTATAAACAGTATTATTATAATTGTTATTAATAATTATTAATTTACTATTAAAAAATATAAAAAAAAATATTATATACTATTTATTTAGTAAATATTTATTAAATTAAAGTAATTATTATAACATCAATTCTATGTAAAAAAAGTAAGTAAATAAATTGTGTTTTAAATATTTTTATTAATTTTTTATTAATTAATTTTAATTTAGTTAATAATCAATACTAACAATAATAATGATTACATTGAAACAACAAAAATTAATTATCACTATTATGTGGACAATATTTATCTATAAAATTATTTAGACATACCATTGAATCGTTTAATATAATGGCAACAAAAAAGTTAGCACTAGTTTTAAAATGTATTCATACAATGTATTTAAAATTATTTTGATTGCTTACCAATTGAATATCAATTAATAGATTTATCCGAAAAAATTAAATAAAAACTTTTCGTTAACTAATAACTATTGGAAAACTATTAACAATTCAATTAGTTATAAATCTATTCAAAACAAAAAATTTTTGCAACAAATAAGTGGTCGATGTTTCAAAATAATGACTGATTTTTTGTTATTCAACAACAATGGCGGGTAAGTCGGGTGGTCTCAACTATACGGCAATTAATATAATACCCGTAAACTCATTGATGCCACAAATCACTGAACAGTTAGCTATGGATATGAATGATCTGATCTATGAAATCGGTGGTACTATTGGTATGTGGATCGGCATATCTGTCTTAACTAGTAGTCAACTAATCGCATATATATTAAATATATTTAAATATATTATAAAAAAAAAAATTTAAATTGTTTTAAATGTACTAAAAATTATTTTTAATCAAATCTATAATATATCTGTATTTAAAAAAAACTATTTAATTAGTAAAAATAATTAAATGCTATAAAGAAATTATTATTTTTATTTTTATTTATACTAATTTTTATGAAAATTTCTTTATAGTATAGCATAAAATTATTGTTTATTTTTTTAATATAAATTTTTAACTAATAGTAATATTGATTATTATTTTTAAATACAATTGTAAAGTTTAATGTTATTTCTAATTTAAATAGCTTTATAAAAAAATGTTTAAAAAAAATTATCATTTTTGTATATTGGGTGTCACTGCTGTATATATATAAATACTATACAATAATTTATTTGTAATTTATAATAATTAATATAATTTGTATAAATTTATAATAAATACAATAATAGTTTTTTTAAGTGCTTAATATTTTCTTTAAATAATTATATGTTTTAAATTAATTTAAACTGTATTTGTATTTATAATTCTCATAATTTAAAAAACATTTTCTTTATATTTTCTTTATTTCAATATTATTGTTATTATTTTTTATAAATTTTTTAAATATTTATTAATAAAGTTATAAATATTTTAATTATTTACTAAATATATCTTTTTTAAAGAAACTTTATGAACGTTCTCATTTGAATATTTTATTTTTTGCGGTGGATAGGGGGGGGGGTTAGAAGTTAGGGATATGCTAAAGGTAATTTTTTAAATGACTACATGCAAACAATTACGAACATAGGGGAGAGCGGGGGTCTGTATTTTATCTAAAAAGTGCGAACGTAATATGTGAGCAGTCCCTTATATATATTAAAATTTATCATGATAAAATTTTTTATTTATTTTATTTTTTTTATAGATTACAAACTTATTCAACTAATAGTTTTTTATATGATAATTTGTATAAAATTTTGGCTAAAATGTTAGATCATAATACAATAGATAGGTATACATGTCAAATGGTACTGGCTAATAAAACTAAATGGCACCTAACTATCAGTGATATTAGACAACTAATTGCAAATAATATTGATATTAATAATCAAAAATATGATTATAATAATGAATTTATACAATTTTATCTAAAAGATAAATATCATTGTTATAATTTACAATACAGTATGTATTTAAATATATATATATATATTAATTAATTAATTAATTAATTTTCTTGAAATAATATTATTGTTTATAATAATAATTATTAATATTATAGTTTATAATAATAATTAATTTTCTAGCTTATAATAATAGTATTAATCTTATTTAACTGTAATTTAGGTAAAAATTTTTAAATTTATTATTGCTATTTTTTAATTACTTATTATTTAAGTTATACATTAAATATAAAAGCAATAAAATAACCTAATTATTTAGTATAACCTACGCTATTATACTAGTATATAAATTTATATGTATAAATATATATTAAAACATAATAATATATATTACATATATATTATAGTTTTGGTAGCTAAGATTATATAATTGGTTAGTTTAGATCAGCCCATGCATGACATACCACACCTCCCTCTCCAGCTATATAAGAGTCAACCGACCCTAACTCGGGGTCTGGATATTGTAGTCGTCTTTTATAATCGTATATGTTTTGTAATAGTTTTTTTGCTTTGTTTTTAACAGTTTTTAGTACTTTTGTACTGTACTTATTTTGTCTAAGTTTTATACTTTTGTATTAAGTATTTAATTTTGATACTCAACAATAAAGTAATATTATTTTATAATTAAAATTGTGTGTTAAATAACAATTCATACAACTATACTGGTGCTGGGGAAAGGGTGGCGCAAGAAACGCCAGTACCGACCGGATCGGCCAAATCGGCCAATCACTTGGGTGGGACAACTGGATGTGATTGAAGAGTGCTCTACATTTTGACGACCAGTTGTACGGCCGGTACAGCCTTCACAGCCGCTAACCCGAGTTCGGTGCAGCGCTCGTATACAGACATATATAGGCAAAATATATGTTATGTTGTATTTGGTGGAGTTCGCAGTGGTATCGATTTTATAAGTACTTTCGCACGAACTAACTATGGATTGGTATGTACTCTTAATTTTTATTTTATTGATTATTAAATTAATGCAATTGTGCTTAAATTAATGCGCTATGTTTATATGCTTAGTGTTGTTTATACTGTCTATTGCGCTAACAGTATTTAACTTTATATATGAATGTTACTATTATAAAAGACCAATACATATAGATATCCCAATAAATGCCTCAAATAATAGTGAATATTCAGTATAATTATAAAGATTAGTTTTATTACCAAAAAACGCATAATATTCCTCATTACTTTAAACCTTAACTTTAAATGTTACAGTTTTAATGGGTTTATTGCTGTCTAAATTGTTTAAAACTTCAAAAACTGAAACACTATTAAATAGAGAATATGTTTCACACATGTTATCAGTAAATCCCACCTACGGTAAAGTAGAGTTAGACATTAAAGAAATTAGATATAATAAACAGTTAGATTTATTTGTTAAAATTGAGTAAAAGACTTTTACCCAAAATTTAAAAAAGCAATAAAAAAAACAAATTAACGAAAAGATAATTACTTTATTAAATAAAAATAGCAATAAAAATGCCCCGAAAAACTAGAAAAGCTCGCTCTCGTAACACATCACAGTCACTCACTAGGAGTGAAACTAATCCCACAGTTAACACAGTAACACGAAATTCAAATAACACTATCACACAAACAGATGTTTTAACACCAGAAAACAGTCTTAATGTTAATAGTAGTGGTTTAACTGAACAAAATGAACCATTAAATCAAATTAATGGCCAAAATGCAAGCAATTATGTCAATCCCCTAATTGGCCAAAATGACCAAAACAGTCAAACTAGCCCACAAATTGAAAGCAATAAAAATAATTGCCAAAATAGTTCTATGGGAACAAATTTAAGTACTGTAAACAACAATTTAAATAATGTTACAAATATTACCAACAGTACAGAAAAGCCTAAACCCAAAAGTGAATTTAGATCAATAATTACTGTCGGATCAATTACACCCCAATCATTTGATGGTAGTAATGACATAGATGATTGGATCGGTCATTTTATTTATGTGAGTAAATGCAATAACTGGAATGATGAGATGAAAAAGCTTCGATTACCAGTTCACTTAAAATCCACTGCAGAAATGTGGTATAAAGAATTTGCAAAGCTAGACATTGATAGCAATTATGAGGGAACACTCACTTTAACTCAGATTTATGACGGCTTAAGAGAGGCGTTTAGACCAAAAAATTATAGATCTATCTATCAATCAAATCTCATTTGCAGACATCAAGGATTAAGTGAACCTGTAGCCAACTATCATTATGATGTCATTAGATTATGTAATAAAATCAATCCAAATATGGAAGAACAGGATAAGATAACTCATGTAATGAGAGGCTTAAAGTCAGGAATGTTAGAAAAGGTTTTAGTATTTGAACCCAAAACTTGCATTGATTTGTTAGGAAAACTCAGAAGTATCGAAGAGTCTGAAATACTTGCCTCACAGAGACCCACCTATAACTATTTGCTATTAAATGACCCGAAAAACAGTACTAAAACACCAATATCTGTACCAAATAACAATAGGGACATTAATCCAAGTGCAGATGTCAATCCAAATACTTTGACCAATTTTGCCAAATCGGCCAACGCGGCCAAGGCAGACTCAAAATCAGAGATAGCCCAATTGTGTGAATTAGTAAAAAGTTTTATGATAACACAAAATAATAATAACAATTATCGTAACAACAATTATAATAACAATAATTTCCGTAACAATGGTTATCGTAACGATAACAGTAACAGGTTTCAATATAGGCGTACTGTTGATGGGCGTCCCGTGTGTGACATTTGTCACAAACCTGGACATTTTGCTAAGACTTGTTATCATAATAAAAATATTAATACTGAGCCCAAAGCCTAATCAATGCTAAAGAAAATAACAGTTCGGGAAACGAGTGATGGCGGCGGTCATCACTAATGCCGTCGCCGATACCCACTGTTATATAATCAATATTAAAGATATGCATTTAACAATTGACGGCTATGTAAATAAAACCCCATATATTATGTTAATTGATACCGGATCCGCCCGATCTATTATTAGTAAAAATGAATTTAATAAATTCAAAAATTTAAGTTTAAATTTATGCTCTCATCCTATATTAAAACTAGCCAACGGTACTACAATGGTACCGGTTGGCAAAGCTAACTGTACAGTTTCAATTGATAAATATAATTATTTAATCGAATTTATAGTCTATGATAACCTACCATTTAATGTACTTTTAGGTTTAGATTTTTGTATCAAATCTGAACTTAATATTGATTTTAAGCAACTAAAAGCTAATTATCAAAGTTTAGTAAAACTTCCATTTTATAACCATAATTTTTATAATAATGTAAATAATGATTGTAAATTAAAGATAAAATCCAGTATTACTATACCTAAAAATAGTGGCCGATGGGTTGAAGTTAACACAATAAATAAATGTATTAATGATTTATATTTTGAACCAAGTGTTGAATTTCAAATCAAATTTAATGTATTAATTTTTGATTCGCTAATCAAATATGAGAATAATAAATTATTCGTATTTATTATCAACACCTTACCATCAAATGTATTTATAAGAGAAAATACTACTATAGGTACAGTTCAAAATATAGACAATGTTGAATTGCTTACGGCAACCCATGAAACCGAAACGGCCAAATTGGCCAAATCGACCGATGCGGTCAATGATACACAAAATAATGATTCATTTGAATTTAATATTAACGATAACTTAACTGTTGAACAATATGATAAAATTAAATGTTTTTTATTAAAATATAATAACATTTTCGCTAACTCAATCTCTGATATCACTAAAACCGATATAATCACACATAATATAAAATTAACAACTGATGATCCGATTCATCAGCCACCATATAGGGCCAGCCCGAAAGATCTCATTGTAATGAATGATCAAATTGACGAAATGTTAAAAGCGGGTATAATTAGAGAATCAAATAGCCCATATGCTAGCCCTGTTGTAATGGTTAAAAAATCAAATGGAAAGTTAAGGTTTTGTTGTGATTATCGTAATTTAAACAAAATAACCGAAAAAGATAGTTATCCTTTGCCGAGAATAAATGACTTGATGACAGCATTTACCGGTTCTAAGTTTTTCACAACCCTAGACTTCATATCAGGTTATTGGCAAGTGGCCGTCGAATCAAAAGATATCCCTAAAACTGCATTTATAACACCTAATGGATTGTATGAATGGGAAGTAATGCCATTTGGTTTGACCGGTGCACCTGCTACTTTCCAACGCATGGTTAATAAGCTAATAGCGGGTTTAAGATACAATACATGTGTCGCCTATTTAGACGATATAATAGTATATGCCCCAGACTTTGACATACATTTAGACCGATTGGCCCAATTGTTCGATAGGATCGAATTGGCCAACTTAAAACTACAAAAACAAAAATGTCATTTTGCTAAAAATGAAATAAAATTTTTAGGTTGGATCGTAGGATCCGACGGTATCAAACCTGACGATAAAAAAGTATTAGCCATTACTAATTTTAGATCACCTAAAAATGTTAAAGAAATTAAGAGATTTCTAGGTATGTGCGGTTATTATAGAGATTCAATGAATGAGTTTAGCAAATTAGCTTCACCGTTATTGAGACTATTAAGAAAACATGTACAGTGGCAATGGACTATATTAGAGGAAAATGCAGTAAACAATTTAAAAAAATGTTTGTCCAGTGCTCCTGTACTCGTACATTATGACCAAAATTTAGATGTTAGACTTCATACAGATGCCAGTTTAGAGGGATTAGGTTATGTTTTATTACATATAATTGAAGGCAAAGAACACCCAATTAAATATGGTAGTCGTTCACTAAATAACTGTGAAATAAATTATGCAACAACCGAATTAGAAGCGCTCGCAGTATTTTTTGCAGTTAAGCAAAACCGTCACTATTTGTTAGGAAAATATTTCGAAATAGTTACCGATCACCACTCCCTGTGCTGGATGTTCCGATCTAAAAGTCCGACACGACGGATAGCCCGATGGGTACTTGAATTAGCTGAATATGATTTCAAAATTGTCTATAAATCAGGTGCTTATCATTTAGATGCCGATGCACTCTCGCGATCGCCTCTAAAATTAACTAACATTGAAATCGGTCAAATTGGTCAAAATGACCAAACTGGACCAAATTTTGATGAAATGTTGTTGAACGTAAATGACATCAATTTAGTTGAATTGCAACAACAGGATGAATGGTGTAAGAATGTGATTAAAAAGTTTGAAAATATTACAAACAAACCCCAGTATATATCTGGAGGAAAAAGTTTCGAATTAATAGACGGTATTTTATATCGAAAAATTGATAATGGTTTTGGTCCTATTTATCAATTATTAGTACCGAAAGTATTACGTAAAGACATACTATATACTAACCACAACGATCCGGTTAGCGGACACTTAGGAATTATTAGATGCTATGCAAAAATGAGGGAAAAATACTACTGGAAAAAAATGTTTCGGTCAATTAGTCAGTACATCAATCAATGTATAGATTGTCAAACAAAAAAGAAACCACAGCGGAAACCTATAGGTTTTGGTCAGATAATGGACACACCTGTCATACCTTTCTCGACAATTGGTTGTGATCTTCTCGGTCCATTCCCTCTGTCTTACAATAATAAAAGACATATAGTCGTTTGTACTGATCATTGCACGCGTTATGTCATCACTGGTGCACTTGAGGACAGTAAAGCTGAAACAGTTGCTAATTTTATTATACATAATGTAGTACTTATATATGGAGCGCCTGCTGTAATATTGTCTGATCAGGGAAAATGTTTCACATCAACACTAATGCAAAAATTGTTTGATTCATTTGATACAATACATTCACGTACATCTAGTTATCACCCACAAACAAATGCATTGGTTGAAAATTTTAACAAAACGCTAGCTAATATGTTATCCCAATATTGTGATTATGATCAAAAAAATTGGCCAGATAGTCTACCTTATGTCACTTTTGCCCACAATACTACCCCTCAGGAAACAACAAAATTTAGTGCCTACAAACTGTTGTTTGGTAGAGAAGCTAGACTTCCGATAGATACTTTGCTGAGAACACCATTTATTAATGAAATACCAGAATTTTTTGAAGAAAATTTACAAAATGCTAGATTTTTGGCCAATACAAACATTAAGGATATGCAGTTAAAAAATAAGTATTATTATGATAAAAAGAGACTAAATATAGATTTTAAAATTGGTGATAAAGTAATGGTATTCACACCGATTAGGAAACGTAATCTGAGTACAAAACTTTTACATCGAATGTTTGGTCCATTCACCGTAACAGAAATTATAACACCAGTAACGGTAAAAGTAGTTAACGTAGACTCAAATAGATCCGAAGTAGTACATACTAGTAGATTAACAAACTTTAATGAGAATTTTGAATTGGAAATTTAACATGAAAATGACTTAACTGTTGAGCCAGTGAATGATTGGTCAAATTGTCCAAATTGGCCAACACAGACAAATCAGTCTAAAGATCTAATAAAAAATAATATTAAAAAGAAAAAGAAAAAACCAATTGTCAAGGTAATTAATAAACAAAATACGTTTAGAAAACACAGTAAATATGGACGTATATTAAAAGCGCCTGATCGCTATAGATCTGAAAAGTAAATTAAATAAAAATTTTAAATCAAATTATTATAAAATAACTATTGTTTTTAGAAATTAAAAAAGGATCGATTAATTAAAATAAAATGTAATATATTGCCTAAAAAACTATTTGTGAGACGTTAGCGCTAAAGTCTGCACAATATAGAAAGAAAATTAATGAAAGAAATAAAAATAAATTGAATGAAAAATAAATTGATTAGATAAGAAATAAGAAAAAAATAAGTGCACATTTGAAAATAAATTATGAAAAAAAAGTGAATAAAAAAATGAGTAAATTAGAAAAATTAATTGAATTAAAAAAATGGGTTAAAATTAAATAAAAGGCAATTGAGTTTAAAATTAATACATGATAGTTTTGACTACTGGACATATAGGTCAGTTTGATCGGATCGGCCGGTTTGGTCAAACTGTCATATTGTGCCCTAACATAACAGTCTGTATTTTAGTTTTAAAACTATAGATTAAAATATGTAAATGAAAAAATAAATAAATAAAATAACAATAGGTTATGAAAAATAATTTTGATTATAATAATGTTGAATAAATAAGTAGAATTAAATCTAATTAAATAATAATTACCTTACAATTAACAATAAAAATAAGTCAAAATAAATATAATGCGATTGGGTTAGAAAATTAAAAAAAATATATATATATATTATTTTAATACCTACAAAAAATACCAAAAATATTACAGCTAAAAATTATATCTAAATATTAGTTATTTTTAAATAAAAAGTAATAAATGATTTATATTTCTATAAAAATATAATACACACACATACACACACATACATACACACAAACATACACATACATACACATACATACACATACATACATACACACAAACATACGCACATACATACACACCTACACACACATTCATCCACATACACACACTTACATCAACAAAAAAAATGTATACCATATGTATACCATATGTATACCATAAGTATACCATATGTGTACATGTATACCATAAAAAACAAACCGCCAATACAATTTATCAAATGTTATAGTGTCCAAGTATATGGTCCTGGTAATTACTGTGACTAGTGCTGGTCATAGTAGTAGTACCGGTGCAGCGTATACTACTAGGAGACAGGGATCTATCTGAAGTGGGCCATAAAAATACCAAAAGATATTATGATATTTATACAGATATATACGTAGAAACATAAATATGACATATAAATATAAAATTTAATGTTATGTAATAAAATTAGATATAATACTAATTATATAAATAAATCTAATTAAAACAATTTTTTAAAAATATGTTATAAAATATAATTATAAACATATATATAGTATAAAATGCTACTCATAATGATGTTATAATCTTTTACTATATTCAAGTGTTTTTATTAGTATAAATTACAATAATTTAAATTACAAAAAAAAATATATCAAATAATCATTTAAATTAGTAATAACAAAATAAACAACAAATATATATATAAAATTTACTAATTTTATAACTATTTTTGTTAAACAAAAAAAATATAAAATTATGTAACTAAATAATAAAAAAAAATAAAATAACAAATATCTAAATAATCATCAAATTACACGATAATTGAATTATTTAAAAAAAAATAATTTTAATTTAAATTATATAATAATTTTATTTATATGTTATTAAACATTTAACCATGGTAATATTGGCCAATTTGGCCAAATTGACAAAATTGACAAAAAAAACATGATTATTATTACAGTATTTATATATTATTTCTAATAAAAGTAATTTGCTTTTAATTATGTATTTATTAACAACCAAAAAAAAATTATTAAATAGATATAATCAAAAAAAATATATTTATAGATTTATTTATACAGTAATAATTAAATTTAAATGAAAATTGTAAATACAGTTTAATGTTTAAAAAAAAATAATTTTTAAACAATAATTTTCATACATATTATTTAAAACGTTATAAAATAATGTGTGTTAAATTGAAATAATGTTTTTTAATGTGATTGTTTAGTTTGATTTACAATAAAATAAAAAGTCTATATTTATAATACTAATATGTAAATCAAATTATTTAAAAAAAAATATTTAGTAAACAAATTTATTAGTACTAAAATAATATCTATACATAATTATATCATTATATTTATACACATAATTATATTTGTAACCTTAAAAAAATATTTAAAAATAATTTATCACAAATATTTTTTTTATAAAAAAAATAATTTACTGTAATATTCTATATATTTTCTACATATATATTTGTCAAAATAGTTACAATATAGTTAAAAAAATTTGCCAAATTGGCAAAATTGATTAATTGGTTTAACTAAATATAGTTTCATAACTTTTAAGATATATATATAATAACATAAATTAAATAATGATTTTTTTTATTAATGTTAAATACTATTTACTATTGTTTTGACTAATTGTTTAAAAGAATAGAGAAAAAAAATAATTTTTAAATGTTTTTTTTAAACAAAATAAATGTATATTTGAATTAGATATCAATTATTTTTATATATACCAAAAAAAACAAACAAATAACTGTCTAACTAAAGATATGAAGTTTGGCGTGAATTAATGTCGAGGTGTTCATCATGTAGTGCTTTACTTTCATGTGATTGTGTATGTCGTGGACAATCGAATTAGGTCCGGTAGCCAAACATTGCCCACATATGGGACAACAAGGCGAGTATAACCGGAAAAAAACAAACTGATGAACAGTCCTACCGGTTAACACTTCCCATCCCATGTATGACGATTTTTGATAGCTTTCAAACAATCGTTGTTTGTCTTTAACTGCGTTGGCGTTAGTCAGGTGTCCATACAGTTGGATGACTTTTTGATTACTTCCAGAAATAGTTTCTAAATATCCAGATTCGGTGGGAATTATGTCGGGACTTAAACCCCAATGAGATCCCAATTTGATAGCTCGGTTAGACTGTGATACCATATGTAGTCTACGATCAATGGGAACATTGTGACCGTCATTTGTCCACTCAACGCCTCCCAGACTAACTCCATCGCCACCGTCAACCTGATTGTCTTCAACATCTGTGTTATCGTCTGAATCGTTCAAATTGTCCAAATTGTTAGAATCGGCCGATCCCTCATTGGCCAAATCATTAAGCCAATTAACACCTAACAGATCAGGCCCGACACTCTGAGTAAACTCTTTACTAAAAAAAATAATAACTATTAACTAAAATACTCAATAAGTGAATAATAAAACCTTACAATTGATCACCGATTGTGTCAAATCTCTGTTTATACGACTCGACTATATTAAGTGACTCTTGTAATTCAAAGTGGTCTATTGACATCAGCTGTCAATTGAGGACATCGATTGCAAATATTTTGCTAAAAAAAACTAATTATAACAACATTTCTAATAATGAACTAAAATAGATAATACCTGTACTCCAGAATTCATACGCTTACGTTTATTACCAGTGTCTCTGTTATCGACGGATTCATCACCCGATTGGTCCATTGAGACGTCAGTGTCGTCCATGGGTTCAGCTATAAAGTTATCAATTGAAGTACTAACCCGTCCAGACATCTGACTGCTGGCCATTTCGATACATTTGGCGGAAGCATTACTGAAACAAGTCATCCATTTACCAAAATTGCGTCCACACGTTCCTAACTTATTGACGGCCAATGCGAACATTTCATCGTTGAGTGAATCCAAGTCCTCCTGAGTCGGAGATACTGGTAAACCTGTTGTTGATTGACTACGAGTGGGTGTCCTGTCATTAATTTAGTCAAAGTTTAGTAATAATTTTGTATAATAAGTTTAAAACACAAGAATTGATCAAATTGTCCAAATCGGCCAAATCGACCAAAAAGTAAATTGTAATAAATAACAGTTGAATACATACCGTAGTTGTGTGTTGTCAGCACTGGTAGTACCCAAACCCTGGCCATCGTTATCGGTATCAATGGCTATTCCGTTGTTGGCATCACATGAAGACAAACCATTGGTTTCATTACAAGTATAGACAACATCGGCATAACTGACGGCACTGTTATCTTCACTACGATTATCGACACCGATGGGAGGTATAGGAACTGTATTTGAGTTGTCAGTCGGATCTATATTTTGTACATCAAAACTGTCAGCTCTGTCGACATCCATATCAATGACTAGACGGTTGTCATCCAAGTCGTCGCTTTGATCATTAATAATACCTCCAGTATTAATACCGACTGTTTGGTCACCGATTTCATCAACAATTTTGTCATCATTTTGGTCATCAGTTTCGGCACTGTTTGGATCACATCTGTTGTCATCAATGACAGCAACGGGTTGGCCATCAGTCTTGTCGTCTGATCGACCGTTGAGTTGACCACTGGTTATGTCACCAAAATCACCGACGCTTTGGTCAGTAGTTGTATCATCTGATTGACAGTCGGTTTGCCCAATGTTTGTCTCATGAATTTTCCCATCATTTGTCTCATGAAGTAAGTGCTCATTTGGGTCATCCGTTTGACCGCTAATGGACTGACCAATTGGTTTCTTGAATTAAAAATCAATAATTAATTTAACTAATAATTAATAATAATAATACATATAGTAATAGTAATAACAACACAATTACCGATTGAATTGAATCCATTCAAATTTATATAACAAACAAAAATATTATTTGTTTAATTTAACAAAAAAAAAATATTGTTAAAAAAAACAAAAATCAATTGAAATTTATGGGTTTAATAAGCAAACAAAAAGTTTTTTTAATTCAAAAAAAATCAATTAAAATGTATTGCAAACAGTATTGAGTCAACAATTATAACAATTTTAAAATCTATTCACGTGATTAGGGATCGACTGTTTGACTACATTGTTGACCAAACATGTGATCATTAGATATGCAATACAAATATAATATACTTTATTCAACTCTGAATTTACTAATTAGTTATATTATATAAAGCTATAGATTTTTATTGCAAAATCTCTTTAATAAATAAATAAAAAGTTTTTTTTTAAAAAAATAAATTTACAATTTTGCAAATTTTACAAAAATTATAGATCTATATTGTATAATCAAAATATCCTATATTATTTTATAATAATTTTAGTTTTAAGTATATTTGAGGACTAAATTGGCATTTAATGTATAATTTAAATATATTAAATGATTGTCAAACTAAATAGACCAGGGCGATCAATTTGGCCAAATTGGTCAAATCGGTCAAACAGTTTATTTTGTGTAGACATAGTGTGCCCACTTCACCCAATTTATGTAATAGGTTTTTCACCTAAATTACTGACATTTAGCTGTAATTAAAGGTTTTCCCCTATTAATTAATAGTGGAAATAATTGTACTGATTGATAAGATAATTAGTATTAATTATATATTAACTATATATATATAATAACTTTATATTTTTATAATTGTTTTATTGTAACGGTTGGCTTTTATTTAACTGTGGGGGGATAAAACATAATAATATATATTACATATATATTATAGTTTTGGTAGCTAAGATTATATAATTGGTTAGTTTAGATCAGCCCATGCATGACATACCACACCTCCCTCTCCAGCTATATAAGAGTCAACCGACCCTAACTCGGGGTCTGGATATTGTAGTCGTCTTTTATAATCGTATATGTTTTGTAATAGTTTTTTTGCTTTGTTTTTAACAGTTTTTAGTACTTTTGTACTGTACTTATTTTGTCTAAGTTTTATACTTTTGTATTAAGTATTTAATTTTGATACTCAACAATAAAGTAATATTATTTTATAATTAAAATTGTGTGTTAAATAACAATTCATACAACTATACTGGTGCTGGGGAAAGGGTGGCGCAAGAAACGCCAGTACCGACCGGATCGGCCAAATCGGCCAATCACTTGGGTGGGACAACTGGATGTGATTGAAGAGTGCTCTACATTTTGACGACCAGTTGTACGGCCGGTACAGCCTTCACAGCCGCTAACCCGAGTTCGGTGCAGCGCTCGTATACAGACATATATAGGCAAAATATATGTTATGTTGTAATATATTGTTTTTATGATAATAATAATAATAATAATAATACATTATATGAAAATATTGAATAAATTATTAATAAATGTTTTATTGTAATTATGTCATTTATTTAGTTACAATATACTATTATAAATAGTATACAATAAAAAAATATATTAACTAAATATTTTACAAATAAATTATTTATTTATTTTTTAATTAACTAATACTAAAAATAAACTAAATTTTTGCGACAGTTTGTATCAGACATTTTTTAGATTGTAAATATATTTTTAATGATTTATTAATTTATTTGTGTTTATTGTTATTTGCAATTTTTTTTGTGTTAAAAATATCATATTTTCATAAAATATTTTCATATTAAACAAACATTATACAAAAATTTAATTTAATTTTCTTATTAACTATTTAAAATAAAAATAAAGTATTTAATCATTATTTAATTATTGTTTTTAGTTAATATCTAAAAACAATTGCATAACCATTAAGTTTATAGTGTCTGAACTGATAACACTATTGAATGTCAAATATTCTATATATATTATATACCAATTGCTATGTTTTAACTAATATATAAAATAATTATTATTATTATTAACTTAAAATAACTGTAGAAATAATTATTAATAGATTATCATAATTATACTTTTGATTTAAATTATTTAATCTAAACAAGTAAAACTATTTATTTTATTTTAAAGTGTTAGTTATAGCATCATGCAAAAATATTAATTGATTTAGATTAATTAATATTAATATGATATAATATTTTATGTATAATTATACCTGTATATATATATATACAGTATATAATCAATTATTTCAATTAGGTTTAAAGTTAAGTGTTTTCTAACATTAACAGTAAATAAATTTTTATAAAAAAAATAAAATTATAATTTATTACATACTTATACTTAAATAATAATAATAATACTATCATATATATTTTAATTGACATATCATATAAAAGTTATTTACTAATTAGTATTGTGTTGTGCTATTGTATTGACAAATATAATAAATACTATAATACTGGTAATCAAGTATTTTATAATTAATATTTGAAATACTTATAAACTTGAAAATAAAATATATATACAGTATAATTTTAGGATATATAGTGTGATATCTCAATATTTATTAAAAGTACTTTTTTTATATTTTTATAAAGTAATTTATTTTTATTAATTATCACTTAATTTTATATTTATTAATAACTAAAAATAAAAAAGTCTATAAAGTATTCAACAATAAAAAAATTAATTTCACTATTTTAATTGTACACTCACATATATATAAATTTCAACTTAAATAATTATATATTATTAATTTTTTAACTAAAATTCTAATTAAATAATAACTCGTAATAATTGAAAGTTATCAAGGGTGATTATTTTTTAAAAAATAAATAATAACTTATGGATTTAGTTATAGATTGCCATCAATTGAACAATGAATTTGAGCCGGTAGATATATTAGGTGCCGGTACATTTGGACAGGTAATTAAAGCTAGATATTTGCCTGATAAACAATTTTATGCAATTAAAGCCATACATTTGGCTGGTAAGTAAAAATTACTTATTATTATTATTAGTATTTACTGTATATTATAGTGTGTTTTTTCTACTAATAAATTACTGTTAATAGGTATATAATTTTTTAAAAATAATATAACAATATAAATTACATGTAATATTAATAAACTAAATGAAATTTAAATGTTTTTTAAAAAAACAATATAATTTAAATATTATTTAATAATAATAATTTATTTAACAATACTCTAAATACTACTGTAAATTTATACATATTAGACTATTTGTTTGTTTTTGAATAAATAAATAAATATATAAAGTGAGGGGACCCAAAATTGATAGACATTTATTAGTAATAATAATGACAACAATTATTTTATTAATTTATATAGTTATATACTGTAGATATATATATATATATATATATATATATATATATATAGTTTTATAAATACTTTATTCAACACCGACTGATAAAATAATAAAATAACTTTTATAGCATAGTTTAAGTGGAAATTTTTTAAATAAATTTTTTTATATATCAAACATGTGTAATATGTTTCATCAGAAACAAAAAAAAGTTTACAAAAAAATTAATAATTAAATATAAATAATTAATTAATAATAACATGATAATTTTTTTTTTAATTTCGCTGATCTAATTTAAATAGAGTTAATGTAATAACTAGTATAATATAAGATAATTTTTTTTAAATAAATTTTAATTTTTGTCTTATTAACAAAATAAATGAGGTTTTTTTAAATAAAATAAATTTAATTTTTATTTATAAACTTAATTTTTAATATAAACTTAATTTTTAATATAAGCTTAATTTTTATATAAATTTAATTACTTAATATAAAAATAATTTTTTATATAAACTTAATTTTTATATAAATTATAATTTTTATATATAATTTAATTTAAAACTAATAGCTAACCAGGATCCTAAATACACGAACCGTGAACTAGAGGTCCTGCATAAAGTTAGCAGTGTGTACCTGGTCAAATATTATTGTTCATGGTCGGAATTATTACCCGACAATAGTCGGGTAACATTCATCCAAATGGAGTTATGTTGGTTTACCCTGAAGGACGGGGTCGACAAAATGCGCCAATACTTTCGGAGACAACCCACGGAAATGTGGCCACCGCTGGGCTACTATATGGCTGTCCAATTGTTCCGGGAACTGCTGACGGGTATTAACTATTTGCATACCCGACAGCCGCCGATTATACATCGGGATATTAAGCCGACAAACATACTGATCCGCGGGTCGGGCTGTTTGCCCGATAGGCCGACATTTGTTAAGATAGCCGACTTTGGACTGGCTATTGAACATCATTATAGGCAACAATCGCATACCAGACATGTGGGCACCGATCGGTATATGGCACCCGAAGTCAATCATGTGACCAAATATACCATTACAGCCGATATGTATAGCATAGGTGTTACCAGTGAGGAACTGTTCAATTATAATGTTAATGATACTAGGTAATATTTTTTTTTAAATTTATAATATTTATGATTTTTTTAAATAATTATAATATTCATAATTTATTTTAAATTTATAATATTTATGATTTTTTACAATATATATTTATGATTTATTTTTTCAATATATATTATTAATGATCTACTTTTTAATTTATAATATTCATGATTTATTATTAAATATTTATAATATTCATGATTTAAAAAAATTATAATATTAATGATTTATTTTTTTAATATATAATATTAATGATTTATTTTTTAATTTATAATATTCATGATTTTATTTTTACCTAATTAAAATATAATTTTATAGTTTAGAAAATAATTTTGAAGACTACATTATCTATAAAGATATTATTGATGTCATCAAAAATCTATTGGAACCATGCAATAGTAATCGTCAATTGTGCCAGGATATACTAGATAATAAAAAATCAACATGGTCATCTGGAAAATTTCTAGATATACTGCCAATTGCTTGTTCATCCATACAATTGGGCCCAGATTATCAATATAATTATCAGGGACAGTTTGTCCAATATTTTTATCAATGCAACTATCAATATTATAAATTAAAATATGGTAAAATATATAATCAAGGAGCTTTTTAACAGCTTTTAATTAATTAATTCAAAAATTATCAAGGTCGACAATTGGATTTAATAAAAAAATTACCATGATGACAATGTTGTAGCTAATATTATTTATAGATTGTAATGGTCATTTTTAAAAAATTAATTAATTAATTGTATGATTGGGCAAATAATTATCAGTCGACTATAATTTTATAATTTTATACAATTTAAAAAAATAGTCGACTGTATATTATATGGCCAATTAAATACAATTAATTAAAAATGACTAATAACAATCTTATTTAATTTACAAAAATTATCTACAACATTGCACATCATGGTCACTAATTTTTAAATAACAACAAATTGTTGACCTTGATTATTAAAAAAAAATAATAGCTATAAATATAACATTTAAAAAAAATAATTTATATCTATTTTATATATTAGTTGATCAATTAGTTAGCTGGCTAAATAAAGTTATTAATAAAATAAACGATATATCATGCCATGATGACAGATCATCATCATCATCGATGACCAGGGTCCAATCATCTATTGATTCAATGAAAAACTATTATAACTATTGGACATCAACCATGGATCAATTTCAATTGAAAACAGATAAATATAAAATATTTTTACGCTATCTACCTGATAAACTATCAATGGATTTTCAAAATCTAACCAAGGAGATTCAACAAAAAGATTACATGATCAAATCAGTTATTAAAAGTTATGGTAACTATTGGCAACGTATCAATAATTTTCTACTAGATATTCAATCAGCAATGGATCTAGTTGAATTATTAGAATATAAATTAGTGTCGGCAATGTATATGTCGGATAGTGAACGGGAAGTTTCGATAATCCGAAAGGAAATTTCCCAGTTTAACGAATATTACGATCAAAATAATTCAAAGATTACTAATCTAACTCAGTCTAGAAATTTTATTAAAAATTTCCTGGATAAAATTCAACAAAAATCCTATGTACCGTTCAATGTTGATTGCGTTGATAATCAAATTAAATTAATAAATTATAGATGGACTAATTGTCAATTGATTATTGAAAAAAGGTTTGGGTTAAATTTATTAATATTTTAGTTACTTAATATTTTAATTAATTAAATTTTTTAGTTACTTAATATTTTAATTAATTAATATTTTAGTTAATTAATATTTTAGTTAATTAATATTTTAGTTAATTAATATTTTAGTTAATTAATATTTTAGTTAATTAATATTTTAGTTAATTAATATTTTAGTTAATTAATATTTTAGTTAGTTAATATTTTAATTAATTAATATTTTAGTTACTTAATATTTTAATTAATTAAATTTTTAGTTACTTAATATTTTAATTAATTAATATTTTAGTTAATTAATATTTTAGTTAATTAATATTTTAGTTAGTTAATATTTTAGTTACTTAATATTTTAATTAATTAATTTTTTAGTTAATTAATTTCTTAGTTAATAAATTAATTTGTTAATTAATTAATTTTTATTATTAATTAATTCATTTTTTATTATTAATTATACATTTTTTGCATCATGGTTGTAATTATAATTTTATTTTTTTATTTTAAAAATGTTATCTTGAAAGAAAATCCTGTTGGACATCTACCATGAACAGTTTTCAAATGAAAACCGATAAACATAAAATATTTTTACGCTATCTACCTGATAAACTATCAATGGATTTTCAAAATCTAACCAAGGAGATTCAACAAAAAAATTATTTTATCAAATCAGTTATTAAAAGTTATGGTAACTATTGGCAACGTATCAATAATTTTCTTGTTGATATTCAATCAGCAATGGATCTAGTTGAATTATTAGAATATAAACTGGTTTCAGCAATGTATATGTCGGATAGTGAACGGGTAGTTTCGATGATCCGGAAGGAAATTTCCCAGTTTAACGAATATTACGATCAGAATAATTCTAGGATTACTAACCTAACACAATCGAGAAATTTTATCAAAAATTTTCTTGATAAAATTCAACAAAAATCTTATGTTCCGTTGAATGTTGTTAGTATTGATAAACAAATTAAATTAATACATGATAGATGGACTAATTGTCAATTGATTATTGAAAAGAGGTAAGGTTAAATTAATTAATTATTTTTATTATTAATTAATTAATTTTTATTGTTAATTAATTATTTTTATTATTAATTAATTAATTTTTATTATTAATTAATTAATTTTTATTTTTAATTAATTAATTTATTATTTTATTAATTAAATAATTATTTATTTTATTAATTAATTAATTAATTATTTTATTAATTAATTAATTAATAATTAGTTTTGTTTTTTTGCATCATGATTCTAATTTTATTTTATTTATTTTTTTATAAAAATTTATCTTGAAAGAAAATCCTGTTTTATAGAATGCTATAAAATTTTACAAAAATATATGAAATATGCAAACATTGAATTACAACTATGGAATCAATTAAAATTACATTTCCTTGAATTCAATACAAAAAGATCATCAAGTATATTATCAGTATGTATTTATTAATTTTTTTAAAATTTTTTTTATATATTTATTAGAATGTAACTAGTTAAATTTTGAACTAAAAATTTTTAAAAATAACTTATTTTTAATTAAAAAAAAATATATATTATTCAGCAAATAGACATAACATTTGGCAACTATAGGCAAACAGTTTTCAAACTGAATTTAATTGGTCAACAATTTCTGAATAAAGCAATCAACTATGATTTGACCATCATAGATTATCGAAATCAGCTAGATGATTCCCATAGATATTTCGATGAATTTTTTAGATCACCAAGTAACAATAATGTTGATAATGTACGCTATACTAACAATATGAAAGTGAAATTGCATGCACTATGCAAATTTGAATTGCAATTGAAAAATAAGATACGTAAAATCTACAATATCAATTTTAATCAAAATAATAATAATAATAATAAATCAATTTTAATCGACCAACAACAATTAGATAATTCAAATAATAATGATGATGATGCTAATAATAATAATGAAAATAGTAATGATAATAATTTTGATTGTAATAGTTCACCATTTTTAAATTTAACTAGCTACTTTGGCGATATTATCGACTATGTAGATAATGATACCAGTTTTTTTCCATTGTGTTTGGATAATACTATCGATAAATTAGACAATAGTGCTGATGAATACGATGACATAAAATTGATTGATCAAATGTGGACAGCAATTGTAATAATAAACCTAAAACTAGTAACTGTAAGTATAGTATCAAAATTATTATTTATTTAAATAATAATACAATATATATATATATATAAAAGGGGTTTTCATATATTTAGCACATGCGGTTTTTGCTATAATTCTTAAATGGTGTGAGATATATTAATTTTGTAAAAAATGTATTAAAATATGATTTACGCGTGATATTATAAAACATTAAATTTTTAATTTTGATCACGTGATCATATTTATTTTGGGATGTTTGCAAACCACTATGTCAGAACCTAATCTATAAATGATAGAATAAAATTTCAATTATATTTTTGTAAAGCTTACATTGAAAATTTATGGAAAGAAAGAATTTTTAAAATTGGTCGAAGAATAAAATTTTTATGGTTTTTCAAACTTGTGGAATAACACATTATATAAAATAGTCAAAAATAAAATGACGTTATTTATGGATAGTAGACACTAATTAGATAAAGATTTTAATACTATTACTTATTCTAAAAACAAAATTTTTTTATGTCGAATATTTTTTTAGATATTCAAATTACAATAAAAAGCACAACATAGTAATTCGATAATGTAATTTGTAATTAAATTTTATTATTTTAAAAAATATTCGACATAAAAAAATTTTGTTTTTAGAATAAGTAATAGTATAAAAATCTTTATCTAATTAGTGTCTACTATCCATAAATTACGTCATTTTATTTTTGACTATTTTATATAATGTGTTATTCCACAAGTTTGAAAAACCATAAAAATTTTATTCTTCGACCAATATTAAAAATTTTTTCTTTCCGTAAATTTTCAATGTTAGCTTTACAAAAATATAATTGAAATTTTATTCTATCATTTATAGATTAGGTTCTGACATAGTGGTTTGCAAGCATCCCAAAATAAATATGATCACGTGATCAAAATTAAAAATTTAATATTTAATAATATCACGCGTAAATCATATATTAATACACTTTTTACAAAATTAATATATCTCACTCCGTTTAAGAATTATAGCAAAAACCGCATGTGCTAAATATATGAAAAACCCTTTTATATATATATATATATATATATTTAATTTTAAGCATATCATATAATAAGAAAATTATAGGAATTTTTTTTAATAATGTTTGTTTTATAGAAAAATATTTTTTATAAAAAAATAACTATACAATAAAAACAATAACAATAATAATCAATAGTAATAGTAATCTTAATAATAATAATTATATTATTATAAATTTTAATAATTATATTATTATATTATTATAAATTTTAATAATTATATTATTATAAATTTTAATAAAAATATTAATATCTATCACACAGTAGATCAAGTGGACAGTAATTAGACTGACCACCCATACAGGTGCCACCTGTATCATACAGGAAACAAGGGTTACATACAGGCGACAGGAAAGGGGTTAACCTGTATAATGTATTATACAGGTTTGATAAACTATAAAACTGTAATGCAATACGATATTACTTTTGATATACTGTACATTCGTTTCATTACTTGTTATTAATTATCATCAAATTATGGCATCAAAATCTAAAAGAGTTTTAAATTCATTTCAAGAAAATTGGTTGAAAATTAGTGAATACAAAAATTGGTTACAAAAAAGTGATGATTTAACCGCATTTTGTGGTTATTGTAAAAACTCATTTACTATCAAATATGAAGGTATATTTGCAATTAAGACACATTTGTCATCCAATCGACATAAAACTAGTGCCCAATCGGTAAATATGTGTCAATCATTAAATAAATTTGTGACCAAAGTTTCTACGGATGAAAAATCATTAGCTATTTGTGATCTATGTTTTATCTATCATTTAATATCACACAATTTAAGTTCAATCGTTCAAGTTATTGCAGTGTTAAACTAATAAAAACTGTAATAAAAGACTCTAATATTGTCAAACAACTTCAATGTGGTCGGACAAAAATGGAGGGCATAGCGGCTAACATTTTATGTCAACTATCAATTGATAAGCATTTAAATGTTGTTATAAATGCAAGTGATGCATCAAATAAAGGAAATATTAAATATTTTCCTATTGTTATTCAATATTTTTGCATTGAAAATAGTATACAAAATTTTATACTCGATTTCTATGAAGATAGTAATGAAACTTCAATTGCTATATACAAGACAATAACCGAATGTATGTCAAAAAATAAATTACAATTAAATCAAATTAAAGCATTTACTGCTGATAATGCTTCAGTAAATTATGGTAAACACCAATCAGTTTATAAAAACTTTATTGACCGAAACAATTATTTAATAAAAGCAAATTGTAACTGTCATGTTTTAAATAATACAATAAAATTTGCGATAAATAAATTAAATTTTGATGTCAAAAACCAGCTAAACCATTGGAAAGGCTAAAAAGTTGTTATGATTTTTGTGATATTGAATTTGAGAAACTTAAAAAGCATGTAACGACAAGATGGCTAACATTATATCCAGCAGTTACTAGACTTATTGATCACATCCAACAACTTAAAGCCTACTTCATAGCCTTGGGTACGGATGATTGTTATCAAATTATTTGGGATTTTGTGTGGTCAGACAACTGTAATACAATAACCATTAATGAGCTGTATTTACATTTTTCATCTCATTTAATGAAATTATTTTTTGATAATATTAAGTTATTAGAAAAAAGCGATACCAATGCTACAAATCTAATAGATATTATGAGTAAATTGAAAACACAATTAAAAAATAGATTAGATAATAAATTTTTTAGTATTTTTGAGAGATAATATAACAAAATTAAATATTAATGATAAAAATGAATTTATTAATAATTGTAAAGTTGTTTACACACGTGCAATTCAATATTTGTGTAATCATTTTGATTTTAATGAATCACCGTATCTTTTATTTTCAAAATTAAATTTGGATCAAAATTTAAATTATGATAATATTGTTAATATAGCAAAAATAATGAATATTGATGTTAATTTTGATGATATTTTTGATGAAATTAATTTATTTAATGTTTATTTAAATAAACTTGATTATAACATCAAGTCATTAAATAATATTAAAATTTATTGTAACATATTTTCAAATATTAATTTACCTAATTTACTTAAAATTATTGAATCAATATTATGTATAGCAATTAGTAATGATTTTGTTGAGCGAACATTCAATTTAATGAGAAAAGTATTAAGAGATGAGAGATCTCATATGAATTTACAATTAATTAAATCAGAGATTTGTATTAAAACAAATTTTTCATTAAATTGTCAAGAATTTTATGATTATATAAAAGATAATAATGCTATACTGAAATCTGTAAAAAATTGGAAAAATTAATAAAATATATTTAATTTTAATTAATATCTATAATTATTTATACAGGTTAAAATACAGGTTTGAATAAAATATATACAGGAATATATAGGTTAAATATATAAAAATCTTATGGTTATACAGGATATTAATAAAAATGGGTGGTCAGTCTAACAGTAATTGTGGTAATAAACCTAAAACTAGTAGCTGTATGTATAATATTAAAATTATTATTAATATTATTTATAATAATAATGTTTAATTTATTGTAAATTTTAATATAGGTTGTTTCTTGTAATTTTTTGGATTTTACCCAAAAATAAAAACAATACAATAATTTATTAATAATTTATAAAAAAAAATTATATTATGATTACTGATAATACTAATAATATTTAATTTTGTTTTTCAATAATAAACTAATCATGTTTTTTTATTATATAAATATTTCATTAACAAATTTTAATCTGAAATTTTTAAGATTAACTAATCATTTATCTAAAAAACAATAATAAATTATATGTAGAAATTTATTGTTAAAAAATATTTTTTATAATTATTTATTATTTGTTTAATTTTTATTTGTTAGAAAAGATAATATTGAGAAAAAAATGTTAATAATATTAAATTAAAATTGTAAATAAAATTTCATTTTATATTAATTTGATATTCAATTGGCTAATCAATTAGTTATAAATCTATTCAAAACAAAAAATGTTTGCAACAAATAAGTGGTCGATGTTTCAAAAATAATGGCTGATTTCGGTTATTCAACAACAATGGGGGGTAAGTCGGGTCTCAATTATACGGCAATTAATATAATACCCGTAAACATATTGATGCCACAAATCACTGAACAGTTAGCTATGGATTTCATGGATCTGGTCTATGAAATCGGTGGTACTATTGGTATGTGGATCGGCATATCTATCCTAACTAGTAGTCAACTAATCATATATATATATATATACATTAAATATATTTAAATATATATATATAAATATAAATAATTTAAATAAAAATTATGTTTGAATAGATTTATTATATAAAACGTATATTTAAAAAAAAAACTTTTACTTAATTAGTAAAAATAATTAAATGCTATAAAAAAATTATTATTTTTATTTATACTAATTTTTATGGAAATTATATGAATTTCTTTACAATTCAGCATAAAATTACTGTTTATTTTTTTTAAAATATAAATTTAATTTTTATCTAATAGTAACTTTACTATTATATATATATTTAAATATAATTGTAATGTTTAATGTTATTTCCTAATTAAAATAATTATCATTTTTGTCTATTGGGTGTCACTGCTGTATAATATATAAATACTATACAATAATTTATTTGTAATTTATAATAATTAATATAAATTGTATATATTTATAATAAATACAATAATAGTTTTTTTAAAAAGTGATTAATATTTTCTTAAATAATTATATGTTTTAATAAAATTTTTATATATTCAAAACTAGTCAAACTACTGATTAAAAACTATTAAAGTAATAATTATAATATTATTATTAATATACATTAAAAATAGTGATTTTTAAAAATTTTTATTTACATTATGTAATTTGTATTTATATTTTGATAATATTTATTGGAAACAATAATTTAGAACTTTTATAATAATTATTATTATAAATATACAGTAAATATATATATATATATATATATATAAACTAAAATTCATAACTAATATACAGTATATATATATATATATATTAATACTAATTAATACTGACATTAATTATTTAAAAAAAATTTTTTATCAATTACTTTATTTTTATTTATAATTCTCATAATTTAAAAACTATTTTGTTTTCTATTTATTTATTTTCAATATTATTGTTATTATTTTTACAGATTTTATTTAATTAAGAATATTTTTAATTAATTACTAAACATATCTTTGAATTTTTTTTTAATAATTTTCTTAAAGATTTTTTTTTTAAACTGTAATTTATTTTATTTTTTAATTTTCTTTAACAAATATAAATTTGTTTATTTTAGTTATATTAAAAATATTTTTTTTATTGATATATATTATAAATATATTTAAAAATATATATTCTATTAATTAAATAATATTTTTTAATAAATATACAGTAATAAACAAAACTTAAGTTATAAATAATAAATAATACTTTTATTTTTGTTCATTAAAAAATGAAAACAATATTTTATTACAATTATTATTAATAAGACAATAATCTTACAAAAAAATAAAATAAAAGATAACTGTCCAGGGTAACCATTATTATATTTTTTTTTGTTTATTGTTTAATAATAATTTTTTTATTACATTATCACATTAATCAGTATATACTTTAAATTATTTATTTTTTAAATGGTGCAATATATATTTATTTTATTAATTATTACTATTTTGTTAAATAAATTTTTTTTTTTTAAATTATAAACAATTTAATAATATTTTATTTTATTTTATTTACTATAATTATGCTTTTAATAAAATATTAACACATAATAATAATAATAATAATGTCTGATAGTAGGCCAATAAAACAAACTGGCCGTTTCAATAAATACTATAAGATAATAGGGCCTGAACTGGGAACGGGAGGTTTCGGTACAGTCTATATGGTATCGTATAGACATTTTCCCAGCAAACGGTTTGCTGTTAAAGTATCCAAAAAAACATGTAAGTGTATGATATACAGTATATATATGATAATATTAAAAATAAAAAATAATATACAATATTATATATATATATATATATATTTATACATTATTTACCAGGGTTAAACAAGGTTTTGGATTTTTCGGGGGGGGGGGGGGGATTGGTGTCTAGAGTGGGGTCAACTTACAAAATTCTCGAAAAAATCTTGGGGATGGGGTCTAGGGGTGGGGTGTAGACTATTAATTCATTTATAAACTGAATATTTTTTGATTTTAAATTTAAATTGACCCCCCCCCCCCTCTCTTCAAAAAAAAAATCCAAAATTAATATGCGGGAGGGGGTCTAGAGATAATTCCTCAAAAAAAAATTCCTAAAATTCCCGAATATTCCTAATGTAAATTCCATACACCCCCGCCTACCCACTTGTTTAACCTTGATTCAATTGCATATTTTTTTTAAAAAAAAAATTAGTTGATAAAGATACATGTCTAAATCAATTGGAAATGGAGATCAAACACTGGGCTACTATTGATAGCGACTATTTTGTCAGATACCGGAGCTCATGGATAGAGACGGCTACTAATGCTAATACTACTATTCGTTCACTATTGCCAGCTTGTATTAGCCCCAGTAGTGAGCGGCACCTGTATCGCCAATACATCGAAATGGACTGGTGTTGGTTTACACTGTTTGATGTTATCCGAAAAATGTCCGATCATTTCAAACGTGATACCCGTAAACTGTGGCCATTGTTAGGCTATATAATGGCTGCGGAACTGTTCGATGAGATACTACAGGCGCTAAACTATTTGCATACCTGTGCAGCAGTACTAATACATCGTGATATTAAACCCAGGAATATACTGATTAGACAAAAATCTAGTGGAACACCGTTTGTTAAGATAGGCGATTTTGGACTGGTAGTCACCGCCCAGCCATCTGATAATTCTAGTACTAGTGCACAGTTAGGTATTGCCGGAACGCCTGGTTATATGGCACCCGAAGTCCTGTTAGGAGGCGGTGGTGGCTATACTACCAAATCGGATGTCTATAGTTTAGCTGTTATGGCTATCGAAATGTTTAATATGAATTTAGCTACTTATAAGTATTGTTTGATTTTGATTTTTTTTAAATTTTTATTTAGGGGTGATCAACATATTACGTTTGCATTTAAAGGGGTGGGGTGGCCAAAGCGAATTGTTGTGAACGAGGGGGCGGGGGAGGGGTAGAGACTTTATGAACGTTTTCATTTGAATAGTATTTTATTTTTTTTTGTGGTGGGGGGGGGGTTAGCAGTTAGGGATATGCTAGATGTAATTTTTTTAAAATGACTACATTGGAACAATTAGGGGAGGGCGGGGGTCTGTATTTTTTCTAAAAAAGTGCGAACGTAATATGTGAGCAGTCCCTTATATATATATATTAAAATTTATCATGATAAATTTTTTTAAAAATTTTATTTATAGATTGCAAACTGATTCAACTAATAGTTTAATGTATGATAATTTGTATAAAATTTTGGCTAAAATGTTAGATCATAATACAATGGATAGATTTACATGTCAAATGGTACTGGCTAATAAAACTAAATGGCACCTATCTATCAGTGATATTAGACAACTAATTGCAAATAATATTGATATTAATAATCAAAAATATGATTATAACAGTGAATTTATACAATATTATCTAAAAGATAAATATCATTGTTATAATTTACAATACAGTATGTATTTAAATATATATATATATTAATTAATTTTTGTTTTTTGAAATAATATTATTGTGTATAATAATTAATTAATATTATTGTGTATAATAATTAATTAATATTATTGTTTATAATAATTAATTAATATTATTGTTTATAATAATTAATTAATATTATTGTTTTATAATAATTATTAATATTATTGTTTTATAATAATTATTAATTTATAGTTTATAATAATTATTAATATTCTAGTTTATAATAATTATTAATTTATAGTTTATAATAATTAGTAATTTATAGTTTATAATAATTATTAATATTATAATTTATAATTATTAATATTATAATTTATAATAATTATTAATATTATAATTTATAATAATTATTAATATTCTAGTTTATAATAATTATTAATTTATAGTTTATAATAATTAGTAATTTATAGTTTATAATAATTATTAATATTATAATTTATAATAATTATTAATATTATAATTTATAATAATTATTAATATTATAATTTATAATAATTATTAATATTATAATTTATAATAATTATTAATATTATAATTTATAATAATTATTAATATTCTAGTTTATAATAATTATTAATTTATAGTTTATAATAATTAGTAATTTATAGTTTATAATAATTATTAATATTATAATTTATAATAATTATTAATATTATAATTTATAATAATTATTAATATTATAATTTATAATAATTATTAATATTATAATTTATAATAATTATTAATATTATAATTTATAATAATTATTAATATTATAATTTATAATAATTATTAATATTCTAGTTTGTAATAATTATTAATATTATTGTTTTATAATAATTATTAATATTATTTGTTATTATAGTTGTATTACTAGTTTATTACTAATAAATTAATGATATTTTTTTAATATAAATATTTTATAGATAATTCAATAGACATTGTTAGCAGACAATTGAACATTGATAGACAAACTGCAGCAAAACATATTGGTATTACTGATATTTAAATAATATTATAATATATTATATATATTTTTAAAATATCCTATAAATAAATAAAATTGTAAATTATTTAATTAATTTATTAGGTATACTATTTTGTAGTTAAATTAATTTCTTTTTGATAGACTATCAATTTGTTTTAAGTTATTTTTATAAAATAAATAAAATAAAAAGTTTTCCATGTTTTTTTTAATAATAACTAAATTTAAATTGAAATGTTAAATGTATTATATGATTATAAAAAGTTTTAAAACAACAATAAAAATAAATATAAATAAATACAATTTTTATTAATATTATTAATTTTACTAAATTATACATATACTGTATGTTAAAATAAAATAAGTTTTATTTTATCATACATTATATGTAATACATATTATTTATAATTATATAAACTGTATTAACGATATCATAATACAGTTATATATATAATAGTAATTTATTTGTTTTATTATCTGTACTTTGAAATTAATAAAATACTTACCTAAAATAATAATAATAATACCAGTAATATACAGTATTATATTACTTAAGTAAAATTTTTTAATTATCTTATATATATATATATATATATATATATATATATATATAGCAATATGCAGGTAATCTTTTAGTACTTATAAAAAACTTAGTAACAGTATATTTGTTTACAATTAAAAAACTATTTTATTTACCAAAAAAAAATAAATAATTAAATAATAAGTAAATATGTTTACAAATCAAATAATGTTGTTTTCAACTTATTATTTTTTTTTGATAAATATTTTGTTGATCAAATTAATTTAATTATTTTCGTTATTATACTATTTAGTTTAATATAATAATATCTTTTATAGTTATAATTATTTTATAAATATATATATATATATATATATATAATAGATTCAATGTAAAATTGATAATGATATTAATAAATAAATAATAAAAACTGTATACAGTTTTATATACCTGTTTTATAAAACTAATAACTTATGTGCAAATTTCATTTATATAAATGATAAATTGTTGATAATAAAATACTTATATAAAATTATTTATCAATAATTTATTATATAGTTATTTGCTTATCATATAAGTGTCTATCCCACAATATAAATTTTTTTGTTATTGATAAAAAATGTATTACATTAGTTAACAACAACAAAAATTTTTTAACTCAAGTGTTTTAATAGTAATAATAATTTTATTATTAGTCTTTTCAACAAAAAAAAATTTAATAAATTAATTTTGCTTACGTGTATAATCAAAAACACAAATTATACAAAAAAAAATGATAATATTAATTTAAATATATTAATTAATTTTTTTTATTTAAATATGGCTAGTGATGATGATGAACTTAATAAAATCGACACATTGGATGGTCGATATAAATGTGAATTTACAATTAAAAAACTAATTGGCCAAGGTGCTTTTGGTAAAGTTTATATTGTCAAACATAATGTCGATGAAAAACAGTATGCTATAAGAAAAATAAAAGGTTTGGTTAAATAAATAAATAAATAATAATTATATTTATTTAAATTTTTATATAAAATTTTTATATACTAATTATTGTTGATTGTTGATTAATTAAAAGTTATTATTATAAATATATTTAATATATATATATATATATATAGAAATCAAAAAAATAATTGTCTAAACATTTATATTTATTTAATATTTATATATATATAAAACAAAAATAAAATTAATTAATTATTTAAAATATTTAATAAACTTATATATATTTTTTAAGTTGATGGCCGTAATGCCGGTGTCAACCAGTATGTAACCAAAACTATTAGAGGCCTACAAACATGGGCTCAATTGGCCGACAATAATAGTATTGTCGAGTTTTTCGGGGCCTGGTTTGAATGGTCGGCCAATAATAAAGAGAGGCCACAATTGATTTATTACATACAAACCGAATTGTGTTGGTTTTCATTGGCCGATGTTTTCGGTAAAATGAGACATACATTCGGTAGACAACCGTCACAGTTGTGGCCAGTTGTCGGCTATTTTATGGCCGCGGAATTATTCCGTGAAATATTGGAAGCACTGGACTATTTGCATACCGGCAGTCAACCGGCAATCATACACCGGGATATCAAACCTACCAATATATTGATACGTCAGCACCCGGTCGGCCGGTTCGTAAAAATCGGTGATTTCGGCCTATCGAAAGAACATCCGGAACAGTCGATGTCACATTCGCAAAATGTCGGCACCGATAAGTTTATGGCACCTGAAGTCAAACGTAGCCGAAAATATGGTACCAAAGCCGATATCTATAGTCTGGGTATGGTCAATGTTGAACTGTTCAATATGGATGTCAATAGGTTTAGGTAGGTGCTGCTGCTGCTGCTGCTGCTGCTGCTTAGATATGTAATTTGAATAATAGTATATAATGTACTAACAAAAATAAAAATGTTAGCATGCTAATTTTTTGTGTGTTTGTTTGTTAAGTATTAAACTAAATATAATTATTATAAGTTTAGCTAGGTGCTAGATGTAATTTAGTAATACTAGTTAATTAAAATGTTAGCATGCTAATTTTGTTTGGTTGTTTGTTAAGTATTAAAATATTTATAATTTTTAAGTTTAGCTAGGTGCTAGATGTAATTGAATTATACTAAATATAAATTGTTAGTTTTTTCCACAACAACAACAACAACAAAAATGTTAGCATGCTAATTTTTGGTTGTTTGTTAAGTATTAAACAAAATATAATTTTTAAGTTTAGCTAGGTGCTAGATGTAATTTAGTAATACTAGTTAAAAAATGTTAGGTTTTTTCTATAAAACAATGTTAGCATGGTAATTTTTTGTTTGTTTGTTTGATAAATATTAAACTAAATATAATTTTTAAGTTTAGCTAGGTGCTAGATGTAATTGAATTATACTAAATATAAATTGTTAGTTTTTTCCACAACAACAACAACAACAAAAATGTTAGCATGCTAATTTTTGGTTGTTTGTTAAGTATTAAACTAAATATAATTTTTAAGTTTAGCTAGGTGCTAGATGTAATTTAATTATACTAAGTATAAATTGTTAATTTTTTCTATAAAAAAATGTTAATTATCATGCTAATAAAGCTTATAAATTATAAAGTTTAGGTAGGTGCTAAATGTAATTTAGTACTAGTACTACTAAAATAATACTAAATATAAAATGTTAGGTTTTTCAAAAAAAATATTAGCATGCTATTTTGTTTGTTTGTTAATTATTAATTAAAACTAAATAATTTTAATATTAATTAATAATCAATAATATTGTTTTTATTTTTATCTATAGTAAACAAACAATTGTCGATAATAAACTGGGTAGACTGTATAAAATCATGTACGACCTAATTGTTAACCAACAAAACGGATCGAGTGATAGTAGGATGTCGTGTAGGGAACTGTTAGCCGATAAACCCAATTGGTATCTAAACTGTATGGACATTGTCGATGATATACACCAGATAATTGATATGGAAAATAGCATGAATTATGATTACCATGATAATTTTGTTGAATATTTTGTTCAGGCTAAATTTTGTTATTACAACAATTGTTAGCTGTCAATAATTGATCAAGTAACCATTAATTAATAATAATAAATAAATAATATTATTTTTGACCAATTTCAAATTACTATTAATATATTTATTATTAATTATAATATACACTTTGAAATATATATATATAAATATATATATATATATAAATAAAATTTATTGTTATATATATATATATATATATATATATATATGTTTGACCATCGATGGTAACAATAAGGATAATTGATAACAACAACAATAACTAATCAATTGCTTAACGTTTTAGTTAAACATTTGTTTGTAATTTTATATATATAAAAATAAAATCAATTAATTATATTTAATAAATTTAAACAATAATAACAAAATAAAAACGTGAACTTAATTATTATTGAACAATGATTTTTTAAATATATATATTAATTAGTTATTAATTAGTTTAAAAGTTTAGATAAGTTATTTAAATTGTAATAAAGTAATAATAAAAAAAGTAAAATTCCGTTAAAACAAAAAAAAAATTTGTATGAATTTTACAATTATATGATTTTTAAAATTAATTAATAAACAAAAATATGTTAGAAATAGTGACAATAATTATCATTATCACCACAATTGTCTTCAATGTTGTTATTGATTGTTATGATAATAATAATAATACCACTACAGTGTCGCCAATTGGTGGTCAGCAACTGTGCGACTCTACAAATATGATGACCACCAGTGATGGTAACAAATACTTCACGGGTTTTAAACTATTGAAAAAATTGGATCTAATCGGTGATGAAAATAATAATAATAATAATATATTCAAAGCTAACTATTGGCTAACTAACGGTACGATTGACATTGAAATCAATATAACCATCGATGATGATGATGATGGTCATCATTATCGTAACATACATGTGCCCAATCAACTATTGAAACCGTATAGTAGTCCAGTACTATCGGATGTATTGTATTATACTAACTATTATATAGCTGGTCAATCACTATCATCAATGGTAAACAATGGGACACTATTTCGGGCAATTTGTGAGACATATAAAAATGTAATCAAAAAATTAGTTAATACTATACATACTGTAGTTTTTTTTATTATAATAATAATAATAATTATTATTATTATTAAGTTAACAACTAATCAAACTTATATCGCTTGTTCATCGGGTGGTCATCATCTGGTTGTAGACCTAACTGATCCCATGTTATCTGTCGACACCAACAACAACAACAACAATAGTCTACTGATATTTAGTCCGACAGCTAACTATCCAAACAATTATTTGCTAATTATGTACAAAACAAACCGTTTGTTGTTTCAATTGATTGAATTTGATTTGATAGACAATAGTCTATCGGTTAGACTATTGAACGAAACTGACTGTCCTATCGATGACAAACAGATCGAC
Organism: Oppia nitens; assembly: GCF_028296485.1. Lineage (NCBI taxonomy): Eukaryota > Metazoa > Arthropoda > Arachnida > Sarcoptiformes > Oppiidae > Oppia > Oppia nitens. The sequence goes on from NW_026533191.1 coordinate 1,152,667, forward strand.
AACAATCTGATGGGACAACCGACGTGTAAATTACCGCAATTTGTCAAAGATATAGCTAATAGTAGGCTAACCATAGATAATATGTTGAACCAATTGGTCAGTATTATGGACTATCGGATCAATGATAAAGACATGGGTCATGTCCTATGGTTTGTTATAGACGGTCGACCCATGTATTGCTTTACAACGGAAGGTCAGCCACTGTCTGAACAGGTATTTCTTGAGAGAGAGAGAGAGAGAGAGAGAGAGAGACCCAATAGTATAGCAAAAAAAATGTTATAAATTGTTTTTTTTAGTAATTTTTATTAAATAATAATTAATTATTATGTTTGTTTGTTGTATAACATTAGTGTTATTCAATAGGAAATCTCATCAAATCAATAACTATCGACTGTTTAGCCATCGATGACGACGACCCAAAACAAACAGTCTATCATATTATCAAAATAGTCATATTTTTGCTATTGTTTTTCGGTTTGGCCATCATTTTGGCCATTATTGTCGTAGGTTTTATCATTGTTTATCAACAAAAACTATCGGTTCAGACCCTATCGGTTAGTCGATCCCAATCGGGTAGTAATCGTAGTTACGGTGACGATGTATTGAAACCTAAATCCATTCAATCCATTAAAACGGTCGACAGTCGCGATGTTGTTGTCGTCGGCAGTCATTAGTCATCAATAGTAGAGACCTGTTAACCGATCCGATTGATTAACTGATGGGTTTCAGACAATTATTTAAATATATTTTTGTTTATAATTATTAATATATAACTATATAATAGTTTGCTATTTATTTATTTTTTAATTATTAAGATTAGTAATTATTAACTAATAGTTCAGACAATTATTTAAATATATTTTTTAAGAAAAAAATATTAATATATAACTATTTAATAGTTTTTAGTTATTTTTTATTAGTAGTAAATATTAACTAATGATTTCAGACAATTAATTAAATATTTTTTTGAATATTGATATATAACTATATAATAGTTTTTATTTTTTATTATTAGTAGTCAATATTAACTGATGGTTTAAACAATTATTTAAATAATTTTTTTTATTTAAATATTAATATATAACTATATTATAGTTTTTATTTATTTATTTTTTCAATTATTATTATTAGTAGTAAATATTAACTAATGATTTCAGACAATTAATTAAATATTTTTTTGAATATTGATATATAATTATATAATAGTTTTTATTTATTTATTTTTTTTAAAAATTATTATTATAATTAAATAATTGAATGTTTGATGAATGTGTTTATAATTTTTTGTTTTTTTTTTGTTGGATAGTACTCTATAACAGGTTTTAATATACAATTTTATCTATAAATAAAAAAAAGTTATAATTGAGTAGTTAATACTATTTATTTTTTTTTTATTTCTAAACAAATAATACTTACTTATCATACAGTTGACTAAAAATTTTTCATAAAACATATGTTTAACTATTTAATTAAAATACATTATTATAATACATTATATTAGTATCGATGGCATCATAAATAAAAAACTAAATTTTTTTTATAAATACCGTATACTTGTATCTAATATTATATTGAATATAAGTTAAGAGACTAATAGACATACTGTGTAGGGGTTGAGCCCATCATTGTATACAATATAAAATCAGTAATCATTATCTCATTTATTAGACAACAACAACTACAACATTGCCAACAACTAAGACATTGATAGTTAAATCTCTGTATTTATATATATATATTTGTATTTAAACAATGTTGAAAACATAGCCATGTACTTAATTATACAATATATACAGTATATATATATATATATATATATATATCTATACTTTATACTGTAAATATATAGTACTACCTAATATTAAGCACCGGTAGCTTAAATGGCATTATGACCACTTTGCACTAAGTGTGGTTACAGTTTCACTGATAATTTTTTTTTTTTTTAAAATCAAATACATTAAAAGTATATATATATATATATATAATATTTAGTATAATTTTTAACTATAAAAAATATGTTTGATATAAAATATAAAACCAAAAAATTAGTTAAATATTTTTTTTTGTATATACTATGATAATAATAAAAAATCATCAGTAGTTATAGTAATAGTTTAGCAATGGGTGTTAAACAAAAATAATACCTACAAATGTATTATTATTTTTGTTATTTGTTTGATAAAAAAAATAACAGTTGTTTTTATTTTAGTTTTTAAAAAATAAGTAATGACAACATAAATACTATCTCTATATTTTGTGTGTGTGTTTATTTGTAACAATTTGTTTTATGTGTATAACTTATTTATATACAGAATATTCTGTACACATTTTTTT